>NC_090648.1:457323892-457923892 GCF_040937935.1 Hyperolius riggenbachi | reverse complement strand
AGTTTGACTCCCAGATCAGCCATGGTGAAACTGGACATAGGGTGATTGTTTAGGGTGATTGTTTAGGAATGATCTTTGTAGAGACACACACAGAAGAAAATGTATGTTCCCTTGAATGGCTATGCTAGAAAGTTGCAACACTGGTCTCTCTATTAGCAAGGAGAGAAATGTTGTGGAGTAGTAATATTGTTATTTATCAATTCGTCAGCTTAGGTTCATTTTAACAGCTGAAATATTATTATTTTTTTTCTGTAAGCTTATTAGTTTCTGAATCTGATTAGTCCCATAGTTCTTGTTCTGCCTAGGGGAATTCCACATCCTGTAGAACAAAAAATTGGTCTAAACTGTGACATGTTCATCCTCACTGTGGAATAGACAGAGCCCCAGGACCAGCCTTACCTTTTACATCCTGAGCGAAACTAGACTTTGGTGCCCACACCCATCTGATTTTGACCACCCCTGCCGAGGAAGATCAAGTAGCCAGGTAGTCCCCAAGATGTGCCTCTAGTAGTATAATTAGGTAGTCAGGTGGGAGCTAGTGTGGTTGAGGGGACTCGGCAAAAAAGTCTATAGGGATCAGTTCTCCAATCACAGCAATGTGTACACCTTGAAGCATTCTAATTGGCTGATTAGTGTGGGCATGCCATTACTACAATTTATCTGAATCCTAGAAGTTTGAGAGGGTGCTTTCCACCCTTCACATTACTGGAATTTCCCTATGGAGTGTGTTGCTGGGTCACATCAACCTTACTACTGCAATCTGATGTGCTCCCAGTATAAGTTAGTTAGTCCCTCTCAGTATAGCTAGTCAGATTTGTTTGCATAATTATGTAGCCCTCTAATATTGATAGCCATATGTGCCCCCAGGACCCCAGTATTAGGTAGCTCAATCAATATAGACAGCAGACGTGCCCCCTCTCTGTATATGTAGCCAGATGTGCCCCAGCATTAGATTCCCCCCCCCACTATAGGTAGGCAGATGTGCCACCAGTATTAATTACTTCCCTACCAGTATAGGCAACGTAGGCCCCCAGGATGGGGAGCATATGTGCCCCTGTTAGGATAGGTAGCCAGCTGTGTCCCTAGTATGAAGTGGGGTCCCCCCACCAGTATAGGTAGCCAGGTGTAACGCTACTATTAGGTATGCCCCGTATAGGGAACATATAGGCAGCTGTGCCCCCAGTGTAAGTATCTTCCCCACCCCAGCAGAGAAGGCAGAGGTGCCCCACTCCTCCCAGTATGAAATAGTTTCCCTAGGTATAGGTAGCAGCTAAGCCTCCGCATGCAGAGCAGAGGTGGAGCATGAGGGGTCCCTCAACTCCTGGTGTCCCGTCTGTGGCTTTCTATCAGTCTTGTGGGCAGTGTCCCCTCTCGCTACAGCAGCCTTGTTCCTCATGTGATGTGCTGGCAGGTCATATGAGTGATACTTGTAACCAAGGAGATGGGACACTAGACCAGTGGTTTGGCTGGTAGAGCGCTTCCATCGCTGACTATGGTGCCCTAAGTGACTACTCAGGTCAAAGGCCAACCCTGGCTAGCCTCTTTGAAAAGTACATTTATTTATAATGCATTTGACTGGGGAAAAAACTTCAGAATTCCCCTATTTGGGAACATAAAAAATAAATTAAAAAAAAACAATACTACTTACTTGCTAATAAAGAAAAGTAATCTAATAACTTGTGACAGTGAATACAGAATCGTATTTGTTACTTAGTAAAATTTGTTAGACTAAACAGTCATAGTATATTTTCATGTTACTGTATTCAGAATGAGGCCGTGTTCACATATAAAATAGAAAACGCAAGTATATTGCCTCTTTGTACTTTTTTTTTTTTTTTTTTTTTTTTCTTTTCTTCCTTCCATGGAGACTGGACACTCCCTTGGCTAATGTGGTGGTTCTTTATTCTACATCAATGTGAAGTCTAAGTAGGAGGTACCCCACAGGAGAAACAAAATCAGCCATTGGGGGGTCTAGTAGAACTGATAAGTATGAGGTTACCAGTACTCAAACTTCTCATGAGCATTTCACGTAATGCAATTCTACCGTGTGTAGACAGATTAAAACGGAGTCTTGAGCCACAGTAATGTAAAGGGCTATTGCTGGAAGAATAAATTTGCATGAAAAGGACAACTTGTTTGTGAAGCTTCAGTGCAGGCATTGAACATTTTTCATTTTTAGATTATGGTATGACTAATGGGAATGGAGTCAGCAAATGACTCCTGTGTGTAGGAATTGTTTGGGAGAGGCTTTGTACTTTGTTGCTTGGGCATTCCTGTTGTATTCTGTCTTCTTGCCTGCTTCAAGTTAAAATGACAATCCTTTATCTGTGGTTTACAGGTTACAGGAAGATCCCCCTGTTGGAGTGAGTGGTGCACCCTCTGAGAACAATATCATGGTTTGGAATGCAGTCATTTTTGGGTATGTTGGGTGGATATTTTACTGATCTGTTTGGCAGTTTTCAGTTGTTTAGAAACCAAGGCTGGACAAGTCCCAGAAGCCAGGCAGTCAAGGCCCCTTAAAGGGTACTTAAGATGGGCAGGGGAGAGAGAAATATACATACCTGAGGCTTCCTCTAGCCCCCTCCAGGCAGCTCGTTCTCTTTCCGTCATCCTGCGGCGCCTGTCCTCCAGTCGGCACGGTCCGCTGCATGCTTCCCCGTTCTGCACCTGGGCAGTCATACTATGCAGAGCACTCCTGGCTATGGGAGTGTAACTAGGCCGTACACTCAGCTGGGCCCTACAGGTGCTGTACGCCGCAGACCGGAAGACTTTCCTGGGCGAATTGATGAAAATCCAGACCGCACAGGAGGGATGGCAAGGAAGCATTTAGCCTGGGAAGGGGGGGGGGGGGGAGATGGGGCAGGAGGAAGCATTATTGAATTGAATGCACTCGGTAAAACCCCACCACCCATCCGAAACTAAAAGGACCTTTTTGCCCAACTTTCCAAAAAGTTGTCAGTATGTGTTAGAACAGGGGTGCCCACGCTTTTTTTTTTTTTTTTTTTTGACTCGCAAGCTACTTTTAAAATTCCCGAACTCGAGAGATCTACCAACATTTAAAATAGCCAGGTATAGGTGCCCCCCATATAGATAGCTAGGCATAGCCCCCCCCCCCCATATAGCTAGGTGTAGATGCATCCTATTTATAGATAGCTAGGCATAGGTGCACCCACATATAGCTAGGCATAGGTGCACCCCCCCATATAGATAGCTAGGCATAGGTGCACCCCCCCCATATAGATAGCTAGGCATAGGTGCACCCCCCCATATAGATAGCTAGGCATAGGTGCACCCCCCCATATAGATAGCTAGGCATAGGTGCACCCCCCCATATAGATAGCTAGGCATAGGTGCACCCCCCCATATAGATAGCTAGGCATAGGTGCACCCCCCCATATAGATAGGCATAGGTGCACCCCACATATAGATAGCTAGGCATAGGTGCACCCCACATATAGATAGCTAGGCATAGGTGCACCCCACATATAGATAGCTAGGCATAGGTGCACCCCACATATAGATAGCTAGGCATAGGTGCACCCCACATATAGATAGCTAGGCATAGGTGCACCCCCATATAGATAGCTAGGCATAGGTGCACCCCCCCATATAGATAGCTAGGCATAGGTGCATATAGATAGCTAGGCATAGGTGCACCCCCCCATATAGATAGCTAGGCATAGGTGCACCCCCCCCCCATATAGATAGCTAGGCATAGGTCTCCCATATACTGTCTTTAGTCCATTTTAACCTCCTTTGCTGTATCCCCGAGTGTAGCTCAGGGTTACTTTTAACCGCAATTAGCGGTAACCCCGAGCTACACTTGTGCAAAGCTTCACCTCCCTGAAATCCAGCGGCAGCAGCTAGTCTTCTGTGTCTTTCTGGGGCTCCATTACTATGCGGAGATCACCATCTGTCACATAATGCCTTAGAGCACTTTCAGCATAGAGAGGCAGCGCCCCCGTAGGGCAGGATGAGGACTTGCAGGATGCCAGGATACCAGTTGCCTGGCATCCTGCTGATCTTTCAAACATCAGTGGTGTCTGAATCACACACCTGAAACAAGCATGTGGCAAATCCAGTCAAACTTGTGTCAGACATCTGATCTGCACGCTTGTGCATGGTCTATGGCTAAAGGTTTTAGTCAGAGGATTAATAGGGCAGCCAGGCTTTTTGAACTGCAGCAGCAAGATCTTGCAAAATTAAATACTTTGATCATATTATTTTGGTCCTATTAATGCTCAACTAAATCTAGAAACTTATATTGTATTTTTTTTCCTTTTTTCTCCTTTGCAGACCTGAAGGAACGCCATTTGAAGATGGTAGGTTTCTGGAAACTTTGTTGTCCCCCCCCCCCCCTCCCCCTAAAGATATACTTGTTTAGGTGACTTGAAGAGATGGGTGTAAAGGACAAATTTGAAATTTTGTTCAGAGAACAGGTCTTCTGGGATCCTACTTGACAGTGCTTCCTTCACCCACTACTGGTGTGCCTGGCTTATGTGGCTTAGAGCCCTGTCACACCAAATAACAATTTTGGGGTGGTTTTCTTGTCTCAAAAAAATTCCTCCATTGAGTTACATTAAAATCACGGCAAAATTGCAGCGATCGTGTCTTTTTTTTTTTTTTTTTTTTCTTTTTCGCTGTGATTTTAAAATAAGTCAATGGAGATTTTTTTTTAACAAATAAGAACTATCTCAAAAACACTATTTGGTGTGACAGGGCCCTTTTTTAAGGGAAAGTGTTTTTCGTATCACCTGCTAGTAATCTGATACCTTACTGGTAGGGATGTAGTTTGTTTTGTTGTGATGCAGGAGTATGCTAATTTTCAATGCATATTTATAAAGCTTGAACATGTCCATCTCAGAACCTTTACAGCTGAAAATGTCCCTCTTCCACAGCTGCAGTGATCTCTGTTCATAGCAACCAGTAAGGGATAGAGGCTAGATCTTAATTTGGCTAGCTTTTTCGTGGCTTTGATACAGTTGACTGTGAGTGCTTGCTTAGCTACAAGAGTACAGTGGTGGTAATGGCTTAGTTCTCCAGTGGTCCATTTAGCTTCTTGGCTGTCAGAAGACCGAATATCATTGGCATTGTTTGTTCTCCAACCCCGTACCACTAAATTTAGTTGTGCCCCACACCTTTGCTATTCACATTGGGAAACTCATAAAATAAAGACATAGCTTAATGTCCCACTGCTATTTTGATGACCTTTAGCTATATTTATCCTTCAAACCTGAAATGACGCTCCCTACTCAATCTAGAAAAGCTTGTGTAAACTGAGCTACAGGGGTGGATGACAACTGGCTTAAACTAAATGTTGACAACTGAAGCTCATGTAATTGGAGGTCCGTGCTTGGCAGCAGAGCTACTCCACTTTGTCCTCACCACTGATGACAGGAAACATGGACCTTCATGGATCTCACCTTGTGCTGATATATATATTGGTTTTATTGAACTGGCCTCTGATCCTGCTTATGTAACGTGTGAAAAGGGAATGGTTCATGAGATGCAAACAATTCAGAGTTTATGTAAAATGTATGCTTATGCAAATGTGTTCATAAAATTTGCATCTCATTGACCATCTTTACAAGAGTGGGGTTTTGAACTGTCAAAGATTTGGGTTTGCTGTCTTTGGTAAGAGGGTTTAGTATTTCTGTTGTCTTTGAATTCTCGTAGAAACAGTTACTTAGTAACTAACTCTAGACTTTTTTTTTTTTTTTCCTCCTACTTTAGGTACTTTTAAACTAATTATAGAATTTTCAGAAGAGTATCCAAATAAACCTCCTACTGTTAGATTTGTGTCAAAAATGTTTCATCCAAATGGTGAGTATTTTTTAGTTTTTTTTTTTTTTTTACTTGCAGTAAACTGATTATACTGAAGAAATGTAATAAAATGGAAAGGTAATGTCCTAGAATGACTTGTATGCAGTTCTAAAAAATATCCGGGTAAAGACCCCCCTCCCCGACCACATGGAGAATCGAAGTGCCGATACAATGCACAGCACTATGATTCCAACATAGGGCGTGGGGAAGTTGCATTTTCCATCACCACAAGTGGATGTTTGCATAATCTGTATTTCTGCATTTAAAGGGATTCCGAGCACCTCTCATGGGCATGCATTTAAGACAGACTACTTCCAACAAAGTCGTGCTATGACACCTGGAGGAGCCTCTTGCAATGGCCATGCGTGACACATCCTCTTCCTGCGTCATTCAGTGATGCACTTTTCTTACAGAGAAGACAGGGGTGACCTGGAAGTTATAACCTAGCCAAGATGGCAGCTGCGAATTAGTTTTTATTCGATTTAAAAAAAAAAAAAAAAAAAAAAAAAAAAATAGGTGTAGAATGGTGATTCAGTCATCAAATGACAGAGGAGAGAACAAGCTACAGAAAGGTATGCATCTTTAACCACTTGCCGACCGTCCACAGCTGATGGGCGGCGGCAAAGTGGACGCCGAAAGGACCGCAATACGCCCATGGGCGTTGCGTCCTTTCGGCATGCCGGGGGAGCGATTGTCACTGGTGACGCGCGCTTCCCCGGCAACTGGCTCCACCTAGCCGCGACGACAACCTGCCGGCGGGTTGTTAACCCCACGATCGCAGCATGCAAAGCGTATAATACGCTTTGTAATGTATACAAAGCGTATTGTACAGGCTGCCTCCTGCCCTGGTGGTCCCAGTGTCCGAGGGACCACCGGGGCAGGCTGCAGCCACCCTAGTCTGCACCCAAGCACACTGCCCCCCCTTCTTCCCTCTGATCGCCCACAGCACCCCTCAGACCCCCTGCCCACCCCCCAGACCACTGTTTGCACCTAATCACCCATCAATCACTCCCTGTCACTATCTGTCAACTTTTTTTTTTTTTATGCCCTAAACTGCCCCCTGCTTCCTGATCACCCCCCCCCCCCCCCCCCATGTGTACTGTATGCATCTATCCCCACCTGTAATAACCCACTGATCACCCGTCAATCACCCCCTGTCACTGCTACCCATCAATCAGCCGCTAACCTGCCCCTTGCGGGCAATCTGATCACCCACCCACACCATCAGATCGCCCGCAAACCCGCTATCAGATCGCCTCCCAAGTGCATTGTTTACATCTGTTCTCTAAACACCCACTAATTACCCATCAATCACCCCCTATCACCACCTGTCACTGCTACCCATCAGATCAGACCCCTATCTGATCTGCCCCTAGGGCACCCAATCACCCGTCCACACCCTCAGAATGCCCTCAGACCCCAGCCCTGATCACCTTGCCAGTGCATGGCTTGCATCTATTCCCCCCTCTAATCACACCTTGACACCCATCAATCCCCTCCTGTCACCCCCTAGCACACCTACTCATCAGATCAGGCCCTAATTTGCCCCGTGTGGGCTCCTGATCACTCGGCCAAACCCTCAGATCCCCTTTCCGATTACCTCCCCAGTGCATTGATTGCATCTATTTTCCCCTCTAACCACCCCCTGAGACACCCATCAATCACCTCCTGTCACCCCCATCCCCAGCACTCCTATCCATCAGATCAGGCCCAATACAACCTGTCATCTAAGAGGCCACCCTGCTTATGGCCGGTTCCACAAAATTCGTCCCCTCATAGACCACCTGTCATCAAAATTTGCAGATGCTTATACCCCTGAACTCATTTTGAGGCATTTGGTTTCCAGACTACTCCTCACGGTTTTGGGCCCCTAAAATGCCAGGGCAGTATAGGAACCCCACAAGTGACCCCATTTTAGAAAGACACCCTAAGGTATTCCGTTAGGTGCATGACGAGTTCATAGAATTAATTTTTTGTCAAGTTTGTGAAAAAAAAATAAATCAATTTCCGCTAACTTTTGAAAAAAATAAAATCTTCTATGAACTCGTCATACACCTAACAGAATACCTTGGGGTGTCTTTTTCTAAAATGGGGTCACTTGTGGGGTTCCTATACTGCCCTGGCATTTTAGGGGCCCTAAACCATGAGTAGTCTAGAAACCAAATGCCTCAAAATGACCAGTGAATAGGACGTTGGGCCCCTTAGCGCACCTAGACTGCAAAGTGTCACACGTGGTATCTCTGTACTCAGAAGTAGTATAATGTGTTTTGGGGTGTATTTTTACACATACCCATTCTGGGTGGGAGAAATATCTCTGTAAATGACTAAATCTCTATCTCTATCTCTATCGTTTAGGGGGCAAAAATCAAAGAAAAAAAAAAACTAATCCTAGGTGTGTCTATGGTGCAGGGGGCGTCTTATGGACCCTTTCTCCCTAAACTACACTGCCCATCTACTACACACTGGCCTAAGCTACACTGCCCATCTATACTACACTTCACTAACTAACCCCTGCTGCTGTAACCACCTACTACACTACACTAACCAACCCCTTCTGCCACCACCAAATACACTACACTAGCTAAACCCTGATGAAACATCTCACCTGATCCTGTCGCCACGATCCTCTCCTCCCCCATCTGGCTTTCTTCATCAGAGGGCGCCCGTCATTCAGGATGCAGGTCTTCAGGGTCCAAGCTGCGGCACTCCTCTTCAGCTGCAGTCTCCTCTCTTCATCCCAGGACGTCTTGTCATGTATTGTGAACGTCTTCAGAGCCCCAGCTGCCCGCGGTCCTCTTTGCCGCAGTCTTAGCATAGACTGCAGCCTTGCGATATACATGTGCTGCCGCCGCCATCTTTCCTAGTTACGGCGTCCTCACCCGACGTCCTCCCTAGTTACAGCGTCCTTCCCCGACGTCCTCCCTAGTTACAGTGCCCTCTGCTGGTTGATCTGCGACGCACATGTGCGCGTGACGTCAGAGGCACTGTAACTAGGGAGGACGTCGGGGAGGACGCTGTAACTAGGGAGGACGTCGGGGAGGACGCTGTAACTAGGGAGGACGTCGGGGGAGGACGCTGTAACTAGGGAGGACGTCGGGGGAGGACGCTGTAACTAGGGAGGACGTCGGGGGAGGACGCTGTAACTAGGGAGGACGTCGGGGGAGGACGCCGTAACTAGGGAGGACATCGGGGGAGGACGCCGTAACTAGGAAGGATGGCGGCGGCAGCACATGTATATCGAAAGGCTGCAGTCTATATGAAGACTGCAGTGAAGAGGCGCGCGGGCAGCTGGGGCTCTGAAGACGTTCACAATGAATGACAAGACGTCCTGGGATGAAGAGCGCCAGACTAAGAGGAGAGGATCGCGGCAACAGGAGCCGGTAAGTATATTCCAGAGCCACATTTACCGCATCTTTGGAATATAAGACGCACCCACTTTTCCCCCTCATTTTTGGGGAAAAAAAGGGCGTCTTATATTCCGAAAAATACGGTAATTTTTTTTTTTTTTTTTTACACGCAATTGTCCACTTACAGAGCTTTTTCTCCCACCTAGCATGGGTATGTGTAAAAATACACCCCAAAACACATTATACTACTTCTCCTGAGTACGGCAATACCACATGTGTGGCACTTTTTTTTTTTTTTGCAGTCTAGGTGCGCTAAGGGGCCCAACGTCCTATTCACCGGTCATTTTGAGGCATATGCTTTCCAGACTACTCCTCACGTTTAGGGCCCCTAAAATGCCAGGGTAGTGTAGGAACCCCACAAGTGACCCCATTTTAGAAAGAAGACACCCCAAGGTATTCCGTTAGTAGTATGGTGAGTTCATAGAAGATTATTTTTATATTTTTTTTGTCACAAGTTAGTGGAAAATGACACTTTGTGGAAGAAGAGGAAAAAAAAAAATCTCCGCTAACTTGTGGCAAAAAATAAAATCTTCTATAAACTCACCATACTACTAATGGAATACCTTGGGGTGTCTTTTCTAAAATAGGGTCACTTGTGGGGTTCCTATACTGCCCTGGCATTTTAGGGGCCCTAAACCGTGAGGAGTAGTCTAGAAACCAAATGCCTCAAAATGACCTGTGAAATCCTAAAGGTACTCATAGGCCCCTTAGCGCAGTTAGGGTGCAAAAAAGTGCCACACATGTGGTATCGCCATACTCAGGAGAAATAGTATAATGTGTTTTGGGGTGTATTTTTACACATACCCATGCTGGGTGGGAGAAATAGCTGTGTAAATTACTATTTACAATTTGTGAAAAAAAATAAAATAAAAAAAATAGTAATTTACACAGCTATTTCTCCCACCCAGCATGGGTATGTGTAAAAATACACCCCAAAACACATTATATTCTCCTGAGTATGGCAATACCACATGTGTGGCACTTTTTTTGCAGCCTAACTGCGCTAAGGGGCCCAAAGTCCAATTGGCACCTTTAGGCTTAACGGGTGCATACAATTTAGCACCCCCCCAAAATGCCAGGACAGTAAACACATCCCACAAATGACCCCATTTTGGAAAGTAGACACTTCAAGGTATTCAGAGAGGGGCATGATGAATCCGTGGCAGATTTCATTTTTTTTTTTTTTTTTTTGTCATAAGTTAGCAGAAATGGAAATTTATTTATTTTTTTTTTTGTCTCAAAGTGTCATTTTCCGCTAACTTGTGACAAAAAATAAAATCTTCTATGAACTCACCATGCCTCTCAGTGAATACTTTGGGATGTCTTCTTTCCAAAATGGGGTCATTTGGGGGGTATTTATACTATCCTGGAATTTTAGCACCTCATGAAACATGATAGGTGGTCAGAAAAGTCGGAGATGCTTCAAAATGGGAAAATTCACTTTTTGCACCATAGTTTGTAAACGCTATAACTTTTACCCAAACCAATAAATATACACTGAATGGATTTTTTTTTTTTAATCAAAGACATGTAGCACAATAAATTTGGACAAAAAACAGAAATTTTACTTTATTTTACAAATTTTATCACAAAGTTAAAAAAAATCTTTTTTTTTTTTTTTTTTTTTTTTTTTTTTACAAAATTCATGTCTTTTTTTTGATGAATATAATAAAAAGAAACTCGCAGCAGCAATCAAATGGCTCCAAAAGAAAGCTGTATTAGTGACAAAAGGAGGGAAAATTCATTTAGATAGCAGGTTGTATAACCGAGCAATAAACCGTGAAAGCTGCAGTGGTCTGAATGGGGAAAAAGGCTCTGGTCCTTAAGGGGTAGAAAGACTGTGGTCCTCAAGTGGTTAAGTACTTTGCAGTACTGGTCAGAGTCTTAACCCCCTTGGCATTTGATCCTTTCTGGATTTTAGGGTCTAAAGGCTTTTTTTTTATTTTTGGACCTGGAAAAAAATCATGCCAGGGAGATCTGCAGCAGTTCCAGCAATTGCTCACCTCCCTGGGCTCCCATGCTGCAGTTGTGTCTCCATCCTCCGGGTGGCGCTGCAACTCTAAAGTGAAATTGCTGGCTGTCGTCATGACTACAGTCGGCGATCTCACCAGCAGGAAGCAGAGCCCCGGAGGAGAGGAAGAATGCCAGCCGACGTCTGGATCCCTAGGAGGTATGTAGAAACGCTCCCGCTGCACGCTATACTCTGCATACAGCCTCCGGTGGCTACCCCGAGCAGAGGTCGGGATTACTGCTCTTAGCTGAGGTTTTCTGACCCTAGCTCAGGATAACCGCCAAGGAGGTTAAAGGCATGCCCATGTAAGGTGGTCGGAATCCCTTTAAGGCTAGGTGGGATTTGTCCTTGTAGAGCTACCTTGCATTTACATTCATATCTGTGGAAAAACTAAGCTGCTGGCAGAACATATAAATGAAAGTTATAATAATTGGTTATTTTAGATAGGTGGGGCTCAGGCAGCACTTAGAGTGTGCAGCCTTTCAGCCCAATGATGACAAACCATTGTCCTAGGCTGGTCAATGTAACTAGATAAGGAGGGACCAAAAAATAGAACATTAAAGACCATGTAAATAGAGGAAAGGGTGGACTTAACTCCAAAGAACAATAACCGTAATGGGGCAAAAGTTTGAGCTCACCACAATGCGTTTTGCAGGTTAACTCCCACTTCATCGGGTATGTAATTAGCCTTACAGCTGGTAAAAATGAGATTAAGAGACTCCATCCAGGCTACATTAGACTGAGCAGCTTCAGAGAATCGTCCAACAGTGATGCAGAACATATTCCTTTAAAGGGAAGGTTCAGGGAGGGTGGTTGAAAAATAAAAATCAATTTCCACTTACCTGGGGCTTCCTCCAGCCCGTGGCAGGCAGGAGGTGCCCTCGCCGCCGCTCCGCAGGCTCCCGGTGACCAGAGACCACCGGGAGCCTGCGGAGCGGCGGCGAGGGCACCTCCTGCCTGCCACGGGCTGGAGGAAGCCCCAGGTAAGTGGAAATTGATTTTTATTTTTTAACCACCCTCCCTGAATCTTCCCTTTAAAGGACACCTGAAGTGAGACAGATATGGATGCTGCCATATTTATTTCTTTTTAAACAATACCAGTTGCTTAGCAGCCCAGCTGATCTATTTGGCTGCAGAAGTGTGAAGAACACCAGAAACAAGCATGTGGCTAACCTTGTCAGATCTCACAATCATGTCAAACACCTGATCTGCATATGCTCCTTCAGGGTTTATGGCTAAAAATATTAAAGGCAGAGGATCAGAAGGGTTGCCAGGCAACTAGTATTAGAAGGAATTAAATATGGCCGCCTCCATAGCCCTCTCATTACAGTTGTCCTTTGAAGCAAGAGTGGCTTGACTAGTTGGCCATTTTCTAGCAAGGTTGCCTGGAAGGTCAGTAAATTGCCACTTGTGTGCTGGGAGTCCTATACATACATTGTTTTGGTGTTATTTTTCTGCAAGCATGTACACATTGCTACAAGTGCACAGTTGATTATTAACCTTTTGAGCAACCTCCGATAATGACCCAAGTGGAAGCTTTGACATTTTTGCCAGTAGCACACAACTTTTTAGTCTATGCATTTTAGGTTTTCAGACTTGCTTATATGATCTCCAGCAGTGTCTGTAAACCTCTTACCTGGAGAAGACTAGTATATCAGGCCAAGCATCACTGGAGAGCATGTGGGATTGTTTTGTAAGACTGGATGAAAAACCTCCTGTAAAAACTGATCCGTTCTCAGTTCAAATGCATCAGTTTCTTATCCAGTGTTCTGTTGGCTACCTGTTATCTCATTACTATGCTGCCATCCATTCGAGTCCTCAGCTGCCCATACAAGTCCTCTGCATGCTAGAAATGCTGGTATACTGAACCCAGAACCCCAGCAAGAAGCAGCATGCTCCCATTTGTTTGCAAAAGGCCAATGGTAATTCTCCCATGCAGGGAAGCGAAAGGGCAGCAGAGGACCAGAGTGGACATCAAGCAGCCTAATGAGAGGACACCACCCATTCTCATTGATTGGCTAGCATTACTTCCATCGTTGCCTGCTTCGTCCAGCCAATCCAGAGAAGTCGGAAGGGTTTCAAACTTGCGTTTGCTCACCAAAACAAATCTGTTCTGAAAGGACTAATGTAAATGGCCCTATTGCTTATGTATAGGATCTAGAATTTTTTTTTTATGTATGAACGTAAATGCTTCTGGACCAGGCTGATTTAAATCTACACCCTGTTTGGGACCTGATATCCCTAACAGGGCGTAGAGTTTTAATCTTCACACCGCTCACAGTGATCGCTAGGTCAGGAGCCAATAAAATCTGCTCCTGACAGTCTCACGGCGCTCTGCTGTCATAGCGACGGCAGGGCGAGCGAGCTTCAGCGACTGCTCCGTGTGGCGTAATGAGCCCCCCCCTTTTTTTTTTTTTTTTTCTCCTCTAGCAGTCTCTGGTCTTTAACCTCCCTGGCGGTATGATTATTTCCGGATTTTAGGGTCTTTTCAACACGTTTCAGACCCTAAGATCAGAAAAAACATGGCGCCAGAATGTCTGCAGCAGCCCCTGCACTTACTCGCCTCCGGAATCCAGTGCTGCAATTTTCCCTCTGTCCTCCAGATGGGGCTGTAACCCTCTAGTGAGTAGAGATGGCCCAGCCCTGGAGAACTCATGGAGAAGCACATGATCAGTTTGATCAGCTGATAGATTTGTAAGGCTCTGATTTGCTGGTCATGATCATGTTAAACCAGGAAGTTATCACCGCAAATCAGAGGCTTATCAAACTGATAATGTGCTTCTCCATGAGTTCTCCAAGGCTGGGCGATCTCACCGGAGTGATTCAGAGCCTCCGAGGACAGGAAGGAAAATGGCTGCCTGCGTCTGGATCCCAGGGGAGGTGAGTAAAAAAACGCCCGCTGCTCTCCAATGCTCTGCATTGAGCTCCCAGCAGCTAGCCCGAGCATAGCTCAGAGTTGCCGCCAGGGAGGTTAAGGGGCCAGAGACTGCTTTTACTCAAGTGGTTCACCTGAGACTATTGCAGGTTTTTTTGTTTTTTGTTTTTTTATCCAAAATTAGTTTTATTTTTACCTGAAATAAATTGCTTATATTCAAGATTCTTTATTTTTTTTTGTAGTTTACGCTGATGGCAGCATATGTTTAGATATCCTTCAGAATCGCTGGAGCCCAACTTATGATGTTTCATCTATTTTGACATCCATTCAGGTAAACTGTTCAGCTTATTGAGCTGTTTATAGATGATGCTCCTGATTTGGAATAGATCTAACCTTGGAGGAAAAAAGCCAGCAAATAACCAACTGTATTTGAACAGACATGCTTTTGGCATTCCAGTTTTATTAAAGTTTGGGATAAGCTGCAGTAGTAGAGTAATGCTTATGTAATGTAGTTGGACAGTTTTTAGTTTACAAAATGCATCCAGAATTTTAGCTATAGGTACATATGGCGTGGTCACTAGTATCTTGGCATTGCTTGGCTAAGTACCAGGATATCTGGTTAATATGAGCAAACACAGTATCCTGGTAGCTGTGGACCAGTCTCATTCCCATTAAGCCTAACCTCTGCTGCTATCCTGTGTATAAGGCCTCTTTTTTACTGGCAGCTAAAGGCGGTGAATTTGCTGTCAGCTGCTCCCGGTCACTGGCCGGTGCTAGTGCTTGGCGCAGGTGGTGGACAGGCGGTCACCTTATGCCCTTAGTTATAGCTGAGCATGGCATTTTCAGATGCGGCATGAGACTGTTTGTTGCTGCTGGGTAACACCACTATGTGTCAAATGTGACAAGCTATTGGCTGCAATATTTTAGACACCAAATGCTATGATCCACAATATTTTACAGACAAGCCAAGGGTGCACAGCTCGTTCTTGTTAGCACCACATGTGTTACTCTGGAGGCCTGTTTAATGAGCTTAATCACCTAGTGGAAATCCCACAGCAATTCACCTTGCCATCAGTAAAGATGCAGGATTGCTGCGTCCTAGTGGACAGTGTTGCGTGCAGCGGGTTACGGGGGGAGGGGGGGGGGGGGGGCGGTTTGGGGGTTTGCGGCGGCATAGCTAGTATAGTGACCCCAGTATAGCGAATATAGTGGCCCAGTATGGCTAGTATAGGGTCTCAGTATAGCTAGTATAGTGCCCAATATAGTGCCCCAGTATGGGTAGCTAGTGCCCCCCCCCCCCCCCCCCCCCACGCCGCTACTGTTACCTTAGCGGAGCGGCTGCGTCCTCTATATTCCCTCCTCTCCTGCACGCGTATACCTGATTCCCAGCAGCGCGGCTGCTGTGATGAGCAGGAAGCAGGAGAGCGGTTCCCATAGTAATGGGGATACACATCGCCGGGACAGGAAGCCGCAGCCCTGCTTCCTGCTCATCACAGCAGGAAGCATTTAGCACTGCTGCTGTACATAAAACCCACACATTTTATCTGACTACAAAGTATGGCGACAATATATTATCTGGAAACGAAGGTGGTTTTTTTTTTTTTTTCTTCTCTATTTATTTATTTCCCCCCACTAATCACACATGCACGGGAACGCACGTGCACTAGCAGGAGCGCGTACGCGTGCAGCAGCAGCGCTGCCTGACTTATAAAAACTTCCTGGCAGTCTAGCAGGACGACTTGTCATTAAGTGGTTAAGATTTTTTTTTTTTTTTTTTTTTTTTTTATTCAGAAACGTTTCTCTTTAAAGACTACCTGTAATGCTGGGAATACACAGGTCGAGTCTGCGCCCAATCGTTTTGCCTGCTCGATTCTCTTATCTTCCACTCGGTTGTCATATATTTTTTTTTTTTTCACCTCAATGACAAATCGAGCGGCAAAACGATCAAACGGTGAACGGACATGTCGGAAATTATCTATCCAACCATCTTATCGGCTCCGAATCGAGCCGTGTATTCCCAGCATAAGGAAAAAAATGCCCCGAAGGTATACTTCCCTTGAGAGAAGCCTCGGAATAATCCACATGCTTACCCTGCCATCCTCCACTGGGCTGTTCCATCACTGACACCAGAAAGACTGTTTGCACGTGCACCATAGCACAGACCAAATTGGGCTCTGCTTTTTCTGCTGAAGCCTAAACGCGTCTGTTGCTGCGCACTACACCTGCTAGCCTTGGGGGTATTAATGCTGGAACGGCCTGGCGGAGGACAGGAGAAGATCCAGAGGGTTTCCTCTCGAGGTAAGTATTCTATATTTTTGCATTTAAAAAAAACACAGGTTTACTTTTCATTAGCAGTTAAACCTGTTACACTTGTGTCATTTCATGGCTACAGATTTATTTTAATATATGATCTGGGGTTTTTTTTTTTTTTTCTCCATTTAGTCTCTCCTTGATGAACCAAACCCCAATAGCCCTGCAAATAGTCAAGCAGCACAACTTTATCAGGAAAACAAGCGCGAGTATGAGAAGAGGGTCTCCGCCATCGTCGAGCAGAGCTGGAACGACTCATAATCAGCACTTTGTGAATCGTTTTTTTTGTTCTTTTTGTGTACAATATGAAATCATGAGAGACAGACATGGAAGTTACTACCAATGCCACACAAGCCTTCAGATTTCTCACCCATGGCAGAAGCAGAATTCTCAGTTTCCTTCATTGTTGCTCCTGTCTGGAAACTGTCAAAGCTTGTGTAACTCTAGTGTATTTTTATTGCATGTTGTGCATGGTTTAAAAATAAGTTATTGCTACATTTGTAATATATCCGGTTTGTATTTTCCTCCTCTTAAATGTATAACATTGGCATGGAGTTTCCATGAAAATACATTTTGTAAATCTACACTTTTGTTTTCCCAAAAAAATTCTGAATGCTTCAGTTTTGTGACTTTGGTTTTCTTTTTTTTTTAAATAGCAAGAGAGCACTTACATTTTTTTTTATTAATATTTTAAAGTAAGTTGTTTTAAATGAATAACTCAAAAATAGAGATGATATATCTTGGTTTCTGTCTTCCTTTTGTTTCTGGTTTCAATTTCAGGTAATTTTAGAGTGCAGTCACACTGTGTGCATTGCAGTGCTTTATAACGCAAGTTATAAACTCCCAGCAATGGTTCCCCAATCCTTGTCGCACATTGGCTTCACATTAGCTTGTTGCTTCCACGGTGCATTGGATTCCCTCATAATAACGCAAGCCAGGCGCTAAAAAAACGCATGATACGCCTGCCTTACAAATGTTGAGGAGGTGAAGGGTGCGTTCCTGGAAGATGAAAATTGTGCTGCATGTGAATCACAATCTGTGAACTTTAAGCTATGATTGAACTTCACCCCAATCGGTAGCTGATGCCCCCTTTCCCACATAAAATGTTTACCTTTCTCTTGAACAGATCATCAGGCTTGTCTTTCATTGTAGTGAAATGACTCCCACAGTGTGATGTCAGGGCCATGGCCTCGACAGTTTACGATCTGTGGACCTCACTGCATTGTGGGAAATAATGGTGGTTTCCAACTGCAAAGCAAGCCGTACCTCCCCTGCATATATATCAGTTGCTTCGTGATCTCATATAATTTTTTTTTTTTTTTTTTTTTTTTTTTTTTTTTTTTTTTTTTTACTTTCCTAGCTATAATTTTCCCCTCTTATCTTTTTTGGTGAAGTTTTTCTTATGCTGGGAATACACAATTAGTTTTTTGGCAGACTTACGGGCCAACTGATCTTCCAATTTTTTTCCATTCACTTCTATGAGAAAGTATCAAATCAGATTGGACCTGTAGGAAATTGTCTAATAATAATAATAATAATCTGAACATTTGTATAGTGCTTTGCTCCTGTCAAAGCGCTCAAGAGCTTCAGCCACTGGGACGTGCTCAAGAGGCTACCTTGCAGCGTTAGGGAGTCTTGCCTTGAACTCCCTACTGAATAGGTACTGACCCTATCCAGGATTCGAACCCTGGTCTCCAATGTCAAAGGCGGTGCCCTTAACCAGTACACTATCCAGCCACTGCTTAGCCATCCATCTGTCAAAAAAAAACTCATGGTGTATTCTCAGCATTAAGTTTAGCTGGAAAAAGTATTGGTTTGTTTTTAATTCTTTCTTCACTCTACTCTTGTAGGACTGTCCTGAGAGGCAACTATGAGTCAGGCAAAAACAGCACTAGAAATCAGGTGTCGCCATAGGCCGTAATGGGCATTTATGTTGATAGCAGCACTCGGGCAGTAATTTGGGTGCTGTCAAGAACCTGAGCACAAATTATGAAAAACTTAATTTGTCCCTGAATTGCATCTTCTGCCCACAGGCCATGGGTGCCTGAAGCTGGAATAGTAATCAACTTTGCTGGGACTTTTGCAGGAGCAGGATGAGACATTTTTTAGCTTTAATCCTGCACCCAAATTTCCTATATGTACACAGCAATTCTGTTTTTCAGTGAGTTGAAGTAAAATTTGGATTAAAAAAATGGGTACTTACCGCTGTACTAATTAGTCCAAAACCGACTTTCTCAGACTTTTGCGTAGAGGAACCTTTTTGAAATTTTTCAGATCTTTGGGAATTCCTGCATCAAAAATATCTACAACTTACAAAATGTAGCCATGAACCTCCACGTATCAAATGCAGCAATGGCCCCTTCTATAAAATGCATTAACAATGGTCCCCAATCATTTGTGTCAGTCGGCTAAAGAAGTGTGCCCCATGCACTTTCTTGTGTACTCCTAGTTACAGATTTTGGGCATTAAACAGCTTCGTAATGCACCTTGAATTAGATCTGCCATTTGCTACAGCAGTGGAGTGAGACTACTTGGTCCTACAAAAGTGGTAAAGCAACTATTTGGTCCTGCTGAAGTTGCAAAATGCTGTGGAATCCCTGATGGGTTCTGCACATCCCTGGTTGAGAACGGCAGGTCCAGAGGCTGCCTGAACACTCCTACAGCCCACTGTTCCAGCTGTTTTTTTTTTTTTAACAAATTGATAAGTAGAGATGGTCTGAAAGATTTGCTGGTGAACTTGTTCATGTGAATCAAATCTCAAACACATGAGTTTGATTTGCCCCTTATACCACATAATTGGGTTAAACTTTGACACTCTACATCAGTCAGCAGACACATGGCAGCCAATCAAATTCAATCCAAGGACCGCACTCACGTCAGAGGGTATGCTGGCGCCGGGCCCCAAGGCCATAAGTCACAGTAGTCATGAAGGAGTCCGCACACAGACTTAACGGAGCAATTCACATCAATTTATTGTCCCATCACGTGTGTAGATACATAGTCTGACCTGCATAGGCCTATGCAGGTCAGACTATGTATCTACACACGTGATGGGACAATAAATTGATGTGAATTGCTCCGTTAAGTCTGTGTGCGGACTTCTTCATGACTACTATGGCAGCTAATCAGGCTGCACTCCCTCCTGGACTCCCCCCCCCCCCCCCCCTCTTATAAAAGGCAGCAGGGTCGGCCATTTTCTCACTGCTAAGTGAGAGAAGGGAGAGACGTTGCTGGAGAGATGGGGAAAGCGTTAGTCAGCTCTTGTTAGCTTGCTTCTTGCTGAAAAGAACCCCAAAAAAGATCTTTGGAGAGCGAATGTTCTTGTGATGTTTTTTTTTTTTTGTATCCGACACTGCATATATAAAGCCCTGTCTATCGCAGATGGTCCTTGTTATACTGTGCCAGGCCCAGCACAGTCAGTGCATACCTTTCACTGCATCTGTGTGACTGCACATTGTATTATACCAGTCAGTGCACACCTTTCACTGCATCTCCCCCAATATGGACAAAACAGCCAGAGGCAGGCCACCTGGCAAATCTGTTCGAGGTTGTGATTTTGTGTGGCTCTCGACCAAAGTACAGTTTTCAGAAGGCATGTACCATCAACCCCCAAAATTGTCAGGACGTAGTTGACTATTTAACACAGAACACCTCACCTTCCTCATGGACCCGTGACATATCCTCCTCCTGCACTACCTGTTGTTTTGAAGCACTTAATGCCTCCAATTTAGGTATGCAATGTGATTTTTGACCTTCAGGGATTATAATCCTGCTCTGCATCAAATCCATAATTTTCCCTTGGACTTTAGGTGTGTATCCCACTCTGCCATACCCACCTCCAGGTGTTAGACTCCTTGAAACTTCTTTTCAATAACTTTTGTTGCCAGAAACAGTGGTAGTATTTTTTCAAGCTCGCCTGCCCATTGAAGTTTATTGCGGTTCGCCGATTCACAAACTTCAGCGGGCGTTCGTGAACCTAAAATTTGAGGTTTGGGCCATCTCTATTGATAAGAGCATCTTCAATATTCTTCTCTTGGCCCCTCCCCTACCATGTATGAGCTTGTCCATACTGGGCATGTGTGAGTCCACTGAAGTCTCAAAATAACAATCCCTGTTTATTAATAACTGCGTACAAAAACCCCCATTATCCCCACTTAAAAAGAGCAGCCTGTGATATAATTGCACCACATACACAGCCGGCATGTGTCACACAGACTGCACACATCACACACACCCACACAAACCGTCCTTATAACTCCCGGGAGTGATGGAAACACCAATATCCATCCTTTGATCAAGGGGTCTGGTGGGAAGTGTAATTTAATGGCAACTCTACAGGGCATCCACCGCACTGGTATTCACTTAGACGGCATCCACTCTGCCGCTTATGCGCTGTGTCCATTTGCCGCTCGCCGCCACCGCTGTTCGTGATATCCAGTTCCACGCTGTCTACACGCGTGTGCAGCCGTGACGTCACCACGCTGCTCTCAACCCGTGACTAGTATCACCCGCCTATCTGGGCTTCATTAGACTGTCATGTGAGCGGCACTGTCCAGTCCATTTTGTAGTCTCTACACCTCCTTCTTCACCCATGGCCACTCCCCCGGCTATACCGATTGGTCCTTCTTCGTTTCTATGACTTTAGAGAACACTATCCCCATATAGGCAGCTTGCACAGACTTCAGGCATAATTGTACGTCTTGCATGGCAGTATTAGCACACTGGCAACTCTAATAGGAAGCGAATACATAACAATAAAATTCACTCTTAACCCATTCGCGTTCCGTCGGTTTCACTTGAGCAATGTTCACCTCCCATTGATTAGCCTATAACTTTATCACTACTTATTACAATGAACTGATCTATATCTTGTTACCATATACCAATTGGGCTTTCTTTGGGGGGTACATTTTGCTAAGAGCCACTTTACTGTAAATGCATTTTAACAGGAAGAATAAGAAAAAAACTGAAAAATCATTATTTCTCAGTTTTCAGCCATTCTAGTTTTAAAATAATACATGCCTCCATAATTAAAACTCACGTATTGTATTTGCCCATATGTCCCGGTTATTACACCGTTAAAATTATGTCCCTATCACAATGTATGGCGACAGAATTTTATTTGGAAATAAAGGTGCATTTTTTCTGTTTTGCATCTATCACTATTTACAAGTTTAAAATAAAAAAAAAATAGAAATATTTCATCTTTACATTGATATTTAAAAAGTTTAGACCCTTAGGTAAATATTTACATGTTTTTTTTTTTTATTGCAATTTTTTTTTTTTTTTTTTATATTAAACATTTTATTTGGGTATTTTTGGGAGGGTGGGATGTAAACAATAGTTTTATAATGTAAATGTGTGTTTAGTTTTCTTTTTTTTACTTTTAGTTGTAGTTTTACTTTTTGGCCACAAGATGAGTTTGTTTACATGACGTCACTCTAAGCGTAACATACGCTTAGAGAGATGCATGGGGGAGGCAACAGCCAGAAAAAGCTAAGCTTCCGAGAGAAGCTGTCGCTTTTTCAGCGGGGGAGAGGAATCAGTGATCGGGAACTATAGCCCGATTCACTGATTGCCTGGCTAACGAACCACGGGTCGGAAGCGCGCATGGTTCCTGGACGTAGTTTCTACGTCCAGGAACTAAAATAGGTTAAAGACGTCCATTCCTGAATAATCTTCATATCACTGGAGGAAGGATCATACAGGAAAATTAAATACTTACCTACAGAAAATTTTCCTTTCCTGGTGCAATTCCATGGCAGCATACTATGGGTTATGGTCCCGCCCCTTAACCCCATTGGACACTATATCTATAAATGTTTCACTGACACACAGCCCACCATTCTTGTAACTATCGTCCTCCCAACTGGGTGGGATCGTATGCTGCCATGGAATTGCATCAGGAAAGGAAAATTTCCTGTATGTAAGTATTTAATTCTCCTGTTTCCCTGGTGCTTCCATGGCAGCATACTATGGGATTTAACTATCCAATAAAATACAGAAGGGAGGGAATTTCAACCATTTATTTACAGTACATGCAGTATCAATTATTGATCGACCATAAAGGTGTTGCTAGAGGACCACCCGGCAGCCTTGCATATTGCTGACAGGGATACTCCAGCTAAAGAAGCCCAAGAGGAAGCTATTCCCCTAGTTGAGTGAGCTCCATTTTGGACAGGAGGAACAAGGCCTTTAGCTTTGTAAGCATTACAAATTGTCTTTCAAATCCATGTGGCGATTACCCTTGTCGCAGCTTCCTTTCCTATACCCATTTGGCACTAACAAAAGACGCTGAGACTTCCTGAATGGTTGCGTTATAACTAAGTATTTTTGCAATAAGGAAACTAGATCTAAAGGATGAGCTGTGGTCGGATCTTCTTTTTCAAATAGAGCTGGCAAAGACCATTCATTATCTAAATGAAAGAATGCAATTACTTTTGGTAGAAATTCTGTGACTGGCTTTAATACTACTCTATCATGGTAGAAGACTATGTACGGCTCTGTGCAACCTAAAGCGTGCAGTTCAGATATTCTTCTTGCAGAGGTGACCGCTAGCAGGAAAGCGATTTTGAATGTTAGATTGGACAGTGAACAGTTTTCCACAGGAAGAAAAGGTGATGAACTTAAAAAGTCCAGGACTAAAGGCAAATCCCACTTTGGAAAGAAATTTCTTCTCGGTGGCTTCAATTTTAGGGCAGCTTTCATGAACTGCTGAACTAGAGGATTTTGGGCCCACTTTTGCCCAGAAAGAGAGGACAACGCTGTGACCTGAACCTTCAGAGTATTATAGCTCAATCCCATCTCTAAACCTGCCTGAAGGAAGTCCAGAACATTTGTTACTGTGGCTGAAGCAGGAACAAAGCCATTTTTTGAAGCATATTGATCAAACTTAGACCAAACTTTAGTATATGCAGCATTTGTTGAAGACTTTCTCGCTTTTAAGAGAGTATTAACAACAGGGCTAGAACAACCTAGCGATGACAATCTTTGCCTTTCAATATCCAGGCTGTCAAATGAAGCTTGTTTGGTGCTGGATGAAGAACTTCGCCCTGAGACAGGAGCGTTGGACTGTCCTGAAGAAATAGAGGTTGGGTTTCCGCTAACTGTAATAGGAGAGGAAACCATAGCCTGTTTGGCCAGTAAGGTAGTATTGCCAGGACTGTGGCTGGTTCCGACATTAGTTTCCTCAGAAAATGGAAAATTAGTGGAACTGGTGGAAATGCATAAAGTAGTAGAGGAGGCCAAGGCTGGGAGAGTGCATCTATTCCCAGGGCTTGTGGGCACTGATTCCGGGAGAAGAACTGAGGAAGTTTGTGATTGCTGACTGAAGCAAACAGGTCTATTTTTGGGACTCCAAACTTCCGGATAAGCTTTCTGGTCCAGTTCCCATTCGTTGTAGTCTAACAGATTTCTCGATAGAAAATCTGCTTTTGTGTTCTGACAGCCTGGAATGTACACTGCCTTGAGATATAGGAGATTGTGCTCCGCCCACATGAAGAGGGACGCAGTTTCTTGAGATAAGACTCGACTGTGCGTTCCACCTTGGTTCTGTATGTAGGCTACAGTTGTTGAATTGTCTGTCCTCAGACATACAGGTTTCCTACGGAGAAGAGATGCAAAAGCTCTTAGCGCTAGGTGTGCCGCTCTCAACTCTAAGAAGTTCGAACTGTTTGATAACGGGCGACAAGACCAACGGGCTTGTACTACCTGGTCTTGACACCAGGCTCCCCAGCCAAACTGACTGGCGTCTGTGGTCACATAAATCCAATCTAGGGGTAGAAGAGTGAATCCCCGTGTCAAATGATCCTCTTTGCTCCACCAGACAAGATAATCCTTCATCATTGGCGATATTGTTGTCGATTGTTCCATATTTATTCTGTCCCACTGTTGAAGGAAGGGCAACTGAAACCCGCGCATGTGCCAATGCGCCCATCTTATCATAGGGATTGTAGCAAAGTCCCTAAAAAATCGGAGACATTCTCTCGCAGACATGTGGGAGACAGAGTACTTTCTGAATCCAGTTGAAAATCGCTAAGATCTTCTGGGAAGGAAAAGACACTGTATTTTTGAAGGTGTTGAAATAAGCTCCTAGTTAAATCATTTCCCTTGACGGTTGCAGTTAACTTTTCTGGGTATTGATGAGCCATCCCAGCTCTACCAGTAGATTCAGAGAAGTTTCCGTATCCTGAAGGAGCTGTGACTTTGAACTGGATAGAAGCAGTATGTCGTCCAGGTAATGGAAGATACGAATACCTCTCTGCCTGAGCAACGCTATTGGAGCTTGTAGAACTTTGGAGAACGTTCTCTGGGAGGTGGAGAGGCCGAAAGGAAGTGCTGTAAATTGAAGATGAATGTCCCGTATTACAAACCTTAGAAACTGTTGAAATATCGGGTATGGATCGGAATATGAAAATAAGCATCCTTTACGTCTATTGACACCATGTAGTCGTCTGGTTGGA
This sequence comes from Hyperolius riggenbachi, assembly GCF_040937935.1. Lineage (NCBI taxonomy): Eukaryota > Metazoa > Chordata > Amphibia > Anura > Hyperoliidae > Hyperolius > Hyperolius riggenbachi. The sequence continues at coordinate 457,899,004 of NC_090648.1, read as the reverse complement.
TGGAAAGAATGATTGATTGGAGAGATTCCATCTTGAATCTTGTTAGAAAAATATGTTTGTTGAGCTTCTTCAGATCTATCACAGGCCTCCAGTCTCCTGTTTTTTTGGCGACTAAGAAGAGAGGCGAGTAAACGGTCCTCCCTCTTTGGGATATAGGCACTTCCTGCACTGCATTTTGTAGAATTAGCTGATTCACATATTGAAGTAGACAGTATCGTTTCTCCTTTGCCAAAGGAATTTGCGTATGGAAGACAATGTTTGGTGGGAGAGTTTTGATCCTCCAACGGTGGCCGGTGGTCACCGTCGACAAGACCCAGGGGTTTGAGAACTTGTCCGCCCACACTCGAGCAAAGGTACTGAGCCTCGCTCCAACCGGAAGAGTGTGGACGGACAAGGCCTCAAAAGGACTTACCCTGGCCCTGACGAGCAGTGGAGGTGGACTTCACTGTTTTCGTTAAAGCTGATTGTGCTCCTTTCCATCTCCTCTGATACTCTCTACCAGGCTTATAAGAGCGAACATTTCTGTAATTTTGGAACTGTTGTCTTTGGCCAAAACGTTGTTTTCTGATTTTTCTATTTTGTGGGATATCACCTGATTTCCCACCCGACTTTCTCGATATGGCAGAATCTAATTTTTCTCCAAAGAGCATCTTCCCGTTAAATGGAATCTTGACCCAAGATTGCTTTGAAGTGAAGTCTGCATTCCATGCCTTCAACCATAGCGATCTTCTGGTTGTGACCGTGGTTAACATGGCTCTAGAGGATGCCCGGACACCATCTATGGCGGCTTCGCTCACGAAATCAGCTGCAATCTTTAGATCTTCCAGAGCGGATACAATCTGTTCGACATCAGCGCCCGACTTCACGGCTTCCTCAATATGATTAGTCCATATCTTCATCGCTTTTGAAACAGAAGTTAGAACAATAGATGTCTTACAAGCCGCCCCCGCAGAGATATAGGTTTTCCTCAAATCACCTTCCATCCTTCGTTCAAGAACATCTTGAAAGGCGACAGAGTCATCTAAAGGCAGGGTGACAAATTTTGCCAGATTAGACACGGACGCATCCACTAGCGGAGCGGTCTGTAAGGATTAAATTATATATGCTCAGCGCAGAGTCCAAAAACAAAAGACGAGTCTTCAACAAAGGATAAAAGCAGGCAAATCTCCACCACAATAAATATTGGGTTCACGGCACAGCTCTGCAATCATGGATACCCAAAAAAGGAAAGAGGCTTACCAGCTGGTGACAACCCACATTATAAGGTTGTATCAACGCTTTGGTAGGACATCAGGAAGCAACAGTCTGTCCAGGATCCACCAATTCAGCAATGATTCCTCTCACGAATGGATATCAGTAAACATCATAAAAAACAAACAAACGGCAACTCTAAGTGTAAACCGTTTAATGTAGAGTTTTCATAGTAAAAACAGCTTAAAAATAGCATAAAAATGGCATAAAAACAAAACTTACATACAGGGCCCATGCAATGGGAACCCCGAGAAAGTTGCACGCGTGTATGGGTCAGCAGTAAAGGACAGTATGAAGGTGCCGCCTGTCTCCTTCCCGACCGGTTTCGCAAACTAGCGTCATCAGGGGATTATTCGCTTTTGAAACAGAAGTTAGAACAATAGATGTCTTACAAGCCGCCCCCGCAGAGATATAGGTTTTCCTCAAATCACCTTCCATCCTTTGTTCAAGAACATCTTGAAAGGCGACAGAGTCATCTAAAGGCAGGGTGACAAATTTTGCCAGATTAGACACGGACGCATCCACTAGCGGAGCGGTCTGTAAGGATTGAGCTTCAGACTCCTTCAAGGGGTATAGTTTTGCCCATCTGTTTGCAAAGGAAGTTTTTCCCTCGACCTTTGCCCATTCAACCTGTATGATGCCTTTAATCTCCTTCATAAATGGAAAAGCGGAACTGACTTTTGAGAGTTGTGGGTAATATTTCCCCACCTCTGTACTATCATCTTCTGGATCAGACCATTGTAGGGCTTCTTTAACTGCTTTTATTAGTGGATCAACTAACAAAAATTGAAACGTTAATGGATCATCCATGTCTGAATTAGACTCCTCAGAATGAAGTATTTCAGATGATGCTTCCATCTGTGGTGCATTAGACTTGTTAGGAATGGTTAAATCTTGAGGTGGTAACTGGAGACCAGAAGTAGAAGCAGCCCTTTGTGAAGATAATTCCTCTCTAACAGCTTGTCTAATAAGTTGCAAGACTCTCGATGAGTCCTTAGATGTATTGGACGTATTTTCCTCTAGACATCTTTCACATACAATCTTCCCTGGTAAGGCTTTTCTGCCACACATCCAACAGTCTGAAGAATGGGGTCTCGTAGGAGTGGGTGAACGTCTCTTAGACCTTGACCTGTAGTAGGACTGGTGTCTTTCATCTGTCGGTCTTATAGGTGTGTAATGACGTTTGGGGGTGGGCGAACGTCTTTTAGACTTTCACCTTGACTCGTAGTGGGATTGATGTCTATCATCTTGATTTTGAACGACTTTTCCTTGAAGAGTAATATGAAGATGTTGCGTGATAGTTTCCCGACGTGCCTTTAGAAAGATGTGGATCAGCAGACTTAGGTCTAGAAGGGCTGAAAAGAATACTAATTAGTATTCATAATAGACATAGACCCTCTTTTTTTTTTTTTTTTTAACTATACCTTCGATCATCTGGTCGGTCTTTACTGCGTCCCATAATAAGGGATAAGACTGCAAAAAGTAATGAAAAAATATATCCATATATATATATACAATAATAAAAATGGATATGCTTAAAGCAAACACATATACAGATATACCTATATTGCAATAATACATAAATATATATATATTAACCCATTCGCGTTCCGTCATTTTCACTTGAGAAATGTTCACCTCCCATTCATTAGCCTATAACTTCATCACTACTTATCACAATGAACTGATCTATATCTTGTTTTTTCCGCCACCAATTAGGCTTTCTTTGGGGGGTACATTTTGCAAAGAGCCACTTTACTGTAAATGCATTTTAACAGGAAGAATAAGAAAAAAAACGGAAAAAATTGATTATTTCTCAGTTTTCATCCATTATAGTTTTAAAATAATACATGCCTCCATAATTAAAACTCACGTATTGTATTTGCCCATATGTCCCGGTTATTACACCGTTAAAATTATGTCCCTATCACAATGTATGGCGACAATATTTTATTTGGAAATAAAGGTGCATTTTTTCCATTTTGCATCTATCACTATTTACAAGTTTAAAATAAAAAAAAATATAGAAATATTTCATCTTTACATTGATATTTAAAAAGTTTAGACCCTTAGGTAAATATTTACATGTTGTTTTTTTATATTAAACATTTTATTTGGGTAGTTTTGGGAGGGTGGGAGGTAAACAATAGGTTTATAATGTAAATGTGTGTTGATTTTCATTTTTTTTTACTTTTAGTTGTAGTATTACTTTTTGGCCACAAGATGGCGGCCATGAGTTTGTTTACATGACGTCGCTCTAAGCGAAACACGCTTAGAGCGACGCATGGGGGAGGTAACAGCCAGAAAAGGCGCAGCTTCCGAGAGAAGCTGTCGCTTTTTCAGCGGGGGAGAGGAATCGGTGATCGGGCACCATAGCCCGATTCACTGATTGCCTGGCTAACGAACCGCGGGCCGGGAGCGCGCGTGGTTCCTGGACGTAGTTTCTACGTCGAGGAACCAAAATAGGTTAAATATATATATATATAGATACATATATACTTGTACATAGTAAATGCAGACACACATATCCAAATTTACAGGAGAGCAGAAGAAAGGAACGTACTTTCTCCACTGTGTATATATACAAATACACTAATGGTCCAGGCTGATCACTCCGCAATGCTGACAGGAGCTTAATGAAAAGCAACCTGTCAGACTGAAAGCAGCCACTTTTATGCGTGTTGGAGGTCGTGAGCATGCTCAGTAGAGCATGCCCACAACAAAGATGGCCGCCGGCAATGCAGGAAGGGCACCAATAGCTGACCTGATAAAAGTCAGCATAGTCTCGAGAAGACACCAGACCCGACAATGCAGGCATGTGACCAGCCGCCGCCATCCCACGCCGCCGGAGAGAACACTTTGACCAGCCGGAGTGTCAGCTGCCCGCACGCTGCCATCCCCCACGCGGAGAGAACACTCTGACAGCCGGAGCGGCAGAACGTACACTGATCTGCCAGTATGGACGCTGACCATCCGGTCGCACAGGTAGGAACAAAACCAGAATAGAGGAATGCAGCAGCAGCATAAAAATCCGCATTTAGGGGATATCAAAGAACCGGAACCCACACAAGAGCATTTAGCCCTTACTGGGGTCTTCCGCAGGGAAAGGGGTAAAAGTTTTAAATAATAAATAGTGTCCAAAGGAAGGGAGGACAAATAAAAAAAAAAGAATGGTGGGCTCTGTGTCAGTGAAACATTTATAGATATAGTGTCCAATGGGGTTAAGGGGCGGGACCATAACCCATAGTATGCTGCCATGGAAGCACCAGGGAAAGATATTATTATAGGGGGCCCAACATAATCATAGTTGGATTATATTATAAACAAGATCAAGACAACATGCACGTCACATACCAATCACACCAGACATACAATCTAGGTTGGTAAAAAAAGGTGCTAACGGCAGATCGGTATTTAAACCATCAGGTATAACAGTACCCAATCTGAAAATCCAGCTGGATTCCACTTGACACAATCTCCTATCCAAATATCCTCCCCTTGTGGCAACCTGCATCTTAACAATGCCTTTACATCATGGTATAGTTTAAAATGTAGGCCCAGAGGGCTTGTCTCATCACCTGCCTTTATGTTTCCAACATGCTGCTGTATGAGTTGTTTGATCATACGCGTAGGTTTTCCGATATACTTCAAACCGCACAGACACTCGATCATGTAAACCAGGGGTGCCCACACTTTTTCGGCTCGCGAGCTACTTTAAAATTCGCCGAGGCCAGGAGATCTACCAACATTTCAAATACTGAGCTTAGCATTAATAATGCTGGTATATTACTATACAAGTCTTGTATAGTCATATAACAACATTATAAATGCTAAGTTTAGCATGGGACGACCACAAATTGCAATCTCATTGGCAGAGGATTTCCCCACACAGGCAATCTCATTGGCAGAGGATTTCCCCACACAGGCAATCTCATTGGCAGATGATTTCCCCACAAATGCAATCTCATTGGCAGATTTCCCCACAAGTGCAATCTCATTGGCAGATTTCCCCACAAGTGCAATCTCATTGGCAGATTTCCCCACAAATGCAATCTCATTGGCAGATTTCCCCACAAGTGCAATCTCATTGGCAGATTTCCCCACAAATGCAATCTCATTGGTAGATTTCCCAACAAGTGCAATCTCATTGGCAGATTTCCCCACAAGTGCAATCTCATTGGCAGATTTCCCCACAAATACAATCTCATTGGCAGATTTCCCCACAAGTGCAATCTCATTGGCAGATTTCCCCACAAGTGCAATCTCATTGGCAGATTTCCCCACAAGTGCAATCTCATTGGCAGATTTCCCCACAAGTGCAATCTCATTGGCAGATTTCCCCACAAGTGCAATCTCATTGGCAGATTTCCCCACAAATACAATCTCATTGGCAGATTTCCCCACAAATACAATCTCATTGGCAGATTTCCCCACAAGTGCAATCTCATTGGCAGATTTCCCCACAAATACAATCTCATTGGCAGATTTCCCCACAAATGTACCCCCACACAGTGACATTAACCCCCCTCCCCACCCCAGCATATTTGGCAGCAATCCTTCCCTCAACTAGGGGTGCCCACATTAAGCTCAGTTAAACCCCCTGCCACCCCCATCCCTCCCTCCCCTCCCCCCACATGGCTTCTATGAATAACTAAATCCCCTTCCCCCTGCAGCCCCACAGTAAACTAATTGGCCCCGACCTGCAGCGCGACCCGACCCACCAGCACCATAATTCTATTCCCCACCTTGGCAGCAATGTAATTCCTCCGCTCTCCAGTCTCCAGTCCAGTCCTTCCAAAGATGGATGCGGTGGTAGAAGCCCGCGGGACAAGGGGGAGGCGTGGCCACAACGCTTGACCATCACAGAGGAGGGAGAGAAGACGCTCACAATTGGCTCCTCTCCCCCTCCAGCCACGCCTCTCCCATCAGCGCTGCTCAATTGGCTCCTCTCCCCCTCCAGCCACGCCTCTCTGTTTAGCTGCGCCTCTCCCATCAGCGCTGCTTCGCTCGGAAGCAGATTTTGACAGCCGCAGCACGACACAGAAAACGCGCGGCTATATTTAACAAGAGGCCGCGATCTACCAAATAGGCGGTCGCGATCTACCGTTAGATCGCGATCGACCTATTGAGCACCCCTGATGTAAACTATAAATTTACTTTCACAGTTAATGAATGTCTGAATATCGTACGATCGCTTTGATCTCGCATCAGCAAACACGTTAGATCGATGAACCAGGTGACAGACACTACACTTAGCACATGGGAACATCCCCGGGGCCGCACAGAGGGGCCTAACCACATTCTCGTAGACAGCATGGAACTGGATATCATGAACAGCGGTGGCGGCGAGCGGCAAATGGACACAGCTATCTTCAGCGCATAAGCGGCAGAGTGGATGCCGTCTAAGTGAATACCAGCGCGGTGGATGCCCTGTAGAGGTGGTGAGAGCCCTCCAGGGTACCATGAATCACTGACAGGAGGTGGTGAGAGCCCTCTTGTACATGCTGTGGTGTGTCTGCCTGCTTGCTCTGCTTATGCTTTAAGCTTCTTTGGCCGCCTGTTCTGCTGTCATGAACTGTATCATTGTTAGATGCTTTATTGAGAGCACTTGGATGCACGACATTGAACTTTGCTAAAGTGGTTCCAGTATATCCTATGAAGAGTTGCCATTGAATCACACTTCCCACCAGACCACTTGATCAAAGGATTGATATTGGTGTTTCCATCACTCCCGGGAGTTATAAGGACGGTTTGTGTGGGTGTGTGAGATGTGTGCAGTCTGTGTGACACATGCCGGCTGTGTATGTGGTGCAATTATATCATAGGCTGCTCTTTTTAGTGGGGATAATGGGGGTCTTTGTAAGCAGTTATTAATAAACAGTGATTGTTATTTTGAGACTTCAGTGGATTTATTGGGTATTGCGGACGTAGTTTACCACTGTGAGGCTCCCCTGATTCAGGGTCTTACAATCCATTAATTTTGCCTAGCGCTTGGTATTGTTTGGTTTTGGGCATGTGTGAGTGAGATTCTTGCATGCCCAGTAGAAGGAAGCGGCTTGTGCATGCGTGAAGCTTACTCCTGCAGACACAGCACAGAGAAACTCAGAGTGGCCACAAGAAGAAGAGGGTTCTGGGCAAAAATGGTGGCCTTAAGGCAGATCTGGGAAGCCTCTAGATCAGTGTTCCCCAACTCTGTCCTCAAGGCCCACCAACAGTGCATGTTTTGTGGAAATCCACAAAAGTAGTTAATCAGCTCTGAGACACCAATTACCTCACCTATGAATGTTTGTGGTAATCTACAAAATGTACTGTTGGGGAACTATGCTCTAGATCATACATGTCAAACTCTGGCCCGTGGAGCCATTAGATTTTGCCCTCAGGTGATTTCCCCACTTTGCATTATGTTTGGCTCACTTAGGACTACCAGAGAAGCTATATTGGAGGGTAAGCCCTAGATCACCAGGGAAACCATATGAGGGGGAACTGTATAAAAGAGTGGGGCTATTAGACACCAGGAAACTTTATAAGGGAGAAAGGTGGCCAGTAGACATTGAGGTCGGCCCACGACTTGGTCCCAGAGCTCAATTCCGCCCTACTTTGTATTTGAGTTCAACACCCCTGCTCTAGATCATCCAGAGCCTTTTTAGGTAAGTATTTCAATGTTAACTTTCTTCCTCATAGGCTTGTGTTAGTTACAGAAGAAGGAAGCTAAATAAATGGGCTGAGACCCCACTACAAAGCGCAATTGCTTGCAATTTGTGGTAGCACTTTGGGATCGATTTCCCTGTTCCTATACTATACATTAGAATGGGAACGCTCCCAAAATGCTGCATGTCCTGCAAATGCAATTTGCCTAATCACAATTGCTCTAGTGGAATCTGACAGAGTATTTAGGGAAATCGCTAGCGATGGAAAGCAGTCCCTAAACGCTCTAGTGTGTTCCAGCTATTTCACACAGTTGTAAAAATCTACACATTAAAACAAAAACAGCACTGATGATAGGAGAAAAGTACACAAATACATTCCCCTATCAACATTTGAACGCAGTGCCCCCAGCCCCCCTCAAATAAAAAAATCATTCCTGTAGTGTGTTAAAACACTGTAAGCTCAAATGCTATAGTGAAGCTTTGTGGCAAATCACTTGCATATGAGTTTCCAGGTGTATACATTTAAAAAAACAGTATGAAAGAGGCCCTATAGTGAGCTGCTAACCATGCAGTCTGCAGTGATAAGCCAAAGTAAGGAATAGCTTTGCCAGCAAGTGTAACTGCATAAGAGTAAAGGCTTGCAGGCATGGGCTCACGAGGCATACACATGTAATCACCGCCGGGAGACTTGGGCGCAGTATACAGCCGGTATATGGCTTATCCTGCTGCTGCACAAGTCCTGGCGACGTTAATTATTATGATGGATGATAATCCATGCAGACCAATTAGATGCAATGTGTGGAGTATGGTCTGAGCATAGGCAGGCACACCCCCTCCCCTCAGGTCCACTCTACTGCGCAGGTGGCATTTTCAATGGGGAGCGGCTTGACTTGCAGTGTCAGGCAATGTTAAGCAAGATTATTGGCTAAGAAACGGAAGACCTGTCCTGCCCACAGGAGTGTTGGAGCTAATTAAGCTCGGATAGCATTGTCAGTGGGGAGCAGCATCTTCACTTGCAGTGCAAGACAGAAGTTCTCCATCTGTGTTTGCCAGAAAGCAACAACAGATATACATGCAGAGAGCAAGAGCAGAGGCGCTTGGCTTGCAGTGTCCATGGGCACGGAGATCCTGGTGCCGGCGGAATTGTATTGTTCAAAAATAAGACGCAATAACTTTTTCTCCCCACTTACTTGGGGGTAAAAGTGCGTCTTATGGTCTGAAAAAATACAGTATTGTGTGGGAGCAGAATAAACAAAGTGCAGCAATGAATAAAAGAGAAACAGGTACATTTTAATCTGGGACTCCAGGAAAGTTCTAGAAAAGGATTATTACTATAGGTAGTTTTTTCTTGTCTCATCAGTTTATTTTCAGTTCATGTTTCCCCCTTCAGTATGATATAATTAAAAAAGACTTTCACAATTTTTCTGTTTTTCATACGCTGGCATAAGACATTTATTTCATCAACAAAAGTACTTTCAGTTTCTACACTGAATTTACATGCTAAATGGCAAATAAAGAATTATCACTTATAAAATCATGATCAGACGAATCACATACTACATCATACAAAGGCTTTGCAGGCTGTATAAAAATGCAGTAAAATGTGTAAAAAAATATCTAAATGAAATTCATAGTATTACACACAGAACAGTGTCTGTAGCTGCAAAGGTTAAAAATTGCTGGCTCTCACAGAAATAAATACTAATCTTCCATATAGTGTGGCAGAATGCGACTCCTCTGAATCCACATCAGGACGTTTGGTTCTGTTTTAAAGAGAAAGTGGGAAAAAGAGACACTTATTAAAAACATGTTAAAGTGACATAAGATAAATATGTATGTACAATGCCAAGCATACAAATAACTAGACTGTTCTTTTTTCTGTCTGAAAGCATTAAAGTGGACCCAAATTAAAAATGCAAGATTTCAGAAATAAAATCTATTTTCTAAATTATAATATTAAATACAGCCTTTTTTTCAGCTGCATGATGACAAATATAAAATATTTTACATTTATTGAAGGAACCCCTCCCTTCCTTTCAAATTGCCGGGATTTTTCCGGCAAACTGGTGGAGTAGATGGTGTCCGGCAATGGAGGAATTGCTAATGGCTGCCACCTGTATAACCCTAGTTATGCAAAGAGAAGGGTGAAAAGCATGCACTGAAATGCTCATAGGTTTCAAGGAGTGTTTATTTATCTTTGTATGTGTCAGAGTGGTGCAACTAAATATTTTTAATAAAAAAAAAATTTTGGTTTGGGTCCGCTTTAACCTCTTGACGACCAGCTAACGCCGATTGGCGTAAACTGGTCGTCTGCGGGTTACCATGGAAACCTTTCCATGTCAGTTCACGGGGGGTGTCTCCGTGAACAGCCGGAGAGCCGCCGATCGCGGCTCGCCGGCAAAATGTAAACAGGCGGGGAAGAAATCCCCGCTGTTTACATCATACGGCGCTGCTGCGCAGCAGCGCCGTAAGGCAGATCGGCGATCCCCGGCCTCTGATTGGCCGGGGATCGCCGGCATATGATAGGCTGAAGCCCATCCTTCAATGCAAGCTCACAGGGGGAGCGAGGGAGAGGGACGGAGCGCCGAAAACGCTGCGGAGGGGGGCTTTGAAGAGTCCCCCCCTGCAAAACACAGCAAGCCGGCGGCGATCAGACCCCCCCAGCAGGACATCCCCCTAGTGAGGAAAAAAGGGGGGGGGTAGTCTGATCGCCAAGGCTCACTCCTGATCGGTGCTGCGGGCTGGAGAGCCCACGCACCACCGATCAATGCAGAAAGCCCTGGTCGGCAAGTGGTTAAACATTCAAGTCAAAGCAAGAAGTTTTAAATCAGGATGATACCATTTACCCTACTGCTACATTCAAGTCAGGGCTGGTCCACACCAAGAATGCTTCTGAGCACTTTGAAAAGCGCTTGGCTAATGTATTTGAATGGGATGGATCCCACACGAGAGTGATGTGATTTTTTTTCCCAAACGCAAACGCAGGTCCTGCAGCATTTCTGCCGATTTCTGAGTGATTCAGCTTCAGTGTTAAGGAAAGTGGAAAATCGCTCTGAAAAGCTCTAAAAAAGAGCAATTTTCCAAGTGTTTTTGTTACAGAAGGTGCTCAGTTACAGCTCTACTGTAACAAAACATTAAAAACGCTACACCAAAACGCTCCAAAATCGCTAGGCACATCCCTAGAATCGCTTTGAAAAATCACTTTAAAAAGCACTGAGCGTTTGCGATTACGCTAGCACTTTTTTTTTGCACTGGCTCTAAGAGACATTTTCTCTCTACTCTGACTAGCGTAACCAACCATCACAGATGAGGCATTACAGTCATAAAAAAAGCTTCTGAGTGCAGGGGGTCGATAAAAAGCATCACTGGTCTATAGATTTTGGCTTAGAACTGTGTCAGACTGTGTGAAAGCTGAGACAATACAACATTAAACATACTTTTTCAGCTTTTAACAGAAAGAAAATAAAATTGTGGGATTCTAAAAAGTCATTTTTAGGCAGAGGATACAATTGTTTAGATCAGTTTTTATTCAGCTCAAGCCTGCTTTAGCCTGGTGATCCCTAGGAAGGAAAATATATACAGTATATGTCACCTTGAACATTTATACCCAGACCTTAATTAAAGGCAAGGCAACAAACGTGAGAACCTAGTGAGAACCAGGGGGGCCGTATTAAGTGTACTGCCTGGTGGGCTGTAAAGACAAATTGCTTGCACGTCCTCAACACACCACGAACAGCCACCTGGCATCAGCACCGAGTGCAGAAAACGCAAGTGTCGTCCAGCTCCAGAGACTTCAAAAGATACTGAGCTCCTGGCAGAAGCAACTTCCTTTCTCACTGATTTGAATGCTGCCGCAACAGAGGCAGACCCTGCGATCCCATCAGCCACCAGGCTCAGCACACGTCAAGTCGCAGGAGCTGCTAAATGGTGCTAGGGCCCAGGTGGCTGTTGGATCGGAGGGTCTGCCTCTGTAGCAGCAGCATTCAAGTCAGTTCGTCAAGTTGCATCTGCCAGGAGCTCCGTTTATTTTGAAGTTTCTATAGCCGGATGACCACAGGGACGAAGATCCACAACACACTTGTGTCTTCTGTACTCCATGATGCTGATGCCGGGTGGCTGTGCAGCAATGAGGTCTGTCTGGTACATGTGAGCAGCCGGTCTTTGCCCTGAATGGGTGCCACAATAGTCACCTTGAGGGCTCGTTCACACGAGGAGTTTTCGGCCTTTTTTCACACGCAGGCGACTTTAAAAATCGCCTGCCAAACGCTTGTGCAATGAATATCTATGAGCATGTTCATATCAGTGCGGGTCGTGCGCTGTGGGGGCAGCAAAGCTGTGCGTGGGCCAGTTTTGGGTCGATTCTGCCTCAATGGAAGGTATAGGAGAAACGCAAAACACTCACACAATAGTTTGTGCAGCGATTGAGTTTTTAAGAATAAATACATTGTATTCTTTTCCAGGTCAAAGAGTTCACTTCCTGAATTGTGCCAGGGAGTAAAAAAAACGCACTCTGAAAAAGCGCTTATTAAAGCGCGTTACAAAAACCGCAGCACCCAACCGAGCACCAGGAGGAGAAAAAAAAAAAAACCCTCCAAAAACGACAAAAGCAAACGTAAAGCAATGTGAACGAGGCCTGAATGGAGTAGCGGAAACCCAAGCGAAGCTCTGCCCCTAGACTGGCGCTAAGCTCTGCCTCCACATGTGCCTGTGTGCTGCACCACTTTAAAGAGGATCTGTAACGTCAAAAGATCCCCTGGGGGGTACTCACCTCGGGTGGGAAAAGCCTCCGGATCCTAATGAGGCTTCCCATGCCGTCCTCTGTCCCACGGGGGTCTCGCTGCAGCCCTCTGTGAAAGATGACGTCAATATTTACCTTCCCGGCTCCTGTGCAGGCGCTCTGACGGCTGTTGGCTCCGAACTACACGGAAATACCCGATCGCCGTCGGGTCTGCTCTACTGCGCAGGCGCAAGTTTCCGGCGCCTGCGGAGTAGAGCGGACCCGACTGAGATCGGGTATTTCCGTGTAGTTCGGAGCCGAAAGCAGCCACAGCGCCCCCGCTGGAACCAGCAAAGGTAAATATTGAACTGACAGTCGGGTCTGTCGCCGGCTGTTCGGAGGGCTGCAGCGAGACCCCCGTGGGACAGAGGACGGCGTGGGAAGCCTCATTAGGATCCGGAGGCTTCCCCCACCCGAGGTGAGTACCCCCCAGGGGATCTTTTTCATGTCACAGAGTCTCTTTAAGCATAGCCCCATCCCTGGCAGACGAACAGAGGGTTTCAAGGTAAATTAAGGCTGCCATACATCTGATGACTTGGCAGCCAATCGAGCATCCGATTTAATGGAGGGGAGGGGTTTAACTATCTTAAACCAAATGCAAAAAAAAAAAGCCTGCATGCAGTGTGATTGACAAAATATCAAATTGCACTCTTAGAAAAAGGACACCACAATTAACATGTCAATGGTGATGCCCTAGTGATCAGCAAATCAAATGCAATCTGAAAATTAGATTGAAAAACGCGTGGTGGAAAAGAGCCCTTAAGGCTCATTCACACCAGTGTGCTTCTCTTCGCTTTTTTTTACCAGCATGCATCTGTAACATGATGTACTGAAAAAAAGTGGAAAGAAGCGCACAAAGAGTGAATGAGCCCTTAGAGTTTAGGTCCTATTCACCCTCCCCGAAGCAGAGTCTACATAAATACAGAATGCTATTACACGTTTGTCACATACATACCCGCTTCATGATTTCCTCCCTTGTGGTAAAATGTGGAGCATTTTCTATATGAATCCCTTTTGCCATTAAACAAACTGTTTGCAGTAATTCATTGCTGTATCTGAACAAGAAACACATTATTTAGTAAACAAAAAATATGTTTATCATGTGAACATAGAAAAGATGCTAGAAAAAGAGTGGGTTCACACTTTAAGCTTACAATCTGGATAGGATCTGTTAACTCGTTTGTCAGCCTGTTCTGCAAATCAGACCATATTAGGCAGACTACTGTATATACTCGAGTATAAGCAAAGTTTTTGGGTCCAAAAAAGTGGTCCCAAAGTGGGGGTCTTGGCTTATACTCGAGCCACGAATAAGTGAGCCTCCCCCGCAGGCAGTTTGCTCCCCTCCCTCTCCCCGCAGGCTGGAAGATTAGATAGAAGGAAAGGGGAGCGGCGGGACAGCGGGACTCCGTCGCGGGGAGCCCACGACTCCCCTCTCTCCTCTGGTTCCCCATCGTGCTCCCCTCTCCATGGCTGAAATCACGGCAGTGGCGACAGGTGACACCTGGTTTGAAACAGCTGTTATTTCCCACAATCCAACAAGGCTCCCACAGTATGCTGTCAGTACCTAGGTACTGTCATCACACCGTGGGAGGGGTTTCACAACAATATAAGCCATACAGGGCCCCCGGATCATCTGTCTGAGAAAAGGTTAAGATTTCTCATGGGAAAGGGGGTATCAGCTACTGATTGGGATAAAGTTCAATCGTTGGTTACATTTCCTCTTTTAAGTCCATACGCTATTTATGGTCATCCAAACCAGCAGTTTTGGAATGATCGTTATACAAACACACAGTTCAGCATGTTCTGCTCTCTGGAGTGGCTACACAGGAGTGAAGACTGAACAACTGTTGTGAGTGACCACAGCTGCAAGTGTTTACAGGACTTAAAGGGGGGGAAGGGGGAGCAAGCACTTCCTTACCTTCATTAAGTAAATTGATGTCAACTGGGAGATGTACTCACATTGAAGGACATCTTCCATCCCAGCATGCATTGCAGCACATCACCATGGCCAAGTCCTTACTTCATCTGCGGCAGAGGAAGATGTAGGCCAGCTTATAGACAGGTGGGCTAGGGAGCAGCCCCCTGAAGGTAAGTAAATTATAACGCACAATGCTCCCCAAATGCCCACACAATTTACGATCCTCCCTCATGCTAAGTACACACGACGCAATTTCCCATCAGATTGACGGGTCAAACCGATAATTTCCAGCATGACCGATCTCCCAATCGATTCTCAGATCACAGTGGCTGGATAGTGTAATGGTCAAGGGCTCTGCCTCTGACATAGGAGACCTGGGTTCAAATCTCGGCTCTTATTCAGTAGGAGTCCTTGGGTAAGACTCCCTAACACTGCTGCTGCCTACTGGTTGCACTCTAGTGGCTGCCTCACAAGCAATTTGAGTCAGATGGGAAAAAAAGCACGCTACAAATACTGGAATTATTATTGCTACTGCAAACAAACAAAAAAATCCATTCCATTATTGATCGGGAACAGATGAGTCATGTCGGAAATTATCAGTTCGACCCATCGCTCTGACGGGAAATTGCATCATGTGTATAGTATTAGTGGGAGTTTTCAAGATTATGGTGCTCAGATCCACTTAACTAACAGGTCTGAGAATCTGAATGTTCCGGTTCAAAAATCCTCATTACATCATGTTCACTCACATGTGTGAGCTGTTTAATGGGACAACTTAAAAATGGAATATGAACTTATCAGGAGCTTCCTCCTGCCCCTGTAGCCCGTAAGGTCCCTCCGCACCCTGTGTGCTCCCACATTTCTTCCACTAATGGCTCCTGTTAGCCAAGCGACTTCGCGAAGAGTTGTGCATAATTGCGTTTGCAGGGCACCTCCGCGCGCCCATCGCTGTGAGCTTTCTGCACACACATTATTTCTTGAGAACTGTGCGTGCACAGAATGCTCACAACAACAAGTGAGTGATAAAGACTGGCGCACGGAGGGGCCATGCATGCGCAAGAGTCGTATTCCATTTTTAATTTTTGTATTCAGGGTCTCTTTCAGCTGTAGAACACAAAAGAGAAGATCTGCCCAGAAACAGCTAACCTACAAATGCCAGGCAATGAAGCACTATACTGTATATACCTGCATCCCATGAACACGTGGTTGGACCAGACCATGGACAGGGCCAGTAATTTGTCCATCTCGTTGTGCCCTCGGAAATTATCCAGATTTTTCACTATGAACTCCTCTCTGGCTCGCCACTGTTTGTCACTCTCGCAGTAACTCTTGAACTGCTGCACGTAAGCGGTCGCCATCTTCCCAGCGGATGAACACAAAGGCCCTGTCAGGCCACTTCCGCTATCTCTATGGTAGTGAGCGGCGAAGACTACGGATGCCAGCGACAGTCATTCGTTCAATGGCGCTTGTTAGTGACGTCACACGAAAATTTTCTACTGCAGATTGCGGCTGCAGTCAGTGATGTAGCGGCCAGTAATAGCAGAGATTCCTAGTAACATTGCTTGCTGTACGCTGCCCATCTACTACAGAGCAGTGTGCTCCTTTACCGTGCACTGTCTTTTCTTGTAATGCGCCCAGCAGTAAGAAATGTATTTTATTATCATCTCTGTAAAATAGATGAGAGGCATATCCGTAGCTATCAACTGTCCCTCTTGGGGGGATCCTGTCTCTCTTACTTCCTCAATGTAATATAGATGAGAGGCATAGCTCCCAAATCCAAATGTCTCTCTTTTGGAGGGTCAGTCTCTCTTTGGGGGAACCCTTTCTTCCTTAAGTGTCCCTCTTTCAAGATCTATTTAAGTAAATGCATTTTTCTACTGAAAAAATGTGTTCAATTGACTTTAAACTTTATTCCCATCCTTTAGATTGATATATTTCTTAATTTCGAATATTAATATGAAGGAAACAGAAACCAGGATATAAAGGACCAGTGTGGTTTGAATGATAAAATATTTTTTTCTTATTAAATCTTTTTGGCATGCATAACTAGGGATGTGACGGGGACTTCTCTCAGAAAGTTGTGTTTATGGGCAAATCTGTGACTGCTGGTAGGGCATATATTCATTCTCTGTGTGTTCTGATTAGCCAGTGCCTTCCCTCATAATGTAAACCAGCTACCCAGTATTCCCTTGGGTATATGCCTACTGCTAACATGCAAAAAGGGTGCCTGGAAATTTGGGCTCTCTGAATAGTCGTTAGAATATCAGTAACCGTAACTTTACAGATCTTCTACTATTCTGCAGTGTAATTTCTGAAAGTAAAATGCTGGTAAATGATACCAAATTTACTAATATTTTAATATAGCTAAATCTAACCCTGTTCTCACAGAGAACCCTCCCTCCACTGATGCTTAACCACCCCCTGATAAAGCCTATCCCTAACCAACCCCCTCCGATGCCTAACCCTAACCGCCTCCCACCATCGATGCCTAAACTTAAGAAATTCCCCACTGATCCACAATCTTAAAAAACACCCTCCACACACACACAAACTGAATCCAAACCTTAAAAGACACCCCTAGTGACGCCTAACCTTAAACCCCCACCCACAACGCCTAACATTAACCACCCAACCCTCCATGACAGGATGCACCACTACGACCTGTTAGTGGCAAGAGTACTCAAACGAGATGCATAAAAATGTCCAGTTTAAAGAGACTCTGTAACAAAAATTTGAGCCTTATTTCTTCTATCCTATAAGTTCCTATACCTGTTCCAATGCGGTCTGTCTTACTGAAACCTTTTCTAGTTGCACTGTCTCTGTAATAAATCTTATCATCTTTCCTCTGTCGGCTGAGGCTGGAATGTGTGGAATGTGCAGCACTGCTTGTCATTGGCAGAAGCTTTACACACCCTCTCCAAGCTCTGCATGAATCACACAGTAAGCTAGTTCTCAGCCTATGATACTCTGGTTAGAAGACAGTCTTTTGTTTTTAAACACTGCCTAAAACTGTTAATTACAAGCTAGGATTGCAGCAGGGAGTGGCAGAAACAGCACAGAGGGGCCCAGGAGAACATAATGAAGAGAATGGTATGCTTTTTATTGTAAGAATTTTAGAGTACAGATTCTCTTTAAGATAACAAGTTGACCGCTTCATGCCACTGGCTATTTTTTCCTTACCGCGAAGAGCTTTTCTCACTTGTCAGCGTTCCTCCCATTTATTCGGCCATAAGTTTATCACTGCTTATCACACCTAAATGATCCATATTTAATTTTTTTGCCACAATTTAGGTTTTTTGGAGTGATATTTGTTACTTTATGCATTTTATATTGAAAGATGAGGAAAAAATTAAAAATACACTTTCTCCAATTCCATCCCCTATAGTTTTAAAATTAACAATGCTACTACAGATAAAACTCAACACTTTTTATTTGCCCGTTTGTCCCGGCTATCACAACATTTAAATTATGTTCCTAGTACAATGTATGGTGACAAAATATTATTTGTAAATAAAGGTGCATTTTTTTCTGTTTTGTGTGTTTTTGTACCCTATCAATAATTACAAGCCCTTATTTGCTAAAATAACAGTAATATACCCTTATGACATACATATTACATATTAAGAAATATGTGTCCCTAAAGTCACTGTTTTTTTTTTTCTTTTTTAAATAGTCACTTTTTATTTTTGCATCTGTTTGGTAACTAAGGAGGGGGGGGGGGGGTTAGAAAGGTTTATCAACTATAGTAATTTTTTTTTATTGATTTTTCATTTTAATTTTTCTTTTTGGACACAACATGGCACTACACACTATCCTAGGTTACCAGGAAGTGTTCGATCTTTTTTGTTAGTAAGACTCAAACTGGATGTACCAGTATGTACAGACTGAGCTAACAGGTTAAACATATTTATACCGAAAAATTGCATTGTTTTTTGAAAAAGTATGTACTGATTTCGAAATTCATGCCAACAACACATTTCAAAAAAGTTAGGGCAGATTAAAGTGAACCAGAGACAAAGCACCCTCATGTATTTTACCATATATATCAGTGGGAACATTAGAGAAAACGCCTACTCTGCTCTCTGTTTCATTCTTCACTGCTCAGCCTGCTTGTTATCAGCCCTGATAAAATCCCTGACTGAGCATTCAGTCTGGCTTTGCTCAAAATCATTATAGCTGAGTCATTATAGCCGAGCCAGAAGGGGGCAGGCTTGGGCTTGAAAAGACATTCGAAAAAACAGACTTAGCTATAATGATTCCTGAGCAAAGCCAGACTGAATGCTCAGTCTGGGATTTTATCAGGGCTGATTAGAAGCAAGCTCAACAGTGAAGAATGAAACAGAGAGCAGGGTAGGTGTTTTCTCTAATGTTCCCACTGATATATATGGTAAAATACATGAGGGTGCTTCGTCTCTGGTTCACTTTAACAAAACACTAGACAAATTGTCTACTATTGTGTTAAGTATTGGCTCCAACTTATTATTCACTACCCCATCACTGCTAAAAAAAAAAAAAAAAATCATTTTCCTCCTCCATGTCCTAGAACTTTTCAATGTAAATCTTCCTTGCCTTCCCCCCTCCGACCCCCCAAATAATCCCTTTCCTAAGGGGAAATAGTCCTTCATTTGCTAGCACACCTCTCTCCCCACATTTCTTCCAAATCCAAAAGTAAAATGAGCATCAGAATAATCTTCTGGTGAGAAAGAAGTCCAATGCTGAAATCCCAGTGTCAAGGCTGCCCAATGTCTGCCATGAAACAACCCTTTTTAAAAAGGTTAGGGCAGATTAACAAAACACTGGAAAATTGTTTCATTTTTTTAAGTAATGCTTAAAAAAATACAACATAAGGCCAAAATTGGTCAGGCTGTGGAAAGTGGTATCTCAACTTGTACTTCTGCCCTAGCACACTATTATGGGCCATATGCAATTCACTTTTTCACCTGAGTTTTCTCCTAGGAGATACTTTTTCATCTTCGATTTAAAATAACTTTCCAGCACTTTTCAACGAATAAAGTACCAAAACGTAGGTGAAAAGGTGCTATCAAATTATTTTGAGTATTTTCTTGCTTTCTGGTTGCTTAACCTTCCTGGCGGTAAGCCCGAGCTGAGCTCGGGGTAAGCCGCCGGAAGGCACCGCTCAGGCCCCGCTGGGCCGATTTGCATAATTTTTTTTTTGCTGCACGCAGCTAGCACTTTGCTAGCTGCGTGCAGTGCCCGATCGCCGCCGATCCGCCGCTATCCGTCGCGCCGCAGCCGCCCCCCCCCCCCCCCCAGACCCCGTGCGCTGCCTGGCCAATCAGTGCCAGGCAGCTCTATGGGGTGGATCGGAATCCCCTTTGACGTCACGACGTCGGTGACGTCATCCCGCCCCGTCGCCATGGCGACGGGGGAAGCCCTCCGGGAGATCCCGTTCTTTGAACGGGATCTCCGGATCTCCGATCGCCGGCGGCGATCGGAGGGGCTGGGGGATGCCGCTGAGCAGCGGCTATCATGTAGCGAGACTTTGTCTCGCTACATGAAAAAAAAAAAAAAAAAATTTAAAAAAAAAGATTTGCTGCCCCCTGGCGATTTTTTTGCAAACCGCCAGGAGGGTTAAAAAGCATTTTATTGGTAAGTTTAAAATTATCACCTAGGAGAAAACTCAGGTGAAAAAGTGAATTGCATATGGGCCTATGTGCTTGTTACATATGTGTTTGAATTGATAAACTTCAGATTCTTGCTCCTCCCATATCCTAGCAATCAGTTCCTGCAATACACTCTGCCAACATAAAATATTATTCACCCCAAAAATTGCCTCCTTCTCAATGTCCTAAAACTTTCTAATGTAACTCTTCCTCACTGCCCCCCCCCCACCCCTTCCCCCCATAACCCCTTTCTTGAGGTAAAATGGTCCTTCTCTATTTGTTAGCAATCCCTCCCCCAGCACCTAACCTCTTCCAAAAAACAAAAGTAAAATGAGCCCCAGAATAATCTCCTGGCTATGAAGAAGTCCGTTGTTGTAATTCCAGTGTCGAGGCTGCCCAATGTCTGACCTGAAACAACTTGCATCACTAATAGGGGATACTGTATAAAGAAGCACTAAATTGGCAGTCAGAATAATAAGGAGCACATTAGTAAAAAGAAATAGAATAGGGAGACTGTACCTGTACATTCTGGAACATAACTCCCCCCCCCCCCCCACCACCACCACCATCCAAATATTATTTGAAGGGATCCCCATGGTAAAAACAAACAGTTGTGAAAGGCTGATCTGCAGTATGAGACCACCTGCTGGACCGGATTAGTATACCTATTTGCTCAGAATATTGGCTTTTAATTTTTTTTTTTTTTTGAAAAAATGTATGCAGTATATTTGTACATCTCTGGTTTATAGTCACTGGTCATACTGAACAATTGTATGCAGTCATTGATCGTACTGAACATTTGTATGTGGTTTGGTCAGCGCTGCCACCCAGTGCAGAATTGGTACTGCCATATGGGCCCGAGGAGACCCTGGGGCCCATCTAGGTTGGCATTGAAAGGACCCGGGGCCCGACTTTTTTCTTCTTTCTCTTTCTTAGGGTCCCCCCTCCTATGGTTTCTTACTATGCTGTGCTGTGGGCAGAATAAGATAGCCACTCATCTCCTCCAGGGTTAGTTGTCAATTGCATCCTTCAAAGCCGCCACAAGCTCTCTGACTCTTTAACTTCCTGAACAATTTGCACCCATCAGCATTTCATTGATTATCTCAAATAATTAGTGAGTGAACACTCTTTATTGTTTGTTGTTATTTCGACAGAAGGTGAAGAATTATCTCCTAGGAGAAAACTTATGAGAAAAAGTGAATTGAATAAGAGCCGTTATGTCTGTTTCTTACCACTTGATGGCAGTCAAGCTCTAAACGCAATCACTAAAACGAGTTTTTGTTGTTGAAGTTTGTAGCGCTATTCATTGTAATACTTATTGTAATAGTTTTAAGCTCTTGAATGGAAGTCAAACCACTATTTGTCATTAACTGAATTTAAAATGTGCTCAATTAATTAATATTTTTTAAAAAAATCCACTGTTACTTCTCTTTTCATTTGAGAATTTATTCTGAAGATAGCTCAAATAACTCTTATTTCCGCTAATTAAGTGAAGTGTTTATTCCAATTATTTAAGTGTGCAGCCCTGTAGCCAATTTACTAAGCACCAGGGATGGATTAAGATGTAATGGGGCCCTAGACATGGTAGTAGATTTGGGCCCCCCTTTTTGGGGTAAGCTGAAGTGAAGAGAGGCCAACGAAAGTGGAAGGTGGGCCCTTTGACACCCACTGGCCCCAAGCACCTGCCTAGGTTGCCTGGTTGACGCAGGTGGTTTCAGCACATGGCGTTAAGCTCTGAGACCTGGTGCGCCATAGTGGTAATGACATACTGCGCGAGACGCGTAAGGGTAATTCGGGACTCCGGCGATCGCCGGACCCTGAATGACACCTCCTTCCGAGTTGCGATGACTCGAAGGGGGGAATAGTATTTTACGATGCCAGGGATTTGAGCGACAACAGGGTGAGCTGTCATTTTGCTCACCCTGCACCCAGCTCAAGGGCGGCATACTAATACGTACGCTGCCTGGTGGATGATCCTGCTCTGCTAAGTACATTCACCAGAGATGAACTTTAACTAAACTTATGATATAGATGTAGAGTAGCTGTTAAATAGGATTCAAAACTAGTATTTGGTAATAGGGCATATGGAAGGTGAAGACCAGTGCTGGATTACCAACCAGGCAACTAAATCAATTGATTGGGGTCGCAGCAGGTCAAGGGGGCCCATAAAGATGTATTACTTCCGTTCATGTAGTCCTCAAAGGAAACCAGAGATGAACGCTTTGGCACAAAATAAACTTATCCCCTGATAGATTTTAAAAAATATATACTATACCTGGTATTTTCATCGCTCTGGTGTGCCTTTTTTGTGTTTTTTTTTTCTAATGCTCTATGCAAAACACAGTTCATCAGAAAAGCATATTATTTAGTGGGCTGTGTGCAAAATGAAATCACCATTTCTAAAAATCGCTTATAGCTAACAAATATAGATAAAAAAACAAAAACATTTTTCAATATGCTCTTACATTAGCAGCTCCTCCCATCTCATCACAGCTCTCTGTGATGCTACAGTATACAGAACAGGAAAGCAGAGCCAGAAGGGGGCAGGCTTAGGCTTGAAAAGACATGAGAGAAGACAATCTTAGCTATAATTATTCCTGAGCAAAGCCAGACTGAATGCTCAGTCGGGGATTTTATCAGGGCTGATAACAAGCAGGCGGAGCAGTAAAGGATGAAACAGAGAGCAGGGTAGGTGTTCTCTCTAATGTTCCCACTGATATATGTGGTGAAATACATTATGGTGCTTCGTATCTGGTTCACTTTAAGTAATTCAGTTTAAAAAACAAGATCTCTGCAGCAATGCTCTGCTATTAATTTAAGAAATTGCTCTAGAAAAAAATGGTACTTTAATTAAATATGGAAAAGAAATAGATAGGGGATGGGAGTATTCCAGGCTTAGTTTAGTAAGAGCAGGCAAGTAATCATACAGAATCTTGTAAAATGAGAAGAAGGTATAGACCGAGAGCCCAATATAGTGTAGTAGTTTTGATGTACCAGACTATATTACACAATGTGAATAATTATACTCACAAACCAGGGTTACCACATAGGCAACCACTGTACTTGCAGGTGGGGAGATTTATAACCTGACCCCACTCAGGTCTATGAAGTCTCTCTATGTAGATAGGAAAATAGTTGGGGAAACACCCCTCCACCAACAGTGGACTATATACGGCTGAGAATTTCTTTGAACAGATGCGCCAATATAGTATAAAAACATCTAGAAATGGAGACATTTCAAAAAGTCTGTAGCGTGGCCGAGCACTCGGCCATGCTACAGACTTTTTTGGAGTATCTCCGTTTATTGCCTAATGAAGCGGGACTGTGCCCGCGAAACGCGTTGCAAGTTGAAGTATTTGTATAATAAATGTTATTTATGATATAAATAACGGATCCCTTTCTGTTTGAGCTTGAGGGAGGTAAGTCCACCACTTTCCCCTTTTAAACTGTTTTTAGACGTTTTTATTCTATATTGGCGCCTCTGTTCAAAGAAATTCTCATACAGAATCGTAAGATGGGAACAGGTCAGATCATCATTTCAGTTTTACTTTAATTGTAATGGTACTAAATAATAAAACATGAATACATTTGCTGCTTCATTTAGAGGTTTAGCAACATAAGGTCAGTGAAAATGTAATGTTTGCAAAGTAGAAATGTCACTTTGCAATATTTGTGAGTCTCCTCTATTAGAGAGCCATAGTTCTCAGGAATACAATCTCATTTTGCTGGCATACAAGGAACATTAAAAAGCAACCCCATTATTTTAATGTCACTTTCTGAAATTAGATCGTCCAGTATAGAACAAAAGGAGACAACAGGTATCATACTGTAGTACACTTGCAATCATTAACCAGTTCAGGACCATAGGTTTACACCCCCCTAGTGACCAGGCTATTTTTTACATTTCAGGCCGCTGCAGCTTTAATGGCTCGCTGCAGAGCCGTACAACACAGCACACAAGTGATCCCCACCTTTCTGCCCACCAACAGAGCTTTCTGTTGGTGGGCTCTGATCCCTGCCTGCATGTTTTTTTGTTTGTTTATTTGTGTTTATTTTTATTAAATTTTGCTATTTTTTTCTATTTTAATCCCTCCTCCCCACCCGCCGCCAGCCAATCCTAGCGATCGTCTCTCATAGACATCAGCCTATGAGAGGGGATCGCTCTATGAGCGTCTCCAGGGGCCAGCAGAGTGACACGGCTGTCCCCCGTACTGCGCTGCCGTAGATCGCAGCGCTGTACATTGTAAATAGACACAGTCTCCTAGCAGCGAATCAGGAAAATTGTTTTTCGACAGGAACAAAACCTTCTTTAGCGCATTCTGAGGTATATTAGTCTTTCAATTGTTGCTATGGTAATGTGCGTTACACAAGTAATGCAACACGTGTTACCATAGCAATACTCTGCCCGTTTACCGTACAATAGTCACAAACTGAATCAAAAGCAATTACATTTTCGCATGTTCTGTACCAAAATAAAAGACTTGTAAAATGAAAACAAAGTGACAGAATATAAAGGAACATACGTATATTGTTACCTTAGGAACTTGACTTTTTAAATATGTATGCATTGAGGGTATATTACTATTATTTTTGCAAATAAGGTCTTATAATCGTCAATAATGTACAATGAGAAAGCAAAAACTCAAAACAGAAAAAGGACTCCTTTATATCCAAATAAAATATTGCCACCATACAATGTACTAGGAACATAATCAAAATGTTGTAATAACCAGGATGGATAAGCAAATAGAATTTGTAGGTTTAACTTATAGTTACCACTGTTTATTGTAAAGTAATGGATTTAAATGGAGAAATAGTGTGTTTTTTTCAAAATGTTTCCTTATTTTCCCTTTAAAATGCATAGAAAATAAGGTAATTACTAAACAAAAATATCACCCACTAAAAGCCTGATTTGTCCTTAAAAAAATGTATACATCATGTAGGTGTGGTAAGTAGTAATAAAGTTATTGGCAAATGAATGGGTACAACGCTGATATGTGAAAACTGTTTTGGTCCTGAAGTGGTTAAACATGCTCATTACCTGCAATATTACCGTGCACAACCTGCGGTTCCCATTTGCCACTGACCCTCCTGGAGTTAGATGTAAGTGCAAGGGATGCATCAGGAAGAGGGTGGAGGCATGTGGGATCAGTGATGTCAGCAGACATGTGACATGTTTTGCCGTTTACTAGGCTTGCTCAGACATCATTGCTGCTCCTCCCATACTTTTATAGGATCTGGAATTGCTGATTGCTAGGATCTTCCCGCCATAGATGAGGACACCAATCCCCAGCTTTTGATGGAAAGCATTGAGTGCACCTCAATAATAAATTTATTATTATTATTTATATATACATTTGTATGTCATTATGTCACTTTAAGTACCCTGTGAAGAGGAACTGTAACCAAGGATTAAACATTATCCCAATCGGTACCCGACACCCCCTTTCCCATGATAAATCTTTACCTTTTATCGAATAGATCATCAGGGGGCTCTGTGTGGCTGATATTGTGTTCAAACCCCTCCCACAGGATGAAGTCAGGACCTAGGTTCTGACAGTTACCTTTCTGTGAGCCTTGTTGCATTGTAGGAAATAACAATTTCCAGCGGCCAAGAAACCAGTATCTCCTTCTGTGCATATGTATATCAGTAAAAAAAACAACTACCTTTTAGCCTATCACATTGTTAGGGGGTGCAGTTATAGATAATGACAGTTGGTGCCGTTTAGTTTTTTTCATTTCTGCCAGTAGTAAAGATGATGACGTGCAAGCTGATTGTGGATCAAACAAATATGAGCAAATTGCATGGCACATATCAATCATTTCTTGATCTCTTTTTGATTTTTTTTTACCTTTCCACTTTGCAATGTATTATTTTTTTTCCCTTTTTCGCTAACGTTCCTCTTTAAAGGCCCACCTGGCATAATCATCACTATCATATGTGAAACAAACTCCTTCACCCCAGCTCAAGAAGTATTTTTCAGCAGTAAAGCACATTCTTTAATAGGGTTTTTCATTTACTTTTGCTGTTCTTAAAATAGCTGGAGAAATATCCCCTGGCTATTTACTCTAAATATTTCTACTTCTCTGCTGTGCTAAGTAGCTCTTAAAGCAGCACCTTAGCAATTCCGGTTCCAGTCTGCCAGAACATCTATTAAAAATGTCAAGTTCTTCAGAAGCTTGTGATTTCCAAAAAGAATGTAATCAGCATGAGCCACTAACCTGAAAGCACTATCCATTTGCAGGCAGTTTAGTAGCTGATCTGGTATGATACCTGTTTTTTTACCTCACGCACACTGTGCAGTGTAATATGTATTTGCAGAAACATTCTCTGCTGTCAATTCCAAAGTAAAGAAGAGTCAGAATGACATTTACTATGAATGAAGGTTCCTCCTATGTTTTTTTTACCCGCAGCATCTGACTACTTTGAGCAGCAGGGCAGCATTGTGACAGATCTGGCATGCAATATACTGTGGCTGGCACTGCATTTCTCTCTTCACTTCTCCTGTCCTCTCTGTGATAGGCTGACTGAGTGGCATAGGCAGAGGCATAGTACCCCCCTCACAAGGCCAGACTATGAGGCTCCTCCCACTCACAGATGTCACAATTTCTTAGCAGTCTCTGCAAAGGCACTGCCATGGCAGGCAAGGCTAACCAATAAAACCTGGATTTTATGGCACAAGTGGTCAGTTTTTAAACATTTTTTCCCTGCTAATATGTTATACCTTCTGCTGCCTGTGCTGATAGTGTGGGTTTTATTTGTACAACAGAGGTCCGCTTTAAAAACAAGTGATTTCTTTATTATTAATATTCTTTTATATAAACAGTGGAGACTATAAGTTTTGAACGCCCTCATAGTCAAGTAAATACATTTCTAATGGGGCTATTGACATGAAATTTACACCCGAAATTGGTAACTAAGGTCGGGGTAAGTAAAGTAATATTATTTGTATATTTATTTTCCCCCCTTCCCCCTCAACTTCTAAAATGAGCTTTGGGCCTTCCCAGAATGTGTGTAGCAGGGTACCTTGCATGTTGGAATACCTCCAGGACAGGGGAGAGGTGTGATTTGAGAAGTACTCTCTGAGTAGGATTTTAATTGGTCAGTTTAGTAGCCCAATAAGAGCCTCCAAATTTCTCATTGGTTGAAACCCAGGACCAATGGGGAGCCCACCAGAAGGCACAAGAGGCTTTGCCAGGGCTTCCTGGATCATATAGCCATGGTGCCGGAAAGCGTCGGTTGAGTGGCAGGGAGCATTCTGGCTCTAGCGATGATCGCTACAGTGCAGCTGATCTCCCAGGGCAGTGAGGCACCAGTGCCGTTGTGCTGAAGGACAGCATCAAAGCACAAAACCCCATTGCCATACTCTTCTCACTTGGACATCATTTAGGCGTAGGCAGCAACTGAATTTACTGGTATATCCTAAACAATGTTAGGTGATAAGAAGCACACACACTGCAAGCTTCTTATCACCTTGAAGTGAACAAGGCCCAAAATGTCTTACTTGTAGTTAAGTATTAAATTCTTAATTGCTAATGAGGTATTTTTGCTGTTGTTCTTAAAAGACAATATGGAGTTATCTCGAAGGATGTAATTTAACATTTTTATGCTATTTGCTAGCCAAGGTTCTATTTTCATATATTTTATGGAGAAACTTAGGGCCTTAAGGAAATATTTTATTTCTCAGGATTATATTATATGAACCCTGGATCGGCAGTGGCATGGCACTTGTTAAAGTGAACCTCCGGACTAAAAATCGACTCAGCAGCACTGAAAAGGCCTGGTGTTTCTTTAACAGTATCACAGCATCAGAACTTATTATCAGAACTCTTATCCAAGCCTCATTTTTAGCTGCACAGAAGAAAACTGCCCGGGCTTTTTTCCCCTGATGCTGTGCAAAGCATGATGGGATTTCTGATGTTGTTGCTCTCGTTCTGCTGTTTTGGTGCAAATTATTTTTTTTTACATTTTGAATTTGACATTTGAAGCCTAGCGTGTGCAGCTGGGAGGGGTTATCAGGAAACAGGACAGTTGGAACTGTGTCTTCTGCTCCTTGTCACCTCCATTCAACCAAAAAGATGGCTGCCCCCATGACAAAGATGGCAGCCCCCATGAATCACAAACATTTGCCTGTTCTTTTAAAACAGGGTAGGTAAAAAATGATATTACCTATCTATTCTAATTAACATAACTAATGTAACTTAATGACAGTATGTTTGTTTAGGCTGAAGTTCCCCTTTAATATTAGTGCTTGGCGTAGGTAGAGTGGTTGAGTGTTAGACTTAGGTAGGGGAGGTTAATGTTAGGCATACAGTAGGTGGGGGGGGGGTAGTGCTAGGTGTAGGTAGGGAAGGGTTAGTGTAAGGTATAGGTTATGGAAGCCCATAGTAGAAGATAGGTAATATTAGCAATATTCCAATTATTGTCACTAATTTTCCTGCCGAATCTGGAGCCCAAAGCACCATGCTCCTATTTTCCATTGTTGGCTGAAGATTCCATACTTGATAATAAGTTTCCATACCAGGAAGGCCAAAACCTCCTTCTTTCTGCTTTACAGTAAGATACTAGTTGTGTTTTGTTGTTCGTGACCATATATATTTTGGTATGCACATGTCTGTAAAAAATCGATATTTATTTATATTAGTAGGAAGATCTAACCACTGAATACTTAAAGGGAAGGTCCGAGATGATTAGAAAGCAAAAAATCTACTTACCTGGGGCTTCCTCCGGCCCCTGGCAGCCGTCCTGTGCCCTCGCCGTAGCTCCAGTGGCTCCCAGTCCCCTCGGGTGTAGATGCCAACCTCGCCAGGTCAGCATCTATTTCTGCTTCAGCTTGCGGCTCACGGAGTCGCACTGACATAATTCGGAATGTACTGCGCAGGCGCAGTACAGTCTGGATGACATCAGCACAACTCTGTGAGCCGTACGCTGAAGCACAGGAGGCATTGTGTACTGGAGGGGACCCCAAGCCACCAGCGGGAAGTGGAGCTGCGACGAGGGCACAGGACGGCTGCCAGGGGCTGGAGGAAGTCCCAGGTAAGTAGATTTTTGCATTTTAATCACCTCGGACCTTTCCTTTAAAGAAAGAAGGTAAAAGTGGTCATTAGAAGCGTTGATACCACTACTTAAACTTAACATACCCCAGTAAGGTTTTCATTTGATATCATGGAAAAACAATGTAACTCAATGTCCAGTTAAGAAAAATCTAGAAAATAAAAGTAAAGCAGGAAGTTCATACCTTTTCTTGAACCTCTTCTGGACCTTGGTAATTGAAATTATGCTGTGTTTGGGACCAGTTATCCCTGCCAGGGCGTAGATTTCAATTATCGCGCTGCACACTACACCCGATCGTGCCGCTCTCCCATCACTTCATCCCCCTCGGTCTAATAGTAGAGCTCTTTAAAGAGACTCTGTAACAAATTGTTTATCTTTATTTCTTCTATGCTATAAGTTCCTATGCCTTTTCTAATGTGGTCTGGCTTACTGCAGCTTTTCCTAATTGCACAGTAGCTGTGTTATCTCTGTTATATGATCTAATCTTCTCTCTATAGTCGGCACAGTCAGGCTGAGGCAGTCAGACTGGAATGTGCAGGGCTGCTTGTGATTAGCTAGAAGCTGTACACACCCCCTGCAGGCTCTGTGTGACTAACACACTCTGCTTAGCTGAGCCTATTAGAAGCTGGTTAGTTTGTTTGTAAACACTGCCTAAAACTGGCAATTACAAGCCAGGTTTGCAGCAGAGAATGGCAGAAACAGCACAGAGGGGACCAGGAGCACATAATGAATAGAATGGTATGCTTTTTATTGTAAGAATTTCAGAGTACAGATTCTCTTTAAGCTGGTCAGGAGGCGATTTTATTGGCTCCTGACCCTGTGATCACTTTGATTGGCCCACAGTGATCACAGGGTCAGGAGCCAATGAAATTGTCACCTGACCGGCACAAGGAGCTCTGCTGTCATACCGACAACAGAGCTAGTGGGCCGCAGTGAAGTGGGTGAGCAGCGCGAAAGGTGAGAGAGCCGGTCCATGCAGCCTTATGTCGGTGAACCCCATTTTTTACCCACTTAACCAATTGAGGACCACAGTGGTAAACCTCCCTAAAGACCAGGCTGTTATTTTCATAACTGGCCACTGCAGCTTTAAGGCCAAGCTGCAGGGCCGCACAACACAGCACACAAGTGATTCCCCCCACCAACAGGGCTCTCTGTTGGTGGGGTCTGTTCGCCCCCCAAGTGTTTATTTTTTTTTTTAATAAATATTTATGTGGTTGTTTTTTTTATTATTTTGTACTATTTTTTTTAATTAATTTATTTATTTAAAACCCTCCCTCCCCCCAGCCAGCCAATCATAGCGATCAGCTCTCATAGGCTTCACCCTATGAGAGCTGATCGCTCTCTTGTCCCCCAGGGGGACAGCCGTGTCACTGTACATGTAAATAGACGGCGATCACGCCATCTAACCGTCTCCCGAGCAGCTTTAGCCGCTTGGGGACTGAAGATGGTGCAGAGCTCCGCCCCCCGAGAAGGAGATGCGCGTGCAGCCTGCGCGCCATCTCCTTCAGTAGCCGGCTCTAGGACCTGACGTCAATTGGCGTTAGGCGGTCCTGGGGCTGCCGCCACGGCTACGCCCGTTAGCGTGGAGTGGTCTTAGAGTAGTTAAGGACCAGAGACTTGTGCTACGGAAGTGGTTTCTAACGTCTTCACTCATTCCTTCAGTTTCTTCATTGGCAGCTAAACATCTGGCCATACTCTGAGATCTTCCAAGGTCTGACAATC
Organism: Hyperolius riggenbachi; assembly: GCF_040937935.1. Taxonomy (NCBI): domain Eukaryota; kingdom Metazoa; phylum Chordata; class Amphibia; order Anura; family Hyperoliidae; genus Hyperolius; species Hyperolius riggenbachi. The sequence goes on along the minus strand of NC_090648.1, from coordinate 457,868,010 downwards.
TAGCCAAAGTCGTTTCTGCTTCAGTGCCAATCTTCTCACTGCCACATAGCTAAAGCAGCTGCCAAAACCACCTGCTTCACTAAGCTACCAGCAAAAGTTTACTGTACAGAACTTTGATAGTCTTTCTTTATCAGAGCCAATTCAAACATTTGCACAAATTACACTCAATCTGTTGAATGTCATACTACTAAGTTTCTTGTAAGATCATTGTACAAAGACTGGATTTATTAACTCAATTAGGCATTTGATTTGATAAGCACATAGCATCAAACAAGAGTCTTTTAGTTCAGGGCCAGCCCTACCATGAAGCAGACTGAATCACATGATTCAGGGCAGGGACTGGGAGGCAGCATCAGCAGTATCGTCTCTACACTCACTTGATCTTTTTCAGTCTCTTCCTTTGCTCTGCTGCTTCTTCCTAACTCAAGGAGCACAGAGCTTGCCTGCTGTGAGTCTGTGTGCGCTGGCACGCCTCTTAAGATGCACTGCACTTTGCTAGCCCCACCTTCTCGCCATGTGCCATTCTGCCCTCTGGTTTCCCTATGCGGATAAGCTGAAGTTTATTGCTGTGCATGTATGACTCAGGAAGTGTATGAATGTGTGTTTGTGTGTGAGTGTTTGTGTTGCTCCAGCCAACCGACTACTCATCTGCACTCAGCCATACACATATTGGCACCCATTCACTTGCCTATCCACATCCAGCTCGAATCAGGTAAAACGGGTGCCTAAATTGTGCATCTATCTATCTCAGTGTTATTTTGAGGTGGGGGAGGGGACATATGCATCCTCACAAGTTGGCTCCAAGCAGCAAAAAGTCTAGAACAGGGGTCTCAAACTCAATTTACCTGGGGGGCCGCATGAGGCAAAGTCAGGATGAGGCTGGGCCGCATTAGGAATTTCACAATCGCGGCGCATCACCGCCTCTGCCCGCCCCTCTCACTCTTCCTTCACAGAGAGGGGCGGGGAGAGGCGGTGATCCATGCGGCGATTGACGTCAGGAGGGGCAGAGCTGAAGCTGAAAGCTCTGCCCCTTCCAGGAAATGCCGGCGGATTGCCCCCCAGGCGATTTGGGGGCTCTGCAGCCCTCGTTTAGCGGCGGGGATGCGGCGTATTACTTGGGAGCACTGAAGCGAACTATAAGGAAGCTTTTGCTGGCGAGGGCCACAAAATATTGTATCGAGGGCCGCAAATGGCCCGCGGGACGCGAGTTTGAGACCCCTGGTCTAGAACCTGCCTTGTCTCAGTTGATCCATTTCTATTGAATGATCATTCAAACCAGGAAAGGTAATTCTTTTCCTAAATGGTACATGGGAAGGATTGGTCAAGGTACTGGCATCCACATTGAGTGTTTTTATGCTAGCAGTTGCAGAGGTCCAATCAGAAATTCAAATCGAGTAGTGCAAGTCAGAAAAGCAATTTCTACTCACTGGTCAATTCCCTATCAAGGAGTGATCAATTTTTGCACCATACCAAAGTCACCTATTATAGGACCACCTTAACCACTTGAGCCCCAGAGGCTTATATGCCCTAGTAACTAGGCCATTTTTTACAGTTCGCCACTTCACACCTTTAACGGTTTATTGCTCGGTGATACAACTTAGAACCCAAAGGAATTTTACCTCCTTTTCTTCTCACAAATAGAGCTTTCATTTGGTGCTGTTTAACCTTTTGAGGACCACGGTCTTAAACCCCCCTAGTGACCAGGCCATTTTTACAAAATAGGCCACTGCAGCTTTAAGGGCTTGCTGCAGGGCCATACAACTCAGCACAGAAGTGATTTTACCCCCTTTTCTGCCCACCAACAGAGCTTTCTGTTAGTGGGGTCTGATCCCCCCTGCCTTGTTTATTTTTTAATAAATATTTTTTTTTAAATACATTTTCCTTTTTTTTTTTTAATTCTCCCTCCCCCCGCCAGCCAATCAGCGTGATCGGCTGTCATAGGCTTCAGCCTATGACAGCGGATCACTTTTCTGCCTCCAGTACAGCGCTGCCTTAGATCGCAGCGCTGTACATTAGTATTACAGTATTAAATGGTGGTTTTGCCATCTAACAGTCCCTAACGACGATCGCCGCTGGGAGGCTGATGGCGGAGCGGAGCTCCGTCATTCCAGCGGGGATGCACGCGTGATCCCCTGCAATCTCTGCGCCCAGCACTTCACGCCTTTTGGCGTGGAGTGGTCCTGGGGCTGCCGTGCTACTCATGCCAATCAGCGTGGAGCAGTCGTTAGGCAGTTAATTGCTGCTGCTATTTTTTTTTTTTTTTTAATTATTAGAAAAATACCTTTTTTTTGTAAGAAAAAAAATAAAATAAAAATTACATACAGATAAGTTAATTGGCTTCCCCCTTAATTGGCCCTAGACTAAGATATATGTGGCTGGATAGTGTAATGGTTAAGGGCTCTGCCTCTGATGTAGGAGTCCTGGGTTCAAATCCTGGCTCTTCCTACTCAGTAAGCCAGCACCTATTCAGTAAGGAGTTCATTGGGCAAGTCTCCCTAACACTGCTACTGCCTACTGAGTGCGCTCTAGTGGCTGCCTCGCAAGCGCTTTGAGTCCGACAGGAGAAAGGCGCTATACAAAAAAAAGGAATTATTAATATATACACTACATGATACATACATAGACACATGACTATGGCAGGGATTAGATTGTGAGCCCCTCAGAGGGACAGTAAGGCTAGGTCCACACTAGACACAGTTGCAGGACGGACACTGCAGTCCGGATCAGGGGAAGATTAGGGGAAGTACCCACCGTACTGCAAACTGATAAAAGTGCATCAGTTTTGCATCAGTTTCTGTTCAGTTTTTCTCTGACAGAAAACGTCTCCATCATTAGGAAGAAGTGGGAGGATTTTTTTGGGCCAATCATAAAGCTGAGGCTATCCGTTTTCACATCAGTTTTTTGCCTGTGGAGCTGGAGATGCGTTTTCTCATTGCTTTCACTACCCCTGCGTGTATCCGTGGTCCTGATCCGTTGCGTGAAAATGCAGCAGATCCGGACCTTCCGTTCAGGTTTTGAAAACGGGTCCCCGCAAACGCAGACGGATCAGTTTTTTACTTGGGTGAGGCTGGCTGCTATTTTAAACATTAGTATCCGGGACTCCGGTCAGGTTTCAAAAACGCAGCCACGGATACGTTTCCGGACCTAGTGTGGACCAGGTCTTAGTGACTAGACTATACACTGTACAGCGCTGCATAAGATATCAGCTCTATATAAATACTTTATATCTAATTACCTAAAAAAACAGCCTCCCAGTGCTGATTGCTGGCTGGCAGACTGATCCCTGGGGCCCGCTCCTCACGAGATGACACCATATGGCGTCACGGAGAAACAACAGAACCTGTCTGCCGCTGCCATCCTGTGTTAGGAGGCCGGCAAGAGGTTAAAGTGCATTGTCTTACTATTCCTAAAATAGCTGCTTCCTTGTTGAAGGTTTAAAGACTCAGACCCTTTTTCTCCTAGGAGATAATTTTTCATCTATTTTCCAGGAATTTTCAACTGAAAAAGTACTGAAAGTAGGTGAAAAATGTACTATCAAAATGATTTTGAGCATTTCCTCGTTTCCTTGCTTTCTGGTGGCTTAAGAGACATTTCATTGATAAGTTTAAAATATTAGCTAAAAGAAAACTCAGAAAAAAAGTTAATTGCATATGGGCCTCAGACACTTCCGAAACCAGAGGATCACCGCAGCAACAACTAGGTAATTAGCATTTGTTAGACCTATTGGTCAGTAAAAACAATCTACTGACCTGATTTAAAGTCAACCTTAAAGGAGTCATCAGGGCAAATATAGTAAAATGAGTGGTACTTACCGGGGGCTTCCTTCAGCCCCAAGCTCCCAGGACGTCCCTCGCCACAGCTCTGCCCGCAGCCGTTCGCCGGAGCTCCGACCCGGTCCCCGGCGATGACGTCAGAGCTGCGGCGAGAGAGGTCCTGGGAGCTTGGGGCTGGAGGTAGCCCCCGGTAAGTACCACTCATTTTACTATATTTGCCCTGATAACTCCTTTAAGTGAAAATAAGCTGATGAGATAAACAATTGCATCTATCCTCATACTCCTAAAAATGATGTTTTTTTGACGTCCAAAAGTTTTATGTTATGTTAAAAACTTAAAAAAAAAAAGATTTATTGTTCTGTCTCTGTTTAATGACACAGTGTTTCTGTGTCTCAGATAGCTAAAACATACAAACTATTGACCTTTTTATCTATCTCCTGCTCATACAAGCCTTCTCTGCCAGGAAAGGGGTTTATAGCTATACTTCCTTATCAATGAGCCCGACTAGGTCCAGACTGGAAAGGACTTGCATACCTGAATGTTAACACTTTCAGGCAGAAAAAGTAGAAAAGAAACACAGCCTAGTGATTTGTATGCTTGGCACTGTACATACACATGTCTATCTTATCATGTCACATGTCATTTAAGGTTCCCTTTCAGTTTAGGAAGACTTAAATCCCAACAGCAATTGTACTGCAAGGGTTCAGACAAGCTTTATCAACAGCTTCACAATCATCATTGCCAAAGAAAATTGTGTCTGTGCATTCCAAAATAAATTAAGCAAAGAGATTGGGGCTCTCGAAAGGAGAACGGACCTGCTGGCACCATGTCTGGTCATAATGTTTGCATGGCAAACAGGAAATGAGAAGTTAAATAAGCATGTTATGAGCTCAGAATAGGTGAGCTGATGACACTCTATTTATAGACAAGCTAAGTGCCTGACAAGCCTGAGACCCTACACAGTTCAGGACGGAAAATCTTACAAGATAAAACAAGCAGATCGTCCATGCATCACACACACATCCCATTAACCTTTTATTAATGATCATATTTCTCTCTGTTATGTCATTAACCCATTTTACAACAGTTTGTTTCAGTGGTCTGAAATTGAAAAGAAATAGTAGTGCTGGATTTATCATTCAATAAACAGCCAGACTTCGACTTGGATCATGGAGCCACATGCAAGGCACTATAGGGTATCAGAGTGGACCTGAACTCTTGCACAGGACAGAAGGGAAACATATAGAAATGCACCCTGTATGTATTTAGAGAGTTTAGACTGTCTAATTCCCCCTCATCTGTGACTAAGCACAAGTTGTAATTTGATCCCTCAGTTGTGTCAGCTGACTGCCATGGCAGAGAGGCTAATTTGAAAGCTCCGGATGTCAATAACATGTCTGCCTTCATGAAAGCAGAAAGTAGATACACTGTAGATTTATTGCAGAATTTGTATCAGCTGTAACAAAGAAGTGTTTCTTTTTTTGAAAAGGTTATTGTGCTTTTGCTTATCTTTTAGAGCAGTTCAGGTCCACTTTAAAAAAAAAAAAGAAAAATATATATAATTTTTTTTATTTTATTTTTTTGGATAGATAGATAGATAGATAGATAGATAGATAGCCCAGCTATCTTAGTTCATCACATTGTGCCATGCATTTGTCAATCCAAACTCTTGACCTTTCTGGTCAAAGCTATCATTTTAATTTAACTTAAAACTTTTTCTTTTTTTTCTTCCAAACCAAGCATACCCACACTATTTATTACCCAACCAATACATTTTTGGCTTCATCGCAGCCCTCTTGTGTTGGGTAGTTATTTTCATGAATGTTTGGGTATCTCCATACAAATCTTTCTCCTCTCCTTTATTGTTTAATGCGCATTACTATACAGGTAGTCCCCGGTTAGCGAACGAGATAGGGACTGAAGGTTTGTTCTTAACCTGTCCATAAGTCGAAACACTGTGCCATCTCTGTCCCTGTACCTCCTCTGTGCCCCCCTTTGCCTTCAGAGTCCCCCTCTGTGCAACTTCTGCCCCCCTTCTCACTCGTGTCCCCTCTGTGTACTACAGCAAAATGTAATTGTACCAGTTTAAAAAAACATTTTTTCTTCACATTTTGTTAAAATCAGTTTTCTTAAAAACTACAAGGTGCTTTTGAAAATATTTTTTTGACTTGTTCCCACAGAATCCAATTTCACATTTTTGGGCCGTTTGTTAGTCGGGTGTTCGTAAGTCCGGGACTACTTGTATTTCCAAAGCATAGAAGAGATTATCAGATACAACCACAGCTAAAAATGCCAAAAGAAAACAAGCAAAGAAAAAAGAAAAGGCAAAAAGAAAAGGACAGAAGAGGAACCCACAATCGAGACATGACCACTATCGTATTCTCACTTCTCTTCTACTCACACACTTCACCTCTACCTTGTACCCCATGTGTATTTCCTACTCCGTTCTTGCCTTATGCTAACCCAATTTCCCAGATATATTTCCACCCCTTGAATCTTGTGGGAAACAAACACTCATTAATATTAACTATTTCTTCAAAAAAAATGATTCATCCTGTTTAACCTTTCCCTTGTAGTGTGTGCTTATGCATTCTTCCACTTCTCTACAATCAAGAACTTGGCTGCTAGCATCCCAAACTCTTTCAGTATTCTATATATAAAACATAAAATTAACCCGAGGTGAACACAAACTGTTTATTTTATATGTATCCTCCTACTCCTAAAAATGACTTTATTAACCACTTGAGGACCCACCCTTTACCCCCCCCTTAAGGACCAGCGCTGTTTTAGCTGATCTGTGCTGGGTGGGCTGTGCAGCCCCCAGCACAGATCAGGGTGCAGGCAGAGCGACCAGATCGCCCCCCTTTTTTCCCCACTAGGGTGATGATGTGCTGGGGGGTCTGATCGCTCCTGCCTGCCTGGGTGTTGCGGGGGGGGGGGGCACCTCAAAGCCCCCCTCCGCGGTGAAATTCCCCCCCCCCCCCCTCCCTCTCATCCCTGTCCCCCCTGGCAATCTGGGCTGCACAGGACGCTATCCGTCCTGTGCAGCCAGTGACAGGCTGTCCCCTGTCACATGGCGGCGATCCCTGGCCGCTGATTGGCCGGGGATCGCCGATCTGCCTTACGGCGCTGCTGCACAGCAGCGCCGTACAATGTAAACGAAGCGGATTATTTCCGCTTGTGTTTACATTTAGCCTGCGAGCCGCAATCGGCGGCCCGCAGGCTGTTCACGGAGCCCCCCGCCGTGAATTGACAGGAAGCAGCCGCTCGGTCCTGCAGCTGTCACTTTGCCGACGCGCGGTATAAGTGCGCGGTCGGCAAGTGGTTAAGGATCCCAGGGTTTTCTTTTATATTTAAACATTTACAAAGTAGATTGAATGTTTTAAGGTCTGTGATCATTGGCAGCCTATTCAATGTCCAAGGGTTAAAAAAGGTCAAATAGTTAATGTATTTTATCTCTCCCTGCCCTCAGAAGTTGTATTCTGCCAGGAAAACGTTTATGGATGTAATTTGCTTATTAGTGATGATTACTATATTCCCGACAAGGTACCGTCAAGACAGAAGCTGTCACTTCCATGCCTAGAACTTAACTCTTTCAGGCAGCAAAATAAAACAAGTAAAACAGCCTGGTTATTAATATTTTGTACTGTACATACACATGTTTATATCATCATGCCACATATTGCCTCGGTACACTTTAACACTTTAATTACAATCTATTTTATTTATTTATTTGTAACCGTCAATCTGTTGTCCAAAGAGCAATAGGAACTGATGGAATTTTTTTTCTATCACCTTTGATCCAATTTCTATGTTTGTGTGTTGTTTTACTTGATGGCAATGTGACTGTTTCCCTCTGGCCATATTGAAAATGATAAAATTGCCTGAAAACTGGTTACCTGTGTGGCACCATATATGAATTTAATGAGGGCAATGCTATGAGAGAATTTATATTACAGGTGAAAGCACCATGGACTGTCAACATTCAACTTGTTTCACTAAGTGATTCTGGAATAACTCTGTAGCCAGCGATGTTTCTATAAAATGTGAGGCATGCACTTGTGTGTTGAGTGAAGCGAAGAGAATGAAGAAAGCCCCAGAACTTCATATCACAAATCAGCAGTGGTAAGTATTGTATTACTATCCAGAAACGTTGTTTTAGAGTAAACTCATGCTACTCACCACTATAATGCCAGCTTTACTTTTACAGTTGCTTTATTTTTTGGCATATAAGACACCTTGGCATATAAGATGCACCTAGGCTTAGAGTGCAAAAATCAGGAAAAAAATAAAAATACTAAACCTGGAGTGTCTATAGTACAGGGGCATTTTATGGACCCCCACCCCCTTCTTAAACTGTCTTAATCCTAGCTACAATGCCAAGCTACACTGACTACAATCCCAGTTACACTGACTACACTCCCAGTTACTCACTACACTCCCAGCTACACTGAATACACTCCCAGTTACACTGACTACACTCCCAGTTACTCACTACACTACCAGCTACACTGACTACACTCCCAGTTACTCACTACACTACCAGCTACACTGACTACACTCCCAGTTACTCACTACACTCCCAGTTACTCACTACAATCCCAGCTACACTGACTACACCCCCAGCTACACTGACAACACAGTCCCAGTTACTTACTACACTCTCAGCTACATTGACTACACTCCCAGTTACTTACTACACTCCCAGCTACACTGACTACACTCCCAGTTACTTACTACACTCCCAGCTACACTGACAACACAGTCCCAGTTACTTACTACACTCCCAGCTACACTGACAACACTCCCAGTTACTCACTACACTCCCAGCTACACTGACTTCACAGTCCCAGTTACTTACTACACTCCCAGCTACACTGACTACACTCCCAGTTACTCACTACACTCCCAGCTACACTGACTACACAGGCCCAGTTACTTACTACACTCCCAGTTACACTGAATGCACAGTCCCAGTTACTTACTACACTCCCAGCTACACTGACTACACTCCCAGCTACTCACTACGATCCCAGCTACACTGACAACACAATCCCAGTTACTTACTACACTCCCAGCTACACTGACTACATTCCCAGCTACACTGACTACACTCCCAGCTACACTGACTACACTCCCAGTTACTCACTACACTCTCAGCTACACTGACTACATTCCCAGTTACTCACTACACTTCTAGCTACACTGAATACACTCCCAGTTACACTGACTACACTCTCAGTTACTCACTACACTACCAGCTACACTGACTACACTCCCAGTTACTCACTACACTCGCAGCTACACTGACTACACAGTCCCAGTTACTGACTACACTCCCAGTTACTTACTACACTCCCAGTTACTTACTACACTCCCAGTTACTCACTACAATCCCAGCTACACTGACTACACCCCCAGCTACACTGACAACACAGTCCCAGTTACTTACTACTCTCCCAGCTACACTGACTACACTTCCAGTTACTTACTACACTCCCAGCTACACTGACTACACTCCCAGTTACTTACTACACTCCCAGCTACACTGACAACACAGTCCCAGTTACTTACTACACTCCCAGCTACACTGACAACACAGTCCCAGTCACTTACTACACCCCCAGCTACACTGACTACACTCCCAGTTACACTGACTACACTCCCAGTTACTCACTACACTCCCAGCTACACTGACTGCACAGTCCCAGTTACTTACTACACTCCCAGCTACACTGACTACACTCCCAGTTACTCACTACACTCCCAGCTACATTGACTACACAGGACCAGTTACTTACTACACTCCCAGCTACACTGACTACACTCCCAGCTACTCACTACACTCCCAGCTACACTGAATGCACAGTCCCAGTTACTTACTACACTCCCAGCTACACTGACTACACTCCCAGCTACTCACTACACTCCCAGCTACACTGACCACACAGTCCCAGTTACTTACTACACTCCCAGCTACACTGACTACACTCCCAGTTACTCACTACACTCTCAGCTACACTGACTACATTCCCAGTTACTCACTACACTCCCAGCTACACTGAATACACTCCCAGTTACACTGACTACACTCCCAGTTACTCACTACACTACCAGCCACACTGACTACACTCCCAGTTACTCACTACACTCCCAGCTACACTGACAACACTGCCATCTACACTGACTACACTGCCATCTACACTGACTACACTACCATCTACAATGACTACACTACCATCTACAATGACTACACTACCATCTACAATGACTACACTCCCAGCTACTCCCACTACAGAGACGACGCTCGTTGCTGGATGGGATGGAGCGACACCTGGCCAGACTTTTGGCATATAAGATGCAGTGACTCCCCCCCCCCCAATTTTGGGGGAGAAAAGGTGTCTTATATGCTGAAAAATACGGTAAGTCACATCATTATGGCCATCTGCTAATATCCAAAATAACTGACTCTGGCAGCACAAATGGCAATCAGACACCATGGGAGTGATTCAATATGGTGCTGGATGGTTGCCAGAGGTATCTGGAGTCATGTAGACTGCAGTGCAGACGACTGTCTGACTTTTGGTCGGTGGAGAATCTAAAGTAATCAGACATGTGGATCAAGGTGATTCCAAATGTGCTTGATTGCATTAAGGTCTGGGTAACTTGGGGTCCAGGGAATTAACTCAAAATATGAATTATCAGAGAAGGCAACCCTCTGCTAGCTGGTGTTAGTTGAACATTGGCAGTGGCGGCTCCAAGATTTTTTGGGGGGGGGAGGGGGGGGGTGCTATGCAGGTGCTGGACCAACTTCTGGGGTAGCGCGCCGCGGCAAAAAAATGGGCGTGGTCATGACTGTATGAGGGCGGAGCTAACTGTAATTTAAAGTGAACCTGAGGTGAGAGTGCTATGGAGGCTGCCATATGTATTTCCTTTTAAAGCGGACCCAAACCAAACATTTTTTTAATTCAAAATATTTAGTTGCAACACTCTGACACAAACAAAGATAAATAAACACTCCTTCAAGCCTATGAGCATTTCAGTTACTGCTTTTCACCCTTCTCTTTTCATAACTAGTGTTATACAGATGGCAGCCATTAGCAATTCCTCCTTTGCTGGACACTATCTACTCCACCAGTTTGCCGAATTCTGTCCCGGCAATATGAAAGGAAGGGAGGGGTTTCTCCAATAAATGTAAAATATTTTATATTTGTCATCATGCAGCTGAAAAAAGGATGCTATTTATTATTATAATTTAGAAAATAGATTTTATTTCTGAAATCTTGTATTTTTAATTTGGGTCCAAATTTTTAATTTGGATTGTATTTTTATTTTGGGAAAAAGTGAATTGCATATGGGCCTTGTCCCTTATTCTATTCTCTTTTTTCCCTTAGTTTTCTCCTAGGAGATAATTTTTCATCATGTTTATAAAATAACTTTTCAGCGCTTTACAATTGAAAAATAAGAAAAAAGCAGGCTAAAAAGGACTATCAAAATTATTAAGTATTTTCTTGCTTGCTGGTGAATTAAGAGGCATTTTATTGATAAAGTGTAAATATATCACCTAGGAAAAAGCTAAGGAGAAAAGGTGAATTGAATAAGGGCCCATATGCCATTAACTTTTCCTCTAAGTTTTCTCCTAGGAAATAATTTTTCATCTTCTCTATAAAGTAACTTTTCACCACTTATTGTAAATGAAAACGTTTCCAAAAGTGATTCCTAGTGTAAAGTTCCAAGGTGATATTTTAACTCATTATCAATAAAATGCCTAATAAGCCACCAGGAAAGCAGAAAATATTAAAAAAAATCAGTAGTACGCTCTCTTGTCCTCACAATACATCATATCATCATACTCAGAACAATTTAGACAGTACTTTTTCATTACTTTTTGGTACTTTTCTATTGTAAAGTGCTGAAAAATGTTATTTTAAACAGAAGATGAATAATATTCTCCTAGAAGAAAAAGTGTCTTGAACAAGTACATTTGAGTCTGCTCATGTTGAGGACCACCAGAAATTTACTATCCTTAAAGAGCAGACCGCTTTTTTCTTAAGTATTACAACTTTTAGCGAATGAGAATTTCTATTTTCAACAAGCTTGTTGAGAAGAGAAGTGTGATGATAAGCCCAGCAGATCTCTCCAGATCTCTTCTGGAACCGGGAAAACATTTTTCTCTTTTAGGAGATGATCTTAGTTGTGAGAAGACAATAGTATCAATGACTTATGGTGCATCTTAAATATGAACTAAATCTGTGGCTGTAGTTAACATAATAGAAACAGCAAAAAGAACCACTTCTGTGACAGTCTGGTAAGGAAATGTCATGGTTTGGGTTGGGTTGTGAATTTGGGACCGCGTGGTTTGGCATCCGAACAGCTACATTCTGGACCATTTCAGCACCAAACAGCTGGACAGGGTGCGTTTCAACTAACACCGATACTTCCTCCTCCCAGCTTGTCCTGCTGTCCGGTGCTGAATACATCTGTTCGAGTGCCGAACCCCGTGGTCCCAAATTTGAAAAGCAACACTAGTCACAGTAATTTTTTAAAAACTTTTTACTAGTGTTTTTTTAAAGTATCAGAAGTAAGTTCTTTACCTTGTCGTAAGTAAGTTTGTTGCATGTCAGCAATTTAATTAACCCACATTACATTCATTTCAGACACAGAAGTTGAATGACTCAGAAAGAGGGAATACCAGCAAATATTCCCAAGGAGCTGAAATGATTATTAATGACCAATACCATATTTAGTTTGTTCTGAGTACAGGATGCACACTGACCTATAAGCAGTGATTGAAAATTATTGGCAGTACTTTTTGTTTTGCATTGAATTTGTTACAGATCTGCAAGCGGAGGCCATATACATTTTTCTGCAGGCACAGGGGGGGGGGGGGGGCAAGTAAAAAGTAATTATCAGTAATAATTTTAAATGGCTGGCAATAATAAAAAAAATAGGTGCCATATTCAATGTTTTCAACATATGAATGAATAATAATTTGATCTATAAATTATTAGATAAAATTTGGTGGTGCTGAATAATGTGTGGAGCCTAATGGTAAATGTGACCAGCTGAATGGTGGCAAAAAACAAACAAACAAACAAAAAAACAGTATACTGATTTATGCACTGGTGGTTTCCTGGCATTTGTGCTGTCGACAATCGGCAAATCACTAGTGCAGTGGCTCCCTACGGGGGCATTCACGGTACCATGTTTGCGATGGCAAAAGTTCTGCAAGTGTTTGTGAAAAAATCATGGCAAAATTGCTAGGATTTTTGGTGGCAACAGCTCTGAGTGCTGAAAGCATAATAGTTGCCAAATGATTTATTCCCATCAACAGGAAAAAATGTTTTCATGGTACAGGTAGACCTGGTGTTTTTACAAAAATATTAACAAAAATTTCATAATATTTTTATGCAGAAAAATAAGTCTAAAATAAGCCAAGCAGTTCACTTCACTGTCATGTATACTATTCATATATTATACTTATTATTGCTTGTGTTAGTTAGTTTAGGGTTCAAAATACAAAAGGTCCCATAACATCGGGTGGTGAGTTTATGTATTTTGCTGACATCACCAGGAGCGTACTGCGCAGGTCCAGTACTGTCTTCTGCGCCTGTGCAGTATGCTACTGGTGACTTCAGCGGGAGCGAGGACACGGCCGTGCAGGTGCAGTGGTTTTCCGACTTTAAAGGGAAGGTTCAGGGACGATACAAAAAAAATCAAAATCAAAATCCACTTACCTGGGGCTTCCTCCAGCCCGTGGCAGGCAGGAGGTGCCCTCGGCGCCGCTCCGCAGGTTCCCGGTGGCCGACCCGACCTGGCCAGGCCGGCGGCCAGGTCGGGCTTCTTCTGCGCTCCATTCTGCGTTTTACGCCGGCGCACTGACGTCATCGGACGTACTCCGGGCTGTACTGCGCAGGCTCAGTCGGCCACCGGAGACCACCGGGAGCCTGCGGAGCGCCGCCGAGGGCACCTCCTGCCTGCCACGGGCTGGAGGAAGCCCCAGGTAAGTGGATATGGATTTTTTATTTTTTTTGTATCGTCCCTGAACCTTCTCTTTAAAGTCAGAAATTCCAGAAGTCAACTGGAGGTGGGGACCGGAGCATTGGTAAGTGGCTGCGCGGGCACAGGACGTCTGCGGGGGACCATTAGAAGCCCAGGGTAAGTTCAACTTTTTCCCCCTACCCCCCTACCGTAGTCCTTTAAATCTGTTACAGTCAATTGCACTTTACTGCATTCACATTATGAATGCGAATTTAACATTCACATATTATCAGTATGAGCAAGACATTTACCTCTCAGAATAAGATGATCAACAACTGGTAATTTCAGAAAAAATGTAAAGAAATACATCCTGTACTTACAAAGTTGCATTGGAAGACCAATTACATGATTTTATGAAATGGTAATGTGCATTTTTTGAAAAAATGGGGTTGAGGCTTGTCTCATTAATTATCTTATCTAACACATTCATTCATGATCTACACTCACCTAAAGGATTATTAGGAACACCATACTAATACGGTGTTTGAACCCTTTTTGCCTTCAGAACTGCCCTAATTCTACATGGCATCGATTGAACAAGGTGCTGAAAGCATTCTTTAGTAATGTTGACCCATATTGATAGGATAGCATATTGTAGTTGATGGAGATTTGTGGGATGCACTTCCAGGGCATAAAGCTCCCATTCCATCACATCCCAAAGTTGCTCTATTTGGTTTAGATCTGGTGACTATGGGGGCCACTTTAGTACAGTGAACTCATTGTCATGTTCAAGAAACCAATTTGAAATGATTCAAGCTTTGTGACATGGTGCATTATCCTGCTGGAAGTAGCCATCAGAGGATGAGTACATGGTGGTCATGAAGGGATGGACATGGTCAGAAGCAATGCTCAGGTAGCCCGTGGCATTTAAATGATGCCCAATTGGCACTAATGATCATAAAGTGTGCCAAGAAGACATCCCCCACTCTACTACCCCACCACCACCAGCCTGCACAGTGGTAACAAGGCATGATGGATCCATGTTCTCATTCTGTTTACGCAAAATTCTGACTATCGAGACTCATCAGGCAACATTTTTCCAGTCTTCAATTGTCCAATTTTGGTGAGCTTGTGCAAATTGTAGCCTCTTTTTACTATTTGTAGTGGAGATGAGTGGTACCCGGTGGGGTCTTCTGCTGTTGTAGCCCCTCCGCCTCAAGGTTGTGCATGTTGTGGCTTCACAAATGTGGCTTCACAAAATAGTTCAGTCAGTCGGTGACTGACCCTCCCCTGCACTATTGGTCCTAGCGCCCTAGATATCTTCTATCCCGTATGTGCTAGTGACATGCATGACACACGCTTGATAGCATAAAAATGCTTTGTCCCTTCCTCACCCTCGAAGTAGGTGGTGTCGGCGCCCGGGGCTCAACACTAGGCACCCCATAACAGCATTGGTATGCTGCACGGGGCGTGTCAGAGTAGTTCGTGGCTCTAGCGACTGCCAGACCCTGAATTACACCTCCCTCCGAATTGCGATGACTCGGGGGAATAGTATTTAACGCAGCTGGGGAGTATTGCGGCAGCAGGGAGAGCTAATACATACGCCCTAGCCCTGCCCTTCCGAGTCTTGCCCTTGCAGACAGAGCACGAGCCCTTACTGCCAGAACAGCGTGCTGACCCAGTAGTAGTTCTGCCGACCAGCGCCATTTTTAATAAATTATAGAAACAAACCTGACAGTAAAAGAATAAAGAACAACTTTAGAGCGGCGATTATCTGCCAAAAAGGATCTAGAATTACACAAACTGCATGGTGAATATTTTATTTTGAAAAATACTTTTGACTTTAGATTTCCTTTAAAAGTATGTGATGTCCTTTAGTCAAAATGATCGGCTGTCTGCATTCAGCGAGATAAGAGGTCCACAGGGACAGAGTTTCTGCTTGTCTGCTCTCAATGATTGTTTGAAGGACGGTGCCTGTTTTCTTGGCTCTCGGCGATTGCTGCAAAACACATCTCTTTGCAACGATAATGTCAGTGACTAAGCAATTCCTAAGAATCAAGCTGCTGCAGCAACATGAATCTTAATCCACCACGCCGGTTGCAAAAGATGAAGTCATTGCATTTATGCAGGACCATCCGATGCTGAAGATAGCTTACAGCAGTTTCTGAATACACAAAGAGGCTCGCGTTACATCCTAGTCATCTAATTGCCGTGAATGATGCTGCCCGTTAATGATGAGCTGCTCATTCTAGCCAAAGCAGGATTCACGTGGAATAGAGCCAGTCCATGGGGAATGGATGTTCAGTCCTTCTGTTTACTGATTTGGCAAAGAGATGTTTGAACCTTTCACCAGTTCACTGATAAACTGTCCACATTATGCATAAGTAGAAATGGTCACTGTGGGGACCATGGTTGCCTGTGTGACAGGTAGAGTAGTGAACCGGGTTCGCGAACTTCTGCAAAAGTTCGGTTCACGCGACCTTTCGCGAACAGCAATAGACTTCAATGGGGGAGCGAACTTTGAAAACTAGAAACACTTATGCTGGCCACACAAGTGATGGAAAAGATGTTTCAAGGGGTCTAACACCTGGAGTGGGGCATGACGGAGTGGGATAGATGCCAAAAGTCCCAGGAAAAAAATCTGGATTTGACGCAAAGCAGCGTTTTAAGGGCAGAAATCACGTTGAATGCTAAATTGCAGGCCTAACGTGCTTTAAAACATCTTGCATGTGTATACATCAATCAGGGAGTGTAATTAGAGTACTGCTTCACACTGACACACCAAACTCACTGTGTAACGCACCACAAACAGCTGTTTGTGTAGTGACGGCCATTCTGGACTGGTGCGCACCATGGCGAGAGTGCAGGCCGTGGCGGTTTTCAAGCCCATATGGCCACAGGGCTGTGGTAGCTCAATGATAGAACAACAGTGACTGTCTAACTGATCAAATTTGGTCTGTCCACAATGAAGCAACAACCTTATTATCGTGGGTGTGCCCCCCCCCCCCCCCCGAGACACTCATATAGCCGGCGGTCATTGTGATACGCATGCCCCTTCACCGCGGCAAGGTAATGAACATGAAGGGGAATTGGCACCCTGTTGGTGGTGGCGGAGAATGCAATCAAGCGGCCTGCAGGCAGCGATGCTGTGTGGGGAACAACTTAGTCATGGGGAGGCAGTCACACGGCGTGCAGGCAAAGCTGCTGTGTGGGGACTGACTTAGTCTTCGGGCTTGCAGTAGCCCTCCAGGATCCACGCCTCATTCATTTTGATAAAGGTGAGGTACTAAACACTTTTTTGACTTAGGCGACTTCTCTTCTCAGTGACAATGCCTCCAGCTGCGCTGAAGGTCCTTTCTGACAGGACTCTTGAGGCAGGGCAAGACAGAAGTTGGATGGCAAATTGGGACAGCTCTGGCCACAGGTCAAGCCTGCGCACCCAGTAGTCCAAGGGTTCATTGCTGCTCACAGTGTCTATATCCACACTTAAGGCCAGGTAGTCGGCTACCTGCCGGTCGAGGCGTTGGTGGGGGGTGGATGAGGAAGCGCTAAGGCGAGACGTTGGATTAAAGAATGTCCGCATGTCCGACATCACCATGAGATCGCTGGAGCTGTCCTTGCCTGCGTGGACATGGGAGAAGGATTACTGGCAGTGGTACCTTTTATTCCGTTGTGCTGTGACATCACCCTTAAACGCATTGTAAAGCATAGTTGCCAGCTTGTTCTGCAAGTGCTGCATCCTTTCTGCCTTCTGGTGATTTGGAAACATCTCCGCCACTTTGTGCCTATACCGAGGGTCTAGTAGCGTGGCCACCCAGTACAGCTCATTCACCTTGAGTTTTTCTATACGGGGGTCCCTCAACAGGCTGGACAGCATGAAAGATGCCATCTGCACAAAGTTGGATGTAAACGTACTATCCATCTCCTCTTGCTCTCCCTCAATGATGTCAGCTAAGTTCTCCTCCTACCCCAGCCACGAACAATACCACAGGAATAAAAACAAGGGACACCAAGAGCCCCAATAGTGTAATATGTACTGGTAAATGGTTACTAGATAGAGTAAATATTAATACTCACAAACCAGGGTTACCATTAGGCAACCACTGTAAAGGCAGGTGGGGAGATTTTCCTGACCCCACTCAGGAATAAGAAGTCGCTCTATGTAGATGAGAAAAAAGGGGGTAACCCTCCACCCAGGGTGAACTCAATATTATGCAGGAGAACCGAGGCGCCAAAAGGATAAAAGGAAGCTGAATGAGCTTAAAAACCAAATTATTGGTAAATAGAGGAGGTAGTGGTGGACTTACCTCCTCCAAGTAGACACACAACGACTGTAGTAAAGACAGTCAATATATTTTATTTATGAACTCCAAATATGCAACGCATTTCGCAGGTTTGATCCTGCTTCATCAGGCAATAACAACGGAGCAATAGCATATGTGGTCAGTAGAAGAGCCAGGCACCTCTGTGTATATGTGGTCAGTAGAAGAGCCAGGCACCTCAGTAGAAGAGCCAGGCACCTCTACTGACCACATATGCTATTGCTCCGTTGTTATTGCCTGATGAAGCAGGATCAAACCTGTGAAACGCGTTGCATATTTGGAGTTCATAAATAAAATATATTGACTGTCTTTACTACAGTCGTTGTGTGTCTACTTGGAGGAGGTAAGTCCACCACTACCTCCTCTATTTACCAAGAATTTGGTTTTTAAGCTCATTTAGCTTCCTTTTATCCTTTTGGCGCCTCTGTTCTCCTGCATAATACCACAGGAAAGTTGAGCAGCACAAGCCCCCTGCGACACCTGCTTCGGTTGTTCTTCCCGCCTCATCCTCCTCCTCCAAAACAACACCTTCCTCATCATCTGACTCCTGTTCTCCACACAACTCTTCCGCCTTCACTGCGACTCACCAGGTTTGTCATCTACTCAAACGGCATTTTGCATCAGTGTCCAGTACTTCGACAAGAACATCCCCATCTCCCCAGACTGTGTCCTTTGACTGTAGTTGTAGAGGTACTGTTTGACGGCTTTCTCCTGTTGTAGCAGGCGGTCATACATCAGGAGGGTCGAATTCCAGTGAGTCGGGCTATCGCAAATCAAGCATCTCACCGGCAAGTTGTTTCTCCGCTGAATATCGGCAAAGTGTGCCATGGCCGTGTAAGACTGCCTGAAATGCCCACACACCTTCCTGGACTGCTTTAGGACGTCCTGTAAGCCTGGGTACTTAGACACAAATTTCTCAATTACGAGATTGAGCACATGTGCCATGCAGGGTACATGTGTCAACTTTCCCAAATTCAAAACCGAAATGAGATTGCTGCCGTTGTCACACACCACGTTGCCCATCTCCAGTTGGTGCGGGGTCAGCCACTGATCCACCTGTTTGTTCAGAGCAGCCAGGAGAGCTGCTCCAGTGTGACTCTCTGCTTTGAGGCAAGACATGTCTAAGATGGCGTGACACTGTCATACCTGGCATGCAGCATATGCCCTGGGGAGCTGGGGCTGTGTAGCTGGAGAAGAGATCGCAGCACCAGTGGAGTTGGACTGTCACTCAGCCAAAGAGGAGGAGGAGGACGACAGCGAAGAGGATGTAGCAGGAGGAGAGGAGGTGGCAGCAGGCCTGCCTGCAAGCCGTGGAGGTGTCACTAGGTCCGCTGCACAGCCACGTACTCCCTGCTTGCCAGCAGTCACCAGGTTGACCCAATGGGCTGTGTAAGTAATGTACCTGCCATGACCGAGCTTGGCAGACCAGGCATCCGTGGTCAGACGGACCCTAGACCCAATGCTGTGTACCAGAGATGACACCACTTGCCTCTCAACTTCATGGTACAGTTTGGGTATCGCCTTTTTTGGGAAAAAAAATTGCAGCCTGGTATCTTCCACTGCGGTGTGTGCCTTTGCTTTTGTGTGCTGCTTTTCCTCAGGTGGTCATCCCATTGTGTGCTTTGTAATCATGTGCCTTTGTGAGGTAGTTGTCCCTACACGGGTCTCGACTTTCCGCGGCTCAATTTTTGATGGCAGAGAGTACAGATGGCATTGCTCTAATCTGAGGCAGACAAACAAAAAAATGTCCACACCGCTGAGCCCTGGGGTGATGGCACTTTGGTGGTGGCGGCCGACTGAGTGTTAAGTGGGGTGCCAGAATCAGAACAGGAGGAGGAAGGTATGTCACGCTTCCATTCGAAAGCTGAGAAAGATGAGATGTTCTGTGTTAAACAGTCAACTACGTCCTGACAATATTGGGGATTGATGGCACGTGCCTCCTGCTGAATACTGTACTTTGGTCGAGGGCCGCACAAAATCAAGATAGCGCGACCTCGAACAGACCTGCCAGGTGGCCTGCCTCTGCCTTTTGGTTTGTCCATATTGGGGGGGATGAAGTGAAAGGTATGCACTAACTTGACTAGTACAATGTGCAGTCACACAGGTGCAGTAAACAGGTATGCACGGAGTGGTATATCACACTGCGTGCACTCAAGTAGGTAGGTGGATGCACTGAACACAACAGGTAGGTATATGCAGTGATGGGTATTACAAATGTGCACCTCTCTCACACACACAGGTACTGAGCAGGTACAGTGACACTGCGTGCGCTCACGTAGGAAGGTGGGTGCACTGAAGTGAACAACAGGTAATAGGTATATGCAGTGATGGGTATTACAATGTGCACCTGTCACGCACAGACAGGTACCAGACAGGCACAGTGACACTGCGTGCGCTCACATAGGTAGGTGGGTGCACTGAAGTGAACAACAGGTAGTAGGTAAGGTATATGCAGTGATGGGTATTATATCACCAAGGGGCCAAAGGCCAGCTGCGACTGACGGCTGTATATAATGCAAGTGGGCCACACACACAAAAAAACAAAATAGATCACAAGAACAAGATTAGCTCTCAAAAGAGCTGTTAAGGGGTGCTTTTTTAGCAATAACAATCAGCAAGGATCAAGCTAAGAAGCCTACAGGAGCCTAACTAAGCTTTCCCTATAGGTCTCTGCACAGCAGCTCTCCCTGCTCTAATTAATGCAGGAACACGAGTGATTGAAAAGCCTGGTGCTGCCTGCCTGTGGCTCCAGGAGGGAGTTTAGCCTGATTGGCTACAATGTGCCTGCTGACTGTGATATAGAGGGTCAAAGTTGACCTTCATGATGCACTATGGGGGCGAACCGAACTTACGGAAAAGTATGCTAACCACCGAAGTTCGCCGGCGAACCGTTCAGGCCATCTCTAGTGTCAGGAGAGACCAGGAGCCAAATGGTGCATTATCACAAGGTATTGGGTATTTCTAAAAAGTACAGCAGTAACCATACTCGTTTGCATGGCCTGCAACCACCGTATATCACTTGCGGGGAAATTACCGTCCCCACTCGGTGTTCCAGGTCCTGCCGGAACTGGGTGGT
This sequence comes from Hyperolius riggenbachi, assembly GCF_040937935.1. Taxonomy (NCBI): domain Eukaryota; kingdom Metazoa; phylum Chordata; class Amphibia; order Anura; family Hyperoliidae; genus Hyperolius; species Hyperolius riggenbachi. Next base: position 457,846,858 of record NC_090648.1, on the reverse strand, counting down.
TGCACTCCTAGGATCCTTAATGGCTGTGGATGACAATACACTGGTGGGAGGGACACATCCAAATAGGTGTGATAGGCAACTAGTAGGTGGAGGTAAAAGGGTTCAAGGTGCGTATGCCGTTTCTGTGGGGGCTCAGCGCACCTCTGATTGTAGGCCATTCGGAAGCGGCCTGGTGATGCGCTGATCCACCTTTTGCGCAATTTTCGATTTTACTTGGTAGCGCACCCAGGCTATGCATATGCATAGGTTAGGATTTAGTTAGTGTTAGGTCCCCTCCCATATGAGGATGACTTCTCCGCAGTGGGAGGGACGAGTACTTAACAAGTTGCATGCAAGCTGTTACGGAAACCAACATCCTCCAGTGGTAGACAGGTTATGTGTATGCTAGGTGTGTATTTTACCCCACAAGTGGGGCTTGCACTCTCTTGCAGGTAGGCACTTATCTGTTTTTAAGTAGCGCTGTTCATTTCTTTGCCATGTACTAATTTAATTCATTTTTGGTCAGCTGCTCCCACTTAACAGCCTTGCTTTTGGTGTATATGCAGAGCTTCTGTTTGGGTTCAAGGTGCGTTTGCAGTTTCTGGGGGGGCTCAGCACACCTCTGATTGTAGGCCATTCGGAAGCGGCCTGGTGATGCTCTAATCCACCTTTTGCGCAATTTCTGATATTCAGCTATTGGCTTCCCTAACTCATCTCTCAAACAAACTCTCCCCTACCTATCCCGAACACTAACCTCCTCCCACCAACACCTGACACTAACCACCGCCACTTACACTTAAAGAAAACCTGTACTGAAAAAAAGTTCCCCTGGGGGGTACTCACCTCAATAGGGGGAAGCCTCTGGACCATATCGAGGCTTCCCCCGTCCTCCTGTGTCCCACGGTGGTCTCGCTGCAGCCCCCAGAACGCACAGGCGACAAATCCAACAGGGTGCGCAATATTTACCTTTTTGGGCTCCAGCAGGGGTGCTGTTGCGGCTCTTCTGATGGAGATAGGCGAAAATAGCTGATCTCCGTCGGGTCCGCACTACTGCACAGGCGCAGGAGACTTGCGCCTGCCCAGTAGAGCGGCCCAACGGAGATCGTCTATTTTCGCTTATCTCCGTGCAGAGAGCGGATACTGCGCCTGCGCTGGAGGTAAATATTTACATTGCTGCCGCTCCGGGAGGATTTTCTCCGCCGTCGTGGGACCGAGGAGGACGGGGGAAGCCTTAATAGGATCCGGATGCTTCCCCCACCCGAGGTGAGTACCCCCCAGGGGAGTTTTTTTCATTACAGATTTTCTTTAACACTAACCTTCCCCACCTACACTTAACGCTAACCTCCCCCACCTACACCTAACACTAAACTCCCCCACTTACAACTAACACTAACCTCCCCCCACCTACACCTCACACTAACTTCCACCTACCTACACCTAACTAACCCTCCTACCTTCACCGCACACCAACCCTCCTACCTATCCTAATATTAAACTCTCATCTACTCACGATTAATAGTAGCGGCGTGCCACACCCAATCAAAACCTGGACACCCAAAGAACACCAAACGGTGCTTATTCATCCCTGCCACAAATGCCACTCTTGTCCAAAGATTGACTACACATTAGCTGAACTACATGGGCCGCTTAGTGACCCCCGTGTTCTCAGGGCTGCTGCCCATGCTGCTCCCTCCTTGGGGTGTAGTTTGCAGGTGGTGGTCCCAGGCAGTGTGAGCCAAGAGCAATGCAAGGTATAATGCAGCTCCCAAATCACAAAGCATTGGTTAGGAGGGAGGCTGTCTCTGCTGCCACGTAATTGCATAATTATGTGAAACTGATGTCTCTTTGTGGGATAGAAGAGATGGTGTAATAGTGTAATTGATTTCAGCCCTTGCTAGTTCTGGTACTACAGGTGCATTTGCATATTCTGTGCCTTTAAATCTAACCAATTTTACCCTGAAGTCAGGAGCTGTTTGGTATTGAGCACCTCCATCCTTGTAATAGTCTTGACATGGAGTAGTTGAGGATGGTTTTCCCAGGTGTTGAGGGCACTTGCGGTACTGACCACGCTGCTCCTCCATGGGGTGTAGAGTGTGGGTGGTGGTCCCAGGCAGTTTGAGTGCTTTGGACACTGTATTGCTCATGCTCATTTGAAAGCCCATAATACAAGGGAAGTCAGCATCAGGGAGATAACCTTGGTGACTAAATTGCAGGGTTCATATTATGAGTGAAGGTGCCCAGTATTGATAAACTAGTAAGATTTCTATCCTTTAACCTAGGATTGAACTTCATCCCATTCCCAATCAGAAGCTGATACCCCCTTTCCCATGAGAAATATTTACCGTTTCTTGAATAGATCATCAGTAGAGTCTGTATCGAAGATATTGTGGTGAAACCCCTCCCACAGTGTGATGTCATGACATTTTCCTGTCTGTGAACCTTGTTGCATTTTGGGAAATGATGGCTTTTTCCAACTGCTAGGCAAGCAATATCTTCCTCTGTGCATAGATTTTGTACAGATCCCCTGGCAGAACTAAAGATTTTACCTCCAGTGATATGTTTCCGCATGTAAATGAAGGAGAGGAAAGATTTTACAACAGGAAACACTGACTTAGGCCCGGTTCACATTAGCGTTCGCTATCCGGATTTTCCGGATCTGATCCGGACCGCATACTGTACAAACGGAACATACGTTCCACATAGCAATGTAAAGTCTATGCGAACGTTCACACGCGTCCGTTCCGTACGTACCGGAGCCGGATCGGATCCGGACTCCGGACTCTTTTCCAACATGCGCTATTTTTTGGGTCCGGAACTCCGGCCCACGCACCCGGACCGGAGCTGGACCTGAGCCTGACAGCAAGATCCGGGACACAGAAACCAATGGGAAACGGAAGGCACAGAACACACTGCCTACAAAGACCTGACGTTCTACCCCACTTCCTATGCGTATCCAAGCGGCCATTTCAGATGGGGACACATGGGCCAAGCATATCTGGAGTGGAGCAGCAGTGACAGACGTGCTGGAGCTGTTTGGCAGAATGTCGGAGGTGGAGGTGAGGCCTACAGCGGAGAAACCTGATTCTACAGGTGCACCAGGTGCACCTTCTGCTGACCCCAACATTTTTTTCTTAAAATTTCGCTATTTTTTGCCCACGGATCCGGATGGCAGCCTGATGCATACCTGATGCAAACGGACCGGATCCGGATCGGAACCGTACGGTTCTGATCAGGTCAGGATCAGGTCAGGATCCGATCAGGAGTGTGTGAGTGTGAATGGGGCCTAAATCATCTGTAAATGAATATATGTAAAAATTAGATCCTCTCTAACAATGTAGTTGTATCAGAACAATTACAAAATAAAAATTTGTTTTTGTTTTTTTTTTAAGTCTGAGTTACTCAATAATGGTTAATGTATTCATTTCACATTAGTAGTGATGCACTGCCCTGTATCCTCAATTGATTTATGATTTATAAAAGGCTCACATATAATCTAATAATAATTTCTGTTTATGTCCTGCAGGTATAGGATTATATTAAAGTATGTACACATTGCTAGAAAAAAAAGACACCCACAAACACAGAAGCACTCAATTTTAGGTATGAAAAATACAAGTACAATCTTTATTTTAACATGATTCATAATGTCAGAAACAACATGACTATTCAATCCAGAAGATTAAAAAAAAACAACAACAAAAAACATTCCGTATATACTGGTGTATAAGCTGACCTGTGAATAAATCTAGGTGCCCACTTTTCCCTCAGGAATCAGGAAAAAGTGATTGTCTTGCAAGGATAGCCGGAGGACATACATTCAAAATCGCCGCTGACAAATTCTGACGCAGGGTGAAGCCAAAAGATGCCTCACCCTGCTGCAGGCAAACTCCCGTATGGTAATTCTATTCCCCTCCGAGTTGTCGCAGCTCAGGGGGGACATGTAATTCGGGCACCGCTTATTGCCGACAGACAAATTACCTTTTTTTTTTCTTTTTTCTAATTTGAGTTCCGGCAATCAGCGGCCTCCAAATTGGTCACTGAGAGCCGCTATATCCATATTTCTCATTACGGCCTATGGCGGCGCCAAAATTATCTGTCTCGAGCCGAGGGTAGGAAATGCAGCAGTTCCTGAGTTTCAATAATTGAAATAAATGCCAATAAAATTACATTCATTGAGAAATCTGTTCAGTATATGTTTTAAAATATTTATTACAAAGAAGAGAACATGAGTCTAAATAATGACAACACTACATTCTGGTATAGGCTCACTATACAGTAGGTTATGACAAAATCTTCTTTAAAGAGACACTGAAGCCTCTTCAAATCCCACTTTTTATTCAACATTTATCTTCAACACTATCAGCCCTGCTAAAACGCAGCATCCCCTATGGCAGAAAGCTGTTTACAAACCCCCCAAATGCCGGGGGGAAAAATCCTGCTTTGAGCTGCAGCTCTGCCTCCATTCACGTCAATCCCAGCGGATCTCTGTCTCTCCCGCGCCCCTCTCAGTGAAGGAAGACTAAGAGGGGCGGGGAGAGGTGGTCATCAGCGGGGTTTGACACGCATGGAGGCAGAGCCACAGCCCAAAGCTCTGCCTCTATGAGGAAGCGCTCCCCACATTTTCCCACAGGGATTTGAGGGATGCCGCGGGGATGCTGCGTTTTAGCGGGGCTGATAGTGTTGAAGATATATGATGATTAAAAAGTGGGATTTTAGGAGACTTCAGAGTCTCTTTAAAGCCACACTGTCAAGACTCTACAGTGAAGCTGTCCAAGTTACAATGTCTTTAAAAGAACTACAGCAGTCTTTCTCAACCTTCTTGCCCTGGAGGAACCTTGTAAATAACTTTTGGATCTCAAGGAACCCTTGCAAACATTTTTTTTGATCTCAAGGAACCCCTGAATTTATTTTGCAGGAGGCATGGTCTTTAAAAGTAGGTAAGTCTGTTTATTTCACTACCTCCAATTACACTGCCCCTCATTATACTATTTCCTTATTCTAGTGCTTTTTATTAATGTGCTAATTATTATTCTGACCCCTAAATAAGAGCTTCTTTTTACAGTACCCCCTATTATAATGTGCTCTATTCTACTGCCTTCACGATGGGGCAAAAATGCGAAGGAACCCCTGCAGAGTACCTAAGGAACACTGGCGTTCCAAGAACCTGGTTGAGAAAGCCTGGACTAGAGAAACCTAACCTTAGTAAAGTAGCTCTGTAAGTGGAGAATAGGCTCAAACAAGACAATGTGGTATTAACAATAACTTGGTGTACCTGAGGCGACATGTGACATGATGAGATAAACATGTTTAAGTTTTTTTTTTATTTTGCTGCCTAAAAGAGTTAATTTTCAGGCATACAAGTGACAGCTTCTGTCTTGTCGCTACCTTGTCGGAAATATAGCAAACCTCACTGATAAGCAAATTACAGCCATAAAAGTCTACCTGGTTGTAGAACGATAAATATCCAACTTGTCCCTTTGTTACCCTAGGAATTTTGGTTCGTCTGGGTGTTTCAAGTCCTACCCCTTAGAGCCATATTAATTCATGTCATGCACTGGTGGGGATAAACCAGTCCGAAACAGTCTGTATGCATGTTGGATTAGTTTGACTCTATAATATTAACAAGCTGACACATCATAGAATTCCAGGGGTTCTGGAGGTATTAAGGGACCCTGAGCAGTACCTATAAATGAAATCAGTACTTACCTGGGGCTTCTTCCAGCCCACCGTAGGCCATGAGGTCCCCGACGTCCTCTTGGCTCCTCTACCAGTCCCGCTGGCCATTTCATTAACGGTGACACCAGGGCCGAGTGTCAGCCCGACACTTCCAAGTAGTTGGATCTTAAAGTGGACCTGAACTCTTGCACGGGACACAAAGGAAACAACAGAAATGCACCCTGTATGTATTTCAAGAGTTTAGCCTGTGTAATTCCCCCTGATTTGTGTCTAATCACTAGTTGTAATTTGATCCTTCCCCTGTGTCACATGACAGCCTATGGCAGATAAGCAGATAAACCCATTTGAAAGTACAGGCTGTTACCAATATTTCTGCTTCCATGAAACAGCAAGTAAAACAGTGCATATTTATTTTAGGATTTCGATCAGCTGTAACAAAGAAATGTTTTTTGTTTAAAGGTTATTATGCTGTTGTGTATCTTTTAGAGCAGAGAGGAGTTCTGAGTAAAGATGGCCCGAACCTCCGATTTTCAGTTCGCAAACCTCCGAAAACGTTCGCGAACATGCGAACTTCCGCGAACCGCAATAGACTTCAATGGGAGGCGAACTTTGAAAACTAGAAACATTTATGCTGGCCACAAAAGTGATGGAAAAGATGTTTTCAAGGGGTCTAACAACAGCAGCGTTTTAAGGGCAGAAATCACATTGCATGCTAAATTGGAGGCCTAAAGTGCTTTAAAACATCTTGCATGTGTATACATCACTCAGGGAGTGTAATTAGAGTACTGCTTCACATTAACAGACCAAACTTACTGTGTAACACACCGCAAACAGCTGTTTGTGTAGTGACGGCCATGCTGGACTAGTGCGCACCATGGCCAGAGTGCAGGCGATAGCGGTTTTCAAGCCCATATGGTCGCCAGCCTGAGGTAGCTCAATGACAGAACAACAGTGAATGTGCAGCTGATCGAATTTGGTCTGTCCACAATGAAGCAACGACCTTATTATCTTTGGTGTGCCAACCCATATAGCTGTCGGTCATTGCTTCATTGTGATACGCAAGCCCCTTCACCACGGCAAGGTAACGATCACAAAGGGGAATTGACACATGTACATGCCTTTTGTTTTGTTGTTGCAGCTGCAGTGCAGCCAGAAAAATTAGGCTGGCATGTACACGCCAGAAAAATTATTAGAGCGACCGCTGCTAGCAGCAGCCTTAAAAATTCAGGAATCTGCCTGGAGTCCTGGACCCTGTTGGTTGTGGCGGAGAAGGCAGTCAAGCGGCCTGCAGGCAGAGATGCTGTGTGGAGAGCGACTTAGTCATGGGTCAGGCAGGCACACGGTTGCAGGCAGAGATGCTGTGTGCAGGGACTGACTTAGTCTTCGGGCAGGCAGTAGCCCTCCGGGATCCATGCCTCATTCATTTTGATAAAGGTGAGGTACTGAACACTTTTTTGACTTAGGCGACTTCTCTTCTCAGTGACAATGCCTCCAGCTGCGCTGAAGGTCCTTTCTGACAGGACGCTTGAGGCAGGGTAAGACAGAAGTTGGATGGCAAATTGGGACAGCTCTGGCCACAGGTCAAGCCTGTGCACCCAGTAGTCCAAGGGTTCATCGCTGCTCACAGTGTCTACATCCACACTTAAGGCCAGGTAGTCGGCTACCTGCCGGTCGAGGCGTTGGTGGAGGGTGGATCCAGAAGCGCTAAGGCGAGGTGTTGGACTAAAGAATGTCCGCATGTCCAACATCACCATGAGATCACTGGAGCGTCCTGTCCTTGCCTGCGTGGACATGGGAGAAGGATTACTGGCAGTGGTACCTTTATTCCGTTGTGCTGTGACATCACCCTTAAACGCATTGTAAAGCATAGTTGCCAGCTTGTTCTGCAAGTGCTGCATCCTTTCTGCCTTCTGGTGATTTGGAAACATCTCTGCCACTTTGTGCCTATACCGAGGGTGTAATGAATAGCGGAGATGCCGCCACGCGGTCTGGCGGCGGGGCGGCTGTCTCCGCGTTCAGACTGGCAGTTTCCGCACAGCAACATGTGTCTGGTTTGCCTGGGCCTTCTAGTGCACACAGATGGAGAGCTGCGCGCGCGCCAGAAGACAGGACCTTTATGCCAGCAGGAGAGGTATCAGCTGATCAGGACGATCAGCTGATCCCAGCGGAACTCCTGATTGACTGAGTGGCTGGGGGCGGCGCTGCGGAGCGCTGTAGTATATATAGATCTTGCTTGTCAGTTGCTGGTAGTCTGCCGTTGCGAATACTTACGTGTGAGCACTTAGACCTCAGTCAGATCCTACAGTGTGTTAGAACCAGTTGGAACTGGGAATTCACACTTAGCCAGATTCCGCTCTTGATGTTTACTTTGTCATTACTGTGTTATACTTTAGACCAGTTCCAGGGTGTTGAGACCAAGGACCTCACACCCAAGCATAGGATTACTGTGTTATACTTTAGACCAGTTCCAGGGTGTTGAGACCAAGGACCTCACACCCAAGCATAGGATTACTGTGTCATTACTGTGTTATACTTTAGACCAGTTCCAGGGTGTTGAGACCAAGGACCTCACACCCAAGCATAGGATACTGTGTTATTCTTTAGACTAGTTCCCGGATGTTGAGACCAAGAACCTCACACCTCAGACTAGGATTGTGCTTGATATCTATTATGACCTCTGGCTCTGTTGACCTCTCTCTTGCTTTCTGATTCGGTACCTCTGCCTATCTGTCTACCAGTTGCAAACCTTGCCTGTACCCGGTTACCAAATCAGCCTTCTGTCTCTGTACCTTATCTGCTCGTGTGTTGCCGACCTGGCCTGTCTGACCCTTCTGACTGTCACTCATCCCTCGAGTGATCAGTCTGTCTGTACTACCCGTGACACTAGTTCACCAATCACCAAGAATCACCAATAATACAAGTATGACTAACCTCTGGACACCTAATGAAGTGTAAGTGCTTGGTGCAACTGTAAGGCTATCTCCCGTGGAGTGAGAGACACAGATACTACTACAGCCAGTGACCACCTGAGGAGCAGGTGGCCTCTGGCTGTGCAGGGACTATCTCTTTAAGAGGAGGAGATAGAGATAATCTTGCAGCCAGTGATTCCCTGATGGACTGGAAATCAGACTGTACTGCAGCCAAGGATTCCCAGATGGATTGGGAATCAGACTGTACTGCAGCCAGTGGACTCCTAAGGGGTAGAGGCCACTGGCTGAACTGCAGGAAGGACTCTCTGAGTAGCAGGAGGTCCTTGCAGCTAACTGACACCAGTTAGCTGCAAGGAACTCCTGCTCCTCAGAGAGTCCTTCCTGCAGTTCAGCCAGTGGCCTCTACTCCTTAGGAGTCCACTGGCTGCAGTACAGTCTGATTCCCAATCCACCTGGGAATCCTTGGCTGCAGTACAGTCTGATTTCCAGTCCATCAGGGAATCACTGGCTGCAAGATTATCTCTATCTTCTCCTCTTAAAGAGATAGTCCCTGCACAGCCAGAGGCCACCTGCTCCTCAGGTGGTCACTGGCTGTAGTAGTATCTGTGTCTCTCGCTCCATGGGAGATAGCCTTACAGTTGCACCAAGCACTTACACTTCATTAGGTGTCCAGAGGTTAGTCATACTTGTATTATTGGTGATTCTTCAGATCATCCATAATCAGATATACATCTGTATTGTTGGTGATACTGCAGATCATCAATAATCAGATACTCTCTGTGTGCTGACACCGATCGTTACAGAGGGTCTAGTAGCGTGGCCACCCAGTACAGCTCATTACCCTTGAGGTTTTTTTTTATACGGAGGTCCCTCAACAAGCTGGACAGCATGAAAGACGCCATATGCACAAAGTTGGATGCAGATGTACTATCCATCTCCTCTTGCACTTCCTCAGTGATGTCAGCTAAGTTCTCCTCCTCCCTCCAGCCACGAACAATACCACAGGAAAGTTGAGCAGCACAAGCCCCCTGTGACACCTGCTGCGGTAGTTCTTCTGTCTCCTCCTCCTCCTCCAAAACAACAGCTTCCTCATCATCTGACTCCTCTTCCCCACACGACTATTACTCCTCCTTCTTCCCCCTCTGTGCTGCCACAGGTGTTGTGGAATCATCTGCTTCTGCTGAGAATTGATCCCACAACTCTTCCTCCTGTTCCTGTTCATGCTCCTCCACAGCTTGATCCACCACTATACGCACGGCACGCTGCAGGAAGAAGGCATATGGGATCAAGTTGCTGATGGCACCTTCACTGCGACTCACCAGGTTTGTCACCTCCTTAAACGGCCACATGAGCCTGCAGGCATTTTGCATCAGTGTCCAGTACTTCGGCCAGAACATCCCCATCTCCCCAGACTGTGTCCTTTGACTGTAGTTGTAGAGATACTGTTTGACGGCTTTCTCCTGTTGTAGCAGGCGGTCAAACATCAGGAGGGTCGAATTCCAGCAAGTCGGGCTATCGCAAATCAAGCGTCTCACCAGCAAGTTGTTTCTCCGCTGAATATCGGCAAAAGTGTGCCATGGCCGTGTAAGACGGCCTGAAATACCCACACACCTTCCTGGACTGCTTTAGGATGTCCTGTAAGCCTGGGTACTTAGACACAAATCTCTGAATTACGAGATTGAGCACATGTGCCATGCAGGGTACATGTGTCAACTTTCCCAAATTCAAAGCCGAAATGAGATTGCTGCCGTTGTCACACACCACGTTGCCGATCTCCAGTTGGTGCAGGGTCAGCCACTGATCCACCTGTTTGTTCAGAGCAGCCAGGAGAGCTGCTCCAGTGTGACTCTCCGCTTTAAGGCAAGACATGTCTAAGATGGCGTGACACTGTTGTACCTGGCATGCAGCATAGGCCCTGGGGAGCTGGGGCTGTGTAGCTGAAGAGGAGATCGCAGCACCAGTAGAGTTAAACTGCCACTCAGCCAAGGAGGAGGAGGACGACGACAGTGAAGAAGATGTAGCAGGAGGAGAGGAGGTGGCAGCAGGCCTGCCTGCAAGCCGTGGAGGTGTCACTAGGTCTGCTGCACAGCCACGTACTCTCTGCTTGCCAGCGGTCACCAGGTGGACCCAATGGGCTGTGTAAGTAATGTACCTGCCCTGACCGAGCTTGTCAGACCAGGCATCCGTGGTCAGATGGACCCTTGACCCAACGCTGTGTGCCAGAGATGACACCACTTGCCTCTCAACTTCATGGTACAGTCTGGGTATCGCCTTTTTGGAGAAATAATTGCGGCCTGGCATCTTCCACTACGGTGTCCCAATGGCATACCTCCCAACTTTTTGAGACGAGAAAAAGGGACACTTAAGCCACACCCATGCCAAACCCCTGGCCACGCCCTCACCACGCCTCTAATCACACATACCATAAAGATTTCATAAGAAACATATAATGTTTTATAATTCAAACCACACTGGTCCTTTCTATCCTGGTGCATTTTCTTTCATAGTAACATTTTAAAATTAGTAATATATCAATTTAAAGGTTGGGAATAAAGTTTAGAGTCAATCAAACACATTTTTAGTATAGAAATATATATATTTACATAGAAAGAGGGACAAAGTCCTGAAAGAGGGACAAATGAGGGTGAAATAGGGACAGAGGGACAGGGCTCCCAAAAAGGGACTGTCCCTCCGAAAAAGGGACAGTTGGGAGCTATGCCCAATGGCCACAAATTTTCGGAAGGCTTCAGAGTCCACCAGCTGGTATGGTAACAGCTGGCGGGATAACAGTTCCAACAAGCCAGCTGTCAGATGCCGGGAAAGGGTTGACTGGCAGACATTGGCTTCTTCCACTCAAAGATTGCCCTCACGGACACCTTGCTGCTGTTGTGGGCAGAGAAGCAGGAACCGCTCAAGGTGAGAGGCGTGGTGGAAGAGGGAGGCTGTGATTGTGAAGGTGCAAGGGAGAAAGTGGCTGAAGATGATGCACCTGAAGGAGGAAGAGGAGAAGGAGGGTGGCTTTGCTTTTGTGTGCTGCTTTTCCTCAGGTGGTCTTCCCATTGCAGTCTGTGCCTTTTCTGTATGTGCTTTCGTAAGGCAGTTGTCCCTACGTGGGTGTTGGCCTTTCCACAGCTCAATTTTTGGTGGCAGAGAGTACAGATGGCATTGCGTTGATCTTTGGCATACACACTAAAAAAATTCCACACCGCTGAGCCACCCTGGGGTGTGGTCACTATGGTGGCGTCAGCAGCTGACATTGAAGGGCATGTTGGCTGGCTGTCCATAGATGGCGATACATGGCGCCGGACACTGCCACCAGCTGTTTCTGACGACAAGCTTCTTTCAGGAAATCGTCTCCTCCTACTCCTCTCTGACCCCCCCTCTGAACTGGCCCCCTGTTCATCTCCTCTATTGGGAACCCACGTGACATCCGTATCATCATAATCATCTTAATCATACTCCCCAGCTTCGCTTGCCTCGGACACCTCATAAACTGCACCAACAGCATGTACTTCATCATCCTCCTCCTCACACCTTACGTCCATAGTGTTGCCTAACTCAGACATATGAGGTGGTGTAACTTGCTTAGTGCCTTCATCTTGTTGTAACAATAATGGCTGTGAATCAGTGATTTCCCCACCAAATAACTCCTGCGAAGTGTCAAATGTAGCGGATGTGGTACTTGGAGTAGCGCTGGTGGATGCGGAAGATGAGGTGTTCTGTGTTAAATAGTCAACCACGTCCTGAGAATCTTGGGAGTTGATGGGACATGTCTTCTTCTGAGCGCTGTACTTTGGGCCAGGGTCGCACTAAATCCCGTCAGCACAACCTCGAACAGACCTGCCGGGTGGCCTGCCTCTGGCTCTGCCGCTGCCTGTTGTTTTGTCCATATTGGGGGGGATGAAGTGAAAGGTATGCACTGACTTGACTAATACAATATGCAGTCATACAGGTGCAGTGAAAGGTAGCAGTGACTGGTATTACAATACAATTTGCAGCTGTCACACAGGTGCAGTTAACAGGTATGCACGGACTGGTATACTAAACAGTGTGCGTTCACACAGGTGTAGTGAACAGGTATACAAGGATTGGTATTACAAATGTGCAGCTGTCACACACAGGTACCGTGAACAGGTGCAATGACTGGTGGTATATTACACTGCTTGCGCTCACGTAGGTAGGTAGGTGCACTTAACAATGAACAGGTGCAGTGATTGGGATTACAAATGTGCAGCTGCCTGTCACACACACAGGTAGTCACTGAATGTGCTGGGCCTGGCAGTGGCACAATAGGAATTACCAAGGCTGTCTATGCAACACAAGTGTCTGTGGGACACACACACACACACACACACACACACACACACACACACACACACACACACACACACACACACACACACACACACACAAAATAGATCACAAGAACAAGATTAGCTCCCAAAAGAGCTGTTGAGGGGTGCTTTTTTAGCAATAAGAATCAGCAAGGAGCAAGCTAACAAGCCTACAAGAGCCTAACTAAGCTTTTCCTATAGCTCTCTCTGCAGCAGCAGCTCTCCCTTCTCTAATTACTGCAGGCACACGAGTGAGTCCAATGCCTGATGCTGCCTGCCTTTTATAAGGGGGGTGTGGCTCCAGGAGGGAGTGTAGCCTGATTGGCTACAATATGCCTGCTGACTATGATGTAGAGGGTCAAAGTTGACCCTAATGATGCACTATGGGGGCGAATCGAACTTCCGGAAAAGTTTGCGGTTCTCCGCGTTCGCGAACCCCGGAGGTTCACCGGTTCCCGCTTGCCGGCGAACCGTTCGGCCATCTCTAGTTCTGAGTTCAAGTCCACTTAAAAACACTAAAGGCAATATAGCAAATTCAAGCATTGAATGCAGACGTACAATTCATCCACTGTTTTTTTTGTTTTTTTTTCACTGCAGATGGGCTTTAAAATACATATTTCTTTAAAGGAATCTAACTGAACGGGGGGTAAAGAGTTTTACTTACCTGGGGCTATTACCAGCCCCCTGCAGCAGTCCTGTGCCCTCGGCGCCGCTCTGGAATCTTCTGGTCCCCCGCTGTCACTTAGTTTCGTTTTTGACGACTCACCAGTCGCCGGCCGCCAATACGTATTATTGGACGCATTCACCAATGCAATTAGCGCTATTGCGGACCGCAACGTGTACAAAAATACGCATTGCCGCATTCCGCACGCGTAGATATGCGGCAACGCATATTTTTTGTACGCGTTGCGGTCCGCAATAGCGCTAATTGCATTGGTGAATGCGTCCAATAATACGCATGGCGGCCGGCGACTGGTGAGTCGTCAAAAACGAAACTAAGTGACAGCAGGGGACCAGAGGATTCCAGAGCGGCGCCGAGGGCACAGGACTGCTGCAGGGGGCTGGTAATAGCCCCAGGTAAGTAAAACTCTTTACCCCCCGTTCAGTTAAGGTTCCCTTTAATGTATAGTATCACCTTGAGGGCGCGTTAGATGCTTGGCACATTGTGGAGTTTGTCTATCAGCATTAAAGTTTAAATACCTGCATAGTACAAAAAAAAACAAAAAAAAAAAGACTGGCACGGGTTCTGAAATATTACGGTAAAACGGACCCTTAGTCCATCAGAAATAAAGCACATACAGCACAGGGCTATTTACTTTTTGTGACCTTTGGACTTTTCCATTCCAGTAATTCACCACCCAATTTTTCCGTGACACATCTGTATAGATTATCATAATCTTTTCCCCTTTGTAAGGGAGCTGGAGATAAAAGCTGCAGTGGCCTGGCCTGCCTATTGAAATGAAGGAAGCTGAGTCATCAGTGTGAGCATGTGAGCAGCTAGGCTGTTATTATCACACCCAGTGATCTGCTAACAATACATACAGCCCAGGTCACAGACTTCATTGGAAAGAATGTTTCCGATCTTAATCTCCCGTCCCGAAATGCCGGCGTGGGGATTACAAATCAGTGGAGTAGAGCATAGTTTTAATGTATATGCAACATGTAAGGTGATTAAAGGTTCTGGGAAAAGAGACCACTACAAAAATGATCAGTTTCTCAAGCTTTATCTTTTATAGGTGCTAGTAAAAGGGAACATTAAAGTGAACCGAGCACCATTTTTAGCACCCAGGGCATCTCAACAGCACACGAAAAATGCATGCCAAAAATATATCTCATTATTAAAATAACCATTTTACCTTTTATTTTACATTCAAAGTTTATTAGCCTATTTCAGCAGGCCTGTCCATCCGTCCCTGGCCCGCAGAGATTTTCTTTTCATCAACAGAGGGGGATGGGTAATTAGGACAGTTTCTTCAAAGAGATTATCTAGAGTGAATGTGTCAAGATAGCATCTCTGACTTCTGTAAATAAGGACTGTGAGAAAGGGAGGGGAGAACATGGCAGCTTCTATGCCAGGAGAAATTCCAGTGAAAGAAAAGGTGCATAGTTCCCTTTAACCCAGGATTGAACTTCATCCCAATCAGTAGCTGATACCCCCTTCCCACCAAAAATCTTTACCTTTTCTCAAATAGATCATCGGGGGGGGGGGGGGGGGAGGTCTGTATGGCTGATATTGTGGTGAAACCCCTCCCACAGTGTGATGTCATGGTCATGGCCCTGACATTTTCTTGTCTGTGAACCTAAATGGCATTGTGGAAGATAACTGTTTCCAACTACCAAGCAAACAGTAATATACCTTCTTGACATAAATATTAAAAAATTTTAGTGCCTAAGGTAACTGTTTATGTATTTTTTTGTATTATTTAACCACTTCCCAACTGAGGGGTTTTACCCCTTCAGCATCCGAGCAATTTTCTCCTTTCAGCGCTCCTTACATTCATTCGCCTATAACTTTATCATTACTTATCGCAATGAAATTAACTATATCTTGTTTTTTTCGCCACCAATTAGGCTTTCTTTAGGTGGGACATTATGCCAAGAATAATTTTATTCTAAATCTGTTTTAATGGGAAAATAGGAAAACATATGGGAAAAAAAACATTATTTTTCAGTTTTCGGCCATTATAGTTTTTAAATAATGCATGCTACTGTAATTAAAACCCATGAAATGTATTTGCCCTTTTGTCCCGGTTATAAAACCATTTAAATTATGTCCCTATCACAATGTTTGGCGCCAATATTTTATTTGGAAATAAAGGTGCATTTTTTTCAGTTTTGCGTCCATCCCTAATTACAAGCCCATAGTTTATAAAGTAACAGTGTTGTACCCTCCTGATATAAATATTTAAAAAGTTCAGTCCCTAAGGTAACTATTTATGTATTTTTTTTAATTGTACATTTTTTATTTTTTTTTTAATTACAAAAAAAAAAAAAATGGGGAGTGTGGGAGGTAATGAGTTAATTTTTTTGTATAAGTAATGTGTGTGTGTGTGAAAAATAGTTTAGGGTGTAGTTTACTATTTGGCCACAAGATGGCAACAGTTTAATGCGACCTCCAAGCTTCCTTCCGGAAGCTTGGAGGAAGTACAAAGAGGCTGGTATTTTTTTTTTTTTTTTACAATGATCGAGCTGCTTAGCGAAAGCAGCAGATCATTGCGGGGGCAGAGATCAACGAACGGGAATGTATTTTCCCGTTCATTGATCTCCGGGCGAGCGGGCAGCGGCGTGCACGATCGCGGGAGTGCGAGCGGGAGAGCGGACATCGGCGGTAGCGGCGGTAGCGGCGGGGGGTGCGTATATCTACGCTCCGGGCGGGGAAGTGAAGTCCAAAGGAGCGTAGATATACTGTACGGCGGCGGGGAACCAGTTAAATGCTTTTTTATTCCTATACACACAAAAACAGTTTGGGTATTATGGGAGGGTGTGTGAGGGGGAAAATTAATAATAAAAGTCATTGTTGGGATTTGTATTAAATAAAAGTGGTTTTTGGTGTAATTTACTATTTGGCCGCAAGATGATGTTAGTAATGCGTGTCACTGTAACAACAGGAAGATACAATGAATGCAGGCATCTCATAGAGCTGGCGTTCATTGAATTTGGGAGTTAGATTAATGATTGGAAACTACATTCCCATTTATTCATCTCTCCGCTATGGCCGGAAATGACGGGAGCACGCAGCGGCCACTCGCCGCTGAAGACTTATTTTCACGGCCCTGGTACTGCAAGTGAAATTTTGCCGGGCCATGAATATACTGCCCAAGACACAGTAAGTAGTTAATAGGTATTTTATTTACGGTGTGAAAGTATTGTCTAGGAGAAAACTCAGGAGGAATTGTTAATTGCATATGGACCTTGATGCGGTGTTTGCAGAAGTTGAATAATTCAAAGAAAACAACTCCTCTATACATACAGTATATATAGCGCCAACAAATTGTGTGGCTCTGTACAAAGTAAGAAACAAACATGATGTATATAACAGTTCCATGAAATACACCAATATACAAAATACAGTATTGGTAATTACAGTGACAAAAATAACATGTATAAAATGTGAAACCAATTTCAAGACACAAAAGGGTGAGAGAGCCCTGCCCTTCCGAGCTTACAATCTAAAATTTATATATAATACTGGTTAATATAAAGTAAATAAATTGCCTCTGAGAGATTGGAAGGCTCATTCCCCTATTGGAATGTCCACCGATGATTGTACAATGGAAGTATGCTGCAGATGCTAGGTAGAGTATGCTGTAGCAATACTGAGACCCTGGATTGGAAATTACTTTAGGTGGCCACTAACAATCCAATTTCTAGTGAAAAATCATTCGAGCGATCAGAAATTCTGATCGGATTGGTTGAAAATAATCTCAGTTGATGGGCACAATCGATTATGAACGATTATGAAAATAGTCGTCTGATTGGATTTTGGTCTAACCAAAATTTGGATTTTCTTGATTGGTTGTGATAGATAGGAAGCAAAGATTGGTTTGTTGATGGTGTAGCGAACGATTTTTCTTCCGATCAGATTTTCTGATCGCTCGAACGATTTTTTGCTAGAAATTGGACCATTAGTGGCCACCTTAAAGCTGGCCACTAACGGTCCAATTTCTAGTGAAAAATCGTTCGAGCGATCAGAAATTCTAATCGGATTGGTTGTAAATTATCTCAGTTGAGGGGCACAATCGATAATGAACAATTATAAAAACATTTGTCCGATTGAATTTTCGTCGAACCAAAATTTGGATTTTCTTGTTGGTCGTGATAGATAGGAAGCAATGATTGGTTAGTTGATGGTGTAGTGAATGATTTTTCGTCCAATCACAATTTCTCGATTTTTTTGCTAGAAATTGGACTGTTAGTGGCCACCTTTAGGAGAAAAAAAGTCTCATTATAAGTAGGTAGATACCCTGAAGCAATATTAAAACACGGTTTTCCTCTGAAACAATAGTGAGGCACACACTGTACAATAAGCTCTCTGTAGCTCTGTAGACAAGTTACTCTGGAGCACAATTCCTGTACAGTATAAAGCAGGGGTGTCAAGCTCAATCTCATAAGGACCCAAAATCTACAGCATGGTCACGGGCTCGGGTCAAATCGGGTCAAATTGTTTATTGGGATTGAACATTTATTCAACAATCTCAAAGGAAGTGATGTAACTGCTGTATAGTGACCATGGCTGGCCTGCTCCTCCCTTCTGCAGAGTAGCGCAGTGGAGCAGTTTAATATTTAACTGCTCCAGTGCTGCTTCGGGAGCCTCACCTGATCTTCCTGATCAGCCACATGCTCTGTGCAGCATACCTCTACCTCCTGAGGCAAGTCACGTGGTCATGAGAAGGAAGTATGGAAGCACAGAGCGTGGGACTGCTAGAAAGAGATAGCATATCGCTGAAGCAGGCAAACATTACACTGCTCCACTACGCTACTCTGCTATGTGGGGAGATGGTGTCAGGGGAGAATGTATGTAGATGTGTGTATATGATTTCCCAGTTACCAGTGGGAAGGTGTGGGGGGGGGGGGGGGCTGAATCCAAGTAGGGGGCCCCATGCTAATTTTGCTGGGGGAGGGAGGGGTCCCATGCATTAATGCTGCACCCAATCTAAAACTGACAATGTTTCAGTCAGAAACACTGTCACCAGTCTGCTACTTTGGACAGGCAGACAGTGTGCTGTCTTTCTTTTGCTGCTTACAATAATAGGCATTGGAAGCTCTTGAGGGCCACATAAAAAGGCAAGGAGGGCCGCAATCAGCCCATGGGCCTTGTGTTTAACACCTGTGGTATAAAGCAATATTTAGGTAAGTTATATTGAGGTCAATAGAAAAAATTGAGGCCCAGTTCCTGTCTGAACTTGTCAGTAAAAGAAAAAAAAAAGAAAGAATGAAAGACAATGACCATAGAAAGCCTGATGTCTTAATGCATTTGAGTATGCCATCCAGAACATTCTGATCACATGATCTGGTATGAATTCTAACACCCCCCCCCCCAAACATACACAGTTTTCTGAACATTACAGTGTGATAGTAAAAGAATTTGTTCCAGTCACACAGGATTGCTGAGTTATAATATAAAAGAGAGATGAGCGTAACTTTCCCAAAAATCAATTTCATAGCAAAAAAGAGCCATCGAGAGAGAGTTCATCACTGGTCACTTCTGGATGTATAGAGAGGGGCTGCTGTACTCTTTCTGAGCACAGAGGGCAAATTCGGTCAGTTGCAATAACTAGCAGTGAACTCAGGCCTCCAACGACCTTTGACTGACTGCCCCTCGCAAATTCCCACTTGCATGCACGCCTGCAGAATTTCTCAAGAGAAGCCCCCACCCTCTGGAACCCCCATCAGACTTGCCCCTCCTTCAACACATTCAAGTAAGCCCTCAAAACCCACCTCTTTAAAATGGCCTACCCACCCCCTAGCACACAATACAGTAACTCTCTACGGAATACTTATTCTATAGCCCTACCTAGTGTGTCCATCTCCCCTGCCCTTAGATTGTAAGCTTTTGGCAGAGTCCTCCCTTCCCTGGTGTATGCTATATGATTATGTGCTCCTTTCCTGTGACAGCCTCATACTTGTATTACTGGGCCTACCTAATCAGCCCACAATTGCATGATCATGTATTTTGTACCCTGTTTGCCTTGTATAGCTTATGTCCTGTGTTGTATACCCTTGTTACGTCTTTATAAATAAAAAATAACCCCCTGGTCATTTATGTATACTATTAAAGAGACACTGAAGCGGGAAAAAATATATGATATAGTGAATTGGTTGTGTACTATGAATAATTACTAGGAGATTAGCAGCAAAGAAAATATCCTCTTATTTTTTATTTTCAGGTATATAGTGTTTTTTCTGACATTGCATCATTCTCTAAAATGTGCAAATTACACAACACTCAGCATTCAAAATGATTCTTTCAGAGCAGTCTGTGAACTAATGACCTCTCCTCTGGCAGAGAAAAAGTAATTAGTTCACTTACAGTTGAGATAATAAAAGTCAGATAACAGCCCTCGCCACGACTTTGAAAGTCATAGAGATTAATGGCTTTTTTTCATAGAGATAACAACTAGAGTTTCTTAACTCTACCTGTACTGGAAACAATTAGACTGATATATCTGATCTTAATGTTTTATTTCTTAGCTGTACTACACATACAAATCATAATATCATCATTTTTTTTTCGCTTCAGTGTCTCTTTAATACTGATGACCGCAACTGGCTAATAAAAGAATTTGTTAGAGAGGAACCATTTAGATGATCTATTTTTGAGGATAAACTGTAACGATTGGTGTCAGCAACCAAAGAGAGAATCTGATCCTTGGCGATCCGCAGTATCCCCAAGAATACAGATATACCCGATTATTGAGGATCTGCGGAATCGTCAATAATCAGATATGTCTAACCTCTAGACACCTGAGAGAGTGTAAGTGTTTGGTGCAACAGTAACAACTCTGAGTGAAGACCACCAGGAGAACTGGCGGCCTAAGACTCCTGAGGAATTCACCCCTGACTATGGGTGATATTCCTATAGTCTGTGGACCCCTGGGCGAGGGACCGAGACTGGGTTAACGCAACACAGTAATAGCAATACTAGTCTGGGGTGTGAGGTCCGTAGTCACAACACCCTGGAACTAGTCTGGAGCATAACATAAATGATAATACAATTCCCTAGTCTTGGGTGTGAGTTCCGTGATCATCAACACCCTGGAACTAGTCTGGAGTATAACATAAATGATAATACAATTCCCTAGTCTTGGGTGTGAGTTCCGTGATCATCAACACCCTGGAACTAGTCTGGAGCACAACATAAATGATAATGCAATTCCCTAGTCTTGGGTGTGAGTTCCGTGATCATCAACACCCTGGAACTAGTCTGGAATATAACACAAATACAATACAGTTCCCTAATCTTGGGTGTGAGGGCCTTGATCTCAACACCCTGGAACTATGCTAGAGAATACACAGAAGATACACAGTATTCCTAGTCTGGGGTGTGAGGGCCTTGATCTCAACACCCTGGAACTGGTCTAACAAATAATACAATTCAATTAGTACTTTAAGCTATCAACAGAATCTGGCTAAGTGTGAATTCCCAGGTCCACCTAGTTCAAACACACTGTAAGGATCTGACTATGGTCTGAGTGCCTTCACGCAAGTGTTAGCAATGGCAGACAACCAGCAACTGACAAGCAGCACAATATATAGTTGCTGGACTCTGCCGCCCCGCCCGAGCCATTCAGCCAATCATGAGTCCTGCAGGAATCAGCTGATCTTCCTGATCAGCTGACACTTCCCCTGCTGGTATAAAGGTCCTGAGTTCAGGCCCGCGCGCGCGTAGCTCTCCATCTGCCTATGTGCACTAACAGACCCAGCCACACCAAGCGCACGCTGCTGCATGCAAATCGCCGCGTTGGACGCGGAAACAGCCGCTTTGCTGTCAGGACATGCGGTGGCTTTTCCACATTCCACCATACTACCTGACGCATGTCTATGCGTGCAAACCGCCGCGTTGGACGCGGAGTCAGCCGCCTTGCTCTTGGCACATGCGGTGGCTTTTCCGCGTTTTCTCACAGTACCCCCCCCTGAGGAGTGGACTCCAGACATCTCCTTCCTGGCTTTCCAGGATGTAAGTTAGAGAATTTCCTCTTTATCTCATACTCAGGCCGGCCATCAATCAACCCAGGGAGGGAGGGAGTGGAATCCACATGCAGCGCTGACCCGGGCAGGAATACAGAAAATGATTTCTTGTCAGCCTGTTTTTTCGGTGGTAGAATGGTTTTGGGCCCAAAACCCCTGTCTAAAGCGTCTGCTTTGGGGCTTTTGCTATCAGATTTATGCATGAGAGGTAACCGTGAGGAACCGGAATCATTAAAAATATCTGTACACTGTCCTGCCTTTCCTGCGACCTGTATCTTGGTTTTATTCACCTCACCCTTCTTCAAACAGTGCTCATGACAATGGGCTGACCAGTTCAGTAGCTGTCCTGAAGCCCAGTCAATCCGCGGAGAGTGAAGTTTCAACCAGGGCATACCGAGAACAACAGCAGAGCCTTTCATCGCAGGACCAGGAACTGTAAACTCTCTTCATGCAATGCCCCTAAACAACATGACAGTAGGGGGGTCTGGGAAAGAAACTGGGCACTGCGCAATGGAGAGTCATCCACTGCAGTGACCGAAATCTGCCGGTCGGGTGCAGATAACGGTATCCCCAGACTTTTGGCAAAATCATAATCTATGAGGTTCGCTGACGAACCCGAGTCTACCATGGCTTCTGCGGACTTGGTCCGACCTTCCCACGTAACCGAACAAGGAAGGATCAGCCAACCATCGTTCAGGGATGAACCCTGCTCACCTATGGTTTTGACTAATCCTAGGCGATAGCATTTGTCTGGCCTAGTGGAACCATGTAAAGCGTTCCTCTTTGGGCTCCTGCGACTCTTTTCCCCCAGACTAAACCTTGTGTACCCAATCTGCATAGGTTCGCCTGGAGGTGAGGGAGACCGAGAAGAGTCGTGTAAGATAGACCTTCTGGCCACTATACCACGAACCTGTCTCTGGTGGCGCAAACGGCGATCTATCTGTATGGCCAAAGAGATTGCCTCATCCAATGATTCGGGCTCAGGATGGCCTATCATTACCTCATGAATAGTATCTGACAATCAGGCCAAAAAACAGTCTAGGAGGGCGAATGCGTCCCATCTAGCCGAGACTGCCCACCTCCTGAACTCCGCAGCATAATTCTCCACCGGACCTTTGCCCTGACGCAGAAGCCTGAGCTTCCGTTCAGAAGTCGAGGCGATGTCTGGGTCATCGTAAATCATAGCCATAGCCTTAAAAAATTCATCGACCGAGGTCAGGGCCTGATGCCCAATAGGAAGACCATATGCCCAGGTCTGGGAATCCCCTGACAACAGAGTCTTAATGAACGTAATTCTCTGTGCCTCGGTTCCAGACGAATTAGGCCTTAACTCAAAGTATGATAACACTCTACTTCTAAAGTTCCGAAAGTCAGATCTGTCGCCAGAAAAATTTTCAGGCACGGACATACGGATGTCCGTAACTAGAGGAGATCGCACTGAGTTCACAGCTGATTGAAGTTCCTGAATAGCTCCAAATATCTGACATATCTGGGTCTGTTGGTTCAAAACTGCAGCGGAAAGTTGGTTTACCGCGGTGGTCAGGACTTCAACATGGCTATACAGTGCATCCATTTGGGTTCGGTCTGCCATTCTGTAACGATCGGTGTCAGCAACCAAAGAGAGAATCTGATCCTTGGCGATCCGCAGTATCCCCAAGAATACAGATATACCCGATTATTGAGGATCTGCGGAATCGTCAATAATCAGATATGTCTAACCTCTAGACACCTGAGAGAGTGTAAGTGTTTGGTGCAACAGTAACAACTCTGAGTGAAGACCACCAGGAGAACTGGCGGCCTAAGACTCCTGAAAAATTCACCCCTGACTATGGGTGATATTCCTATAGCCTGTGGACCCCTGGGCGAGGGACCGAGACTGGGTTAACGTAACACAGTAATAGCAATACTAGTCTGGGGTGTGAGGTCCGTAGTCACAACACCCTGGAACTAGTCTGGAGCATAACATAAATGATAATACAATTCCCTAGTCTTGGGTGTGAGTTCCGTGATCATCAACACCCTGGAACTAGTCTGGAGTATAACATAAATGATAATACAATTCCCTAGTCTTGGGTGTGAGTTCCGTGATCATCAACACCCTGGAACTAGTCCGGAGCACAACATAAATGATAATGCAATTCCCTAGTCTTGGGTGTGAGTTCCGTGATCATCAACACCCTGGAACTAGTCTGGAATATAACACAAATACAATACAGTTCCCTAATCTTGGGTGTGAGGGCCTTGATCTCAACACCCTGGAACTATGCTAGAGAATACACAGAAGATACACAGTATTCCTAGTCTGGGGTGTGAGGGCCTTGATCTCAACACCCTGGAACTGGTCTAACAAATAATACAATTCAATTAGTACTTAAAGCTATCAACAGAATCTGGCTAAGGCCCAGTGCACACCGGGTGGATCCGCCGGCCGAATCCGCCTGAAAATCCACACGGCTAATGTATCTCTATGGGCTGGTGCATACCGGCGGTTTGAGGTTTTTAGCAAGCCGCAAACGTGCCTCTTGCTGCACGTTTGTGGTTTGCTAAAAACCTCAAACCGCCGGTGTGCACCAGCCCATAGAGATACATTAGCCATGCGGATGCTGATGCGGATGCGGCCGGTGAACACCCGGCGGATCGCATCAAGATCCGCCCGGTGTGCACTGGGACTAATTTCTGTCATCCGCACCCAAAACCGCTAGCGTTTTGTGGATCTGCTAGCGGTTTTGGTGTGCACTGGGCCTATGTGTGAATTCCCAGGTCCACCTAGTTCAAACACACTGTAAGGATCTGACTATGGTCTGAGTGCCTTCACGCAAGTGTTAGCAATGGCAGACAACCAGCAACTGACAAGCAGCAGAATATATAGTTGCTGGACTCTGCCGCCCCGCCCGAGCCATTCAGCCAATCATGAGTCCTGCAGGAATCAGCTGATCTTCCTGATCAGCTGACACTTCCCCTGCTGGTATAAAGGTCCTGAGTTCAGGCCCGCGCGCGCATAGCTCTCCATCTGCCTATGTGCATTAACAGACCCAGCCACACCAAGCGCACGCTGCTGCATGCAAACCGCCGCGTTGGACGCGGAAACAGCCGCTTTGCTGCGGCGGCTTTTCCGCATTCCATCATACTACCTGACGCGTGTCTATGCGTGCAAACCGCCGCGTTGGACGTGGAGTCAGCCGCCTTGCTCTTGGCACATGCAGCGGCTTTTCCGCGTTTTCTCACATAAACAAAGCACTATTTCAGAGGCACCCAATGTAAAACACTTAAAAGTTTTTTTTTGTTTTTTTTTTATGATTTTTTTTCTGGTTGTCTTCTTCAGGAGAGGTAAGAACAATACTACCTCCCCTATCTTTAAACTGTTTTTAGGCATTTTATTACATTGGACGACTCCGTTGGGAGGTGTTTTTTTTTTGTTTCTTTTTTTTTTTTTAGTTTGGCCCTAGAAAACCCCTTAGTAGTGTGCCCATACAGCAGGTACTCAGTCCCTTGTGAGTTCTGGGTGCAAGTACTGGATGTGATAGGTGAGTGCTTGGTGTTTGTACTGGGCACTAAGTGGAGGCTTAGTGCAACTGAAACTACTGCATATGAAGCATGTGGGTGTTGTGTGCAGGTACTGGGTATCACATAGGTGCGAATACTTGGTGCCATGCCTACACTGGGTGCTAGCTATGGGTGGGCATTGTGTGTTATGTGGGTTCTGTGTGCAGGTACTTTGATTGCTAGTACTAGTTATGTGAGTGCAGATAGTGGGTGCCATGTGAAGGCGGTGTGCAGGTGTGAGTAGTGAGTGCCATGTTGGGACTGGGCAGGGCCGGCGCTACCATTAAGGCAAAGGAGGCAGCTGCCCCAGGGCCCCAGAGCTTGTAGGGGCCCCCAGTGGCTACAAGAGGAAAAAACATTTTTTCAAATCGGCCTTATAGTTTTTGAGAAAATCGATTTTAAAGTTTCAAAGGGGAAAAAAAACACATTTAAAAACCTGCCGACTTTAATGGTTAATAGCAAATCCACCTTAAATGCTAGAAACCCTAAATTTGCAGGATATGTTGAGGAGATCATTAGGAATAAGAGGAAAAAACAATTTTTCAAAAAGAGCTTATAGTTTTTGAGAACATCGATTTTAAAGTTTAGAAGGAAAAAAGTATAGTTTTAAATGCGGTAAATGTAACTTTTAGTATCAAACCTAACGGTAGTGTCATTTTACATGCATCAAACGAAACCGCAATATGGCTGTATGAAGATCCCTGGCATTTTTTCCTATTTTCCCAATTTTTTTTTTTATTTTTAGAATGTGGGAATTTTTTTAAAAAAAAATTATGTGGGGTCCCCCCTCCTGAAACTTTTTAACCCCTTGTCCCCCATGCAGGCTGGGATAGCCAGAATGTGGAGCTCTGACCGATTGGGACTTCACACCCTGACTATACCAGCTGCCAAAAAAAGATCCCCTAATGCCGATTTTTGTTCTGGGGTATATGTTGGGGGGGCCCCCCAGGTTTATTTTGCCCTGGGGCCCCATTGTTGCTTAAACCGGCCCTGGGACTGGGTGCAAGTACTGTGCCATGTGGTGTGGGTGTGAGTACTGGGTGTCCGCTATAGGGTGAAGGGTTGCAGGTACTGGGTGTCATGTGGCTATTTGATGCAAGTACTAAGTGCCATATTGAGGCCGGATGTGAGTATTGGGTGCAGGGTGCAAGTACTGGGTGCTTGCTATAGTGGGGGTTACTGGTTGAGTGTAATGTGGGTGCTGAATATTGGTGGGATTGTTGTGGGTGCAGGGGGTGGGAGATCACTGTGGGTACTACTATGAATAGCATAGTTGCTGCTAGGGGAGGTAGAGGTTAGTATGGTTGCTGGGGGAGGTAGAGCTCAGTGTGGGTGCTGGGGGAAGGGTAGGTCACTGTGGGTGCTGGGGGGGGAGTAACTGTGGGTGCTGTGGAAGGTAGAGGTCAATATGAGTGCTGGAGGAAAGGGAGGTCACTGTGGGTCCTTTGGGGGAGGTCACTGTGTGTCTTGGGGGAGGTAGAGGTCATTGTGGGTGCTGGAGGAAGGGGAGGTCACTATGGGTGCTGCTGCTGTGAATGGCATAGTTGCTGCTAAGGGAGGTAGAGGTCAGTATGGGTGCTGGGGGAAGGGTAATTCACTGTGGGTTCTGTGGAAGGAAGAGATCAGTATGGGTGCTGGAGGAAGGGGAGGTGACTGTGGGTGCTGGAATAGTCAGTGTAGTTACTGGAGGAGGGAGTGGATGCTGGGTGTTGGGAGAGGTCGCTGTGGGCGCTGGCAATGGGAGAGATCACTGCAGGTGCTGTTTTTGGGTTGGGAGGTCCCTGTGGGTGCTGCAGGGGACAGGAAGGTAGCCACTGGGGGAGGGAAAGATCACTGTGGGTGCTGGGGGAGGGATAGGTCAGTGTGGGTGCTGGGGTAGGCAGGATCACTGCTAGAGCTGGGGAGGGAGAGGTCACTATGGGTGCTAGGTGGAGGGAGAGGTCACTGTGGGTGCTAGGTGGAGGGAGAGGTCACTATGGGTCTCAGGTGGAGGGAGAGGTCACTGTGGGTACTAGGTGGAGGGAAAGGTCACTGTGGGTGCTAGGTGGAGGGAGAGGTCACTGTGGATGCTAGGTGGAGGGAGAGGTCACTGTGGATGCTAGGTGGAGGGAGAGGTCACTGTGGGTGTTGGGGAGGGAGAGGTCACTGTGGGTACTGGGGAGGGAGAGGTCAGTATGGGTCCTAGGTGGAGGGAGAAGTCACTGTGGGTGCTAGGTGGAGGGAGAGGTCACTATGGGTCTCAGGTGGAGGGAGAGATCACTGTGGGTGCTAGGTGGAGGGAAAGGTCACTGTGGGTGCTAGGTGGAGGGAGAGATCACTGTGGATGCTAGGTGGAGGGAGAGGTCACTGTGGATGCTAGGTGGAGGGAGAGGTCACTGTGGGTGCTAGGTGATGGGAGATATCACTGTGGGTACTGGGGAGGGAGAGGTCAGTATGGGTCCTAGGTGGAGGGAGAAGTCACTGTGGGTGCTGGGGGAGGGAGAGGTCACTGTGGATGCTAGGTGGAGGGAGAGGTCACTGTGGGTGCTAGGTGATGGGAGATATCACTGTGGGTACTGGGGAGGGAGAGGTCAGTATGGGTCCTAGGGGGAGGGAGAAGTCACTGTGGGTGCTGGGGGAGGGAGAGGTCACTGTGGGTACTAGGTGGAGGGAAAGGTCACTGTGGGTGCTAGGTGGAGGGAGAGGTCACTGTGGGTCCTAGATGGAGGGAAAGGTCACTGTGGGTGCTGAGTAAGGGAGAGGTCACTGTGGATGCTAGGTGATAGGAGATATCCCTGTGGGTGCTGGGGAGGGAGAGGTCAGTATGGGTCATAGGTGGAGGGAGAAGTTACTGTGGGTGCTAGGTGGATGGAGAGGTCACTGTGGGTGCTAGGGGAGGGAGTGGTCACTGTGGGTACTAGGTGGAGGGAGAGGTCACTATGGGTGCTGGGGGAGGTAGAGGTCAGTATGGGTCCTAGGTGGAGGGAGAGGTCAGTATGTCACACTAGGATTCCTGTTTGGGCCTCTTCACTGCAAAGTGTCCCAGGCGGGGCGGAGCTTCCAGCGGGTGGGTGGGGCTTATCGTGGTCGGGGGCGTGGCTTATTTTGCGCGCCGAGAGGGGCTTTTTTTTGAAGATTTTAAAAGGGGGGTTGCCTGGGCACCCAGAGCACCCCCCTCTGCACGTGCCTGCTTACAGCGAACTTGGTACTTTTAAAGGTGGTGAGCGCTGTATCATTTTACACAAAAAAAAGCTCCCATTTAGTACTCTGGGAATATGATTGAGAAGGCTCTAAGGTGCCCCCTGTATCTTCCAAATAGTACCAAGAGCAAGAGGTCAGGATAAAACTCCCCATTAGCAGGTTAATTTCAAAAGGTGACAAAGTAGTCAAAATTAATTTCTTCCAGATCTAAAAGAAGGATTTGGTTCATTTTTCTGAGCCTGTAGTACATTTCATTTATCAAGTGTAAAAACCAGTAACAGTTCTTTGCAGACCTGACTAATCTGAGGGTGATTAGTAGTGATGGGCCAAACCTCCGATTTTTGGTTCCCGAACCCTGTTCGCGAACTACCGAGGAAGGTTCGGTTCGCACGAACTTCCGCAAACCGCAATAGACTTCAATGGGGAGGCAAACTTTGAAAACTATGAACATTTCTGCTGGCCAGAAAAGTAATGGAAAAGATGTTTCAAGGTCTTCCGTCTTGCATCTTCCACCTTCCGTCTTGCGTCTTCCGCCTTCAGTCTTCCGTCTTGCGTCTTCCGCCTTCAGTCTTCCGTCTTGCGTCTTCAGTCTTGCGTCTTCCGCCTTCAGTCTCCCGTCTTCCGCCTTCAGTCTTGAGTCTTCCGCCTTCAGTCTTGCGTCTTCCGCCTTCAGTCTTCCGTCTCCCACCTTCAGTCTTCCGTCTTGCGTCTTCCGCGTTCAGTCTTCCATCTTCCGCCTTCAGTCTTGCGTCTTCCGCCTTCAGTCTTGCGTCTTCCGCCTTCAGTCTTCCGCCTTCAGTCTTCCGTCTTGCGTCTTCCGCCTTCAGTCTTCCGTCTTGCGTTTCCACCTTAAGTCTACCGTCTTCCGCCTTCAATCTTGCGTCTTCCGCCTTCAGTCTTCCGTCTCCCGCTTTCAGCCTTGCATCTTCCGCCTTCAGTCTTCCGTCTTCCGCCTTCAGTCTTCCATCTTCCGCCTTCAGACTTGCGTCTTCCGCCTTCAGTCTTCCGTCTTCAGTCTTCCGTCTTGCGTCTTCCACCTTCCGTCTTGCGTCTTCCGCCTTCAGTCTTCCGTCTTGCGTCTTCCGCCTTCTGTCTTCCATCTTCAGTCTTCCGTCTTGCGTCTTCCGCCTTCAGTCTACCGTCTTGCGTCTTCCGCCTTCTGTCTTCCATCTTCAGTCTTCCGTCTTGCGTCTTCCGCCTTCAGTCTTCCGTCTTGCGTCTTCCGCCATCTGTCTTCCGTCTTCCGCCATCTGTCTTCCATCTTCAGTCTTCCGTCTTGTGTATTCCGCCTTCTGTCTTCCGTCTTGCGTCTTCCGCCTTTTCTCTTCCGTCTTGCGTCTTCCGCCTTCTGTCTTCCGTCTTGCGTCTACCGCCTTCTGTCTTCCGTCTTCAGTCTTCCGTCTTGCGTCTTCCGCCTTCTGTCTTCCGTCTTCAGTCTTCCGTCTTGCGTCTTCCGCCTTCTGTCTTCCGTCTTCAGTCTTCCGTCTTGCGTCTTCCGCCTTCTGTCTTCAGTCTTCCGTCTTGCGTCTTCCGCCTTCTGTCTTCCGTCTTCAGTCTTCCGTCTTCCGTCTTCAGTCTTCCGTCTTGCGTCTTCCGCCTTCTGTCTTCCGTCTTCAGTCTTCCGTCTTCCGTCTTCAGTCTTCCGTCTTGCGTCTTCCGCCTTCTGTCTTCCGTCTTCAGTCTTCCGTCTTGCGTCTTCCGCCTTCTGTCTTCCGTCTTCAGTCTTCCGTCTTGCGTCTTCCGCCTTCTGTCTTCAGTCTTCCGTCTTGCGTCTTCCGCCTTCTGTCTTCCGTCTTCAGTCTTCCGTCTTGCGTCTTCCGCCTTCTGTCTTCCGTCTTCAGTCTTCCGTCTTGCGTCTTCCGCCTTCTGTCTTCCGTCTTCAGTCTTCCGTCTTGTGTCTTCCGCCTTCTGTCTTCCGTCTTCAGTCTTCCGTCTTGCGTCTTCCGCCTTCTGTCTTCCGTCTTCAGTCTTCCGTCTTGCGTCTTCCGCCTTCTGTCTTCCGTCTTCAGTCTTCCGTCTTGCGTCTTCCGCCTTCTGTCTTGCGTCTTGCGTCTTCCGCCTTCTGTCTTGCGTCTTCCGCCTTCTGTCTTCCGTCTTCAGTCTTCAGTCTTCCGTCTTGCGTCTTCCGCCTTCTGTCTTCCGTCTTCAGTCTTCAGTCTTCCGTCTTGCGTCTTCCGCCTTCTGTCTTTCGTCTTCAGTCTTCCGTCTTGCGTCTTCCGCCTTCTGTCTTCCGTCTTCAGTCTTCCGTCTTGCGTCTTCCGCCTTCTGTCTTCCGTCTTCAGTCTTCCGTCTTGCGTCTTCCGCCTTCTGTCTTCAGTCTTCCGTCTTGCGTCTTCCGCCTTCTGTCTTCCGTCTTCAGTCTTCCGTCTTGCGTCTTCCGCCTTCTGTCTTCCGTCTTCAGTCTTCCGTCTTGCGTCTTCCGCCTTCTGTCTTCCGTCTTCAGTCTTCCATCTTGCGTCTTCCGCCTTCTGTCTTCCGTCTTCAGTCTTCCGTCTTGCGTCTTCCGCCTTCTGTCTTCCGTCTTCAGTCTTCCGTCTTGCGTCTTCCGCCTTCTGTCTTCCGTCTTCAGTCTTCCGTCTTGCGTCTTCCGCCTTCTGTCTTCCGTCTTCAGTCTTCCGTCTTGCGTCTTCCGCCTTCTGTCTTCCGTCTTCAGTCTTCCGTCTTGCGTCTTCCGCCTTCTGTCTTCCGTCTTCAGTCTTCCGTCTTGCGTCTTCCGCCTTCTGTCTTCCGTCTTCAGTCTTCCGTCTTGCGTCTTCCGCCTTCTGTCCTCCGTCTTCAGTCTTCCGTCTTGCGTCTTCCGCCTTCTGTCTTCAGTCTTCCGTCTTGCGTCTTCCGCCTTCTGTCTTCCGTCTTCAGTCTTCCGTCTTGCGTCTTCCGCCTTCTGTCTTCCGTCTTCAGTCTTCCGTCTTGTGTCTTCCGCCTTCTGTCTTCCGTCTTCAGTCTTCCGTCTTGCGTCTTCCGCCTTCAGTCTTCAGTCTTCCGTCTTGCGTCTTCCGCCTTCTGTCTTCCGTCTTCAGTCTTCCGTCTTGCGTCTTCCGCCTTCTGTCTTCCGTCTTCAGTCTTCCGTCTTGCGTCTTCCGCCTTCTGTCTTCCGTCTTCCGTCTTGCGTCTTCCGCCTTCTGTCTTCCGTCTTCCGTCTTGCGTCTTGCGTCTTCCGCCTTCTGTCTTGCGTCTTCCGCCTTCTGTCTTCCGTCTTCAGTCTTCAGTCTTCCGTCTTGCGTCTTCCGCCTTCTGTCTTGCGTCTTCCGCCTTCTGTCTTCCGTCTTCAGTCTTCAGTCTTCCGTCTTGCGTCTTCCGCCTTCCGTCTTCCGTCTTCAGTCTTCCGTCTTGCGTCTTCCGCCTTCTGTCTTTCGTCTTCAGTCTTCCGTCTTGCGTCTTCCGCCTTCTGTCTTCCGTCTTCAGTCTTCCGTCTTGCGTCTTCCGCCTTCTGTCTTCCGTCTTCAGTCTTCCGTCTTGCGTCTTCCGCCTTCTGTCTTCCGTCTTCAGTCTTCCGTCTTGCGTCTTCCGCCTTCTGTCTTCCAGCTTCAGTCTTCCGTCTTGCGTCTTCCGCCTTCTGTCTTCAGTCTTCCGTCTTGCGTCTTCCGCCTTCTGTCTTCCGTCTTCCGTCTTCAGTCTTCCGTCTTGCGTCTTCCGCCTTCTGTCTTCCGTCTTCAGTCTTCCGTCTTGCGTCTTCCGCCTTCTGTCTTCAGTCTTCCGTCTTGCGTCTTCCGCCTTCTGTCTTCCGTCTTCAGTCTTCCGTCTTGCGTCTTCCGCCTTCTGTCTTCCGTCTTCAGTCTTCCGTCTTGCGTCTTCCGCCTTCTGTCTTCCGTCTTCAGTCTTCCGTCTTGCGTCTTCCGCCTTCAGTCTTCCGTCTTCAGTCTTCCGCCTTCAGTCTTCCGTCTTCAGTCTTCCGTCTTCAGTCTTCCATCTTCCGCCTTCAGTCTTCCGTCTTGCGTCTTCCGTCTTCAGTCTTCCGTCTTCAGTCTTCCGTCTTGCGTCTTCCGCCTTCAGTCTTCCGTCTTGCGTCTTCCGCCTTCAGTCTTCCGTCTTCTGCCTTCAGTCTTCCGTCTTCCGCCTTCAGTCTTCCGTCTTGCGTCTTCCACCTTATGTCTTCCGTCTTGCGTCTTCCGCCTTCAGTCTTCTGTCTTGCGTCTTCCGCCTTCAGTCTTCCGTCTTGCATCTTCCGCCTTCAGTCTTCCGTCTTGCGTCTTCCGCCTTCAGTCTTCCGTCTTGCGTCTTCCGCCTTCAGTCTTCCGTCTTGCGTCTTCCGCCTTCAGTCTTCCGTCTTGCGTCTTCCGCCTTCAGTCTTCCGTCTTGCGTCTTCCGCCTTCAGTCTTCCGTCTTGCGTCTTCCGCCTTCAGTCTTCCGTCTTGCGTCTTCCGCCTTCAGTCTTCCGTCTTCCGCCTTCAGTCTTCCGTCTTGCGTCTTCCGCCTTCAGTCTTCCGTCTTGCGTCTTCCGCCTTCAGTCTTCCGTCTTGCGTCTTCCGCCTTCAGTCTTGCGTCTTCCGCCTTCAGTCTTCCATCTTGCGTCTTCCGCCTTCAGTCTTCCGTCTTGCGTCTTCCGCCTTCAGTCTTCCGTCTTGCGTCTTCAGTCTTCCGTCTTGCGTCTTCCGCATTCAGTCTTCCGTCTTGCGTCTTCCGCCTTCAGTCTTCCGCCTTCAGTCTTCCGTCTTGCGTCTTCCGCCTTCAGTCTTCCGTCTTGCGTCTTCAGTCTTCCGTCTTGCGTCTTCCGCCTTCAGTCTTCCGTCTTGCGTCTTCCGCCTTCAGTCTTCCGTCTTGCGTCTTCCGCCTTCAGTCTTCCGTCTTGCGTCTTCCGCCTTCAGTCTTCCGTCTTGCGTCTTCCGCCTTCAGTCTTCCGTCTTCAGTCTTCCGCCTTTAGTCTTCAGTCTTCCGTCTTCAGTCTTCCATCTTCCGCCTTCAGTCTTCCGTCTTGCGTCTTCCGTCTTCAGTCTTGCGTCTTCCGCCTTCAGTCTTCCGCCTTCTGTCTTCCGTCTTCAGTCTTCCATCTTCCGCCTTCAGTCTTCCGTCTTGTGTCTTCCGCCTTCAGTCTTGCATCTTCCGTCTTAAGTCTTGCGTCTTCCATCTTCAGTCTTCCGTCTTGCGTCTTCCATCTTCAGTCTTCCGTCTTGCGTCTTACGTCTTGTGTCTTCCGCCTTCAGTCTTCCGACTTGCGTCTTCCGCCTTCAGTCTTCCGTCTTGCGTCTTCCGCCTTTAGTCTTCCGTCTTGCGTCTTCCGTCTTCCGCCTTCAGTCTTTCATCTTCCACCTTCAGTCTTGCGTCTTCCGCCTTCAGTCTTCCGTCTTGCGTCTTCCGCCTTCAGTCTTGCGTCTTCCGCCTTCAGTCTTGCGTCTTCCACCTTCAGTCTTCCGTCTTGCGTTTTCCGTCTTCAGTCTTCCGTCTTCAGTCTTCTGTCTTCCGCCTTCAGTCTTGCGTCTTCCGCCTTCAGTCTTCCGTCTTGCGTCTTCCGCCTTCAATCTTGCGTCTTCCACCTTCAGTCTTCCGTCTTGCGTTTTCCGTCTTCAGTCTTCCGTCTTCAGTCTTCTGTCTTCCGCCTTCAGTCTTGCGTCTTCCGCCTTCAGTCTTCCGTCTTGCGCCTTCCGTCTTCAGTCTTCCGTCTTCTGTCTTCCATCTTCAGTCTTGTGTCTTCCGTCTTGCGTCTTACGCCTTCAGTCTTCCGTCTTGTGTCTTCCGCCTTCAGTCTTCCATCTTCCGCCTTCAGTCTTCCGTCTTGCGTCTTCCGCCTTCTGTCTTCCGTCTTCAGTCTTCCGTCTTGCGTCTTCCGCCTTCTGTCTTCCAGCTTCAGTCTTCCGTCTTGCGTCTTCCGCCTTCTGTCTTCAGTCTTCCGTCTTGCGTCTTCCGCCTTCTGTCTTCCGTCTTCAGTCTTCCGTCTTGCGTCTTCCGCCTTCTGTCTTCCGTCTTCAGTCTTCCGTCTTGCGTCTTCCGACTTCTGTCTTCCGTCTTCAGTCTTCCGTCTTGCGTCTTCCGCCTTCTGTCTTCCGTCTTCAGTCTTCCGTCTTGCGTCTTCCGCCTTCTGTCTTCCGTCTTCAGTCTTCCGTCTTCAGTCTTCCGTCTTGCGTCTTCCGCCTTCTGTCTTCCGTCTTCAGTCTTCCGTCTTGCGTCTTCCGCCTTCTGTCTTCCGTCTTCAGTCTTCCGTCTTGCGTCTTCCGCCTTCTGTCTTCCGTCTTCAGTCTTCCGTCTTCAGTCTTCCGTCTTGCGTCTTCCGCCTTCTGTCTTCCGTCTTCAGTCTTCCGTCTTGCGTCTTCCGCCTTCTGTCTTCCGTCTTCAGTCTTCCGTCTTGCGTCTTCCGCCTTCTGTCTTCCGTCTTCAGTCTTCCGTCTTGCGTCTTCCGCCTTCTGTCTTCCGTCTTCAGTCTTCCGTCTTGCGTCTTCCGCCTTCTGTCTTCCGTCTTCAGTCTTCCGTCTTGCGTCTTCCGCCTTCAGTCTTCCGTCTTCAGTCTTCCGCCTTCAGTCTTCCGTCTTCAGTCTTCCGTCTTCAGTCTTCCATCTTCCGCCTTCAGTCTTCCGTCTTGCGTCTTCCGTCTTCAGTCTTCCGTCTTCCGTCTTCAGTCTTCCGTCTTCAGTCTTCCGTCTTCCGCCTTCAGTCTTCCGTCTTGCGTCTTCCGTCTTCAGTCTTCCGTCTTGCGTCTTCAGTCTTCCGTCTTGCGTCTTCCGCCTTCAGTCTTCCGTCTTGCGTCTTCCGCCTTCAGTCTTCCGTCTTGCGTCTTCCGCCTTCAGTCTTCCGTCTTGCGTCTTCCGCCTTCAGTCTTCCGTCTTGCATCTTCCGCCTTCAGTCTTCCGTCTTGCGTCTTCCGCCTTCAGTCTTCCGTCTTGCGTCTTCCGCCTTCAGTCTTCCGTCTTGCGTCTTCCGCCTTCAGTCTTCCGTCTTGCGTCTTCCGCCTTCAGTCTTCCGTCTTGCGTCTTCCGCCTTCAGTCTTCCGTCTTGCGTCTTCCGCCTTCAGTCTTCCGTCTTGCGTCTTCCGCCTTCAGTCTTCCGTCTTCCGCCTTCAGTCTTCCGTCTTGCGTCTTCCGCCTTCAGTCTTCCGTCTTGCGTCTTCCGCCTTCAGTCTTCCGTCTTGCGTCTTCCGCCTTCAGTCTTGCGTCTTCCGCCTTCAGTCTTCCATCTTGCGTCTTCCGCCTTCAGTCTTCCGTCTTGCGTCTTCCGCCTTCAGTCTTCCGTCTTGCGTCTTCAGTCTTCCGTCTTGCGTCTTCCGCATTCAGTCTTCCGTCTTGCGTCTTCCGCCTTCAGTCTTCCGCCTTCAGTCTTCCGTCTTGCGTCTTCCGCCTTCAGTCTTCCGTCTTGCGTCTTCAGTCTTCCGTCTTGCGTCTTCCGCCTTCAGTCTTCCGTCTTGCGTCTTCCGCCTTCAGTCTTCCGTCTTGCGTCTTCCGCCTTCAGTCTTCCGTCTTGCGTCTTCCGCCTTCAGTCTTCCGTCTTGCGTCTTCCGCCTTCAGTCTTCCGTCTTCAGTCTTCCGCCTTTAGTCTTCAGTCTTCCGTCTTCAGTCTTCCATCTTCCGCCTTCAGTCTTCCGTCTTGCGTCTTCCGTCTTCAGTCTTGCGTCTTCCGCCTTCAGTCTTCCGCCTTCTGTCTTCCGTCTTCAGTCTTCCATCTTCCGCCTTCAGTCTTCCGTCTTGTGTCTTCCGCCTTCAGTCTTGCATCTTCCGTCTTAAGTCTTGCGTCTTCCATCTTCAGTCTTCCGTCTTGCGTCTTCCATCTTCAGTCTTCCGTCTTGCGTCTTACGTCTTGTGTCTTCCGCCTTCAGTCTTCCGACTTGCGTCTTCCGCCTTCAGTCTTCCGTCTTGCGTCTTCCGCCTTTAGTCTTCCGTCTTGCGTCTTCCGTCTTCCGCCTTCAGTCTTTCATCTTCCACCTTCAGTCTTGCGTCTTCCGCCTTCAGTCTTCCGTCTTGCGTCTTCCGCCTTCAGTCTTGCGTCTTCCGCCTTCAGTCTTGCGTCTTCCACCTTCAGTCTTCCGTCTTGCGTTTTCCGTCTTCAGTCTTCCGTCTTCAGTCTTCTGTCTTCCGCCTTCAGTCTTGCGTCTTCCGCCTTCAGTCTTCCGTCTTGCGTCTTCCGCCTTCAATCTTGCGTCTTCCACCTTCAGTCTTCCGTCTTGCGTTTTCCGTCTTCAGTCTTCCGTCTTCAGTCTTCTGTCTTCCGCCTTCAGTCTTGCGTCTTCCGCCTTCAGTCTTCCGTCTTGCGCCTTCCGTCTTCAGTCTTCCGTCTTCTGTCTTCCATCTTCAGTCTTGTGTCTTCCGTCTTGCGTCTTACGCCTTCAGTCTTCCGTCTTGTGTCTTCCGCCTTCAGTCTTCCATCTTCCGCCTTCAGTCTTCCGTCTTGCGTCTTCCGCCTTCTGTCTTCCGTCTTCAGTCTTCCGTCTTGCGTCTTCCGCCTTCTGTCTTCCAGCTTCAGTCTTCCGTCTTGCGTCTTCCGCCTTCTGTCTTCAGTCTTCCGTCTTGCGTCTTCCGCCTTCTGTCTTCCGTCTTCAGTCTTCCGTCTTGCGTCTTCCGCCTTCTGTCTTCCGTCTTCAGTCTTCCGTCTTGCGTCTTCCGCCTTCTGTCTTCCGTCTTCAGTCTTCCGTCTTGCGTCTTCCGCCTTCTGTCTTCCGTCTTCAGTCTTCCGTCTTGCGTCTTCCGCCTTCTGTCTTCCGTCTTCAGTCTTCCGTCTTCAGTCTTCCGTCTTGCGTCTTCCGCCTTCTGTCTTCCGTCTTCAGTCTTCCGTCTTGCGTCTTCCGCCTTCTGTCTTCCGTCTTCAGTCTTCCGTCTTGCGTCTTCCGCCTTCTGTCTTCCGTCTTCAGTCTTCCGTCTTGCGTCTTCCGCCTTCAGTCTTCCGTCTTCAGTCTTCCGCCTTCAGTCTTCCGTCTTCAGTCTTCCGTCTTCAGTCTTCCATCTTCCGCCTTCAGTCTTCCGTCTTGCGTCTTCCGTCTTCAGTCTTCCGTCTTCCGTCTTCAGTCTTCCGTCTTCAGTCTTCCGTCTTCCGCCTTCAGTCTTCCGTCTTGCGTCTTCCGTCTTCAGTCTTCCGTCTTGCGTCTTACGTCTTGTGTCTTCCGCCTTCAGTCTTTCGTCTTCCGCCTTCAGTCTTCCGTCTTGCGTCTTCCATCTTCAGTATTCCGTCTTGCGTCTTACGTCTTGTGTCTTCCGCCTTCAGTCTTTCGTCTTCCGCCTTCAGTCTTCCGTCTTGCGTCTTCAGTCTTCCGTCTTGCGTCTTCCGCCTTCAGTCTTCCGTCTTGCGTCTTCCGCCTTCAGTCTTCCGTCTTGCGTCTTCCGCCTTCAGTCTTCCGTCTTGCGTCTTCCGCCTTCAGTCTTCCGTCTTGCGTCTTCCGCCTTCAGTCTTCCGTCTTGCGTCTTCCGCCTTCAGTCTTCCGTCTTGCGTCTTCCGCCTTCAGTCTTCCGTCTTGCGTCTTCCGCCTTCAGTCTTGCGTCTTGCGTCTTCCGCCTTCAGTCTTCCGTCTTGCGTCT
The DNA here is from genome assembly GCF_040937935.1 of Hyperolius riggenbachi. Lineage (NCBI taxonomy): Eukaryota > Metazoa > Chordata > Amphibia > Anura > Hyperoliidae > Hyperolius > Hyperolius riggenbachi. The sequence goes on along the minus strand of NC_090648.1, from coordinate 457,809,103 downwards.
TGCGCCTTCAGTCTTCCGTCTTGCGTCTTCCGCATTCAGTCTTCCGTCTTCCGCCTTCAGACTTCCGTCTTCCGCCTTCAGTCTTCCGTCTTGCGTCTTCCGCCTTCAGTCTTCCGTCTTGCGTCTTCAGTCTTCCGTCTTGGGTCTTCCGCCTTCAGTCTTCCGTCTTGCGTCTTCCGCCTTCAGTCTTCCGTCTTGCGTCTTCCGCCTTCAGTCTTCCGTCTTGCGTCTTCCGCCTTCAGTCTTCCGTCTTCAGTCTTCCGTCTTCAGTCTTCCATCTTCCGCCTTCAGTCTTCCATCTTGCGTCTTCCGTCTTCAGTCTTGCGTCTTCCGCCTTCAGTCTTCCGTCTTCAGTCTTCCATCTTCCGCCTTCAGTCTTCCGTCTTGTGTCTTCCGCCTTCAGTCTTGCATCTTCCGTCTTAAGTCTTGCATCTTCCATCTTCAGTCTTCCGTCTTGGGTCTTCCGCCTTCAGTCTTCCGTCTTGCGTCTTCCGCCTTCAGTCTTCCGTCTTGCGTCTTCCGCCTTCAGTCTTCCGTCTTGCGTCTTCCGCCTTCAGTCTTCCGTCTTCAGTCTTCCGTCTTCAGTCTTCCATCTTCCGCCTTCAGTCTTCCGTCTTGCGTCTTCCGTCTTCAGTCTTGCGTCTTCCGCCTTCAGTCTTCCGCCTTCTGTCTTCCGTCTTCAGTCTTCCATCTTCCGCCTTCAGTCTTCCGTCTTGTGTCTTCCGCCTTCAGTCTTGCATCTTCCGTCTTAAGTCTTGCGTCTTCCATCTTCAGTCTTCCGTCTTGCGTCTTCCATCTTCAGTCTTCCGTCTTGCGTCTTACGTCTTGTGTCTTCCGCCTTCAGTCTTGCATCTTCCTTCTTAAGTCTTGCGTCTTCCATCTTCAGTCTTCCGTCTTGCGTCTTCCGTCTTCCGTCTTGCGTCTTACGTCTTGTGTCTTCCGCCTTCAGTCTTCCGACTTGCGTCTTCCGCCTTCAGTCTTCCGTCTTGCGTCTTCCGCCTTTAGTCTTCCGTCTTGCGTCTTCCGTCTTCCGCCTTCAGTCTTCCGTCTTCCGCCTTCAGTCTTGCGTCTTCCGCCTTCAGTCTTCCGTCTTGCGTTTTCCGCCTTCAGTCTTGCGTCTTCCGCCTTCAGTCTTGCGCCTTCCACCTTCAGTCTTCCGTCTTGCGTTTTCTGTCTTCAGTCTTCTGTCTTCCGCCTTCAGTCTTGCGTCTTCCGCCTTCAGTCTTCCGTCTTGCGCCTTCCGTCTTCAGTCTTCCGTCTTCAGTCTTCCGTCTTGCGCCTTCCGTCTTCAGTCTTCCGTCTTCTGTCTTCCGTCTTCAGTCTTGTGTCTTCCGTCTTGCGTCTTACGCCTTCAGTCTTCCGTCTTGTGTCTTCCGCCTTCAGTCTTCCATCTTCCGCCTTCAGTCTTCCGTCTTCCGCCTTCAGTCTTCCGTCTTGCGTCTTCCGCCTTCAGTCTTCCGTTTTGCGTCTTCCGCCTTCAGTCTTCCGTCTTGCGTCTTCCGCCTTCAGTCTTCCGTCTTGCGCCTTCCGCCTTCAGTCTTCCGTCTTCAGTCTTCCGCCTTCAGTCTTCCGTCTTCAGTCTTCCGTCTTGTGTCTTCCGCCTTAAGTCTTCCATCTTGCGTCTTCCGCCTTCAGTCTTCCGTCTTGCGTCTTCCGTCTTCAGTCTTGCGTCTTCCGCCTTCAGTCTTCCGCCTTCTGTCTTCCGTCTTCAGTCTTCCATCTTCCGCCTTCAGTCTTGCGTCTTCCGCCTTCAGTCTTGCATCTTCCGTCTTAAGTCTTGCGTCTTCCATCTTCAGTCTTCCGTCTTGCGTCTTCCATTTTCAGTATTCCGTCTTGCATCTTACGTCTTGTGTCTTCCGCCTTCAGTCTTCCGTCTTCCGCCTTCAGTCTTCCGTCTTCTGCCTTCAGTCTTCCGTCTTGCGTCTTCCGCCTTCAGTCTTCCGTCTTGCGTCTTCCGCCTTCAGTCTTCCGTCTTGCGTCTTCCGCCTTCAGTCTTCCGTCTTGCGTCTTCCGCCTTCAGTCTTTCGTCTTGCGTCTTCCGCCTTCAGTCTTCCGTCTTGCGTCTTCCGCCTTCAGTCTTCCGTCTTCAGTCTTCCGCCTTCAGTCTTCCGTCTTGCGTCTTCCGCCTTCAGTCTTTCGTCTTGCGTCTTCCGCCTTCAGCCTTCCGTCTTCAGTCTTCCGCCTTCAGTCTTCCGTCTTCAGTCTTCCGTCTTGCGTCTTCCGCCTTAAGTCTTCCATCTTGCGTCTTCCGCCTTCAGTCTTCCGTCTTGCGTCTTCCGTCTTCAGTCTTCCATCTTCCGCCTTCAGTCTTCCGTCTTGCGTCTTCCGTCTTCAGTCTTGCGTCTTCCGCCTTCAGTCTTCCGCCTTCTGTCTTCAGTCTTCCATCTTCCGCCTTCAGTCTTGCGTCTTCCGCCTTCAGTCTTGCATCTTCCGTCTTCAGTCTTCCGTCTTGCGTCTTCCATCTTCAGTATTCCGTCTTGCGTCTTACGTCTTGTGTCTTCCGCCTTCAGTCTTTCGTCTTCCGCCTTCAGTCTTCCGTCTTGCGTCTTTAGTCTTCCGTCTTGCGTCTTCCGCCTTCAGTCTTCCGTCTTGCGTCTTCCGCCTTCAGTCTTCCGTCTTGCGTCTTCCGCCTTCAGTCCTCCGTCTTGCGTCTTCCGCCTTCAGTCTTCCGTCTTCAGTCTTCCGCCTTCAGTCTTCCGTCTTCAGTCTTCAGTCTTCAGTCTTGCATCTTCCGCCTTCAGTCTTCCGCCTTCTGTCTTCCGTCTTCAGTCTACCATATTCTGCCTTCAGTCTTCCGTCTTGTGTCTTCTGCCTTCAGTCTTGCATCTTCCGTCTTAAGTCTTGCGTCTTCCATCTTCAGTCTTCCGTCTTGCGTCTTCCATCTTCAGTCTTCCGTCTTGCGTCTTACGTCTTGTGTCTTCCGCCTTCAGTCTTCCGACTTGCGTCTTCCGCCTTCAGTCTTCCGTCTTCCGCCTTTAGTCTTCCGTCTTGCGTCTTCCGTCTTCCGCCTTCAGTCTTCCATCTTCCGCCTTCAGTCTTGCGTCTTCCGCCTTCAGTCGTCCGTCTTGCGTCTTCCGCCTTCAGTCTTGCGTCTTCCGCCTTCAGTCTTGCGTCTTCCACCGTCAGTCTTCCGTCTTGCGTTTTCCGTCTTCAGTCTTCTGTCTTCCGCCTTCAGTCTTGCGTCTTCCGCCTTCAGTCTTCCGTCTTGCGCCTTCCGTCTTCAGTCTTCCGTCTTCAGTCTTGCGACTTCCGTCTTGCGTCTTACGCCTTCAGTCTTCCGTCTTGTGTCTTCCGCCTTCAGTCTTCCATCTTCTGCCTTCAGTCTTGCGTCTTCCGCCTTTAGTCTTCCGTCTTGCGTCTTCCGCCTTCAGTCTTCCGTCTTGCGTCTTCCGCCTTAAGTCTTCCGTCTTGCGTCTTCCGCCTTCAGTCTTCAGTCTTCCGCCTTCAGTCTTCCGCCTTCAGTCTTCCGTCTTGCGTCTTCCGCCTTCAGTCTTCCATCTTGCGTCTTCCGCCTTCAGTCTTCCGTCTTCCGCCTTCAGTCTTCCGTCTTGCGTCTTCCGCCTTCAGTCTTCCGTCTTGCGTCTTTCGCCTTCAGTCTTCCGCCTTCAGTCTTCCGTCTTGCGTCTTCCGCCTTCAGTCTTCCGTCTTGCGTCTTTCGCCTCCAGTCTTCCGCCTTCAGTCTTCCGTCTTGCGTCTTCCGCCTTCAGTCTTCCGTCTTGCGTCTTCCGCCTTCAGTCTTTCGTCTTGCATCATCCGCCTTCAGTCTTCCGTCTTGCGTCTTCCGCCTTCAGTCTTCCGTCTTGCGTCTTCCGCCTTCAGTCTTCCGTCGTCCGTCTTCCGCCTTCAGTCTTCCGTCTTGCGTCTTCCGCTTCAGTCTTCCGTCTTCCGCCTTCAGTCTTCCGTCTTCCGCCTTCAGTCTTCCGTCTTGCGTCTTCCGCCTTCAGTCTTCCGTCTTGCGTCTTCAGTCTTCCGTCTTGCGTCTTCCGCCTTCAGTCTTCCGTCTTGCGACTTCCGCCTTCAGTCTTCCGTCTTGCGACTTCCGCCTTCAGTCTTCCGTCTTCAGTCTTCCGCCTTCAGTCTTCCGTCTTCAGTCTTCCATCTTCCGCCTTCAGTCTTCCGTCTTGCGTCTTCCGTCTTCAGTCTTGCGTCTTCCGCCTTCAGTCTTCCGCCTTCTGTCTTCCGTCTTCAGTCTTTCATCTTCTGCCTTCAGTCTTCCGTCTTGTGTCTTCCGCCTTCAGTCTTGCATCTTCCGTCTTAAGTCTTGCGTCTTCCATCTTCAGTCTTCCGTCTTGCGTCTTCCATCTTCAGTCTTCCGTCTTGCGTCTTACGTCTTGTGTCTTCCGCCTTCAGTCTTCCGACTTGCGTCTTCCGCCTTCAGTCTTCCGTCTTGCGTCTTCCGCCTTTAGTCTTCCGTCTTGCGTCTTCCGTCTTCCGCCTTCAGTCTTCCGTCTTCCGCCTTCAGTCTTCCATCTTCCGCCTTCAGTCTTGCGTCTTCCGCCTTCAGTCTTCCGTCTTGCGTCTTCCGCCTTCAGTCTTGCGTCTTCCGCCTTCAGACTTGCGTCTTCCGCCTTCAGTCTTCCGTCTTGCGTTTTCCGTCTTCAGTCTTCTGTCTTACGCCTTCAGTCTTGCGTCTTCCGCCTTCAGTCTTCCGTCTTGCGCCTTCTGTCTTCAGTCTTCCGTCTTCCGTCTTCAGTCTTGCGTCTTCCGTCTTGCGTCTTACGCCTTCAGTCTTTCGTCTTGTGTCTTCCGCCTTCAGTCTTGCGTCTTCCGCCTTCAGTCTTCCGTCTTGCGTCTTCCGCCTTCAGTCTTCCGTCTTGCGTCTTCCGCCTTAAGTCTTCCGTCTTGCGTCTTCCGCCTTCAGTCTTCAGTCTTCCGCCTTCAGTCTTCCGCCTTCAGTCTTCCGCCTTCAGTCTTCCGTCTTGCGTCTTCCGCCTTCAGTCTTCCGTCTTGCGTCTTCCGCCTTCAGTCTTCCGCCCTCAGTCTTCCGCCTTCAGTCTTCCGTCTTCCGCCTTCAGTCTTCCGTCTTCCGCCTTCAGTCTTCCGTCTTCCGCCTTCAGTCTTCCGTCTTGCGTCTTCCGCCTTATGTCTTCCGTCTTGCGTCTTCCGCCTTCAGTCTTCCGTCTTGCGTCTTCCGCCTTCAGTCTTCAGTCTTGCGTCTTCCGCCTTCAGTCTTCCGTCTTGCGTCTTCCGCCTTCAGTCTTCCGTCTTGCGTCTTCCGCCTTCAGTCTTCCGTCTTGCGTCTTCCGCCTTCAGTCTTCCGTCTTGCGTCTTCCGCCTTCAGTCTTCCGTCTTGCGTCTTCCGCCTTCAGTCTTCCGTCTTGCGTCTTCCGCCTTCAGTCTTGCGTCTTGCGTCTTCCGCCTTCAGTCTTCCGTCTTGCGTCTTGCGCCTTCAGTCTTCCGTCTTGCGTCTTCCGCATTCAGTCTTCCGTCTTCCGCCTTCAGACTTCCGTCTTCCGCCTTCAGTCTTCCGTCTTGCGTCTTCCGCCTTCAGTCTTCCGTCTTGCGTCTTCAGTCTTCCGTCTTGGGTCTTCCGCCTTCAGTCTTCCGTCTTGCGTCTTCCGCCTTCAGTCTTCCGTCTTGCGTCTTCCGCCTTCAGTCTTCCGTCTTGCGTCTTCCGCCTTCAGTCTTCCGTCTTCAGTCTTCCGTCTTCAGTCTTCCATCTTCCGCCTTCAGTCTTCCATCTTGCGTCTTCCGTCTTCAGTCTTGCGTCTTCCGCCTTCAGTCTTCCGTCTTCAGTCTTCCATCTTCCGCCTTCAGTCTTCCGTCTTGTGTCTTCCGCCTTCAGTCTTGCATCTTCCGTCTTAAGTCTTGCGTCTTCCATCTTCAGTCTTCCGTCTTGGGTCTTCCGCCTTCAGTCTTCCGTCTTGCGTCTTCCGCCTTCAGTCTTCCGTCTTGCGTCTTCCGCCTTCAGTCTTCCGTCTTGCGTCTTCCGCCTTCAGTCTTCCGTCTTCAGTCTTCCGTCTTCAGTCTTCCATCTTCCGCCTTCAGTCTTCCGTCTTGCGTCTTCCGTCTTCAGTCTTGCGTCTTGCGTCTTCCGCCTTCAGTCTTCCGTCTTGCGTCTTCCGCCTTCAGTCTTCCGTCTTGCGTCTTCCGCCTTCAGTCTTCCGTCTTGCGTCTTCCGCCTTCAGTCTTGCGTCTTGCGTCTTCCGCCTTCAGTCTTCCGTCTTGCGTCTTGCGCCTTCAGTCTTCCGTCTTGCGTCTTCCGCATTCAGTCTTCCGTCTTCCGCCTTCAGACTTCCGTCTTCCGCCTTCAGTCTTCCGTCTTGCGTCTTCCGCCTTCAGTCTTCCGTCTTGCGTCTTCAGTCTTCCGTCTTGGGTCTTCCGCCTTCAGTCTTCCGTCTTGCGTCTTCCGCCTTCAGTCTTCCGTCTTGCGTCTTCCGCCTTCAGTCTTCCGTCTTGCGTCTTCCGCCTTCAGTCTTCCGTCTTCAGTCTTCCGTCTTCAGTCTTCCATCTTCCGCCTTCAGTCTTCCATCTTGCGTCTTCCGTCTTCAGTCTTGCGTCTTCCGCCTTCAGTCTTCCGTCTTCAGTCTTCCATCTTCCGCCTTCAGTCTTCCGTCTTGTGTCTTCCGCCTTCAGTCTTGCATCTTCCGTCTTAAGTCTTGCGTCTTCCATCTTCAGTCTTCCGTCTTGGGTCTTCCGCCTTCAGTCTTCCGTCTTGCGTCTTCCGCCTTCAGTCTTCCGTCTTGCGTCTTCCGCCTTCAGTCTTCCGTCTTGCGTCTTCCGCCTTCAGTCTTCCGTCTTCAGTCTTCCGTCTTCAGTCTTCCATCTTCCGCCTTCAGTCTTCCGTCTTGCGTCTTCCGTCTTCAGTCTTGCGTCTTCCGCCTTCAGTCTTCCGCCTTCTGTCTTCCGTCTTCAGTCTTCCATCTTCCGCCTTCAGTCTTCCGTCTTGTGTCTTCCGCCTTCAGTCTTGCATCTTCCGTCTTAAGTCTTGCGTCTTCCATCTTCAGTCTTCCGTCTTGCGTCTTCCATCTTCAGTCTTCCGTCTTGCGTCTTACGTCTTGTGTCTTCCGCCTTCAGTCTTGCATCTTCCGTCTTAAGTCTTGCGTCTTCCATCTTCAGTCTTCCGTCTTGCGTCTTCCGTCTTCCGTCTTGCGTCTTACGTCTTGTGTCTTCCGCCTTCAGTCTTCCGACTTGCGTCTTCCGCCTTCAGTCTTCCGTCTTGCGTCTTCCGCCTTTAGTCTTCCGTCTTGCGTCTTCCGTCTTCCGCCTTCAGTCTTCCGTCTTCCGCCTTCAGTCTTGCGTCTTCCGCCTTCAGTCTTCCGTCTTGCGTTTTCCGCCTTCAGTCTTGCGTCTTCCGCCTTCAGTCTTGCGCCTTCCACCTTCAGTCTTCCGTCTTGCGTTTTCTGTCTTCAGTCTTCTGTCTTCCGCCTTCAGTCTTGCGTCTTCCGCCTTCAGTCTTCCGTCTTGCGCCTTCCGTCTTCAGTCTTCCGTCTTCAGTCTTCCGTCTTGCGCCTTCCGTCTTCAGTCTTCCGTCTTCTGTCTTCCGTCTTCAGTCTTGTGTCTTCCGTCTTGCGTCTTACGCCTTCAGTCTTCCGTCTTGTGTCTTCCGCCTTCAGTCTTCCATCTTCCGCCTTCAGTCTTCCGTCTTCCGCCTTCAGTCTTCCGTCTTCCGTCTTCCGCCTTCAGTCTTCCGTCTTGCGTCTTCCGCCTTCAGTCTTCCGTCTTGCGCCTTCCGCCTTCAGTCTTCCGTCTTCAGTCTTCCGCCTTCAGTCTTCCGTCTTCAGTCTTCCGTCTTGTGTCTTCCGCCTTAAGTCTTCCATCTTGCGTCTTCCGCCTTCAGTCTTCTGTCTTGCGTCTTCCGTCTTCAGTCTTGCGTCTTCCGCCTTCAGTCTTCCGCCTTCTGTCTTCCGTCTTCAGTCTTCCATCTTCCGCCTTCAGTCTTGCGTCTTCCGCCTTCAGTCTTGCATCTTCCGTCTTAAGTCTTGCGTCTTCCATCTTCAGTCTTCCGTCTTGCGTCTTCCATTTTCAGTATTCCGTCTTGCATCTTACGTCTTGTGTCTTCCGCCTTCAGTCTTCCGTCTTCCGCCTTCAGTCTTCCGTCTTCTGCCTTCAGTCTTCCGTCTTGCGTCTTCCGCCTTCAGTCTTCCGTCTTGCGTCTTCCGCCTTCAGTCTTCCGTCTTGCGTCTTCCGCCTTCAGTCTTCCGTCTTGCGTCTTCCGCCTTCAGTCTTTCGTCTTGCGTCTTCCGCCTTCAGTCTTCCGTCTTGCGTCTTCCGCCTTCAGTCTTCCGTCTTCAGTCTTCCGCCTTCAGTCTTCCGTCTTGCGTCTTCCGCCTTCAGTCTTTCGTCTTGCGTCTTCCGCCTTCAGCCTTCCGTCTTCAGTCTTCCGCCTTCAGTCTTCCGTCTTCAGTCTTCCGTCTTGCGTCTTCCGCCTTAAGTCTTCCATCTTGCGTCTTCCGCCTTCAGTCTTCCGTCTTGCGTCTTCCGTCTTCAGTCTTCCATCTTCCGCCTTCAGTCTTCCGTCTTGCGTCTTCCGTCTTCAGTCTTGCGTCTTCCGCCTTCAGTCTTCCGCCTTCTGTCTTCCGTCTTCAGTCTTCCATCTTCCGCCTTCAGTCTTGCGTCTTCCGCCTTCAGTCTTGCATCCTCCGTCTTCAGTCTTCCGTCTTGCGTCTTCCATCTTCAGTATTCCGTCTTGCGTCTTACGTCTTGTGTCTTCCGCCTTCAGTCTTTCGTCTTCCGCCTTCAGTCTTCCGTCTTGCGTCTTTAGTCTTCCGTCTTGCGTCTTCCGCCTTCAGTCTTCCGTCTTGCGTCTTCCGCCTTCAGTCTTCCGTCTTGCGTCTTCCGCCTTCAGTCCTCCGTCTTGCGTCTTCCGCCTTCAGTCTTCCGTCTTCAGTCTTCCGCCTTCAGTCTTCCGTCTTCAGTCTTCCGTCTTCAGTCTTGCATCTTCCGCCTTCAGTCTTCCGCCTTCTGTCTTCCGTCTTCAGTCTACCATATTCTGCCTTCAGTCTTCCGTCTTGTGTCTTCCGCCTTCAGTCTTGCATCTTCCGTCTTAAGTCTTGCGTCTTCCATCTTCAGTCTTCCGTCTTGCGTCTTCCATCTTCAGTCTTCCGTCTTGCGTCTTACGTCTTGTGTCTTCCGCCTTCAGTCTTCCGACTTGTGTCTTCCGCCTTCAGTCTTCCGTCTTCCGCCTTTAGTCTTCCGTCTTGCGTCTTCCGTCTTCCGCCTTCAGTCTTCCATCTTCCGCCTTCAGTCTTGCGTCTTCCGCCTTCAGTCGTCCGTCTTGCGTCTTCCGCCTTCAGTCTTGCGTCTTCCGCCTTCAGTCTTGCGTCTTCCACCGTCAGTCTTCCGTCTTGCGTTTTCCGTCTTCAGTCTTTTGTCTTCCGCCTTCAGTCTTGCGTCTTCCGCCTTCAGTCTTCCGTCTTGCGCCTTCCGTCTTCAGTCTTCCGTCTTCAGTCTTGCGACTTCCGTCTTGCGTCTTACGCCTTCAGTCTTCCGTCTTGTGTCTTCCGCCTTCAGTCTTCCATCTTCCGCCTTCAGTCTTGCGTCTTCCGCCTTCAGTCTTCCGTCTTGCGTCTTCCGCCTTCAGTCTTCCGTCTTGCGTCTTCCGCCTTAAGTCTTCCGTCTTGCGTCTTCCGCCTTCAGTCTCCAGTCTTCCGCCTTCAGTCTTCCGCCTTCAGTCTTCCGTCTTGCGTCTTCCGCCTTCAGTCTTCCATCTTGCGTCTTCCGCCTTCAGTCTTCCGTCTTCCGCCTTCAGTCTTCCGTCTTGCGTCTTCCGCCTTCAGTCTTCCGTCTTGCGTCTTTCGCCTTCAGTCTTCCGCCTTCAGTCTTCCGTCTTGCGTCTTCCGCCTTCAGTCTTCCGTCTTGCGTCTTTCGCCTCCAGTCTTCCGCCTTCAGTCTTCCGTCTTGCGTCTTCCGCCTTCAGTCTTCCGTCTTGCGTCTTCCGCCTTCAGTCTTTCGTCTTGCATCATCCGCCTTCAGTCTTCCGTCTTGCGTCTTCCGCCTTCAGTCTTCCGTCTTGCGTCTTCCGCCTTCAGTCTTCCGTCGTCCGTCTTCCGCCTTCAGTCTTCCGTCTTGCGTTTTCCGCCTTCAGTCTTCCGTCTTGCGTCTTCTGCCTTCAGTCTTCCGTCTTGCGTCTTCCGCCTTCAGTCTTCCGTCTTGCGTCTTCCGCCTTCAGTCTTCCGTCTTCCGCCTTCAGTCTTCCGTCTTCCGCCTTCAGTCTTCCGTCTTGCGTCTTCCGCCTTCAGTCTTCCGTCTTGCGTCTTCAGTCTTCCGTCTTGCGTCTTCCGCCTTCAGTCTTCCGTCTTGCGTCTTCCGCCTTCAGTCTTCCGTCTTGCGTCTTCCGCCTTCAGACTTCCGTCTTCAGTCTTCCGCCTTCAGTCTTCCGTCTTCAGTCTTCCATCTTCCGCCTTCAGTCTTCCGTCTTGCGTCTTCCGTCTTCAGTCTTGCGTCTTCCGCCTTCAGTCTTCCGCCTTCTGTCTTCCGTCTTCAGTCTTTCATCTTCTGCCTTCAGTCTTCCGTCTTGTGTCTTCCGCCTTCAGTCTTGCATCTTCCGTCTTAAGTCTTGCGTCTTCCATCTTCAGTCTTCCGTCTTGCGTCTTCCATCTTCAGTCTTCCGTCTTGCGTCTTACGTCTTGTGTCTTCCGCCTTCAGTCTTCCGACTTGCGTCTTCCGCCTTCAGTCTTCCGTCTTGCGTCTTCCGCCTTTAGTCTTCCGTCTTGCGTCTTCCGTCTTCCGCCTTCAGTCTTCCGTCTTCCGCCTTCAGTCTTCCATCTTCCGCCTTCAGTCTTGCGTCTTCCGCCTTCAGTCTTCCGTCTTGCGTCTTCCGCCTTCAGTCTTGCGTCTTCCGCCTTCAGACTTGCGTCTTCCGCCTTCAGTCTTCCGTCTTGCGTTTTCCGCCTTCAGTCTTGCGTCTTCCGCCTTCAGTCTTCCGTCTTGCGCCTTCCGTCTTCAGTCTTCCGTCTTCCGTCTTCAGTCTTGCGTCTTCCGTCTTGCGTCTTACGCCTTCAGTCTTTCGTCTTGTGTCTTCCGCCTTCAGTCTTGCGTCTTCCGCCTTCAGTCTTCCGTCTTGCGTCTTCCGCCTTCAGTCTTCAGTCTTCCGCCTTCAGTCTTCCGCCTTCAGTCTTCCGCCTTCAGTCTTCCGTCTTGCGTCTTCCGCCTTCAGTCTTCCGTCTTGCGTCTTCCGCCTTCAGTCTTCCGCCTTCAGTCTTCCGCCTTCAGTCTTCCGTCTTCCGCCTTCAGTCTTCCGTCTTCCGCCTTCAGTCTTCCGTCTTGCGTCTTCCGCCTTATGTCTTCCGTCTTGCGTCTTCCGCCTTCAGTCTTCCGTCTTGCGTCTTCCGCCTTCAGTCTTCAGTCTTGCGTCTTCCGCCTTCAGTCTTCCGTCTTGCGTCTTCCGCCTTCAGTCTTCCGTCTTGCGTCTTCCGCCTTCAGTCTTCCGTCTTGCGTCTTCCGCCTTCAGTCTTCCGTCTTGCGTCTTCCGCCTTCAGTCTTCAGTCTTGCGTCTTCCGCCTTCAGTCTTCCGTCTTGCGTCTTCCGCCTTCAGTCTTCCGTCTTGCGTCTTCCGCCTTCAGTCTTCCGTCTTGCGTCTTCCGCCTTCAGTCTTCCGTCTTGCGTCTTCCGCCTTCAGTCTTCCGTCTTGCGTCTTCCGCCTTCAGTCTTCCGTCTTGCGTCTTCCGCCTTCAGTCTTGCGTCTTGCGTCTTCCGCCTTCAGTCTTCCGTCTTGCGTCTTGCGCCTTCAGTCTTCCGTCTTGCGTCTTCCGCATTCAGTCTTCCGTCTTCCGCCTTCAGACTTCCGTCTTCCGCCTTCAGTCTTCCGTCTTGCGTCTTCCGCCTTCAGTCTTCCGTCTTGCGTCTTCAGTCTTCCGTCTTGGGTCTTCCGCCTTCAGTCTTCCGTCTTGCGTCTTCCGCCTTCAGTCTTCCGTCTTGCGTCTTCCGCCTTCAGTCTTCCGTCTTGCGTCTTCCGCCTTCAGTCTTCCGTCTTCAGTCTTCCGTCTTCAGTCTTCCATCTTCCGCCTTCAGTCTTCCATCTTGCGTCTTCCGTCTTCAGTCTTGCGTCTTCCGCCTTCAGTCTTCCGTCTTCAGTCTTCCATCTTCCGCCTTCAGTCTTCCGTCTTGTGTCTTCCGCCTTCAGTCTTGCATCTTCCGTCTTAAGTCTTGCGTCTTCCATCTTCAGTCTTCCGTCTTGGGTCTTCCGCCTTCAGTCTTCCGTCTTGCGTCTTCCGCCTTCAGTCTTCCGTCTTGCGTCTTCCGCCTTCAGTCTTCCGTCTTGCGTCTTCCGCCTTCAGTCTTCCGTCTTCAGTCTTCCGTCTTCAGTCTTCCATCTTCCGCCTTCAGTCTTCCGTCTTGCTTCTTCCGTCTTCAGTCTTGCGTCTTCCGCCTTCAGTCTTCCGCCTTCTGTCTTCCGTCTTCAGTCTTCCATCTTCCGCCTTCAGTCTTCCGTCTTGTGTCTTCCGCCTTCAGTCTTGCATCTTCCGTCTTAAGTCTTGCGTCTTCCATCTTCAGTCTTCCGTCTTGCGTCTTCCATCTTCAGTCTTCCGTCTTGCGTCTTACGTCTTGTGTCTTCCGCCTTCAGTCTTGCATCTTCCGTCTTAAGTCTTGCGTCTTCCATCTTCAGTCTTCCGTCTTGCGTCTTCCATCTTCAGTCTTCCGTCTTGCGTCTTACGTCTTGTGTCTTCCGCCTTCAGTCTTCCGACTTGCGTCTTCCGCCTTCAGGCTTCCGTCTTGCGTCTTCCGCCTTTAGTCTTCCGTCTTGCGTCTTCCGTCTTCCGCCTTCAGTCTTCCGTCTTCCGCCTTCAGTCTTGCGTCTTCCGCCTTCAGTCTTCCGTCTTGCGTTTTCCGCCTTCAGTCTTGCGTCTTCCGCCTTCAGTCTTGCGCCTTCCACCTTCAGTCTTCCGTCTTGCGTTTTCTGTCTTCAGTCTTCTGTCTTCCGCCTTCAGTCTTGCGTCTTCCGCCTTCAGTCTTCCGTCTTGCGCCTTCCGTCTTCAGTCTTCCGTCTTCTGTCTTCCGTCTTCAGTCGTGTGTCTTCCGTCTTGCGTCTTACGCCTTCAGTCTTCCGTCTTGTGTCTTCCACCTTCAGTCTTCCATCTTCCGCCTTCAGTCTTCCGTCTTCCGCCTTCAGTCTTCCGTCTTGCGTCTTCCGCCTTCAGTCTTCCATCTTGCGTCTTCCGCCTTCAGTCTTCCGTCTTGCGTCTTCCGCCTTCAGTCTTCCGTCTTGCGTCTTCCGCCTTCAGTCTTCCGTCTTCCGCCTTCAGTCTTCCGTCTTGCGTCTTCCGCCTTCAGTCTTCCGTCTTGCGTCTTCCGCCTTCAGTCTTCCGTCTTGCGTCTTCCGCCTTCAGTCTTCCGTCTTGCGTCTTCCGCCTTCAGTCTTCCGTCTTGCGTCTTCCGCCTTCAGTCTTCCGTCTTGCGTCTTCCGCCTTCAGTCCTCCGTCTTGCGTCTTCCGCCTTCAGTCTTCTGTCTTGCGTCTTCCGCCTTCAGTCTTCCGTCTTCCGCCTTCAGTCTTCCGTCTTGCGTCTTCCGCCTTCAGTCTTCCGTCTTGCGTCTTCCGCCTTCAGTCTTCCGTCTTGCGTCTTCCGCCTTCAGTCTTCCGTCTTGCGTCTTCCGCCTTCAGTCTTGCGTCTTCCGCCTTCAGTCTTGCGTCTTCCGCCTTCAGTCTTCCATCTTGCGTCTTCCGCCTTCAATCTTCCGTCTTGCGTCTTCCGCCTTCAGTCTTCCGTCTTGCGTCTTCCGCATTCAGTCTTCCGTCTTGACTCTTCAGTCTTCCGTCTTCCGCCTTCAGTCTTCCGTCTTCCGCCTTCAGTCTTCCGTCTTGCGTCTTCCGCCTTCAGTCTTCCGTCTTGCGTCTTCCGCCTTCAGTCTTCCGTCTTGCGTCTTCCGCCTTCAGTCTTCCGTCTTGCGTCTTCCGCCTTCAGTCTTCCGTCTTGCGTCTTCCGTCTTCCGCCTTCAGTCTTCCATCTTCCGCCTTCAGTCTTGCGTCTTCCGCCTTCAGTCTTCCGTCTTGCGTCTTCCGCCTTCAGTCTTCCGTCTTGCGTCTTCCGCCTTCAGTCTTCCGTCTTGCGTCTTCCGCCTTCAGTCTTCCGTCTTGCGTCTTCCGCCTTCAGTCTTCCGTCTTGCGTCTTCCGTCTTCCGCCTTCAGTCTTCCATCTTCCGCCTTCAGTCTTGCGTCTTCCGCCTTCAGTCTTCCGTCTTGCGTCTTCCGCCTTCAGTCTTCCGTCTTGCGTCTTCCGTCTTCCGCCTTCAGTCTTCCATCTTCCGCCTTCAGTCTTGCGTCTTCCGCCTTCAGTCTTCCGTCTTGCGTCTTCCGCCTTCAGTCTTCCGTCTTGCGTCTTCAGTCTTCCGTCTTGCGTCTTCAGTCTTCCGTCTTGCGTCTTCCGCCTTTAGTCTTCCGTCTTGCGTCTTCCGCCTTCAGTCTTCCGTCTTGCGTCTTCCGCCTTCAGTCTTCCGTCTTGCGTCTTCCGCCTTCAGTCTTCCGTCTTCAGTCTTCCGTCTTCAGTCTTCCGTCTTCAGTCTTCCATCTTCCGCCTTCAGTCTTCCGTCTTGCGTCTTCCGTCTTCAGTCTTGCATCTTCCGTCTTAAGTCTTGCGTCTTCCATCTTCAGTCTTCCGTCTTGCGTCTTCCATCTTCAGTCTTCCGTCTTGCGTCTTAAGTCTTGTGTCTTCCGCCTTCAGTCTTGCATCTTCCGTCTTAAGTCTTGCGTCTTCCATCTTCAGTCTTCCGTCTTGCGTCTTCCATCTTCAGTCTTCCGTCTTGCGTCTTACGTCTTGTGTCTTCCGCCTTTAGTCTTCCGACTTGCGTCTTCCGCCTTCAGTCTTCCGTCTTGCGTCTTCCGCCTTCAGTCTTCCGTCTTGCGTCTTCCGCCTTCAGACTTTCGTCTTGCGTCTTCCGCCTTCAGCCTTCCATCTTCAGTCTTCCGCCTTCAGTCTTCCGTCTTCAGTCTTCCGCCTTCAGTCTTCCGTCTTCAGTCTTCCGTCTTCAGTCTTCCGTCTTGTGTCTTCAGTCTTCCGTCTTGCGTCTTCCGCCTTCAGTCTTCCGTCTTGCGTCTTCAGTCTTCCGTCTTGCGTCTTCCGCCTTCAGTCTTCCGTCTTGCGTCTTCCGCCTTCAGTCTTCCGTCTTGCGTCTTCCGCCTTCAGTCTTCCGTCTTGCGTCTTCCGCCTTCAGTCTTCCGTCTTGCGTCTTCCGCCTTCAGTCTTCCGTCTTGCGTCTTCCGCCTTCAGTCTTCCGTCTTCAGTCTTCCGTCTTCAGTCTTCCGTCTTCAGTCTTCCATCTTCCGCCTTCAGTCTTCCGTCTTGCGTCTTCCGTCTTCAGTCTTGCATCTTCCGTCTTAAGTCTTGCGTCTTCCATCTTCAGTCTTCCGTCTTGCGTCTTCCGCATTCAGTCTTCCGTCTTCCGCCTTCAGACTTCCGTCTTCCGCCTTCAGTCTTCCGTCTTGCGTCTTCCGCCTTCAGTCTTCCGTCTTGCGTCTTCAGTCTTCCGTCTTGGGTCTTCCGCCTTCAGTCTTCCGTCTTGCGTCTTCCGCCTTCAGTCTTCCGTCTTGCGTCTTCCGCCTTCAGTCTTCCGTCTTGCGTCTTCCGCCTTCAGTCTTCCGTCTTCAGTCTTCCGTCTTCAGTCTTCCATCTTCCGCCTTCAGTCTTCCATCTTGCGTCTTCCGTCTTCAGTCTTGCGTCTTCCGCCTTCAGTCTTCCGTCTTCAGTCTTCCATCTTCCGCCTTCAGTCTTCCGTCTTGTGTCTTCCGCCTTCAGTCTTGCATCTTCCGTCTTAAGTCTTGCGTCTTCCATCTTCAGTCTTCCGTCTTGGGTCTTCCGCCTTCAGTCTTCCGTCTTGCGTCTTCCGCCTTCAGTCTTCCGTCTTGCGTCTTCCGCCTTCAGTCTTCCGTCTTGCGTCTTCCGCCTTCAGTCTTCCGTCTTCAGTCTTCCGTCTTCAGTCTTCCATCTTCCGCCTTCAGTCTTCCGTCTTGCGTCTTCCGTCTTCAGTCTTGCGTCTTCCGCCTTCAGTCTTCCATCTTCCGCCTTCAGTCTTGCGTCTTCCGCCTTCAGTCTTCCGTCTTGCGTCTTCCGCCTTCAGTCTTGCGTCTTCCGCCTTCAGACTTGCGTCTTCCGCCTTCAGTCTTCCGTCTTGCGTTTTCCGTCTTCAGTCTTCTGTCTTACGCCTTCAGTCTTGCGTCTTCCGCCTTCAGTCTTCCGTCTTGCGCCTTCTGTCTTCAGTCTTCCGTCTTCCGTCTTCAGTCTTGCGTCTTCCGTCTTGCGTCTTACGCCTTCAGTCTTTCGTCTTGTGTCTTCCGCCTTCAGTCTTGCGTCTTCCGCCTTCAGTCTTCCGTCTTGCGTCTTCCGCCTTCAGTCTTCCGTCTTGCGTCTTCCGCCTTAAGTCTTCCGTCTTGCGTCTTCCGCCTTCAGTCTTCAGTCTTCCGCCTTCAGTCTTCCGCCTTCAGTCTTCCGCCTTCAGTCTTCCGTCTTGCGTCTTCCGCCTTCAGTCTTCCGTCTTGCGTCTTCCGCCTTCAGTCTTCCGCCTTCAGTCTTCCGCCTTCAGTCTTCCGTCTTCCGCCTTCAGTCTTCCGTCTTCCGCCTTCAGTCTTCCGTCTTCCGCCTTCAGTCTTCCGTCTTGCGTCTTCCGCCTTATGTCTTCCGTCTTGCGTCTTCCGCCTTCAGTCTTCCGTCTTGCGTCTTCCGCCTTCAGTCTTCAGTCTTGCGTCTTCCGCCTTCAGTCTTCCGTCTTGCGTCTTCCGCCTTCAGTCTTCCGTCTTGCGTCTTCCGCCTTCAGTCTTCCGTCTTGCGTCTTCCGCCTTCAGTCTTCCGTCTTGCGTCTTCCGCCTTCAGTCTTCCGTCTTGCGTCTTCCGCCTTCAGTCTTCCGTCTTGCGTCTTCCGCCTTCAGTCTTGCGTCTTGCGTCTTCCGCCTTCAGTCTTCCGTCTTGCGTCTTGCGCCTTCAGTCTTCCGTCTTGCGTCTTCCGCATTCAGTCTTCCGTCTTCCGCCTTCAGACTTCCGTCTTCCGCCTTCAGTCTTCCGTCTTGCGTCTTCCGCCTTCAGTCTTCCGTCTTGCGTCTTCAGTCTTCCGTCTTGGGTCTTCCGCCTTCAGTCTTCCGTCTTGCGTCTTCCGCCTTCAGTCTTCCGTCTTGCGTCTTCCGCCTTCAGTCTTCCGTCTTGCGTCTTCCGCCTTCAGTCTTCCGTCTTCAGTCTTCCGTCTTCAGTCTTCCATCTTCCGCCTTCAGTCTTCCATCTTGCGTCTTCCGTCTTCAGTCTTGCGTCTTCCGCCTTCAGTCTTCCGTCTTCAGTCTTCCATCTTCCGCCTTCAGTCTTCCGTCTTGTGTCTTCCGCCTTCAGTCTTGCATCTTCCGTCTTAAGTCTTGCGTCTTCCATCTTCAGTCTTCCGTCTTGGGTCTTCCGCCTTCAGTCTTCCGTCTTGCGTCTTCCGCCTTCAGTCTTCCGTCTTGCGTCTTCCGCCTTCAGTCTTCCGTCTTGCGTCTTCCGCCTTCAGTCTTCCGTCTTCAGTCTTCCGTCTTCAGTCTTCCATCTTCCGCCTTCAGTCTTCCGTCTTGCGTCTTCCGTCTTCAGTCTTGCGTCTTGCGTCTTCCGCCTTCAGTCTTCCGTCTTGCGTCTTCCGCCTTCAGTCTTCCGTCTT
Source organism: Hyperolius riggenbachi (assembly GCF_040937935.1). NCBI lineage: Eukaryota > Metazoa > Chordata > Amphibia > Anura > Hyperoliidae > Hyperolius > Hyperolius riggenbachi. The sequence continues at coordinate 457,791,561 of NC_090648.1, read as the reverse complement.
GCGTCTTCCGCCTTCAGTCTTCCGTCTTGCGTCTTCCGCCTTCAGTCTTGCGTCTTGCGTCTTCCGCCTTCAGTCTTCCGTCTTGCGTCTTGCGCCTTCAGTCTTCCGTCTTGCGTCTTCCGCATTCAGTCTTCCGTCTTCCGCCTTCAGACTTCCGTCTTCCGCCTTCAGTCTTCCGTCTTGCGTCTTCCGCCTTCAGTCTTCCGTCTTGCGTCTTCAGTCTTCCGTCTTGGGTCTTCCGCCTTCAGTCTTCCGTCTTGCGTCTTCCGCCTTCAGTCTTCCGTCTTGCGTCTTCCGCCTTCAGTCTTCCGTCTTGCGTCTTCCGCCTTCAGTCTTCCGTCTTCAGTCTTCCGTCTTCAGTCTTCCATCTTCCGCCTTCAGTCTTCCATCTTGCGTCTTCCGTCTTCAGTCTTGCGTCTTCCGCCTTCAGTCTTCCGTCTTCAGTCTTCCATCTTCCGCCTTCAGTCTTCCGTCTTGTGTCTTCCGCCTTCAGTCTTGCATCTTCCGTCTTAAGTCTTGCGTCTTCCATCTTCAGTCTTCCGTCTTGGGTCTTCCGCCTTCAGTCTTCCGTCTTGCGTCTTCCGCCTTCAGTCTTCCGTCTTGCGTCTTCCGCCTTCAGTCTTCCGTCTTGCGTCTTCCGCCTTCAGTCTTCCGTCTTCAGTCTTCCGTCTTCAGTCTTCCATCTTCCGCCTTCAGTCTTCCGTCTTGCGTCTTCCGTCTTCAGTCTTGCGTCTTCCGCCTTCAGTCTTCCGCCTTCTGTCTTCCGTCTTCAGTCTTCCATCTTCCGCCTTCAGTCTTCCGTCTTGTGTCTTCCGCCTTCAGTCTTGCATCTTCCGTCTTAAGTCTTGCGTCTTCCATCTTCAGTCTTCCGTCTTGCGTCTTCCATCTTCAGTCTTCCGTCTTGCGTCTTACGTCTTGTGTCTTCCGCCTTCAGTCTTGCATCTTCCGTCTTAAGTCTTGCGTCTTCCATCTTCAGTCTTCCGTCTTGCGTCTTCCGTCTTCCGTCTTGCGTCTTACGTCTTGTGTCTTCCGCCTTCAGTCTTCCGACTTGCGTCTTCCGCCTTCAGTCTTCCGTCTTGCGTCTTCCGCCTTTAGTCTTCCGTCTTGCGTCTTCCGTCTTCCGCCTTCAGTCTTCCGTCTTCCGCCTTCAGTCTTGCGTCTTCCGCCTTCAGTCTTCCGTCTTGCGTTTTCCGCCTTCAGTCTTGCGTCTTCCGCCTTCAGTCTTGCGCCTTCCACCTTCAGTCTTCCGTCTTGCGTTTTCTGTCTTCAGTCTTCTGTCTTCCGCCTTCAGTCTTGCGTCTTCCGCCTTCAGTCTTCCGTCTTGCGCCTTCCGTCTTCAGTCTTCCGTCTTCAGTCTTCCGTCTTGCGCCTTCCGTCTTCAGTCTTCCGTCTTCTGTCTTCCGTCTTCAGTCTTGTGTCTTCCGTCTTGCGTCTTACGCCTTCAGTCTTCCGTCTTGTGTCTTCCGCCTTCAGTCTTCCATCTTCCGCCTTCAGTCTTCCGTCTTCCGCCTTCAGTCTTCCGTCTTGCGTCTTCCGCCTTCAGTCTTCCGTCTTGCGTCTTCCGCCTTCAGTCTTCCGTCTTGCGCCTTCCGCCTTCAGTCTTCCGTCTTCAGTCTTCCGCCTTCAGTCTTCCGTCTTCAGTCTTCCGTCTTGTGTCTTCCGCCTTAAGTCTTCCATCTTGCGTCTTCCGCCTTCAGTCTTCTGTCTTGCGTCTTCCGTCTTCAGTCTTGCGTCTTCCGCCTTCAGTCTTCCGCCTTCTGTCTTCCGTCTTCAGTCTTCCATCTTCCGCCTTCAGTCTTGCGTCTTCCGCCTTCAGTCTTGCATCTTCCGTCTTAAGTCTTGCGTCTTCCATCTTCAGTCTTCCGTCTTGCGTCTTCCATTTTCAGTATTCCGTCTTGCATCTTACGTCTTGTGTCTTCCGCCTTCAGTCTTCCGTCTTCCGCCTTCAGTCTTCCGTCTTCTGCCTTCAGTCTTCCGTCTTGCGTCTTCCGCCTTCAGTCTTCCGTCTTGCGTCTTCCGCCTTCAGTCTTCCGTCTTGCGTCTTCCGCCTTCAGTCTTCCGTCTTGCGTCTTCCGCCTTCAGTCTTTCGTCTTGCGTCTTCCGCCTTCAGTCTTCCGTCTTGCGTCTTCCGCCTTCAGTCTTCCGTCTTCAGTCTTCCGCCTTCAGTCTTCCGTCTTGCGTCTTCCGCCTTCAGTCTTTCGTCTTGCGTCTTCCGCCTTCAGCCTTCCGTCTTCAGTCTTCCGCCTTCAGTCTTCCGTCTTCAGTCTTCCGTCTTGCGTCTTCCGCCTTAAGTCTTCCATCTTGCGTCTTCCGCCTTCAGTCTTCCGTCTTGCGTCTTCCGTCTTCAGTCTTCCATCTTCCGCCTTCAGTCTTCCGTCTTGCGTCTTCCGTCTTCAGTCTTGCGTCTTCCGCCTTCAGTCTTCCGCCTTCTGTCTTCCGTCTTCAGTCTTCCATCTTCCGCCTTCAGTCTTGCGTCTTCCGCCTTCAGTCTTGCATCCTCCGTCTTCAGTCTTCCGTCTTGCGTCTTCCATCTTCAGTATTCCGTCTTGCGTCTTACGTCTTGTGTCTTCCGCCTTCAGTCTTTCGTCTTCCGCCTTCAGTCTTCCGTCTTGCGTCTTTAGTCTTCCGTCTTGCGTCTTCCGCCTTCAGTCTTCCGTCTTGCGTCTTCCGCCTTCAGTCTTCCGTCTTGCGTCTTCCGCCTTCAGTCCTCCGTCTTGCGTCTTCCGCCTTCAGTCTTCCGTCTTCAGTCTTCCGCCTTCAGTCTTCCGTCTTCAGTCTTCCGTCTTCAGTCTTGCATCTTCCGCCTTCAGTCTTCCGCCTTCTGTCTTCCGTCTTCAGTCTACCATATTCTGCCTTCAGTCTTCCGTCTTGTGTCTTCCGCCTTCAGTCTTGCATCTTCCGTCTTAAGTCTTGCGTCTTCCATCTTCAGTCTTCCGTCTTGCGTCTTCCATCTTCAGTCTTCCGTCTTGCGTCTTACGTCTTGTGTCTTCCGCCTTCAGTCTTCCGACTTGTGTCTTCCGCCTTCAGTCTTCCGTCTTCCGCCTTTAGTCTTCCGTCTTGCGTCTTCCGTCTTCCGCCTTCAGTCTTCCATCTTCCGCCTTCAGTCTTGCGTCTTCCGCCTTCAGTCGTCCGTCTTGCGTCTTCCGCCTTCAGTCTTGCGTCTTCCGCCTTCAGTCTTGCGTCTTCCACCGTCAGTCTTCCGTCTTGCGTTTTCCGTCTTCAGTCTTTTGTCTTCCGCCTTCAGTCTTGCGTCTTCCGCCTTCAGTCTTCCGTCTTGCGCCTTCCGTCTTCAGTCTTCCGTCTTCAGTCTTGCGACTTCCGTCTTGCGTCTTACGCCTTCAGTCTTCCGTCTTGTGTCTTCCGCCTTCAGTCTTCCATCTTCCGCCTTCAGTCTTGCGTCTTCCGCCTTCAGTCTTCCGTCTTGCGTCTTCCGCCTTCAGTCTTCCGTCTTGCGTCTTCCGCCTTAAGTCTTCCGTCTTGCGTCTTCCGCCTTCAGTCTCCAGTCTTCCGCCTTCAGTCTTCCGCCTTCAGTCTTCCGTCTTGCGTCTTCCGCCTTCAGTCTTCCATCTTGCGTCTTCCGCCTTCAGTCTTCCGTCTTCCGCCTTCAGTCTTCCGTCTTGCGTCTTCCGCCTTCAGTCTTCCGTCTTGCGTCTTTCGCCTTCAGTCTTCCGCCTTCAGTCTTCCGTCTTGCGTCTTCCGCCTTCAGTCTTCCGTCTTGCGTCTTTCGCCTCCAGTCTTCCGCCTTCAGTCTTCCGTCTTGCGTCTTCCGCCTTCAGTCTTCCGTCTTGCGTCTTCCGCCTTCAGTCTTTCGTCTTGCATCATCCGCCTTCAGTCTTCCGTCTTGCGTCTTCCGCCTTCAGTCTTCCGTCTTGCGTCTTCCGCCTTCAGTCTTCCGTCGTCCGTCTTCCGCCTTCAGTCTTCCGTCTTGCGTTTTCCGCCTTCAGTCTTCCGTCTTGCGTCTTCTGCCTTCAGTCTTCCGTCTTGCGTCTTCCGCCTTCAGTCTTCCGTCTTGCGTCTTCCGCCTTCAGTCTTCCGTCTTCCGCCTTCAGTCTTCCGTCTTCCGCCTTCAGTCTTCCGTCTTGCGTCTTCCGCCTTCAGTCTTCCGTCTTGCGTCTTCAGTCTTCCGTCTTGCGTCTTCCGCCTTCAGTCTTCCGTCTTGCGTCTTCCGCCTTCAGTCTTCCGTCTTGCGTCTTCCGCCTTCAGACTTCCGTCTTCAGTCTTCCGCCTTCAGTCTTCCGTCTTCAGTCTTCCATCTTCCGCCTTCAGTCTTCCGTCTTGCGTCTTCCGTCTTCAGTCTTGCGTCTTCCGCCTTCAGTCTTCCGCCTTCTGTCTTCCGTCTTCAGTCTTTCATCTTCTGCCTTCAGTCTTCCGTCTTGTGTCTTCCGCCTTCAGTCTTGCATCTTCCGTCTTAAGTCTTGCGTCTTCCATCTTCAGTCTTCCGTCTTGCGTCTTCCATCTTCAGTCTTCCGTCTTGCGTCTTACGTCTTGTGTCTTCCGCCTTCAGTCTTCCGACTTGCGTCTTCCGCCTTCAGTCTTCCGTCTTGCGTCTTCCGCCTTTAGTCTTCCGTCTTGCGTCTTCCGTCTTCCGCCTTCAGTCTTCCGTCTTCCGCCTTCAGTCTTCCATCTTCCGCCTTCAGTCTTGCGTCTTCCGCCTTCAGTCTTCCGTCTTGCGTCTTCCGCCTTCAGTCTTGCGTCTTCCGCCTTCAGACTTGCGTCTTCCGCCTTCAGTCTTCCGTCTTGCGTTTTCCGCCTTCAGTCTTGCGTCTTCCGCCTTCAGTCTTCCGTCTTGCGCCTTCCGTCTTCAGTCTTCCGTCTTCCGTCTTCAGTCTTGCGTCTTCCGTCTTGCGTCTTACGCCTTCAGTCTTTCGTCTTGTGTCTTCCGCCTTCAGTCTTGCGTCTTCCGCCTTCAGTCTTCCGTCTTGCGTCTTCCGCCTTCAGTCTTCAGTCTTCCGCCTTCAGTCTTCCGCCTTCAGTCTTCCGCCTTCAGTCTTCCGTCTTGCGTCTTCCGCCTTCAGTCTTCCGTCTTGCGTCTTCCGCCTTCAGTCTTCCGCCTTCAGTCTTCCGCCTTCAGTCTTCCGTCTTCCGCCTTCAGTCTTCCGTCTTCCGCCTTCAGTCTTCCGTCTTGCGTCTTCCGCCTTATGTCTTCCGTCTTGCGTCTTCCGCCTTCAGTCTTCCGTCTTGCGTCTTCCGCCTTCAGTCTTCAGTCTTGCGTCTTCCGCCTTCAGTCTTCCGTCTTGCGTCTTCCGCCTTCAGTCTTCCGTCTTGCGTCTTCCGCCTTCAGTCTTCCGTCTTGCGTCTTCCGCCTTCAGTCTTCCGTCTTGCGTCTTCCGCCTTCAGTCTTCAGTCTTGCGTCTTCCGCCTTCAGTCTTCCGTCTTGCGTCTTCCGCCTTCAGTCTTCCGTCTTGCGTCTTCCGCCTTCAGTCTTCCGTCTTGCGTCTTCCGCCTTCAGTCTTCCGTCTTGCGTCTTCCGCCTTCAGTCTTCCGTCTTGCGTCTTCCGCCTTCAGTCTTCCGTCTTGCGTCTTCCGCCTTCAGTCTTGCGTCTTGCGTCTTCCGCCTTCAGTCTTCCGTCTTGCGTCTTGCGCCTTCAGTCTTCCGTCTTGCGTCTTCCGCATTCAGTCTTCCGTCTTCCGCCTTCAGACTTCCGTCTTCCGCCTTCAGTCTTCCGTCTTGCGTCTTCCGCCTTCAGTCTTCCGTCTTGCGTCTTCAGTCTTCCGTCTTGGGTCTTCCGCCTTCAGTCTTCCGTCTTGCGTCTTCCGCCTTCAGTCTTCCGTCTTGCGTCTTCCGCCTTCAGTCTTCCGTCTTGCGTCTTCCGCCTTCAGTCTTCCGTCTTCAGTCTTCCGTCTTCAGTCTTCCATCTTCCGCCTTCAGTCTTCCATCTTGCGTCTTCCGTCTTCAGTCTTGCGTCTTCCGCCTTCAGTCTTCCGTCTTCAGTCTTCCATCTTCCGCCTTCAGTCTTCCGTCTTGTGTCTTCCGCCTTCAGTCTTGCATCTTCCGTCTTAAGTCTTGCGTCTTCCATCTTCAGTCTTCCGTCTTGGGTCTTCCGCCTTCAGTCTTCCGTCTTGCGTCTTCCGCCTTCAGTCTTCCGTCTTGCGTCTTCCGCCTTCAGTCTTCCGTCTTGCGTCTTCCGCCTTCAGTCTTCCGTCTTCAGTCTTCCGTCTTCAGTCTTCCATCTTCCGCCTTCAGTCTTCCGTCTTGCTTCTTCCGTCTTCAGTCTTGCGTCTTCCGCCTTCAGTCTTCCGCCTTCTGTCTTCCGTCTTCAGTCTTCCATCTTCCGCCTTCAGTCTTCCGTCTTGTGTCTTCCGCCTTCAGTCTTGCATCTTCCGTCTTAAGTCTTGCGTCTTCCATCTTCAGTCTTCCGTCTTGCGTCTTCCATCTTCAGTCTTCCGTCTTGCGTCTTACGTCTTGTGTCTTCCGCCTTCAGTCTTGCATCTTCCGTCTTAAGTCTTGCGTCTTCCATCTTCAGTCTTCCGTCTTGCGTCTTCCATCTTCAGTCTTCCGTCTTGCGTCTTACGTCTTGTGTCTTCCGCCTTCAGTCTTCCGACTTGCGTCTTCCGCCTTCAGGCTTCCGTCTTGCGTCTTCCGCCTTTAGTCTTCCGTCTTGCGTCTTCCGTCTTCCGCCTTCAGTCTTCCGTCTTCCGCCTTCAGTCTTGCGTCTTCCGCCTTCAGTCTTCCGTCTTGCGTTTTCCGCCTTCAGTCTTGCGTCTTCCGCCTTCAGTCTTGCGCCTTCCACCTTCAGTCTTCCGTCTTGCGTTTTCTGTCTTCAGTCTTCTGTCTTCCGCCTTCAGTCTTGCGTCTTCCGCCTTCAGTCTTCCGTCTTGCGCCTTCCGTCTTCAGTCTTCCGTCTTCTGTCTTCCGTCTTCAGTCGTGTGTCTTCCGTCTTGCGTCTTACGCCTTCAGTCTTCCGTCTTGTGTCTTCCACCTTCAGTCTTCCATCTTCCGCCTTCAGTCTTCCGTCTTCCGCCTTCAGTCTTCCGTCTTGCGTCTTCCGCCTTCAGTCTTCCATCTTGCGTCTTCCGCCTTCAGTCTTCCGTCTTGCGTCTTCCGCCTTCAGTCTTCCGTCTTGCGTCTTCCGCCTTCAGTCTTCCGTCTTCCGCCTTCAGTCTTCCGTCTTGCGTCTTCCGCCTTCAGTCTTCCGTCTTGCGTCTTCCGCCTTCAGTCTTCCGTCTTGCGTCTTCCGCCTTCAGTCTTCCGTCTTGCGTCTTCCGCCTTCAGTCTTCCGTCTTGCGTCTTCCGCCTTCAGTCTTCCGTCTTGCGTCTTCCGCCTTCAGTCCTCCGTCTTGCGTCTTCCGCCTTCAGTCTTCTGTCTTGCGTCTTCCGCCTTCAGTCTTCCGTCTTCCGCCTTCAGTCTTCCGTCTTGCGTCTTCCGCCTTCAGTCTTCCGTCTTGCGTCTTCCGCCTTCAGTCTTCCGTCTTGCGTCTTCCGCCTTCAGTCTTCCGTCTTGCGTCTTCCGCCTTCAGTCTTGCGTCTTCCGCCTTCAGTCTTGCGTCTTCCGCCTTCAGTCTTCCATCTTGCGTCTTCCGCCTTCAATCTTCCGTCTTGCGTCTTCCGCCTTTAGTCTTCAGTCTTCCGTCTTCCGCCTTCAGTCTTCCGTCTTGCGTCTTCCGCCTTCAGTCTTCCGTCCTGCGTCTTCCGCATTCAGTCTTCCGTCTTGACTCTTCAGTCTTCCGTCTTCCGCCTTCAGTCTTCCGTCTTCCGCCTTCAGTCTTCCGTCTTGCGTCTTCCGCCTTCAGTCTTCCGTCTTGCGTCTTCCGCCTTCAGTCTTCCGTCTTGCGTCTTCCGCCTTCAGTCTTCCGTCTTGCGTCTTCCGCCTTCAGTCTTCCGTCTTGCGTCTTCCGTCTTCCGCCTTCAGTCTTCCATCTTCCGCCTTCAGTCTTGCGTCTTCCGCCTTCAGTCTTCCGTCTTGCGTCTTCCGCCTTCAGTCTTCCGTCTTGCGTCTTCCGCCTTCAGTCTTCCGTCTTGCGTCTTCCGCCTTCAGTCTTCCGTCTTGCGTCTTCCGCCTTCAGTCTTCCGTCTTGCGTCTTCCGTCTTCCGCCTTCAGTCTTCCATCTTCCGCCTTCAGTCTTGCGTCTTCCGCCTTCAGTCTTCCGTCTTGCGTCTTCCGCCTTCAGTCTTCCGTCTTGCGTCTTCCGTCTTCCGCCTTCAGTCTTCCATCTTCCGCCTTCAGTCTTGCGTCTTCCGCCTTCAGTCTTCCGTCTTGCGTCTTCCGCCTTCAGTCTTCCATCTTGCGTCTTCAGTCTTCCGTCTTGCGTCTTCCGCCTTCAGTCTTCCGTCTTGCGTCTTCCGCCTTTAGTCTTCCGTCTTGCGTCTTCCGCCTTCAGTCTTCCGTCTTGCGTCTTCCGCCTTCAGTCTTCCGTCTTGCGTCTTCCGCCTTCAGTCTTCCGTCTTCAGTCTTCCGTCTTCAGTCTTCCGTCTTCAGTCTTCCATCTTCCGCCTTCAGTCTTCCGTCTTGCGTCTTCCGTCTTCAGTCTTGCATCTTCCGTCTTAAGTCTTGCGTCTTCCATCTTCAGTCTTCCGTCTTGCGTCTTCCATCTTCAGTCTTCCGTCTTGCGTCTTAAGTCTTGTGTCTTCCGCCTTCAGTCTTGCATCTTCCGTCTTAAGTCTTGCGTCTTCCATCTTCAGTCTTCCGTCTTGCGTCTTCCATCTTCAGTCTTCCGTCTTGCGTCTTACGTCTTGTGTCTTCCGCCTTTAGTCTTCCGACTTGCGTCTTCCGCCTTCAGTCTTCCGTCTTGCGTCTTCCGCCTTCAGTCTTCCGTCTTGCGTCTTCCGCCTTCAGACTTTCGTCTTGCGTCTTCCGCCTTCAGCCTTCCATCTTCAGTCTTCCGCCTTCAGTCTTCCGTCTTCAGTCTTCCGCCTTCAGTCTTCCGTCTTCAGTCTTCCGTCTTCAGTCTTCCGTCTTGTGTCTTCAGTCTTCCGTCTTGCGTCTTCCGCCTTCAGTCTTCCGTCTTGCGTCTTCAGTCTTCCGTCTTGCGTCTTCCGCCTTCAGTCTTCCGTCTTGCGTCTTCCGCCTTCAGTCTTCCGTCTTGCGTCTTCCGCCTTCAGTCTTCCGTCTTGCGTCTTCCGCCTTCAGTCTTCCGTCTTGCGTCTTCCGCCTTCAGTCTTCCGTCTTGCGTCTTCCGCCTTCAGTCTTCCGTCTTCAGTCTTCCGTCTTCAGTCTTCCGTCTTCAGTCTTCCATCTTCCGCCTTCAGTCTTCCGTCTTGCGTCTTCCGTCTTCAGTCTTGCATCTTCCGTCTTAAGTCTTGCGTCTTCCATCTTCAGTCTTCCGTCTTGCGTCTTCCGCATTCAGTCTTCCGTCTTCCGCCTTCAGACTTCCGTCTTCCGCCTTCAGTCTTCCGTCTTGCGTCTTCCGCCTTCAGTCTTCCGTCTTGCGTCTTCAGTCTTCCGTCTTGGGTCTTCCGCCTTCAGTCTTCCGTCTTGCGTCTTCCGCCTTCAGTCTTCCGTCTTGCGTCTTCCGCCTTCAGTCTTCCGTCTTGCGTCTTCCGCCTTCAGTCTTCCGTCTTCAGTCTTCCGTCTTCAGTCTTCCATCTTCCGCCTTCAGTCTTCCATCTTGCGTCTTCCGTCTTCAGTCTTGCGTCTTCCGCCTTCAGTCTTCCGTCTTCAGTCTTCCATCTTCCGCCTTCAGTCTTCCGTCTTGTGTCTTCCGCCTTCAGTCTTGCATCTTCCGTCTTAAGTCTTGCGTCTTCCATCTTCAGTCTTCCGTCTTGGGTCTTCCGCCTTCAGTCTTCCGTCTTGCGTCTTCCGCCTTCAGTCTTCCGTCTTGCGTCTTCCGCCTTCAGTCTTCCGTCTTGCGTCTTCCGCCTTCAGTCTTCCGTCTTCAGTCTTCCGTCTTCAGTCTTCCATCTTCCGCCTTCAGTCTTCCGTCTTGCGTCTTCCGTCTTCAGTCTTGCGTCTTCCGCCTTCAGTCTTCCGCCTTCTGTCTTCCGTCTTCAGTCTTCCATCTTCCGCCTTCAGTCTTCCGTCTTGTGTCTTCCGCCTTCAGTCTTGCATCTTCCGTCTTAAGTCTTGCGTCTTCCATCTTCAGTCTTCCGTCTTGCGTCTTCCATCTTCAGTCTTCCGTCTTGCGTCTTACGTCTTGTGTCTTCCGCCTTCAGTCTTGCATCTTCCGTCTTAAGTCTTGCGTCTTCCATCTTCAGTCTTCCGTCTTGCGTCTTCCATCTTCAGTCTTCCGTCTTGCGTCTTACGTCTTGTGTCTTCCGCCTTCAGTCTTCCGACTTGCGTCTTCCGCCTTCAGTCTTCCGTCTTGCGTCTTCCGCCTTTAGTCTTCCGTCTTGCGTCTTCCGTCTTCCGCCTTCAGTCTTCCGTCTTCCGCCTTCAGTCTTGCGTCTTCCGCCTTCAGTCTTCCGTCTTGCGTTTTCCGCCTTCAGTCTTGCGTCTTCCACCTTCAGTCTTGCGCCTTCCACCTTCAGTCTTCCGTCTTGCGTTTTCTGTCTTCAGTCTTCTGTCTTCCGCCTTCAGTCTTGCGTCTTCCGCCTTCAGTCTTCCGTCTTGCGCCTTCCGTCTTCAGTCTTCCGTCTTCTGTCTTCCGTCTTCAGTCGTGTGTCTTCCGTCTTGCGTCTTACGCCTTCAGTCTTCCGTCTTGTGTCTTCCGCCTTCAGTCTTCCATCTTCCGCCTTCAGTCTTGCGTCTTCCGCCTTCAGTCTTCCGTCTTGCGTCTTCCGCCTTCAGTCTTCCGTCTTGCGTCTTCCGCCTTAAGTCTTCCGTCTTGCGTCTTCCGCCTTCAGTCTTCAGTCTTCCGCCTTCAGTCTTCCGCCTTCAGTCTTCCGTCTTGCGTCTTCCGCCTTCAGTCTTCCATCTTGCGTCTTCCGCCTTCAGTCTTCCGTCTTCCGCCTTCAGTCTTCCGTCTTGCGTCTTCCGCCTTCAGTCTTCCGTCTTGCGTCTTTCGCCTTCAGTCTTCCGCCTTCAGTCTTCCGTCTTGCGTCTTCCGCCTTCAGTCTTCCGTCTTGCGTCTTTCGCCTTCAGTCTTCCGCCTTCAGTCTTCCGTCTTGCGTCTTCCGCCTTCAGTCTTCCGTCTTGCGTCTTCCGCCTTCAGTCTTCCGTCTTGCATCTTCCGCCTTCAGTCTTCCGTCTTGCGTCTTCCGCCTTCAGTCTTCCGTCTTGCGTCTTCCGCCTTCAGTCTTCCGTCTTCCGTCTTCCGCCTTCAGTCTTCCGTCTTGCGTCTTCCGCCTTCAGTCTTCCGTCTTGCGTCTTCTGCCTTCAGTCTTCCGTCTTGCGTCTTCCGCCTTCAGTCTTCCGTCTTGCGTCTTCCGCCTTCAGTCTTCCGTCTTCCGCCTTCAGTCTTCCGTCTTCCGCCTTCAGTCTTCCGTCTTGCGTCTTCTGCCTTCAGTCTTCCGTCTTGCGTCTTCAGTCTTCCGTCTTGCGTCTTCCGCCTTCAGTCTTCCGTCTTGCGTCTTCCGCCTTCAGTCTTCCGTCTTGCGTCTTCCGCCTTCAGTCTTCCGTCTTCAGTCTTCCGCCTTCAGTCTTCCGTCTTCAGTCTTCCATCTTCCGCCTTCAGTCTTCCGTCTTGCGTCTTCCGTCTTCAGTCTTGCGTCTTCCGCCTTCAGTCTTCCGCCTTCTGTCTTCCGTCTTCAGTCTTTCATCTTCTGCCTTCAGTCTTCCGTCTTGTGTCTTCCGCCTTCAGTCTTGCATCTTCCGTCTTAAGTCTTGCGTCTTCCATCTTCAGTCTTCCGTCTTGCGTCTTCCATCTTCAGTCTTCCGTCTTGCGTCTTACGTCTTGTGTCTTCCGCCTTCAGTCTTCCGACTTGCGTCTTCCGCCTTCAGTCTTCCGTCTTGCGTCTTCCGCCTTTAGTCTTGCGTCTTCCGTCTTCCGCCTTCAGTCTTCCATCTTCCGCCTTCAGTCTTGCGTCTTCCGCCTTCAGTCTTCCGTCTTGCGTCTTCCGCCTTCAGTCTTGCGTCTTCCGCCTTCAGTCTTGCGTCTTCCACCTTCAGTCTTCCGTCTTGCGTCTTCCGCCTTCAGTCTTCCGTCTTGCGCCTTCCGTCTTCAGTCTTCCGTCTTCCGTCTTCAGTCTTGCGTCTTCCGTCTTGCGTCTTACGCCTTCAGTCTTCCGTCTTGCGTCTTACGCCTTCAGTCTTTCGTCTTGTGTCTTCCGCCTTCAGTCTTGCGTCTTCCGCCTTCAGTCTTCCGTCTTGCGTCTTCCGCCTTCAGTCTTCTGTCTTGCGTCTTCCGCCTTAAGTCTTCCGTCTTGCGTCTTCCGCCTTCAGTCTTCAGTCTTCCGCCTTCAGTCTTCCGCCTTCAGTCTTCCGTCTTGCGTCTTCCGCCTTCAGTCTTCCGTCTTGCGTCTTCCGCCTTCAGTCTTCCGTCTTCCGCCTTCAGTCTTCCGTCTTCCGCCTTCAGTCTTCCGTCTTCCGCCTTCAGTCTTCCGTCTTGCGTCTTCCGCCTTCAGTCTTCCGTCTTGCGTCTTCCGCCTTCAGTCTTCCGTCTTGCGTCTTCCGCCTTCAGTCTCCCGTCTTGCGTCTTCCGCCTTCAGTCTTCTGTCTTGCGTCTTCCGCCTTCAGTCTTCCGTCTTCCGCCTTCAGTCTTCCGTCTTGCGTCTTCCGCCTTCAGTCTTCCGTCTTGCGTCTTCCGCCTTCAGTCTTCCGTCTTACGTCTTCCGCCTTCAGTCTTCCGTCTTGCGTCTTCCGCCTTCAGTCTTGCGTCTTCCGCCTTCAGTCTTGCGTCTTCCGCCTTCAGTCTTCCATCTTGCGTCTTCCGCCTTCAATCTTCCGTCTTGCGTCTTCCGCCTTTAGTCTTCAGTCTTCCGTCTTCCGCCTTCAGTCTTCCGTCTTGCGTCTTCCGCCTTCAGTCTTCCGTCTTGCGTCTTCCGCATTCAGTCTTCCGTCTTGACTCTTCAGTCTTCCGTCTTCCGCCTTCAGTCTTCCGTCTTCCGCCTTCAGTCTTCCGTCTTGCGTCTTCCGCCTTCAGTCTTCCGTCTTGCGTCTTCTGCCTTCAGTCTTCCGTCTTGCGTCTTCCGCCTTCAGTCTTCCGTCTTGCGTCTTCCGTCTTCCGCCTTCAGTCTTCCATCTTCCGCCTTCAGTCTTGCGTCTTCCGCCTTCAGTCTTCCGTCTTGCGTCTTCCGCCTTCAGTCTTCCGTCTTGCGTCTTCAGTCTTCCGTCTTGCGTCTTCCGCCTTCAGTCTTCCGTCTTGCGTCTTCCGCCTTCAGTCTTCCGTCTTGCGTCTTCCGCCTTCAGTCTTCCGTCTTGCGTCTTCCGCCTTCAGTCTTCCGTCTTGCGTCTTCCGCCTTCAGTCTTCCGTCTTGCGTCTTCCGCCTTCAGTCTTCCGTCTTCAGTCTTCCGTCTTCAGTCTTCCATCTTCCGCCTTCAGTCTTCCGTCTTGCGTCTTCCGTCTTCAGTCTTGCATCTTCCGTCTTAAGTCTTGCGTCTTTCATCTTCAGTCTTCCGTCTTGCGTTTTCCATCTATAGTCTTCCGTCTTGCGTCTTACGTCTTGTGTCTTCCGCCTTCAGTCTTGCATCTTCCGTCTTAAGTCTTGCGTCTTCCATCTTCAGTCTTCCGTCTTGCGTCTTCCATCTTCAGTCTTCCGTCTTACGTCTTGTGTCTTCCGCCTTTAGTCTTCCGACTTGCGTCTTCCGCCTTCAGTCTTCCGTCTTGCGTCTTCCGCCTTCAGTCTTCCGTCTTGCGTCTTCCGCCTTCAGTCTTTCGTCTTGCGTCTTCTGCCTTAAGCCTTCCGTCTTCAGTCTTCCGCCTTCAGTCTTCCGTCTTCAGTCTTCCGTCTTCAGTCTTCCGTCTTGTGTCTTCCGCCTTCAGTCTTCCGTCTTGCGTCTTCCGCCTTCAGTCTTCCGTCTTGCGTCTTCCGCCTTCAGTCTTCCGTCTTGCGTCTTCCGCCTTCAGTCTTCCGTCTTCAGTCTTCCGTCTTGTGTCTTCAGTCTTCCGTCTTGCGTCTTCCGCCTTCAGTCTTCCGTCTTGCGTCTTCCGCCTTCAGTCTTCCGTCTTGCGTCTTCAGTCTTCCGTCTTGCGTCTTCCGCCTTCAGTCTTCCGTCTTGCGTCTTCCGCCTTCAGTCTTCCGTCTTGCGTCTTCCGCCTTCAGTCTTCCGTCTTGCGTCTTCCGCCTTCAGTCTTCCGTCTTGCGTCTTCCGCCTTCAGTCTTCCGTCTTGCGTCTTCCGCCTTCAGTCTTCCGTCTTCAGTCTTCCGTCTTCAGTCTTCCGTCTTCAGTCTTCCATCTTCCGCCTTCAGTCTTCCGTCTTGCGTCTTCCGTCTTCAGTCTTGCATCTTCCGTCTTAAGTCTTGCGTCTTCCATCTTCAGTCTTCCGTCTTGCGTCTTCCATCTTCAGTCTTACGTCTTGTGTCTTCCGCCTTCAGTCTTGCATCTTCCGTCTTAAGTCTTGCGTCTTCCATCTTCAGTCTTCCGTCTTGCGTCTTCGATCTTCAGTCTTCAGTCTTGCGTCTTACGTCTTGTGTCTTCCGCCTTTAGTCTTCCGACTTGCGTCTTCCGCCTTCAGTCTTCCGTCTTGCGTCTTCCGCCTTCAGTCTTCCGTCTTGCGTCTTCCGCCTTCAGTCTTTCGTCTTGCGTCTTCCGCCTTCAGCCTTCCGTCTTCAGTCTTCCGCCTTCAGTCTTCCGTCTTCAGTCTTCCGTCTTCAGTCTTCCGTCTTGTGTCTTCCGCCTTCAGTCTTCCATCTTGCGTCTTCCGCCTTCAGTCTTCCGTCTTGCGTCTTCCGTCTTCAGTCTTCCATCTTCCGCCTTCAGTCTTCCGTCTTGCGTCTTCCGTCTTCAGTCTTGCGTCTTCCGCCTTCAGTCTTCCGCCTTCTGTCTTCCGTCTTCAGTCTTCCATCTTCCGCCTTCAGTCTTGCGTCTTCCGCCTTCAGTCTTGCATCTTCCGTCTTCAGTCTTCCGTCTTGCATCTTCCATCTTCAGTATTCCGTCTTGCGTCTAACGTCTTACGTCTTGTGTCTTCCTCCTTCAGTCTTCCGTCTTCCGCCTTCAGTCTTCCGTCTTCTGCCTTCAGTCTTCCGTCTTGCGTCTTCCGCCTTCAGTCTTCCGTCTTGCGTCTTGCGCCTTCAGTCTTCCGTCTTGCGTCTTCCGCCTTCAGTCTTCCGTCTTGCGTCTTCCGCCTTCAGTCTTTCGTCTTGCGTCTTCCGCCTTCAGCCTTCCGTCTTCAGTCTTCCGCCTTCAGTCTTCCGTCTTCCGTCTTGTGTCTTCCGCCTTAAGTCTTCCATCTTGCGTCTTCCGCCTTCAGTCTTCCGTCTTGCGTCTTCCGTCTTCAGTCTTCCATCTTCCGCCTTCAGTCTTCCGTCTTGCGTCTTCCGTCTTCAGTCTTGCGTCTTCCGCCTTCAGTCTTCCGCCTTCTGTCTTCCGTCTTCAGTCTTCCATCTTCCGCCTTCAGTCTTGCGTCTTCCGCCTTCAGTCTTGCATCTTCCGTCTTCAGTCTTCCGTCTTGCGTCTTCCATCTTCAGTATTCCGTCTTGCGTCTTACGTCTTGTGTCTTCCGCCTTCAGTCTTTCGTCTTCCGCCTTCAGTCTTCCGTCTTGCGTCTTTAGTCTTGCGTCTTGCGTCTTCCGCCTTCAGTCTTCCGTCTTGCGTCTTCCGCCTTCAGTCTTCCGTCTTGCGTCTTTAGTCTTCCGTCTTGCGTCTTCCGCCTTCAGTCTTCCGTCTTGCGTCTTCCGCCTTCAGTCTTCCGTCTTGCGTCTTCCGCCTTCAGTCTTCCGCCTTCAGTCTTCCGTCTTCAGTCTTCCGCCTTCAGTCTTCCGCCTTCAGTCTTCCGTCTTCAGTCTTCCGTCTTCAGTCTTCCATCTTCCGCCTTCAGTCTTCCGTCTTGCGTCTTCCGTCTTCAGTCTTGCATCTTCCGCCTTCAGTCTTCCGCCTTCTGTCTTCCGTCTTCAGTCTACCATATTCTGCCTTCAGTCTTCCGTCTTGTGTCTTCCGCCTTCAGTCTTGCATCTTCCGTCTTAAGTCTTGCGTCTTCCATCTTCAGTCTTCCGTCTTGCGTCTTCCATCTTCAGTCTTCCGTCTTGCGTCTTACGTCTTGTGTCTTCCGCCTTCAGTCTTCCGACTTGCGTCTTCCGCCTTCAGTCTTCCGTCTTGCGTCTTCCGCCTTTAGTCTTCCGTCTTGCGTCTTCCGTCTTCCGCCTTCAGTCTTCCATCTTCCGCCTTCAGTCTTGCGTCTTCCGCCTTCAGTCTTCCGTCTTGCGTCTTCCGCCTTCAGTCTTGCGTCTTCCGCCTTCAGTCTTGCGTCTTCCACCTTCAGTCTTCCGTCTTGCGTTTTCCGTCTTCAGTCTTCTGTCTTCCGCCTTCAGTCTTGCGTCTTCCGCCTTCAGTCTTCCGTCTTGCGCCTTCCGTCTTCAGTCTTCCGTCTTCCGTCTTCAGTCTTGCGACTTCCGTCTTGCGTCTTACGCCTTCAGTCTTCCGTCTTGTGTCTTCCGCCTTCAGTCTTCCATCTTCCGCCTTCAGTCTTGCGTCTTCCGCCTTCAGTCTTCCGTCTTGCGTCTTCCGCCTTCAGTCTTCCGTCTTGCGTCTTCCGCCTTAAGTCTTCCGTCTTGCGTCTTCCGCCTTCAGTCTTCAGTCTTCCGCCTTCAGTCTTCCGCCTTCAGTCTTCCGTCTTGCGTCTTCCGCCTTCAGTCTTCCATCTTGCGTCTTCCGCCTTCAGTCTTCCGTCTTCCGCCTTCAGTCTTCCGTCTTGCGTCTTCCGCCTTCAGTCTTCCGTCTTGCGTCTTTCGCCTTCAGTCTTCCGCCTTCAGTCTTCCGTCTTGCGTCTTCCGCCTTCAGTCTTCCGTCTTGCGTCTTCCGCCTTCAGTCTTCCGTCTTGCATCTTCCGCCTTCAGTCTTCCGTCTTGCATCTTCCGCCTTCAGTCTTCCGTCTTGCGTCTTCCGCCTTCAGTCTTGCGTCTTCCGCCTTCAGTCTTCCGTCTTCCGCCTTCAGTCTTCCGTCTTGCGTCTTCCGCCTTCAGTCTTCCGTCTTGCGTCTTCCGCCTTCAGTCTTCCATCTTGCGTCTTCCGCCTTCAGTCTTCCGTCTTGCGTCTTCCGCCTTTAGTCTTCCGTCTTGCGTCTTCCGCCTTCAGTCTTCCATCTTCCGCCTTCAGTCTTCCGTCTTCCGCCTTCAGTCTTCCGTCTTGCGTCTTCCGCCTTCAGTCTTCCGTCTTGCGTCTTCAGTCTTCCGTCTTGCGTCTTCCGCCTTCAGTCTTCCGTCTTCCGCCTTCAGTCTTCCGTCTTGCGTCTTCCGCCTTCAGTCTTCCGTCTTGCGTCTTCCGCCTTCAGTCTTCCGTCTTCAGTCTTCCGCCTTCAGTCTTCCGTCTTCAGTCTTCCGTCTTCAGTCTTCCATCTTCCGCCTTCAGTCTCCTGTCTTGCGTCTTCCGTCTTCAGTCTTGCGTCTTCCGCCTTCAGTCTTCCGCCTTCTGTCTTCCGTCTTCAGTCTTTCATCTTCTGCCTTCAGTCTTCCGTCTTGTGTCTTCCGCCTTCAGTCTTGCATCTTCCGTCTTAAGTCTTGCGTCTTCCATCTTCAGTCTTCCGTCTTGCGTCTTCCATCTTCAGTCTTCCGTCTTGCGTCTTACGTCTTGTGTCTTCCGCCTTCAGTCTTCCGACTTGCGTCTTCCGCCTTCAGTCTTCCGTCTTGCGTCTTCCGCCTTTAGTCTTCCGTCTTGCGTCTTCCGCCTTCAGTCTTCCATCTTCCGCCTTCAGTCTTGCGTCTTCCGCCTTCAGTCTTCCGTCTTGCGTCTTCCGCCTTCAGTCTTGCGTCTTCCGCCTTCAGTCTTGCGTCTTCCACCTTCAGTCTTCCGTCTTGCGTTTTCCATCTTCAGTCTTCTGTCTTCCGCCTTCAGTCTTGCGTCTTCCGCCTTCAGTCTTCCGTCTTGCGCCTTCCGTCTTCAGTCTTCCGTCTTCTGTCTTGCGTCTTCCGTCTTGCGTCTTACGCCTTCAGTCTTCCGTCTTGCGTCTTACGCCTTCAGTCTTTCGTCTTGGGTCTTCCGCCTTCAGTCTTGCGTCTTCCGCCTTCAGTCTTCCGTCTTGCGTCTTCCGCCTTCAGTCTTCCGTCTTGCGTCTTCCGCCTTAAGTCTTCCGTCTTGCGTCTTCCGCCTTCAGTCTTCAGTCTTCCGCCTTCAGTCTTCCGCCTTCAGTCTTCCGTCTTGCGTCTTCCGCCTTCAGTCTTCCGTCTTGCGTCTTCCGCCTTCAGTCTTCCGTCTTGCGTCTTGCGCCTTCAGTCTTCCGTCTTCCGCCTTCAGTCTTCCGTCTTCCGCCTTCAGTCTTCCGTCTTCCGCCTTCAGTCTTCCGTCTTGCGTCTTCCGCCTTATGTCTTCCGTCTTGCGTCTTCCGCCTTCAGTCTTCCGTCTTGCGTCTTCCGCCTTCAGTCTTCCGTCTTCCGTCTTCCGCCTTCAGTCTTCCGTCTTGCGTCTTCCGCCTTATGTCTTCCGTCTTGCGTCTTCCGCCTTCAGTCTTCCGTCTTGCGTCTTCCGCCTTCAGTCTTCCGTCTTGCGTCTTCCGCCTTCAGTCTTCCGTCTTGCGTCTTCCGCCTTCAGTCTTCCGTCTTGCGTCTTCCGCCTTCAGTCTTCCGTCTTGCGTCTTCCGCCTTCAGTCTTCCGTCTTGCGTCTTCCGCATTCAGTCTTCCGTCTTGCGTCTTCCGCCTTCAGTCTTCCATCTTCCGCCTTCAGACTTCCGTCTTCCGCCTTCAGTCTTCCGTCTTGCGTCTTCCGCCTTCAGTCTTCCGTCTTGCGTCTTCAGTCTTCCGTCTTGGGTCTTCCGCCTTCAGTCTTCCGTCTTGCGTCTTCCGCCTTCAGTCTTCCGTCTTGCGTCTTCCGCCTTTAGTCTTCCGTCTTGCGTCTTCCGTCTTCCGCCTTCAGTCTTCCATCTTCCGCCTTCAGTCTTGCGTCTTCTGCCTTTAGTCTTCCGTCTTGCGTTTTCCGCCTTCAGTCTTGCGTCTTCCGCCTTCAGTCTTGCGTCTTCCGCCTTCAGTCTTGCGCCTTCCACCTTCAGTCTTCCGTCTTGCGTTTTCCGTCTTCAGTCTTCTGTCTTCCGCCTTCAGTCTTGCGTCTTCCGCCTTCAGTCTTCCGTCTTGCGCCTTCCGTCTTCAGTCTTCCGTCTTCTGTCTTCCGTCTTCAGTCGTGTGTCTTCCGTCTTGCGTCTTACGCCTTCAGTCTTCCGTCTTGTGTCTTCCACCTTCAGTCTTCCATCTTCCGCCTTCAGTCTTCCGTCTTCCGCCTTCAGTCTTCCATCTTGCGTCTTCCGCCTTCAGTCTTCCATCTTGCGTCTTCCGCCTGAGTCTTCCGTCTTGCGTCTTCCGCCTTCAGTCTTCCGTCTTGCGTCTTCCGCCTTCAGTCTTCCGTCTTGCGTCTTTCGCCTTCAGTCTTCCGTCTTGCGTCTTCCGCCTTCAGTCTTCCGTCTTGCGTCTTCCGCCTTCAGTCTTCCATCTTGCGTCTTCAGTCTTCCGTCTTGCGTCTTCCGCCTTCAGTCTTCCGTCTTGCGTCTTCCGCCTTCAGTCTTCCGTCTTGCGTCTTCCGCCTTCAGTCTTCCGTCTTGCGTCTTCCACCTTCAGTCTTCCGTCTTGCGTCTTCCGCCTTCAGTCTTCCGTCTTGCGTCTTCCGCCTTCAGTCTTCCGTCTTGCGTCTTCCGCCTTCAGTCTTCCGTCTTGCGTCTTCCGCCTTCAGTCTTCCGTCTTGCGTCTTCCGCCTTCAGTCTTCCGTCTTGCGTCTTCCGCCTTCCGTCTTGCGTCTTCCGCCTTCAGTCTTCCGTCTTGCGTCTTCCGCCTTCAGTCTTCCGTCTTCCGCCTTCAGTCTTCCATCTTCCGCCTTCAGTCTTGCGTCTTCCGCCTTCAGTCTTCCGTCTTGCATCTTCCGCCTTCAGTCTTCCGTCTTGCGTCTTCAGTCTTCCGTCTTGCGTCTTCCGCCTTCAGTCTTCCGTCTTGCGTCTTCCGCCTTCAGTCTTCCGTCTTGCGTCTTCCGCCTTCAGTCTTCCGTCTTGCGTCTTCCGCCTTCAGTCTTCCGTCTTGCGTCTTCCGCCTTCAGTCTTCCGACTTGCGTCTTCAGTCTTCCGTCTTGCGTCTTCCGCCTTCAGTCTTCCGTCTTGCGTCTTCCGCCTTCAGTCTTCCGTCTTGCGTCTTCCGCCTTCAGTCTTCCGTCTTGCGTCTTCAGTCTTCCATCTTGCGTCTTCCGCCTTCAGTCTTCCGTCTTGCGTCTTGCGTCTTCAGTCTTCCGTCTTGCGTCTTCCGCCTTCAGTCTTCCGTCTTGCGTCTTCCGCCTTCAGTCTTCCGTCTTGCGTCTTCCGCCTTCAGTCTTCCGTCTTCCGCCTTCAGTCTTCCGTCTTGCGTCTTCCGCCTTCAGTCTTCCGTCTTGCGTCTTCCGCCTTCAGTCTTCCGTCTTGCGTCTTCCGCCTTCAGTCTTCCGACTTGCGTCTTCAGTCTTCCGTCTTGCGTCTTCCGCCTTCAGTCTTCCGTCTTGCGTCTTCCGCCTTCAGTCTTCCGTCTTGCGTCTTCCGCCTTCAGTCTTCCGTCTTGCGTCTTCAGTCTTCCATCTTGCGTCTTCCGCCTTCAGTCTTCCGTCTTGCGTCTTCCACCTTCAGTCTTCCGTCTTGCGTCTTCCGCCTTCAGTCTTGCGTCTTGCGTCTTCCGCCTTCAGTCTTCCGTCTTGCGTCTTGCGCCTTCAGTCTTCCGTCTTGCGTCTTCCGCATTCAGTCTTCCGTCTTCCGCCTTCAGACTTCC
Organism: Hyperolius riggenbachi; assembly: GCF_040937935.1. NCBI lineage: Eukaryota > Metazoa > Chordata > Amphibia > Anura > Hyperoliidae > Hyperolius > Hyperolius riggenbachi. The sequence continues at coordinate 457,770,952 of NC_090648.1, read as the reverse complement.
GTCTTCCGCCTTCAGTCTTCCGTCTTGCGTCTTCCGCCTTCAGTCTTCCGTCTTGCGTCTTCAGTCTTCCGTCTTGGGTCTTCCGCCTTCAGTCTTCCGTCTTGCGTCTTCCGCCTTCAGTCTTCCGTCTTGCGTCTTCCGCCTTCAGTCTTCCGTCTTGCGTCTTCCGCCTTCAGTCTTCCGTCTTCAGTCTTCCGTCTTCAGTCTTCCATCTTCCGCCTTCAGTCTTCCATCTTGCGTCTTCCGTCTTCAGTCTTGCGTCTTCCGCCTTCAGTCTTCCGTCTTCAGTCTTCCATCTTCCGCCTTCAGTCTTCCGTCTTGTGTCTTCCGCCTTCAGTCTTGCATCTTCCGTCTTAAGTCTTGCGTCTTCCATCTTCAGTCTTCCGTCTTGGGTCTTCCGCCTTCAGTCTTCCGTCTTGCGTCTTCCGCCTTCAGTCTTCCGTCTTGCGTCTTCCGCCTTCAGTCTTCCGTCTTGCGTCTTCCGCCTTCAGTCTTCCGTCTTCAGTCTTCCGTCTTCAGTCTTCCATCTTCCGCCTTCAGTCTTCCGTCTTGCGTCTTCCGTCTTCAGTCTTGCGTCTTCCGCCTTCAGTCTTCCGCCTTCTGTCTTCCGTCTTCAGTCTTCCATCTTCCGCCTTCAGTCTTCCGTCTTGTGTCTTCCGCCTTCAGTCTTGCATCTTCCGTCTTAAGTCTTGCGTCTTCCATCTTCAGTCTTCCGTCTTGCGTCTTCCATCTTCAGTCTTCCGTCTTGCGTCTTACGTCTTGTGTCTTCCGCCTTCAGTCTTGCATCTTCCGTCTTAAGTCTTGCGTCTTCCATCTTCAGTCTTCCGTCTTGCGTCTTCCATCTTCAGTCTTCCGTCTTGCGTCTTACGTCTTGTGTCTTCCGCCTTCAGTCTTCCGACTTGCGTCTTCCGCCTTCAGTCTTCCGTCTTGCGTCTTCCGCCTTTAGTCTTCCGTCTTGCGTCTTCCGTCTTCCGCCTTCAGTCTTCCGTCTTCCGCCTTCAGTCTTGCGTCTTCCGCCTTCAGTCTTCCGTCTTGCGTTTTCCGCCTTCAGTCTTGCGTCTTCCGCCTTCAGTCTTGCGCCTTCCACCTTCAGTCTTCCGTCTTGCGTTTTCTGTCTTCAGTCTTCTGTCTTCCGCCTTCAGTCTTGCGTCTTCCGCCTTCAGTCTTCCGTCTTGCGCCTTCCGTCTTCAGTCTTCCGTCTTCTGTCTTCCGTCTTCAGTCGTGTGTCTTCCGTCTTGCGTCTTACGCCTTCAGTCTTCCGTCTTGTGTCTTCCACCTTCAGTCTTCCATCTTCCTCCTTCAGTCTTCCGTCTTCCGCCTTCAGTCTTCCGTCTTGCGTCTTCCGCCTTCAGTCTTCCATCTTGCGTCTTCCGCCTTCAGTCTTCCGTCTTGCGTCTTCCGCCTTCAGTCTTCCGTCTTGCGTCTTCCGCCTTCAGTCTTCCGTCTTGCGTCTTCCGCCTTCAGTCTTCCGTCTTGCGTCTTCCGCCTTCAGTCTTCCGTCTTGCGTCTTCCGCCTTCAGTCTTCCGTCTTGCGTCTTCCGCCTTCAGTCTTCCGTCTTGCGTCTTCCGCCTTCAGTCTTCCGTCTTGCGTCTTCCGCCTTCAGTCCTCCGTCTTGCGTCTTCCGCCTTCAGTCTTCCGTCTTGCGTCTTCCGCCTTCAGTCTTCCGTCTTCCGCCTTCAGTCTTCCGTCTTGCGTCTTCCGCCTTCAGTCTTCCGTCTTGCGTCTTCCGCCTTCAGTCTTCCGTCTTGCGTCTTCCGCCTTCAGTCTTCCGTCTTGCGTCTTCCGTCTTCCGCCTTCAGTCTTCCATCTTCCGCCTTCAGTCTTGCGTCTTCCGCCTTCAGTCTTCCGTCTTGCGTCTTCCGCCTTCAGTCTTCCGTCTTGCGTCTTCCGCCTTCAGTCTTCCGTCTTGCGTCTTCCGCCTTCAGTCTTCCGTCTTGCGTCTTCCGTCTTCCGCCTTCAGTCTTCCATCTTCCGCCTTCAGTCTTGCGTCTTCCGCCTTCAGTCTTCCGTCTTGCGTCTTCCGCCTTCAGTCTTCCGTCTTGCGTCTTCCGTCTTCCGCCTTCAGTCTTCCATCTTCCGCCTTCAGTCTTGCGTCTTCCGCCTTCAGTCTTCCGTCTTGCGTCTTCCGCCTTCAGTCTTCCGTCTTGCGTCTTCAGTCTTCCGTCTTGCGTCTTCCGCCTTCAGTCTTCCGTCTTGCGTCTTCCGCCTTTAGTCTTCCGTCTTGCGTCTTCCGCCTTCAGTCTTCCGTCTTGCGTCTTCCGCCTTCAGTCTTCCGTCTTGCGTCTTCCGCCTTCAGTCTTCCGTCTTCAGTCTTCCGTCTTCAGTCTTCCGTCTTCAGTCTTCCATCTTCCGCCTTCAGTCTTCCGTCTTGCGTCTTCCGTCTTCCGCCTTCAGTCTTGCGTCTTCCGCCTTCAGTCTTCCGTCTTGCGTTTTCCGCCTTCAGTCTTGCGTCTTCCGCCTTCAGTCTTGCGCCTTCCACCTTCAGTCTTCCGTCTTGCGTTTTCTGTCTTCAGTCTTCTGTCTTCCGCCTTCAGTCTTGCGTCTTCCGCCTTCAGTCTTCCGTCTTGCGCCTTCCGTCTTCAGTCTTCCGTCTTCTGTCTTCCGTCTTCAGTCGTGTGTCTTCCGTCTTGCGTCTTACGCCTTCAGTCTTCCGTCTTGTGTCTTCCACCTTCAGTCTTCCATCTTCCGCCTTCAGTCTTCCGTCTTCCGCCTTCAGTCTTCCGTCTTGCGTCTTCCGCCTTCAGTCTTCCATCTTGCGTCTTCCGCCTTCAGTCTTCCGTCTTGCGTCTTCCGCCTTCAGTCTTCCGTCTTGCGTCTTCCGCCTTCAGTCTTCCGTCTTGCGTCTTCCGCCTTCAGTCTTCCGTCTTGCGTCTTCCGCCTTCAGTCTTCCGTCTTGCGTCTTCCGCCTTCAGTCTTCCGTCTTGCGTCTTCCGCCTTCAGTCTTCCGTCTTGCGTCTTCCGCCTTCAGTCTTCCGTCTTGCGTCTTCCGCCTTCAGTCTTCTGTCTTGCGTCTTCCGCCTTCAGTCTTCCGCCTTCAGTCTTCCGTCTTGCGTCTTCCGCCTTCAGTCTTCCGTCTTGCGTCTTCCGCCTTCAGTCTTCCGTCTTGCGTCTTCCGCCTTCAGTCTTCCGTCTTGCGTCTTCCGCCTTCAGTCTTGCGTCTTCCGCCTTCAGTCTTGCGTCTTCCGCCTTCAGTCTTCCATCTTGCGTCTTCCGCCTTCAATCTTCCGTCTTGCGTCTTCCGCCTTTAGTCTTCAGTCTTCCGTCTTCCGCCTTCAGTCTTCCGTCTTGCGTCTTCCGCCTTCAGTCTTCCGTCTTGCGTCTTCCGCATTCAGTCTTCCGTCTTGACTCTTCAGTCTTCCGTCTTCCGCCTTCAGTCTTCCGTCTTCCGCCTTCAGTCTTCCGTCTTGCGTCTTCCGCCTTCAGTCTTCCGTCTTGCGTCTTCGGCCTTCAGTCTTCCGTCTTGCGTCTTCCGCCTTCAGTCTTCCATCTTGCGTCTTCCGCCTTCAGTCTTCCGTCTTGCGTCTTCCGCCTTCAGTCTTCCGTCTTGCGTCTTCCGCCTTCAGTCTTCCGTCTTGCGTCTTCCGTCTTCCGCCTTCAGTCTTCCATCTTCCGCCTTCAGTCTTGCGTCTTCCGCCTTCAGTCTTCCGTCTTGCGTCTTCCGCCTTCAGTCTTCCGTCTTGCGTCTTCCGCCTTCAGTCTTCCGTCTTCCGTCTTCAGTCGTGTGTCTTCCGTCTTGCGTCTTACGCCTTCAGTCTTCCGTCTTGTGTCTTCCACCTTCAGTCTTCCATCTTCCGCCTTCAGTCTTCCGTCTTCCGCCTTCAGTCTTCCGTCTTGCGTCTTCCGCCTTCAGTCTTCCATCTTGCGTCTTCCGCCTTCAGTCTTCCGTCTTGCGTCTTCCGCCTTCAGTCTTCCGTCTTGCGTCTTCCGCCTTCAGTCTTCCATCTTGCGTCTTCCGCCTTCAGTCTTCCGTCTTGCGTCTTCCGCCTTCAGTCTTCCGTCTTGCGTCTTCCGCCTTCAGTCTTCCGTCTTGCGTCTTCCGCCTTCAGTCTTCCGTCTTGCGTCTTCCGCCTTCAGTCTTCCGTCTTGCGTCTTCCGCCTTCAGTCTTCCGTCTTGCGTCTTCCGCCTTCAGTCTTCCGTCTTGCGTCTTCCGCCTTCAGTCTTCCGTCTTGCGTCTTCCGCCTTCAGTCTTCTGTCTTGCGTCTTCAGTCTTCCGCCTTCAGTCTTCCGTCTTGCGTCTTCCGCCTTCAGTCTTCCGTCTTGCGTCTTCCGCCTTCAGTCTTCCGTCTTGCGTCTTCCGCCTTCAGTCTTCCGTCTTGCGTCTTCCGCCTTCAGTCTTGCGTCTTCCGCCTTCAGTCTTGCGTCTTCCGCCTTCAGTCTTCCATCTTGCGTCTTCCGCCTTCAATCTTCCGTCTTGCGTCTTCCGCCTTTAGTCTTCAGTCTTCCGTCTTCCGCCTTCAGTCTTCCGTCTTGCGTCTTCCGCCTTCAGTCTTCCGTCTTGCGTCTTCCGCATTCAGTCTTCCGTCTTGACTCTTCAGTCTTCCGTCTTCCGCCTTCAGTCTTCCGTCTTCCGCCTTCAGTCTTCCGTCTTGCGTCTTCCGCCTTCAGTCTTCCGTCTTGCGTCTTCGGCCTTCAGTCTTCCGTCTTGCGTCTTCCGCCTTCAGTCTTCCATCTTGCGTCTTCCGCCTTCAATCTTCCGTCTTGCGTCTTCCGCCTTCAGTCTTCCGTCTTGCGTCTTCCGCCTTCAGTCTTCCGTCTTGCGTCTTCCGTCTTCCGCCTTCAGTCTTCCATCTTCCGCCTTCAGTCTTGCGTCTTCCGCCTTCAGTCTTCCGTCTTGCGTCTTCCGCCTTCAGTCTTCCGTCTTGCGTCTTCAGTCTTCCGTCTTGCGTCTTCCGCCTTCAGTCTTCCGTCTTGCGTCTTCCGCCTTTAGTCTTCCGTCTTGCGTCTTCCGCCTTCAGTCTTCCGTCTTGCGTCTTCCGCCTTCAGTCTTCCGTCTTGCGTCTTCCGCCTTCAGTCTTCCGTCTTGCGTCTTCCGCCTTCAGTCTTCCGTCTTCAGTCTTCCGTCTTCAGTCTTCCGTCTTCAGTCTTCCATCTTCCGCCTTCAGTCTTCCGTCTTGCGTCTTCCGTCTTCAGTCTTGCATCTTCCGTCTTAAGTCTTGCGTCTTCCATCTTCAGTCTTCCGTCTTGCGTCTTCCATCTTCAGTCTTCCGTCTTGCGTCTTACGTCTTGTGTCTTCCGCCTTCAGTCTTGCATCTTCCGTCTTAAGTCTTGCGTCTTCCATCTTCAGTCTTCCGTCTTGCGTCTTCCATCTTCAGTCTTCCGTCTTGCGTCTTACGTCTTGTGTCTTCCGCCTTTAGTCTTCCGACTTGCGTCTTCCGCCTTCAGTCTTCCGTCTTGCGTCTTCCGCCTTCAGTCTTCCGTCTTGCGTCTTCCGCCTTCAGTCTTTCGTCTTGCGTCTTCCGCCTTCAGCCTTCCATCTTCAGTCTTCCGCCTTCAGTCTTCCGTCTTCAGTCTTCCGTCTTCAGTCTTCCGTCTTGTGTCTTCAGTCTTCCGTCTTGCGTCTTCCGCCTTCAGTCTTCCGTCTTGCGTCTTCCGGCTTCAGTCTTCCGTCTTGCGTCTTCAGTCTTCCGTCTTGCGTCTTCCGCCTTCAGTCTTCCGTCTTGCGTCTTCCGCCTTCAGTCTTCCGTCTTGCGTCTTCCGCCTTCAGTCTTCCGTCTTGCGTCTTCCGCCTTCAGTCTTCCGTCTTGCGTCTTCCGCCTTCAGTCTTCCGTCTTGCGTCTTCCGCCTTCAGTCTTCCGTCTTCAGTCTTCCGTCTTCAGTCTTCCGTCTTCAGTCTTCCATCTTCCGCCTTCAGTCTTCCGTCTTGCGTCTTCCGTCTTCAGTCTTGCATCTTCCGTCTTAAGTCTTGCGTCTTCCATCTTCAGTCTTCCGTCTTGCGTCTTCCATCTTCAGTCTTCCGTCTTGCGTCTTACGTCTTGTGTCTTCCGCCTTCAGTCTTCCGTCTTGCGTCTTCCGTCTTCAGTCTTCCATCTTCCGCCTTCAGTCTTCCGTCTTGCGTCTTCCGTCTTCAGTCTTGCGTCTTCCGCCTTCAGTCTTGCATCTTCCGTCTTCAGTCTTCCGTCTTGCGTCTTCCATCTTCAGTATTCCGTCTTGCGTCTTACGTCTTGTGTCTTCCGCCTTCAGTCTTTCGTCTTCTGCCTTCAGTCTTCCGTCTTGCGTCTTTAGTCTTCCGTCTTGCGTCTTCCGCCTTCAGTCTTCCGTCTTGCGTCTTCCGCCTTCAGTCTTCCGTCTTGCGTCTTCCGCCTTCAGTCCTCCGTCTTCAGTCTTCCGCCTTCAGTCTTCCGTCTTCAGTCTTCCGTCTTCAGTCTTCCATCTTCCGCCTTCAGTCTTCCGTCTTGCGTCTTCCGTCTTCAGTCTTGCATCTTCCGCCTTCAGTCTTCCGCCTTCTGTCTTCCGTCTTCAGTCTACCATATTCTGCCTTCAGTCTTCCGTCTTGTGTCTTCCGCCTTCAGTCTTGCATCTTCCGTCTTAAGTCTTGCGTCTTCCATCTTCAGTCTTCCGTCTTGCGTCTTCCATCTTCAGTCTTCCGTCTTGCGTCTTACGTCTTGTGTCTTCCGCCTTCAGTCTTCCGACTTGCGTCTTCCGCCTTCAGTCTTCCGTCTTCCGCCTTTAGTCTTCCGTCTTGCGTCTTCCGCCTTCAGTCTTCCATCTTCCGCCTTCAGTCTTGCGTCTTCCGCCTTCAGTCTTCCGTCTTGCGTCTTCCGCCTTCAGTCTTGCGTCTTCCGCCTTCAGTCTTGCGTCTTCCCCTGTCAGTCTTCCGTCTTGCGTTTTCCGTCTTCAGTCTTCTGTCTTCCGCCTTCAGTCTTGCGTCTTCCGCCTTCAGTCTTCCGTCTTGCGCCTTCCGTCTTCAGTCTTCCGTCTTCAGTCTTGCGACTTCCGTCTTACGCCTTCAGTCTTCCGTCTTGTGTCTTCCGCCTTCAGTCTTCCATCTTCCGCCTTCAGTCTTGCGTCTTCCGCCTTCAGTCTTCCGTCTTGCGTCTTCCGCCTTCAGTCTTCCGTCTTCCGCCTTTAGTCTTCCGTCTTGCGTCTTCCGCCTTCAGTCTTCCATCTTCCGCCTTCAGTCTTGCGTCTTCCGCCTTCAGTCTTCCGTCTTGCGTCTTCCGCCTTCAGTCTTGCGTCTTCCGCCTTCAGTCTTGCGTCTTCCCCTGTCAGTCTTCCGTCTTGCGTTTTCCGTCTTCATTCTTCTGTCTTCCGCCTTCAGTCTTGCGTCTTCCGCCTTCAGTCTTCCGTCTTGCGCCTTCCGTCTTCAGTCTTCCGTCTTCAGTCTTGCGACTTCCGTCTTACGCCTTCAGTCTTCCGTCTTGTGTCTTCCGCCTTCAGTCTTCCGTCTTGCGTCTTCCGCCTTCAGTCTTCCGTCTTGCGTCTTCCGCCTTCAGTCTTCCGTCTTCAGTCTTCCGTCTTCAGTCTTCCGTCTTCAGTCTTCCATCTTCCGCCTTCAGTCTTCCGTCTTGCGTCTTCCGTCTTCCGCCTTCAGTCTTGCGTCTTCCGCCTTCAGTCTTCCGTCTTGCATCTTCCGCCTTCAGTCTTCCGTCTTGCGTCTTCCGCCTTCAGTCTTCCGTCTTGCGTCTTCCGCCTTCAGTCTTCCGTCTTCCGTCTTCCGCCTTCAGTTTTCCGTCTTGCGTCTTCCGCCTTCAGTCTTCAGTCTTCCGCCTTCAGTCTTCCGCCTTCAGTCTTCCGTCTTGCGTCTTCCGCCTTCAGTCTTCCATCTTGCGTCTTCCGCCTTCAGTCTTCCGTCTTCCGCCTTCAGTCTTCCGTCTTGCGTCTTCCATCTTCAGTCTTCCGTCTTGCGTCTTACGTCTTGTGTCTTCCGCCTTCAGTCTTCCGACTTGCGTCTTCCGCCTTCAGTCTTCCGTCTTGCGTCTTCCGCCTTCAGTCTTCCGTCTTGCGTCTTCCGCCTTAAGTCTTCCGTCTTGCGTCTTCCGCCTTCAGTCTTCAGTCTTCCGCCTTCAGTCTTCCGCCTTCAGTCTTCCGTCTTGCGTCTTCCGCCTTCAGTCTTCCATCTTGCGTCTTCCGCCTTCAGTCTTCCGTCTTCCGCCTTCAGTCTTCCGTCTTGCGTCTTCCGCCTTCAGTCTTCCGTCTTGCGTCTTTCGCCTTCAGTCTTCCGCCTTCAGTCTTCCATCTTCCGCCTTCAGTCTTCCGTCTTGCGTCTTCCGTCTTCAGTCTTGCATCTTCCGCCTTCAGTCTTCCGCCTTCTGTCTTCCGTCTTCAGTCTACCATATTCTGCCTTCAGTCTTCCGTCTTGTGTCTTCCGCCTTCAGTCTTGCATCTTCCGTCTTAAGTCTTGCGTCTTCCATCTTCAGTCTTCCGTCTTGCGTCTTCCATCTTCAGTCTTCCGTCTTGCGTCTTACGTCTTGTGTCTTCCGCCTTCAGTCTTCCGACTTGCGTCTTCCGCCTTCAGTCTTCCGTCTTCCGCCTTTAGTCTTCCGTCTTGCGTCTTCCGCCTTCAGTCTTCCATCTTCCGCCTTCAGTCTTGCGTCTTCCGCCTTCAGTCTTCCGTCTTGCGTCTTCCGCCTTCAGTCTTGCGTCTTCCGCCTTCAGTCTTGCATCTTCCCCTGTCAGTCTTCCGTCTTGCGTTTTCCGTCTTCAGTCTTCTGTCTTCCGCCTTCAGTCTTGCGTCTTCCGCCTTCAGTCTTCCGTCTTGCGCCTTCCGTCTTCAGTCTTCCGTCTTCAGTCTTGCGACTTCCGTCTTACGCCTTCAGTCTTCCGTCTTGTGTCTTCCGCCTTCAGTCTTCCATCTTCCGCCTTCAGTCTTGCGTCTTCCGCCTTCAGTCTTCCGTCTTGCGTCTTCCGCCTTCAGTCTTCCGTCTTCCGCCTTTAGTCTTCCGTCTTGCGTCTTCCGCCTTCAGTCTTCCATCTTCCGCCTTCAGTCTTGCGTCTTCCGCCTTCAGTCTTCCGTCTTGCGTCTTCCGCCTTCAGTCTTGCGTCTTCCGCCTTCAGTCTTGCGTCTTCCCCTGTCAGTCTTCCGTCTTGCGTTTTCCGTCTTCATTCTTCTGTCTTCCGCCTTCAGTCTTGCGTCTTCCGCCTTCAGTCTTCCGTCTTGCGCCTTCCGTCTTCAGTCTTCCGTCTTCAGTCTTGCGACTTCCGTCTTACGCCTTCAGTCTTCCGTCTTGTGTCTTCCGCCTTCAGTCTTCCGTCTTGCGTCTTCCGCCTTCAGTCTTCCGTCTTGCGTCTTCCGCCTTCAGTCTTCCGTCTTCAGTCTTCCGTCTTCAGTCTTCCGTCTTCAGTCTTCCATCTTCCGCCTTCAGTCTTCCGTCTTGCGTCTTCCGTCTTCCGCCTTCAGTCTTGCGTCTTCCGCCTTCAGTCTTCCGTCTTGCATCTTCCGCCTTCAGTCTTCCGTCTTGCGTCTTCCGCCTTCAGTCTTCCGTCTTGCGTCTTCCGCCTTCAGTCTTCCGTCTTCCGTCTTCCGCCTTCAGTTTTCCGTCTTGCGTCTTCCGCCTTCAGTCTTCAGTCTTCCGCCTTCAGTCTTCCGCCTTCAGTCTTCCGTCTTGCGTCTTCCGCCTTCAGTCTTCCATCTTGCGTCTTCCGCCTTCAGTCTTCCGTCTTCCGCCTTCAGTCTTCCGTCTTGCGTCTTCCATCTTCAGTCTTCCGTCTTGCATCTTACGTCTTGTGTCTTCCGCCTTCAGTCTTCCGACTTGCGTCTTCCGCCTTCAGTCTTCCGTCTTGCGTCTTCCGCCTTCAGTCTTCCGTCTTGCGTCTTCCGCCTTAAGTCTTCCGTCTTGCGTCTTCCGCCTTCAGTCTTCAGTCTTCCGCCTTCAGTCTTCCGCCTTCAGTCTTCCGTCTTGCGTCTTCCGCCTTCAGTCTTCCATCTTGCGTCTTCCGCCTTCAGTCTTCCGTCTTCCGCCTTCAGTCTTCCGTCTTGCGTCTTCCGCCTTCAGTCTTCCGTCTTGCGTCTTTCGCCTTCAGTCTTCCGCCTTCAGTCTTCCGTCTTGCGTCTTCCGCCTTCAGTCTTCCGTCTTCCGTCTTCCGCCTTCAGTTTTCCGTCTTGCGTCTTCCGCCTTCAGTCTTCCGTCTTGCGTCTTCCGCCTTCAGTCTTCCGTCTTGCGTCTTCCGCCTTCAGTCTTCCGTCTTGCGTCTTCCGCCTTCAGTCTTCCGTCTTCCGCCTTCAGTCTTCCGTCTTCCGTCTTCCGCCTTCAGTCTTCCGTCTTGCGTCTTCCGCCTTCAGTCTTCCGTCTTGCGTCTTCAGTCTTCCGTCTTGCGTCTTCCGCCTTCAGTCTTCCGTCTTGCGTCTTCCGCCTTCAGTCTTCCGTCTTGCGTCTTCCGCCTTCAGTCTTCCGTCTTCAGTCTTCCGCCTTCAGTCTTCCGTCTTCAGTCTTCCATCTTCCGCCTTCAGTCTTCCGTCTTGCGTCTTCCGTCTTCAGTCTTGCGTCTTCCGCCTTCAGTCTTCCGCCTTCTGTCTTCCGTCTTCAGTCTTTCATCTTCTGCCTTCAGTCTTCCGTCTTGTGTCTTCCGCCTTCAGTCTTGCATCTTCCATCTTAAGTCTTGCGTCTTCCATCTTCAGTCTTCCGTCTTGCGTCTTCCATCTTCAGACTTCCGTCTTGCGTCTTACGTCTTGTGTCTTCCGCCTTCAGTCTTCCGACTTGCGTCTTCCGCCTTCAGTCTTCCGTCTTGCGTCTTCCGCCTTTAGTCTTGCGTCTTCCGTCTTCCGCCTTCAGTCTTCCATCTTCCGCCTTCAGTCTTGCGTCTTCCGCCTTCAGTCTTCCGCCTTCAGTCTTGCGTCTTCTGCCTTCAGTCTTGCGTCTTCCACCTTCAGTCTTCCGTCTTGCGTTTTCCGTCTTCAGTCTTCTGTCTTCCGCCTTCAGTCTTGCGTCTTCCGCCTTCAGTCTTCCGTCTTGCGCCTTCCGTCTTCAGTCTTCCGTCTTCCGTCTTCCGTCTTCAGTCTTGCGTCTTCCGTCTTGCGTCTTACGCCTTCAGTCTTCCGTCTTGCGTCTTACGCCTTCAGTCTTTCGTCTTGTGTCTTCCGCCTTCAGTCTTGCGTCTTCCGCCTTCAGTCTTCCGTCTTGCGTCTTCCGCCTTCAGTCTTCCGTCTTGCGTCTTCCGCCTTAAGTCTTCCGTCTTGCGTCTTCCGCCTTCAGTCTTCAGTCTTCCGCCTTCAGTCTTCCGCCTTCAGTCTTCCGTCTTGCGTCTTCCGCCTTCAGTCTTCCGTCTTGCGTCTTCCGCCTTCAGTCTTCCGTCTTCCGCCTTCAGTCTTCCGTCTTCCGCCTTCAGTCTTGCGTCTTCCGCCTTCAGTCTTCCGTCTTGCGTCTTCCGCCTTCAGTCTTCCGTCTTGCGTCTTCCGCCTTCAGTCTTCCGTCTTGCGTCTTCCGCCTTCAGTCTTCCGTCTTGCGTCTTCCGCCTTCAGTCTTCCGTCTTGCGTCTTCCGCCTTCAGTCTTCCGTCTTGCGTCTTCCGCCTTCAGTCTTCCGTCTTGCGTCTTCCGCCTTCAGTCTTCCATCTTGCGTCTTCCGCCTTCAGTCTTCCGTCTTGCGTCTTCCGCCTTCAGTCTTCCGTCTTGCGTCTTCCGCCTTCAGTCTTCCGTCTTGCGTCTTCCGCCTTCAGTCTTCCGTCTTGCGTCTTCCGCCTTCAGTCTTCCGTCTTGCGTCTTGCGCCTTCAGTCTTCCGTCTTGCGTCTTCCGCATTCAGTCTTCCGTCTTCCGCCTTCAGACTTCCGTCTTCCGCCTTCAGTCTTCCGTCTTGCGTCTTCCGCCTTCAGTCTTCCGTCTTGCGTCTTCAGTCTTCCGTCTTGGGTCTTCCGCCTTCAGTCTTCCGTCTTGCGTCTTCCGCCTTCAGTCTTCCGTCTTGCGTCTTCCGCCTTCAGTCTTCCGTCTTCAGTCTTCCGTCTTCAGTCTTCCATCTTCCGCCTTCAGTCTTCCATCTTGCGTCTTCCGTCTTCAGTCTTGCGTCTTCCGCCTTCAGTCTTCCGCCTTCTGTCTTCCGTCTTCAGTCTTCCATCTTCCGCCTTCAGTCTTCCATCTTCCGCCTTCAGTCTTCCGTCTTGTGTCTTCCGCCTTCAGTCTTGCATCTTCCGTCTTAAGTCTTGCGTCTTCCATCTTCAGTCTTCCGTCTTGGGTCTTCCGCCTTCAGTCTTCCGTCTTGCGTCTTCCGCCTTCAGTCTTCCGTCTTGCGTCTTCCGCCTTCAGTCTTCCGTCTTGCGTCTTCAGTCTTCCGTCTTGGGTCTTCCGCCTTCAGTCTTCCGTCTTGCGTCTTCCGCCTTCAGTCTTCCGTCTTGCGTCTTCCGCCTTCAGTCTTCCGTCTTGCGTCTTCCGCCTTCAGTCTTCCGTCTTCAGTCTTCCGTCTTCAGTCTTCCATCTTCCGCCTTCAGTCTTCCATCTTGCGTCTTCCGTCTTCAGTCTTGCGTCTTCCGCCTTCAGTCTTCCGCCTTCTGTCTTCCGTCTTCAGTCTTCCATCTTCCGCCTTCAGTCTTCCGTCTTGTGTCTTCCGCCTTCAGTCTTGCATCTTCCGTCTTAAGTCTTGCGTCTTCCATCTTCAGTCTTCCGTCTTGGGTCTTCCGCCTTCAGTCTTCCGTCTTGCGTCTTCCGCCTTCAGTCTTCCGCCTTGCGTCTTCCGCCTTCAGTCTTGCGTCTTCCGCCTTCAGTCTTCCGTCTTCAGTCTTCCGTCTTCAGTCTTCCATCTTCCGCCTTCAGTCTTCCGTCTTGCGTCTTCCGTCTTCAGTCTTCCATCTTCCGCCTTCAGTCTTCCGTCTTGCGTCTTCCGTCTTCAGTCTTGCGTCTTCCGCCTTCAGTCTTCCGCCTTCTGTCTTCCGTCTTCAGTCTTCCATCTTCCGCCTTCAGTCTTCCGTCTTGTGTCTTCCGCCTTCAGTCTTGCATCTTCCGTCTTAAGTCTTGCGTCTTCCATCTTCAGTCTTCCGTCTTGCGTCTTCCATCTTCAGTCTTCCGTCTTGCGTCTTACGTCTTGTGTCTTCCGCCTTCAGTCTTGCATCTTCCGTCTTAAGTCTTGCGTCTTCCATCTTCAGTCTTCCGTCTTGCGTCTTCCATCTTCAGTCTTCCGTCTTGCGTCCTACGTCTTGTGTCTTCCGCCTTCAGTCTTCCGACTTGCGTCTTCCGCCTTCAGTCTTCCGTCTTGCGTCTTCCGCCTTTAGTCTTCCGTCTTGCGTCTTCGGTCTTCCGCCTTCAGTCTTCCATCTTCCGCCTTCAGTCTTGCGTCTTCCGCCTTCAGTCTTCCGTCTTGCGTTTTCCGCCTTCAGTCTTGCGTCTTCCGCCTTCAGTCTTGCGCCTTCCACCTTCAGTCTTCCGTCTTGCGTTTTCTGTCTTTAGTCTTCTGTCTTCCGTCTTCAGTCTTGCGTCTTCCGCCTTCAGTCTTCCGTCTTGCGCCTTCCGTCTTCAGTCTTCCGTCTTCTGTCTTCCGTCTTCAGTCGTGTGTCTTCCGTCTTGCGTCTTACGCCTTTAGTCTTCCGTCTTGTGTCTTCCACCTTCAGTCTTCCATCTTCCGCCTTCAGTCTTCCGTCTTCCGCCTTCAGTCTTCCGTCTTGCGTCTTCCGCCTTCAGTCTTCCATCTTGCGTCTTCCGCCTTCAGTCTTCCGTCTTGCGTCTTCCGCCTTCAGTCTTCCGTCTTGCGTCTTCCGCCATCAGTCTTCCGTCTTGCGTCTTCCGCCTTCAGTCTTCCGTCTTGCGTCTTCCGCCTTCAGTCTTCCGTCTTGCGTCTTCCGCCTTCAGTCTTCCGTCTTGCGTCTTCCGCCTTCAGTCTTCCGTCTTGCGTCTTCCGCCTTCAGTCTTCCGTCTTGCGTCTTCCGCCTTCAGTCTTCTGTCTTGCGTCTTCCGCCTTCAGTCTTCCGCCTTCAGTCTTCCGTCTTGCGTCTTCCGCCTTCAGTCTTCCGTCTTGCGTCTTCCGCCTTCAGTCTTCCGTCTTGCGTCTTCCGCTTTCAGTCTTCCGTCTTGCGTCTTCCGCCTTCAGTCTTGCGTCTTCCGCCTTCAGTCTTGCGTCTTCCGCCTTCAGTCTTCCATCTTGCGTCTTCCGCCTTCAATCTTCCGTCTTGCGTCTTCCGCCTTTAGTCTTCAGTCTTCCGTCTTCCGCCTTCAGTCTTCCGTCTTGCGTCTTCCGCCTTCAGTCTTCCGTCTTGCGTCTTCCGCATTCAGTCTTCCGTCTTGACTCTTCAGTCTTCCGTCTTCCGCCTTCAGTCTTCCGTCTTCCGCCTTCAGTCTTCCGTCTTGCGTCTTCCGCCTTCAGTCTTCCGTCTTGCGTCTTCAGTCTTCCGTCTTGCGTCTTCCGCCTTCAGTCTTCCGTCTTGCGTCTTCCGCCTTCAGTCTTCCGTCTTGCGTCTTCCGCCTTTAGTCTTCCGTCTTGCGTCTTCCGCCTTCAGTCTTCCGTCTTGCGTCTTCCGCCTTCAGTCTTCCGTCTTGCGTCTTCCGCCTTCAGTCTTCCGTCTTGACTCTTCAGTCTTCCGTCTTCCGCCTTCAGTCTTCCGTCTTCCGCCTTCAGTCTTCCGTCTTGCGTCTTCCGCCTTCAGTCTTCCGTCTTGCGTCTTCAGTCTTCCGTCTTGCGTCTTCCGCCTTCAGTCTTCCGTCTTGCGTCTTCCGCCTTCAGTCTTCCGTCTTGCGTCTTCCGCCTTTAGTCTTCCGTCTTGCGTCTTCCGCCTTCAGTCTTCCGTCTTGCGTCTTCCGCCTTCAGTCTTCCGTCTTGCGTCTTCCGCCTTCAGTCTTCCGTCTTCAGTCTTCCGTCTTCAGTCTTCCGTCTTCAGTCTTCCATCTTCCGCCTTCAGTCTTCCGTCTTGCGTCTTCCGTCTTCAGTCTTGCATCTTCCGTCTTAAGTCTTGCGTCTTCCATCTTCAGTCTTCCGTCTTGCGTCTTCCATCTATAGTCTTCCGTCTTGCGTCTTACGTCTTGTGTCTTCCGCCTTCAGTCTTGCATCTTCCGTCTTAAGTCTTGCGTCTTCCATCTTCAGTCTTCCGTCTTGCGTCTTCCATCTTCAGTCTTCCGTCTTGCGTCTTACGTCTTGTGTCTTCCGCCTTTAGTCTTCCGACTTGCGTCTTCCGCCTTCAGTCTTCCGTCTTGCGTCTTCCGCCTTCAGTCTTCCGTCTTGCGTCTTCCGCCTTCAGTCTTTCGTCTTGCGTCTTCTGCCTTCAGCCTTCCGTCTTCAGTCTTCCGCCTTCAGTCTTCCGTCTTCAGTCTTCCGTCTTCAGTCTTCCGTCTTCAGTCTTCAGTCTTCCGTCTTGCGTCTTCCGCCTTCAGTCTTCCGTCTTGCGTCTTCCGCCTTCAGTCTTCCGTCTTGCGTCTTCAGTCTTCCGTCTTGCGTCTTCCGCCTTCAGTCTTCCGTCTTGCGTCTTCCGCCTTCAGTCTTCCGTCTTGCGTCTTCCGCCTTCAGTCTTCCGTCTTGCGTCTTCAGTCTTCCGTCTTGCGTCTTCCGCCTTCAGTCTTCCGTCTTGCGTCTTCCGCCTTCAGTCTTCCGTCTTGCGTCTTCCGCCTTCAGTCTTCCGTCTTGCGTCTTCCGCCTTCAGTCTTCCGTCTTGCGTCTTCCGCCTTCAGTCTTCCGTCTTGCGTCTTCCGCCTTCAGTCTTCCGTCTTCAGTCTTCCGTCTTCAGTCTTCCGTCTTCAGTCTTCCGTCTTCAGTCTTCCGTCTTCCGTCTTGCGTCTTCCGTCTTCAGTCTTGCATCTTGCGTCTTCCGTCTTCAGTCTTGCATCTTCCGTCTTAAGTCTTGCGTCTTCCATCTTCAGTCTTACGTCTTGCGTCTTCCATCTTCAGTCTTGCATCTTCCGTCTTAAGTCTTGCGTCTTCCATCTTCAGTCTTCCGTCTTGCGTCTTCCATCTTCAGTCTTCAGTCTTGCGTCTTACGTCTTGTCGTGTCTTCCGCCTTTAGTCTTCCGACTTGCGTCTTCCGCCTTCAGTCTTCCGTCTTGCGTCTTCCGCCTTCAGTCTTCCGTCTTGCGTCTTCCGCCTTCAGTCTTTCGTCTTGCGTCTTCCGCCTTCAGCCTTCCGTCTTCAGTCTTCCGCCTTCAGTCTTCCGTCTTCAGTCTTCCGTCTTCAGTCTTCCGTCTTGTGTCTTCCGCCTTCAGTCTTCCATCTTGCGTCTTCCGCCTTCAGTCTTCCGTCTTGCGTCTTCGGTCTTCAGTCTTCCATCTTCCGCCTTCAGTCTTCCGTCTTGCGTCTTCCGTCTTCAGTCTTGCGTCTTCCGCCTTCAGTCTTCCGCCTTCTGTCTTCCGTCTTCAGTCTTCCATCTTCCGCCTTCAGTCTTGCGTCTTCCGCCTTCAGTCTTGCATCTTCCGTCTTCAGTCTTCCGTCTTGCGTCTTCCATCTTCAGTATTCCGTCTTGCGTCTAACGTCTTACGTCTTGTGTCTTCCGCCTTCAGTCTTCCGTCTTCCGCCTTCAGTCTTCCGTCTTCTGCCTTCAGTCTTCCGTCTTGCGTCTTCCGCCTTCAGTCTTCCGTCTTGCGTCTTCCACCTTCAGTCTTCCGTCTTGCGTCTTCCGCCTTCAGTCTTCCGTCTTGCGTCTTCCGCCTTCAGTCTTTCGTCTTGCGTCTTCCGCCTTCAGCCTTCCGTCTTCAGTCTTCCGCCTTCAGTCTTCCGTCTTCCGTCTTGTGTCTTCCGCCTTAAGTCTTCCATCTTGCGTCTTCTGCCTTCAGTCTTCCGTCTTGCGTCTTCCGTCTTCAGTCTTCCATCTTCCGCCTTCAGTCTTCCGTCTTGCGTCTTCCGTCTTCAGTCTTGCGTCTTCCGCCTTCAGTCTTCCGCCTTCTGTCTTCCGTCTTCAGTCTTCCATCTTCCGCCTTCAGTCTTGCGTCTTCCGCCTTCAGTCTTGCATCTTCCGTCTTCAGTCTTCCGTCTTGCGTCTTCCATCTTCAGTATTCCGTCTTGCGTCTTACGTCTTGTGTCTTCCGCCTTCAGTCTTTCGTCTTCCGCCTTCAGTCTTCCGTCTTGCGTCTTTAGTCTTCCGTCTTGCGTCTTCCGCCTTCAGTCTTCCGTCTTGCGTCTTCCGCCTTCAGTCTTCCGTCTTGCGTCTTCCGCCTTCAGTCTTCCGCCTTCAGTCTTCCGTCTTCAGTCTTCCGCCTTCAGTCTTCCGCCTTCAGTCTTCCGTCTTCAGTCTTCCGTCTTCAGTCTTCCATCTTCCGCCTTCAGTCTTCCGTCTTGCGTCTTCCGTCTTCAGTCTTGCATCTTCCGCCTTCAGTCTTCCGCCTTCTTTCTTCCGTCTTCAGTCTACCATATTCTGCCTTCAGTCTTCCGTCTTGTGTCTTCCGCCTTCAGTCTTGCATCTTCCGTCTTAAGTCTTGCGTCTTCCATCTTCGGTCTTCCGTCTTGCGTCTTCCATCTTCAGTCTTCCGTCTTGCGTCTTACGTCTTGTGTCTTCCGCCTTCAGTCTTCCGACTTGCGTCTTCCGCCTTCAGTCTTCCGTCTTGCGTCTTCCGCCTTTAGTCTTCCGTCTTGCGTCTTCCGTCTTCCGCCTTCAGTCTTCCATCTTCCGCCTTCAGTCTTGCGTCTTCCGCCTTCAGTCTTCCGTCTTGCGTCTTCCGCCTTCAGTCTTGCGTCTTCCGCCTTCAGTCTTGCGTCTTCCACCTTCAGTCTTCCGTCTTGCGTTTTCCGTCTTCAGTCTTCTGTCTTCCGCCTTCAGTCTTGCGTCTTCCGCCTTCAGTCTTCCGTCTTGCGCCTTCCGTCTTCAGTCTTCCGTCTTCCGTCTTCAGTCTTGCGACTTCCGTCTTGCGTCTTACGCCTTCAGTCTTCCGTCTTGTGTCTTCCGCCTTCAGTCTTCCATCTTCCGCCTTCAGTCTTGCGTCTTCCGCCTTCAGTCTTCCGTCTTGCGTCTTCCGCCTTCAGTCTTCCGTCTTGCGTCTTCCGCCTTAAGTCTTCCGTCTTGCGTCTAACGCCTTCAGTCTTCAGTCTTCCGCCTTCAGTCTTCCGCCTTCAGTCTTCCGTCTTGCGTCTTCCGCCTTCAGTCTATCATCTTGCGTCTTCCGCCTTCAGTCTTCCGTCTTCCGCCTTCAGTCTTCCGTCTTGCGTCTTCCGCCTTCAGTCTTCCGTCTTGCGTCTTTCGCCTTCAGTCTTCCGCCTTCAGTCTTCCGTCTTGCGTCTTCCGCCTTCAGTCTTCCGTCTTGCATCTTCCGCCTTCAGTCTTCCGTCTTGCATCTTCCGCCTTCAGTCTTCCGTCTTGCGTCTTCCGCCTTCAGTCTTCCGTCTTGCGTCTTCCGCCTTCAGTCTTGCGTCTTCCGCCTTCAGTCTTCCGTATTCCGTCTTCCGCCTTCAGTCTTCCGTCTTGCGTCTTCCGCCTTCAGTCTTCCGTCTTGCGTCTTCCGCCTTCAGTCTTCCGTCTTGCGTCTTCCGCCTTCAGTCTTCCATCTTGCGTCTTCCGCCTTCAGTCTTCCGTCTTGCGTCTTCCGCCTTCAGTCTTCCAGCTTCCGCCTTCAGTCTTCCGTCTTCCGCCTTCAGTCTTCCGTCTTGCGTCTTCCGCCTTCAGTCTTCCGTCTTGCGTCTTCAGTCTTCCGTCTTGCGTCTTCCGCCTTCAGTCTTCCGTCTTGCGTCTTCCGCCTTCAGTCTTCCGTCTTGCGTCTTCCGCCTTCAGTCTTCCGTCTTGCGTCTTCCGCCTTCAGTCTTCCGTCTTCAGTCTTCCGCCTTCAGTCTTCCGTCTTCAGTCTTCCGTCTTCCGCCTTCAGTCTTCCGTCTTGCGTCTTCCGTCTTCAGTCTTGCGTCTTCCGCCTTCAGTCTTCCGCCTTCTGTCTTCCGTCTTCAGTCTTTCATCTTCTGCCTTCAGTCTTCCGTCTTGTGTCTTCCGCCTTCAGTCTTGCATCTTCCGTCTTAAGTCTTGCGTCTTCCATCTTCAGTCTTCCGTCTTGCGTCTTCCATCTTCAGTCTTCCGTCTTGCGTCTTACGTCTTGTGTCTTCCGCCTTCAGTCTTCCGACTTGCGTCTTCCGCCTTCAGTCTTCCGTCTTGCGTCTTCCGCCTTTAGTCTTCCGTCTTGCGTCTTCCGCCTTCAGTCTTCCATCTTCCGCCTTCAGTCTTGCGTCTTCCGCCTTCAGTCTTCCGTCTTGCGTCTTCCGCCTTCAGTCTTGCGTCTTCCGCCTTCAGTCTTGCGTCTTCCACCTTCAGTCTTCCGTCTTGCGTTTTCCGTCTTCAGTCTTCTGTCTTCCGCCTTCAGTCTTGCGTCTTCCGCCTTCAGTCTTCCGTCTTGCGCCTTCCGTCTTCAGTCTTCCGTCTTCTGTCTTGCGTCTTCCGTCTTGCGTCTTACGCCTTCAGTCTTCCGTCTTGCGTCTTACGCCTTCAGTCTTTCGTCTTGTGTCTTCCGCCTTCAGTCTTGCGTCTTCCGCCTTCAGTCTTCCGTCTTGCGTCTTCCGCCTTCAGTCTTCCGTCTTGCGTCTTCCGCCTTAAGTCTTCCGTCTTGCGTCTTCCGCCTTCAGTCTTCAGTCTTCCGCCTTCAGTCTTCCGCCTTCAGTCTTCCGTCTTGCGTCTTCCGCCTTCAGTCTTCCGTCTTGCGTCTTCCGCCTTCAGTCTTCCGTCTTGCGTCTTCCGCCTTCAGTCTTCCGTCTTCCGCCTTCAGTCTTCCGTCTTCCGCCTTCAGTCTTCCGTCTTCCGCCTTCAGTCTTCCGTCTTGCGTCTTCCGCCTTCAGTCTTCCGTCTTGCGTCTTCCGCCTTCAGTCTTCCGTCTTGCGTCTTCCGCCTTCAGTCTTCCGTCTTGCGTCTTCCGCCTTCAGTCTTCCGTCTTCAGTCTTCCGTCTTCAGTCTTCCATCTTCGCCTTCAGTCTTCCGTCTTGCGTCTTCCGTCTTCAGTCTTGCGTCTTCCGCCTTCAGTCTTCCGTCTTCAGTCTTCCATCTTCCGCCTTCAGTCTTCCGTCTTGTGTCTTCCGCCTTCAGTCTTGCATCTTCCGTCTTCCGTCTTGGGTCTTCCGCCTTCAGTCTTCCGTCTTGCGTCTTCCGCCTTCAGTCTTCCGTCTTGCGTCTTCCGCCTTCAGTCTTCCGTCTTGCGTCTTCCGCATTCAGTCTTCCGTCTTCAGTCTTCCGTCTTCAGTCTTCCATCTTCCGCCTTCAGTCTTCCGTCTTGCGTCTTCCGTCTTCAGTCTTGCGTCTTCCGCCTTCAGTCTTCCGTCTTGTCTTCCGCCTTCAGTCTTGCATCTTCCGTCTTAAGTCTTGCGTCTTCCATCTTCAGTCTTCCGTCTTGCGTCTTCCATCTTCAGTCTTCCGTCTTGCGTCTTACGTCTTGTGTCTTCCGCCTTCAGTCTTGCATCTTCCGTCTTAAGTCTTGCGTCTTCCATCTTCAGTCTTCCGTCTTGCGTCTTCCATCTTCAGTCTTCCGTCTTGCGTCTTACGTCTTGTGTCTTCCGCCTTCAGTCTTCCGACTTGCGTCTTCCGCCTTCAGTCTTCCGTCTTGCGTCTTCCGCCTTTAGTCTTCCGTCTTGCGTCTTCCGTCTTCCGCCTTCAGTCTTCCATCTTCCGCCTTCAGTCTTGCGTCTTCCGCCTTCAGTCTTCTGTCTTGCGTTTTCCGCCTTCAGTCTTGCGTCTTCCGCCTTCAGTCTTGCGCCTTCCACCTTCAGTCTTCCGTCTTGCGTTTTCCGTCTTCAGTCTTCTGTCTTCCGCCTTCAGTCTTGCGTCTTCCGCCTTTAGTCTTCCGTCTTGCGCCTTCCGTCTTCAGTCTTCCGTCTTCTGTCTTCCGTCTTCAGTCATGTGTCTTCCGTCTTGCGTCTTACGCCTTCAGTCTTCCGTCTTGTGTCTTCCACCTTCAGTCTTCCATCTTCCGCCTTCAGTCTTCCGTCTTCCGCCTTCAGTCTTCCGTCTTGCGTCTTCCGCCTTCAGTCTTCCATCTTGCGTCTTCCGCCTGAGTCTTCCGTCTTGCGTCTTCCGCCTTCAGTCTTCCGTCTTGCGTCTTCCGCCTTCAGTCTTCCGTCTTGCGTCTTTCGCCTTCAGTCTTCCGTCTTGCGTCTTCCGCCTTCAGTCTTCCGTCTTGCGTCTTCCGCCTTCAGTCTTCCGTCTTGCGTCTTCAGTCTTCCGTCTTGCGTCTTGCGTCTTCAGTCTTCCGTCTTGCGTCTTCCGCCTTCAGTCTTCCGTCTTGCGTCTTCCGCCTTCAGTCTTCCGTCTTGCGTCTTCCGCCTTCAGTCTTCCGTCTTGCGTCTTCCACCTTCAGTCTTCCGTCTTGCGTCTTCCGCCTTCAGTCTTCCGTCTTGCGTCTTCCGCCTTCAGTCTTCCGTCTTGCGTCTTCCGCCTTCAGTCTTCCGTCTTGCGTCTTCCGCCTTCAGTCTTCCGTCTTGCGTCTTCCGCCTTCAGTCTTCCGTCTTGCGTCTTCCGCCTTCAGTCTTCCGTCTTACGCCTTCAGTCTTCCGTCTTGCGTCTTCCGCCTTCAGTCTTCCGTCTTGCGTCTTCCGCCTTCAGTCTTCCGTCTTCCGCCTTCAGTCTTCCATCTTCCGCCTTCAGTCTTGCGTCTTCCGCCTTCAGTCTTCCGTCTTGCATCTTCCGCCTTCAGTCTTCCGTCTTGCGTCTTCAGTCTTCCGTCTTGCGTCTTCCGCCTTCAGTCTTCCGTCTTGCGTCTTCCGCCTTCAGTCTTCCGTCTTGCGTCTTCCGCCTTCAGTCTTCCGTCTTGCGTCTTCCGCCTTCAGTCTTCCGTCTTGCGTCTTCAGTCTTCCGTCTTGCGTCTTCCGCCTTCAGTCTTCCGTCTTGCGTCTTCCGCCTTCAGTCTTCCGTCTTGCGTCTTCCGCCTTCAGTCTTCCGTCTTGCGTCTTCAGTCTTCCATCTTGCGTCTTCCGCCTTCAGTCTTCCGTCTTGCGTCTTCCGCCTTCAGTCTTCCGTCTTGCGTCTTCAGTCTTCCGTCTTGCGTCTTCCGCCTTCAGTCTTCCGTCTTGCGTCTTCCGCCTTCAGTCTTCCGTCTCGCGTCTTCAGTCTTCCGTCTTGCGTCTTCCGCCTTCAGTCTTCCGTCTTGCGTCTTCCGCCTTCAGTCTTCCGTCTTGCGTCTTCCGCCTTCAGTCTTCCGTCTTGCGTCTTCCGCCTTCAGTCTTCCGTCTTGCGTCTTCCGGCTTCAGTCTTCCGTCTTCAGTCTTCCGTCTTTAGTCTTCCGTCTTCAGTCTTCCATCTTCCGCCTTCAGTCTTCCGTCTTGCGTCTTCCGTCTTCAGTCTTGCGTCTTCCGCCTTCAGTCTTCCGTCTTGCGTCTTCAGTCTTCCGTCTTGCGTCTTCCGCCTTCAGTCTTCCGTCTTGCGTCTTCCGCCTTCAGTCTTCCGTCTTGCGTCTTCCGCCTTCAGTCTTCCGTCTTGCGTCTTCAGTCTTCCATCTTGCGTCTTCCGCCTTCAGTCTTCCGTCTTGCGTCTTCCGCCTTCAGTCTTCCGTCTTGCGTCTTCAGTCTTCCGTCTTGCGTCTTCCGCCTTCAGTCTTCCGTCTTGCGTCTTCCGCCTTCAGTCTTCCGTCTCGCGTCTTCAGTCTTCCGTCTTGCGTCTTCCGCCTTCAGTCTTCCGTCTTGCGTCTTCCGCCTTCAGTCTTCCGTCTTGCGTCTTCCGCCTTCAGTCTTCCGTCTTGCGTCTTCCGCCTTCAGTCTTCCGTCTTGCGTCTTCCGCCTTCAGTCTTCCGTCTTGCGTCTTCCGCCTTCAGTCTTCCGTCTTCAGTCTTCCGTCTTCAGTCTTCCGTCTTCAGTCTTCCATCTTCCGCCTTCAGTCTTCCGTCTTGCGTCTTCCGTCTTCAGTCTTGCATCTTCCGTCTTAAGTCTTGCGTCTTCCATCTTCAGTCTTCCGTCTTGCGTCTTCCATCTTCAGTCTTACGTCTTGTGTCTTCCGCCTTCAGTCTTGCATCTTCCGTCTTAAGTCTTGCGTCTTCCATCTTCAGTCTTCCGTCTTGCGTCTTCCATCTTCAGTCTTCAGTCTTGCGTCTTACGTCTTGTGTCTTCCGCCTTTAGTCTTCCGACTTGCGTCTTCCGCCTTCAGTCTTCCGTCTTGCGTCTTCCGCCTTCAGTCTTCCGTCTTGCGTCTTCCGCCTTCAGTCTTTCGTCTTGCGTCTTCCGCCTTCAGCCTTCCGTCTTCAGTCTTCCGCCTTCAGTCTTCCGTCTTCAGTCTTCCGTCTTCAGTCTTCCGTCTTGTGTCTTCCGCCTTCAGTCTTCCGTCTTGCGTCTTCCGCCTTCAGTCTTGCGTCTTCCGCCTTCAGTCTTCCATCTTGCGTCTTCTGCCTTCAGTCTTCCGTCTTGCGTCTTCCGCCTTCAGTCTTCCGTCTTGCGTCTTCCGCCTTTAGTCTTCCGTCTTGCGTCTTCCGCATTCAGTCTTCCGTCTTGCGTCTTCCGCCTTCAGTCTTCCATCTTCCGCCTTCAGACTTCCGTCTTCCGCCTTCAGTCTTCCGTCTTGCGTCTTCCGCCTTCAGTCTTCCGTCTTGCGTCTTCAGTCTTCCGTCTTGGGTCTTCCGCCTTCAGTCTTCCGTCTTGCGTCTTCCGCCTTCAGTCTTCCGTCTTGCGTCTTCCGCCTTCAGTCTTCCGTCTTGCGTCTTCCGCCATTAGTCTTCCGTCTTCAGTCTTCCGTCTTCAGTCTTCCATCTTCCGCCTTCAGTCTTCCGTCTTGCGTCTTCCGTCTTCAGTCTTGCGTCTTCCGCCTTCAGTCTTCCGTCTTCAGTCTTCCATCTTCCGCCTTCAGTCTTCCGTCTTGTGTCTTCCGCCTTCAGTCTTGCATCTTCCGTCTTAAGTCTTGCGTCTTCCATCTTCAGTCTTCCGTCTTGGGTCTTCCGCCTTCAGTCTTCCGTCTTGCGTCTTCCGCCTTCAGTCTTCCGTCTTGCGTCTTCCGCCTTCAGTCTTCCGTCTTGCGTCTTCCGCATTCAGTCTTCCGTCTTCAGTCTTCCGTCTTCAGTCTTCCATCTTCCGCCTTCAGTCTTCCGTCTTGCGTCTTCCGTCTTCAGTCTTGCGTCTTCCGCCTTCAGTCTTCCGTCTTGTGTCTTCCGCCTTCAGTCTTGCATCTTCCGTCTTAAGTCTTGCGTCTTCCATCTTCAGTCTTCCGTCTTGCGTCTTCCATCTTCAGTCTTCCGTCTTGCGTCTTACGTCTTGTGTCTTCCGCCTTCAGTCTTGCATCTTCCGTCTTAAGTCTTGCGTCTTCCATCTTCAGTCTTCCGTCTTGCGTCTTCCATCTTCAGTCTTCCGTCTTGCGTCTTACGTCTTGTGTCTTCCGCCTTCAGTCTTCCGACTTGCGTCTTCCGCCTTCAGTCTTCCGTCTTGCGTCTTCCGCCTTTAGTCTTCCGTCTTGCGTCTTCCGTCTTCCGCCTTCAGTCTTCCATCTTCCGCCTTCAGTCTTGCGTCTTCCGCCTTCAGTCTTCCGTTTTCCGCCTTCAGTCTTGCGTCTTCCGCCTTCAGTCTTGCGCCTTCCACCTTCAGTCTTCCGTCTTGCGTTTTCCGTCTTCAGTCTTCTGTCTTCCACCTTTAGTCTTGCGTCTTCCGCCTTCAGTCTTCCGTCTTGCGCCTTCCGTCTTCAGTCTTCCGTCTTCTGTCTTCCGTCTTCAGTCGTGTGTCTTCCGTCTTGCGTCTTACGCCTTCAGTCTTCCGTCTTCCGTCTTCCGCCTTCAGTCTTCCATCTTCCGCCTTCAGTCTTCCGTCTTCCGCCTTCAGTCTTCCGTCTTGCGTCTTCCGCCTTCAGTCTTCCATCTTGCGTCTTCCGCCTGAGTCTTCCGTCTTGCGTCTTCCGCCTTCAGTCTTCCGTCTTGCGTCTTCCGCCTTCAGTCTTCCGTCTTGCGTCTTTCGCCTTCAGTCTTCCGTCTTGCGTCTTCCGCCTTCAGTCTTCCGTCTTGCGTCTTCCACCTTCAGTCTTCCGTCTTGCGCCTTCAGTCTTCCGTCTTGCGTCTTCCGCCTTCAGTCTTCCGTCTTGCATCTTCCGCCTTCAGTCTTCCGTCTTGCGTCTTCCGCCTTCAGTCTTCCGTCTTGCGTCTTCCGCCATTAGTCTTCCGTCTTCAGTCTTCCGTCTTCAGTCTTCCATCTTCCGCCTTCAGTCTTCCGTCTTGCGTCTTCCGTCTTCAGTCTTGCGTCTTCCGCCTTCAGTCTTCCGTCTTCAGTCTTCCATCTTCCGCCTTCAGTCTTCCGTCTTGTGTCTTCCGCCTTCAGTCTTGCATCTTCCGTCTTAAGTCTTGCGTCTTCCATCTTCAGTCTTCCGTCTTGGGTCTTCCGCCTTCAGTCTTCCGTCTTGCGTCTTCCGCCTTCAGTCTTCCGTCTTGCGTCTTCCGCCTTCAGTCTTCCGTCTTGCGTCTTCCGCATTCAGTCTTCCGTCTTCAGTCTTCCGTCTTCAGTCTTCCATCTTCCGCCTTCAGTCTTCCGTCTTGCGTCTTCCGTCTTCAGTCTTGCGTCTTCCGCCTTCAGTCTTCCGTCTTGTGTCTTCCGCCTTCAGTCTTGCATCTTCCGTCTTAAGTCTTGCGTCTTCCATCTTCAGTCTTCCGTCTTGCGTCTTCCATCTTCAGTCTTCCGTCTTGCGTCTTACGTCTTGTGTCTTCCGCCTTCAGTCTTGCATCTTCCGTCTTAAGTCTTGCGTCTTCCATCTTCAGTCTTCCGTCTTGCGTCTTCCATCTTCAGTCTTCCGTCTTGCGTCTTACGTCTTGTGTCTTCCGCCTTCAGTCTTCCGACTTGCGTCTTCCGCCTTCAGTCTTCCGTCTTGCGTCTTCCGCCTTTAGTCTTCCGTCTTGCGTCTTCCGTCTTCCGCCTTCAGTCTTCCATCTTCCGCCTTCAGTCTTGCGTCTTCCGCCTTCAGTCTTCCGTTTTCCGCCTTCAGTCTTGCGTCTTCCGCCTTCAGTCTTGCGCCTTCCACCTTCAGTCTTCCGTCTTGCGTTTTCCGTCTTCAGTCTTCTGTCTTCCACCTTTAGTCTTGCGTCTTCCGCCTTCAGTCTTCCGTCTTGCGCCTTCCGTCTTCAGTCTTCCGTCTTCTGTCTTCCGTCTTCAGTCGTGTGTCTTCCGTCTTGCGTCTTACGCCTTCAGTCTTCCGTCTTCCGTCTTCCGCCTTCAGTCTTCCATCTTCCGCCTTCAGTCTTCCGTCTTCCGCCTTCAGTCTTCCGTCTTGCGTCTTCCGCCTTCAGTCTTCCATCTTGCGTCTTCCGCCTGAGTCTTCCGTCTTGCGTCTTCCGCCTTCAGTCTTCCGTCTTGCGTCTTCCGCCTTCAGTCTTCCATCTTGCGTCTTTCGCCTTCAGTCTTCCGTCTTGCGTCTTCCGCCTTCAGTCTTCCGTCTTGCGTCTTCCACCTTCAGTCTTCCGTCTTGCGCCTTCAGTCTTCCGTCTTGCGTCTTCCGCCTTCAGTCTTCCGTCTTGCATCTTCCGCCTTCAGTCTTCCGTCTTGCGTCTTCCGCCTTCAGTCTTCCGTCTTGCGTCTTCCACCTTCAGTCTTCCGTCTTGCGTCTTCCGCCTTCAGTCTTCCGTCTTGCGTCTTCCGCCTTCAGTCTTCCGTCTTGCGTCTTCCGCCTTCAGTCTTCCGTCTTGCGTCTTCCGCCTTCAGTCTTCCGTCTTGCGTCTTCCGCCTTCAGTCTTCCGTCTTGCGTCTTCCACCTTCAGTCTTCCGTCTTGCGTCTTCCGCCTTCAGTCTTCCGTCTTGCGTCTTCAGTCTTCCGTCTTGCGTCTTCCGCCTTCAGTCTTCCGTCTTGCGTCTTCCGCCTTCAGTCTTCCGTCTTGCGTCTTCCGCCTTCAGTCTTCCGTCTTGCGTCTTCCGCCTTCAGTCTTCCGTCTTCCGTCTTGCGTCTTCAGTCTTCCGTCTTCCGCCTTCAGTCTTCCATCTTCCGCCTTCAGTCTTGCGTCTTCCATCTTCCGCCTTCAGTCTTCCGTCTTGCGTCTTCAGTCTTCCGTCTTGCGTCTTCCGCCTTCAGTCTTCCGTCTTGCGTCTTCCGCCTTCAGTCTTCCGTCTTCCGTCTTGCGTCTTCAGTCTTCCGTCTTGCGTCTTCCGCCTTCAGTCTTCCGTCTTGCGTCTTCCGCCTTCAGTCTTCCGTCTTGCGTCTTCCGCCTTCAGTCTTCCGTCTTGCGTCTTCAGTCTTCCTTCTTGCGTCTTCCGCCTTCAGTCTTCCGTCTTGCGTCTTCCGCCTTCAGTCTTCCGTCTTGCGTCTTCAGTCTTCCGTCTTGCGTCTTCCGCCTTCAGTCTTCCGTCTTGCGTCTTCCGCCTTCAGTCTTCCGTCTTGCGTCTTCCGCCTTCAGTCTTCCGTCTTGCGTCTTCCGCCTTCAGTCTTCCGTCTTGCGTCTTCCGCCTTCAGTCTTCCGTCTTCAGTCTTCCGTCTTTAGTCTTCCGTCTTCAGTCTTCCATCTTCCGCCTTCAGTCTTCCGTCTTGCGTCTTCCGTCTTCAGTCTTGCGTCTTCCGCCTTCAGTCTTCCGTCTTGCGTCTTCAGTCTTCCGTCTTGCGTCTTCCGCCTTCAGTCTTCCGTCTTGCGTCTTCCGCCTTCAGTCTTCCGTCTTGCGTCTTCCGCCTTCAGTCTTCCGTCTTCCGCCTTCAGTCTTCCGTCTTGCGTCTTCCGCCTTCAGTCTTCCGTCTTGCGTCTTCCGCCTTCAGTCTTCCGTCTTCCGCCTTCAGTCTTCCATCTTCCGCCTTCAGTCTTGCGTCTTCCGCCTTCAGTCTTCCGTCTTGCATCTTCCGCCTTCAGTCTTCCGTCTTGCGTCTTCAGTCTTCCGTCTTGCGTCTTCCGCCTTCAGTCTTCCGTCTTGCGTCTTCCGCCTTCAGTCTTCCGTCTTCCGTCTTGCGTCTTCAGTCTTCCGTCTTGCGTCTTCCGCCTTCAGTCTTCCGTCTTGCGTCTTCCGCCTTCAGTCTTCCATCTTGCGTCTTCCGCCTGAGTCTTCCGTCTTGCGTCTTCCGCCTTCAGTCTTCCGTCTTGCGTCTTCCGCCTTCAGTCTTCCGTCTTGCGTCTTTCGCCTTCAGTCTTCCGTCTTGCGTCTTCCGCCTTCAGTCTTCCGTCTTCCGTCTTCCACCTTCAGTCTTCCGTCTTGCGTCTTCCGCCTTCCGTCTTCCGTCTTGCGTCTTCAGTCTTCCGTCTTGCGTCTTCCGCCTTCAGTCTTCCGTCTTGCGTCTTCCGCCTTCAGTCTTCCGTCTTGCGTCTTCCGCCTTCAGTCTTCCGTCTTGCGTCTTCAGTCTTCCGTCTTGCGTCTTCCGCCTTCAGTCTTCCGTCTTGCGTCTTCCGCCTTCAGTCTTCCGTCTCGCGTCTTCAGTCTTCCGTCTTGCGTCTTCCGCCTTCAGTCTTCCGTCTTGCGTCTTCCGCCTTCAGTCTTCCGTCTTGCGTCTTCCGCCTTCAGTCTTCCGTCTTGCGTCTTCCGCCTTCAGTCTTCCGTCTTGCGTCTTCCGCCTTCAGTCTTCCGTCTTCAGTCTTCCGTCTTTAGTCTTCCGTCTTCAGTCTTCCATCTTCCGCCTTCAGTCTTCCGTCTTGCGTCTTCCGTCTTCAGTCTTGCGTCTTCCGCCTTCAGTCTTCCGTCTTGCGTCTTCAGTCTTCCGTCTTGCAACTTCCGCCTTCAGTCTTCCGTCTTGCGTCTTCCGCCTTCAGTCTTCCGTCTTGCGTCTTCCGCCTTCAGTCTTCCGTCTTGCGTCTTCAGTCTTCCATCTTGCGTCTTCCGCCTTCAGTCTTCCGTCTTGCGTCTTCCGCCTTCAGTCTTCCGTCTTGCGTCTTCAGTCTTCCGTCTTGCGTCTTCCGCCTTCAGTCTTCCGTCTTGCGTCTTCCGCCTTCAGTCTTCCGTCTTGCGTCTTCCGCCTTCAGTCTTCCGTCTTGCGTCTTCCGCCTTCAGTCTTCCGTCTTGCGTCTTCCGCCTTCAGTCTTCCGTCTTGCGTCTTCAGTCTTCCGTCTTGCGTCTTCCGCCTTCAGTCTTCCGTCTTGCGTCTTCCGCCTTCAGTCTTCCGTCTTGCGTCTTCCGCCTTCAGTCTTCCGTCTTGCGTCTTCCGCCTTCAGTCTTCCGTCTTGCGTCTTCCGCCTTCAGTCTTCCGTCTTGCGTCTTCCGCCTTCAGTCTTCCGTCTTGCGTCTTCCGCCTTCAGTCTTCCGTCTTGCGTCTTCCGCCTTCAGTCTTCCGTCTTCAGTCTTCCGTCTTCAGTCTTCCATCTTCCGCCTTCAGTCTTCCGTCTTGCGTCTTCCGTCTTCAGTCT
This sequence comes from Hyperolius riggenbachi, assembly GCF_040937935.1. Taxonomy (NCBI): domain Eukaryota; kingdom Metazoa; phylum Chordata; class Amphibia; order Anura; family Hyperoliidae; genus Hyperolius; species Hyperolius riggenbachi. The sequence goes on along the minus strand of NC_090648.1, from coordinate 457,741,972 downwards.
TGCATCTTCCGTCTTAAGTCTTGCGTCTTCCATCTTCAGTCTTCCGTCTTGCGTCTTCCATCTTCAGTCTTACGTCTTGTGTCTTCCGCCTTCAGTCTTGCATCTTCCGTCTTAAGTCTTGCGTCTTCCATCTTCAGTCTTCCGTCTTGCGTCTTCCATCTTCAGTCTTCAGTCTTGCGTCTTACGTCTTGTGTCTTCCGCCTTTAGTCTTCCGACTTGCGTCTTCCGCCTTCAGTCTTCCGTCTTGCGTCTTCCGCCTTCAGTCTTCCGTCTTGCGTCTTCCGCCTTCAGTCTTCCGTCTTGCATCTTCCGCCTTCAGTCTTCCGTCTTGCGTCTTCCGCCTTCAGTCTTCCGTCTTGCGTCTTCCGCCTTCAGTCTTCCGTCTTGCGTCTTCCGCCTTCAGTCTTCCGTCTTGCGTCTTCCGCCTTCAGTCTTCGCGTCTTCCGCCTTCAGTCTTCCGTCTTGCGTCTTCCGCCTTCAGTCTTCCGTCTTCAGTCTTCCGTCTTTAGTCTTCCGTCTTCAGTCTTCCATCTTCCGCCTTCAGTCTTCCGTCTTGCGTCTTCCGTCTTCAGTCTTGCGTCTTCCGCCTTCAGTCTTCCGTCTTGCGTCTTCAGTCTTCCGTCTTGCGTCTTCCGCCTTCAGTCTTCCGTCTTGCGTCTTCCGCCTTCAGTCTTCCGTCTTGCGTCTTCCGCCTTCAGTCTTCCGTCTTCCGCCTTCAGTCTTCCGTCTTGCGTCTTCCGCCTTCAGTCTTCCGTCTTGCGTCTTCCGCCTTCAGTCTTCCGTCTTCCGCCTTCAGTCTTCCATCTTCCGCCTTCAGTCTTGCGTCTTCCGCCTTCAGTCTTCCGTCTTGCATCTTCCGCCTTCAGTCTTCCGTCTTGCGTCTTCAGTCTTCCGTCTTGCGTCTTCCGCCTTCAGTCTTCCGTCTTGCGTCTTCCGCCTTCAGTCTTCCGTCTTCCGTCTTGCGTCTTCAGTCTTCCGTCTTGCGTCTTCCGCCTTCAGTCTTCCGTCTTGCGTCTTCCGCCTTCAGTCTTCCATCTTGCGTCTTCCGCCTGAGTCTTCCGTCTTGCGTCTTCCGCCTTCAGTCTTCCGTCTTGCGTCTTCCGCCTTCAGTCTTCCGTCTTGCGTCTTTCGCCTTCAGTCTTCCGTCTTGCGTCTTCCGCCTTCAGTCTTCCGTCTTCCGTCTTCCACCTTCAGTCTTCCGTCTTGCGTCTTCCGCCTTCCGTCTTCCGTCTTGCGTCTTCAGTCTTCCGTCTTGCGTCTTCCGCCTTCAGTCTTCCGTCTTGCGTCTTCCGCCTTCAGTCTTCCGTCTTGCGTCTTCCGCCTTCAGTCTTCCGTCTTGCGTCTTCAGTCTTCCTTCTTGCGTCTTCCGCCTTCAGTCTTCCGTCTTGCGTCTTCCGCCTTCAGTCTTCCGTCTTGCGTCTTCAGTCTTCCGTCTTGCGTCTTCCGCCTTCAGTCTTCCGTCTTGCGTCTTCCGCCTTCAGTCTTCCGTCTCGCGTCTTCAGTCTTCCGTCTTGCGTCTTCCGCCTTCAGTCTTCCGTCTTGCGTCTTCCGCCTTCAGTCTTCCGTCTTGCGTCTTCCGCCTTCAGTCTTCCGTCTTGCGTCTTCCGCCTTCAGTCTTCCGTCTTGCGTCTTCCGCCTTCAGTCTTCCGTCTTCAGTCTTCCGTCTTTAGTCTTCCGTCTTCAGTCTTCCATCTTCCGCCTCCAGTCTTCCGTCTTGCGTCTTCCGTCTTCAGTCTTGCGTCTTCCGCCTTCAGTCTTCCGTCTTGCGTCTTCAGTCTTCCGTCTTGCAACTTCCGCCTTCAGTCTTCCGTCTTGCGTCTTCCGCCTTCAGTCTTCCGTCTTGCGTCTTCCGCCTTCAGTCTTCCGTCTTGCGTCTTCAGTCTTCCATCTTGCGTCTTCCGCCTTCAGTCTTCCGTCTTGCGTCTTCCGCCTTCAGTCTTCCGTCTTGCGTCTTCAGTCTTCCGTCTTGCGTCTTCCGCCTTCAGTCTTCCGTCTTGCGTCTTCCGCCTTCAGTCTTCCGTCTTGCGTCTTCCGCCTTCAGTCTTCCGTCTTGCGTCTTCCGCCTTCAGTCTTCCGTCTTGCGTCTTCCGCCTTCAGTCTTCCGTCTTGCGTCTTCAGTCTTCCGTCTTGCGTCTTCCGCCTTCAGTCTTCCGTCTTGCGTCTTCCGCCTTCAGTCTTCCGTCTTGCGTCTTCCGCCTTCAGTCTTCCGTCTTGCGTCTTCCGCCTTCAGTCTTCCGTCTTGCGTCTTCCGCCTTCAGTCTTCCGTCTTGCGTCTTCCGCCTTCAGTCTTCCGTCTTGCGTCTTCCGCCTTCAGTCTTCCGTCTTGCGTCTTCCGCCTTCAGTCTTCCGTCTTGCGTCTTCCGCCTTCAGTCTTCCGTCTTGCGTCTTCCGCCTTCAGTCTTCCGTCTTGCGTCTTCCGCCTTCAGTCTTCCGTCTTCAGTCTTCCGTCTTCAGTCTTCCGTCTTCAGTCTTCCATCTTCCGCCTTCAGTCTTCCGTCTTGCGTCTTCCGTCTTCAGTCTTGCATCTTCCGTCTTAAGTCTTGCGTCTTCCATCTTCAGTCTTCCGTCTTGCGTCTTCCATCTTCAGTCTTACGTCTTGTGTCTTCCGCCTTCAGTCTTGCATCTTCCGTCTTAAGTCTTGCGTCTTCCATCTTCAGTCTTCCGTCTTGCGTCTTCCATCTTCAGTCTTCAGTCTTGCGTCTTACGTCTTGTGTCTTCCGCCTTTAGTCTTCCGACTTGCGTCTTCCGCCTTCAGTCTTCCGTCTTGCGTCTTCCGCCTTCAGTCTTCCGTCTTGCGTCTTCCGCCTTCAGTCTTTCGTCTTGCGTCTTCCGCCTTCAGCCTTCCGTCTTCAGTCTTCCGCCTTCAGTCTTCCGTCTTCAGTCTTCCGTCTTCAGTCTTCCGTCTTGTGTCTTCCGCCTTCAGTCTTCCATCTTGCGTCTTCCGCCTTCAGTCTTCCGTCTTGCGTCTTCCGTCTTCAGTCTTCCATCTTCCGCCTTCAGTCTTCCGTCTTGCGTCTTCCGTCTTCAGTCTTGCGTCTTCCGCCTTCAGTCTTCCGCCTTCTGTCTTCCGTCTTCAGTCTTCCATCTTCCGCCTTCAGTCTTGCGTCTTCCGCCTTCAGTCTTGCATCTTCCGTCTTCAGTCTTCCGTCTTGCGTCTTCCATCTTCAGTATTCCGTCTTGCGTCTAACGTCTTACGTCTTGTGTCTTCCGCCTTCAGTCTTCCGTCTTCCGCCTTCAGTCTTCCGTCTTCTGCCTTCAGTCTTCCGTCTTGCGTCTTCCGCCTTCAGTCTTCCGTCTTGCGTCTTCCGCCTTCAGTCTTCCGTCTTGCGTCTTCCGCCTTCAGTCTTCCGTCTTGCGTCTTCCGCCTTCAGTCTTTCGTCTTGCGTCTTCCGCCTTCAGCCTTCCGTCTTCAGTCTTCCGCCTTCAGTCTTCCGTCTTCAGTCTTCCGTCTTGCGTCTTCCGCCTTAAGTCTTCCATCTTGCGTCTTCCGCCTTCAGTCTTCCGTCTTGCGTCTTCCGTCTTCAGTCTTCCATCTTCCGCCTTCAGTCTTCCGTCTTGCGTCTTCCGTCTTCAGTCTTGCGTCTTCCGCCTTCAGTCTTCCGCCTTCTGTCTTCCGTCTTCAGTCTTCCATCTTCCGCCTTCAGTCTTGCGTCTTCCGCCTTCAGTCTTGCATCTTCCGTCTTCAGTCTTCCGTCTTGCGTCTTCCATCTTCAGTATTCCGTCTTGCGTCTTACGTCTTGTGTCTTCCGCCTTCAGTCTTTCGTCTTCCGCCTTCAGTCTTCCGTCTTGCGTCTTTAGTCTTCCGTCTTGCGTCTTCCGCCTTCAGTCTTCCGTCTTGCGTCTTCCGCCTTCAGTCTTCCGTCTTGCGTCTTCCGCCTTCAGTCTTGCGCCTTCAGTCTTCCGTCTTCAGTCTTCCGCCTTCAGTCTTCCGCCTTCAGTCTTCCGTCTTCAGTCTTCCGTCTTCAGTCTTCCATCTTCCGCCTTCAGTCTTCCGTCTTGCGTCTTCCGTCTTCAGTCTTGCATCTTCCGCCTTCAGTCTTCCGCCTTCTGTCTTCCGTCTTCAGTCTACCATATTCTGCCTTCAGTCTTCCGTCTTGTGTCTTCCGCCTTCAGTCTTGCATCTTCCGTCTTAAGTCTTGCGTCTTCCATCTTCAGTCTTCCGTCTTGCGTCTTCCATCTTCAGTCTTCCGTCTTGCGTCTTACGTCTTGTGTCTTCCGCCTTCAGTCTTCCGACTTGGGTCTTCCGCCTTCAGTCTTCCGTCTTGCGTCTTCCGCCTTTAGTCTTCCGTCTTGCGTCTTCCGTCTTCCGCCTTCAGTCTTCCATCTTCCGCCTTCAGTCTTGCGTCTTCCGCCTTCAGTCTTCCGTCTTGCGTCTTCCGCCTTCAGTCTTCCGTCTTGCGTTTTCCGTCTTCAGTCTTCTGTCTTCCGCCTTCAGTCTTGCGTCTTCCGCCTTCAGTCTTCCGTCTTGCGCCTTCCGTCTTCAGTCTTCCGTCTTCCGTCTTCAGTCTTGCGACTTCCGTCTTGCGTCTTACGCCTTCAGTCTTCCGTCTTGTGTCTTCCGCCTTCAGTCTTCCATCTTCCGCCTTCAGTCTTGCGTCTTCCGCCTTCAGTCTTCCGTCTTGCGTCTTCCGCCTTCAGTCTTCCGTCTTGCGTCTTCCGTCTTGCGTCTTCCGCCTTCAGTCTTCAGTCTTCCGCCTTCAGTCTTCCGCCTTCAGTCTTCCGTCTTGCGTCTTCCGCCTTCAGTCTTCCATCTTGCGTCTTCCGCCTTCAGTCTTCCGTCTTCCGCCTTCAGTCTTCCGTCTTGCGTCTTCTGCCTTCAGTCTTCCGTCTTGCGTCTTTCGCCTTCAGTCTTCCGCCTTCAGTCTTCCGTCTTGCGTCTTCCGCCTTCAGTCTTCCGTCTTGCGTCTTCCGCCTTCAGTCTTCCGTCTTGCATCTTCCGCCTTCAGTCTTCCGTCTTGCGTCTTCCGCCTTCAGTCTTCCGTCTTGCGTCTTCCGCCTTCAGTCTTGCGTCTTCCGCCTTCAGTCTTCCGTCTTCCGTCTTCCGCCTTCAGTTTTCCGTCTTGCGTCTTCCGCCTTCAGTCTTCCGTCTTGCGTCTTCCGCCTTCAGTCTTCCGTCTTGCGTCTTCCGCCTTCAGTCTTCCGTCTTGCGTCTTCCGCCTTCAGTCTTCCGTCTTCAGTCTTCCGTCTTCCGCCTTCAGTCTTCCGTCTTGCGTCTTCCGCCTTCAGTCTTCCGTCTTGCGTCTTCAGTCTTCCGTCTTGCGTCTTCCGCCTTCAGTCTTCCGTCTTGCGTCTTTCGCCTTCAGTCTTCCGTCTTGCGTCTTCCGCCTTCAGTCTTCCGTCTTGCGTCTTCCGCCTTCAGTCTTCCGTCTTCAGTCTTCCGCCTTCAGTCTTCCATCTTCCGCCTTCAGTCTTCCGTCTTGCGTCTTCCGTCTTCAGTCTTGCGTCTTCCGCCTTCAGTCTTCCGCCTTCTGTCTTCCGTCTTCATTCTTTCATCTTCTGCCTTCAGTCTTCCGTCTTGTGTCTTCCGCCTTCAGTCTTGCATCTTCCGTCTTAAGTCTTGCGTCTTCCATCTTCAGTCTTCCGTCTTGCGTCTTCCATCTTCAGTCTTCCGTCTTGCGTCTTACGTCTTGTGTCTTCCGCCTTCAGTCTTCCGACTTGCGTCTTCCGCCTTCAGTCTTCCGTCTTGCGTCTTCCGCCTTTAGTCTTCCGTCTTGCGTCTTCCGTCTTCCGCCTTCAGTCTTCCATCTTCCGCCTTCAGTCTTGCGTCTTCCGCCTTCAGTCTTCCGTCTTGCGTCTTCCGCCTTCAGTCTTGCGTCTTCCGCCTTCAGTCTTGCGTCTTCCGCCTTCAGTCTTCCGTCTTGCATCTTCCGCCTTCAGTCTTCCGTCTTGCGTCTTCAGTCTTCCGTCTTGCGTCTTCCGCCTTCAGTCTTCCGTCTTGCGTCTTCCGCCTTCAGTCTTCAGTCTTCCGTCTTGCGTCTTCCGCCTTCAGTCTTCCGTCTTGCGTCTACCGCCTTCAGTCTTCCGTCTTGCGTCTTCAGTCTTCCTTCTTGCGTCTTCCGCCTTCAGTCTTCCGTCTTGCGTCTTCCGCCTTCAGTCTTCCGTCTTGCGTCTTCAGTCTTCCGTCTTGCGTCTTCCGCCTTCAGTCTTCCGTCTTGCGTCTTCCGCCTTCAGTCTTCCGTCTCGCGTCTTCAGTCTTCCGTCTTGCGTCTTCCGCCTTCAGTCTTCCGTCTTGCGTCTTCCGCCTTCAGTCTTCCGTCTTGCGTCTTCCGCCTTCAGTCTTCCGTCTTGCGTCTTCCGCCTTCAGTCTTCCGTCTTGCGTCTTCCGCCTTCAGTCTTCCGTCTTCAGTCTTCCGTCTTTAGTCTTCCGTCTTCAGTCTTCCATCTTCCGCCTTCAGTCTTCCGTCTTGCGTCTTCCGTCTTCAGTCTTGCGTCTTCCGCCTTCAGTCTTCCGTCTTGCGTCTTCAGTCTTCCGTCTTGCGTCTTCCGCCTTCAGTCTTCCGTCTTGCGTCTTCCGCCTTCAGTCTTCCGTCTTGCGTCTTCCGCCTTCAGTCTTCCGTCTTGCGTCTTCAGTCTTCCATCTTGCGTCTTCCGCCTTCAGTCTTCCGTCTTGCGTCTTCCGCCTTCAGTCTTCCGTCTTGCGTCTTCAGTCTTCCGTCTTGCGTCTTCCGCCTTCAGTCTTCCGTCTTGCGTCTTCCGCCTTCAGTCTTCCGTCTTGCGTCTTCCGCCTTCAGTCTTCCGTCTTGCGTCTTCCGCCTTCAGTCTTCCGTCTTGCGTCTTCCGCCTTCAGTCTTCCGTCTTGCGTCTTCAGTCTTCCGTCTTGCGTCTTCCGCCTTCAGTCTTCCGTCTTGCGTCTTCCGCCTTCAGTCTTCCGTCTTGCGTCTTCCGCCTTCAGTTTTCCGTCTTGCGTCTTCCGCCTTCAGTCTTCCGTCTTGCGTCTTCCGCCTTCAGTCTTCCGTCTTGCGTCTTCCGCCTTCAGTCTTCCGTCTTGCGTCTTCCGCCTTCAGTCTTCCGTCTTCAGTCTTCCGTCTTCCGCCTTCAGTCTTCCGTCTTGCGTCTTCCGCCTTCAGTCTTCCGTCTTGCGTCTTCCGCCTTCAGTCTTCCGTCTTGCGTCTTCAGTCTTCCGTCTTGCGTCTTCCGCCTTCAGTCTTCCGTCTTGCGTCTTTCGCCTTCAGTCTTCCGTCTTGCGTCTTCCGCCTTCAGTCTTCCGTCTTGCGTCTTCCGCCTTCAGTCTTCCGTCTTCAGTCTTCCGCCTTCAGTCTTCCGTCTTCAGTCTTCCGTCTTCAGTCTTCCATCTTCCGCCTTCAGTCTTCCGTCTTGCGTCTTCCGTCTTCAGTCTTGCGTCTTCCGCCTTCAGTCTTCCGCCTTCTGTCTTCCGTCTTCATTCTTTCATCTTCTGCCTTCAGTCTTCCGTCTTGTGTCTTCCGCCTTCAGTCTTGCATCTTCCGTCTTAAGTCTTGCGTCTTCCATCTTCAGTCTTCCGTCTTGCGTCTTCCATCTTCAGTCTTCCGTCTTGCGTCTTACGTCTTGTGTCTTCCGCCTTCAGTCTTCCGACTTGCGTCTTCCGCCTTCAGTCTTCCGTCTTGCGTCTTCCGCCTTTAGTCTTCCGTCTTGCGTCTTCCGCCTTCAGTCTTCCATCTTCCGCCTTCAGTCTTGCGTCTTCCGCCTTCAGTCTTCCGTCTTGCGTCTTCCGCCTTCAGTCTTGCGTCTTCCGCCTTCAGTCTTGCGTCTTCCGCCTTCAGTCTTCCGTCTTGCATCTTCCGCCTTCAGTCTTCCGTCTTGCGTCTTCAGTCTTCCGTCTTGCGTCTTCCGCCTTCAGTCTTCCGTCTTGCGTCTTCCGCCTTCAGTCTTCAGTCTTCCGTCTTGCGTCTTCCGCCTTCAGTCTTCCGTCTTGCGTCTACCGCCTTCAGTCTTCCGTCTTGCGTCTTCAGTCTTCCTTCTTGCGTCTTCCGCCTTCAGTCTTCCGTCTTGCGTCTTCCGCCTTCAGTCTTCCGTCTTGCGTCTTCAGTCTTCCGTCTTGCGTCTTCCGCCTTCAGTCTTCCGTCTTGCGTCTTCCGCCTTCAGTCTTCCGTCTTGCGTCTTCAGTCTTCCGTCTTGCGTCTTCCGCCTTCAGTCTTCCGTCTTGCGTCTTCCGCCTTCAGTCTTCCGTCTTGCGTCTTCCGCCTTCAGTCTTCCGTCTTGCGTCTTCCGCCTTCAGTCTTCCGTCTTGCGTCTTCCGCCTTCAGTCTTCCGTCTTCAGTCTTCCGTCTTTAGTCTTCCGTCTTCAGTCTTCCATCTTCCGCCTTCAGTCTTCCGTCTTGCGTCTTCCGTCTTCAGTCTTGCGTCTTCCGCCTTCAGTCTTCCGTCTTGCGTCTTCCGCCTTCAGTCTTCCGTCTTGCGTCTTCAGTCTTCCGTCTTGCGTCTTCCGCCTTCAGTCTTCCGTCTTGCGTCTTCCGCCTTCAGTCTTCCGTCTTGCGTCTTCCGCCTTCAGTCTTCCGTCTTGCGTCTTCCGCCTTCAGTCTTCCGTCTTGCGTCTTCCGCCTTCAGTCTTCCGTCTTGCGTCTTCAGTCTTCCGTCTTGCGTCTTCCGCCTTCAGTCTTCCGTCTTGCGTCTTCCGCCTTCAGTCTTCCGTCTTGCGTCTTCCGCCTTCAGTTTTCCGTCTTGCGTCTTCCGCCTTCAGTCTTCCGTCTTGCGTCTTCCGCCTTCAGTCTTCCGTCTTGCGTCTTCCGCCTTCAGTCTTCCGTCTTGCGTCTTCCGCCTTCAGTCTTCCGTCTTCAGTCTTCCGTCTTCAGTCTTCCGTCTTCAGTCTTCCATCTTCCGCCTTCAGTCTTCCGTCTTGCGTCTTCCGTCTTCAGTCTTGCATCTTCCGTCTTAAGTCTTGCGTCTTCCATCTTCAGTCTTCCGTCTTGCGTTTTCCATCTTCAGTCTTACGTCTTGTGTCTTCCGCCTTCAGTCTTGCATCTTCTGTCTTAAGTCTTGCGTCTTCCATCTTCAGTCTTCCGTCTTGCGTCTTCCATCTTCAGTCTTCAGTCTTGCGTCTTACGTCTTGTGTCTTCCGCCTTTAGTCTTCCGACTTGCGTCTTCCGCCTTCAGTCTTCCGTCTTGCGTCTTCCGCCTTCAGTCTTCCGTCTTGCGTCTTCCGCCTTCAGTCTTTCGTCTTGCGTCTTCCGCCTTCAGCCTTCCGTCTTCAGTCTTCCGCCTTCAGTCTTCCGTCTTCAGTCTTCCGTCTTCAGTCTTCCGTCTTGTGTCTTCCGCCTTCAGTCTTCCATCTTGCGTCTTCCGCCTTCAGTCTTCCGTCTTGCGTCTTCCGTCTTCAGTCTTCCATCTTCCGCCTTCAGTCTTCCGTCTTGCGTCTTCCGTCTTCAGTCTTGCGTCTTCCGCCTTCAGTCTTCCGCCTTCTGTCTTCCGTCTTCAGTCTTCCATCTTCCGCCTTCAGTCTTGCGTCTTCCGCCTTCAGTCTTGCATCTTCCGTCTTCAGTCTTCCGTCTTGCGTCTTCCATCTTCAGTATTCCGTCTTGCGTCTAACGTCTTACGTCTTGTGTCTTCCGCCTTCAGTCTTCCGTCTTCCGCCTTCAGTCTTCCGTCTTCTGCCTTCAGTCTTCCGTCTTGCGTCTTCCGCCTTCAGTCTTCCGTCTTGCGTCTTCCGCCTTCAGTCTTCCGTCTTGCGTCTTCCGCCTTCAGTCTTCCGTCTTGCGTCTTCCGCCTTCAGTCTTTCGTCTTGCGTCTTCCGCCTTCAGCCTTCCGTCTTCAGTCTTCCGCCTTCAGTCTTCCGTCTTCAGTCTTCCGTCTTGCGTCTTCCGCCTTAAGTCTTCCATCTTGCGTCTTCCGCCTTCAGTCTTCCGTCTTGCGTCTTCCGTCTTCAGTCTTCCATCTTCCGCCTTCAGTCTTCCGTCTTGCGTCTTCCGTTTTCAGTCTTGCGTCTTCCGCCTTCAGTCTTCCGCCTTCTGTCTTCCGTCTTCAGTCTTCCATCTTCCGCCTTCAGTCTTGCGTCTTCCGCCTTCAGTCTTGCATCTTCCGTCTTCAGTCTTCCGTCTTGCGTCTTCCATCTTCAGTATTCCGTCTTGCGTCTTACGTCTTGTGTCTTCTGCCTTCAGTCTTTCGTCTTCCGCCTTCAGTCTTCCGTCTTGCGTCTTTAGTCTTCCGTCTTGCGTCTTCCGCCTTCAGTCTTCCGTCTTGCGTCTTCCGCCTTCAGTCTTCCGTCTTGCGTCTTCCGCCTTCAGTCTTGCGCCTTCAGTCTTCCGTCTTCAGTCTTCCGCCTTCAGTCTTCCGCCTTCAGTCTTCCGTCTTCAGTCTTCCGTCTTCAGTCTTCCATCTTCCGCCTTCAGTCTTCCGTCTTGCGTCTTCCGTCTTCAGTCTTCCGTCTTGCGTCTTCCATCTTGCGTCTTCCGCCTTCAGTCTTCCGTCTTGCGTCTTCCGCCTTCAGTCTTCCGTCTTCCGCCTTCAGTCTTCCGTCTTCCGCCTTCAGTCTTCCGTCTTGCGTCTTCCGCCTTCAGTCTTCCGTCTTCAGTCTTTCTTCTTCTGCCTTCAGTCTTCCGTCTTGTGTGTTCCGCCTTCAGTCTTGCATCTTCCGTCTTAAGTCTTGCGTCTCCCATCTTCAGTCTTCCGTCTTGCGTCTTCCATCTTCAGTCTTCCGTCTTGCGTCTTACGTCTTGTGTCTTCCGCCTTCAGTCTTCCGACTTGCGTCTTCCGCCTTCAGTCTTCCGTCTTGCGTCTTCCGCCTTTAGTCTTCCGTCTTGCGTCTTCCGCCTTCAGTCTTCCATCTTCCGTCTTCAGTCTTCCATCTTCCGGCTTCAGTCTTCCGTCTTGCGTCTTCCGTCTTCAGTCTTGCATCTTCCGCCTTCAGTCTTCCGCCTTCTGTCTTCCGTCTTCAGTCTACCATATTCTGCCTTCAGTCTTCCGTCTTGTGTCTTCCGCCTTCAGTCTTGCATCTTCCGTCTTAAGTCTTGCGTCTTCCATCTTCAGTCTTCCGTCTTGCGTCTTCCATCTTCAGTCTTCCGTCTTGCGTCTTACGTCTTGTGTCTTCCGCCTTCAGTCTTCCGACTTGCGTCTTCCGCCTTCAGTCTTCCGTCTTGCGTCTTCCGCCTTTAGTCTTCCGTCTTGCGTCTTCCGTCTTCCGCCTTCAGTCTTCCATCTTCCGCCTTCAGTCTTGCGTCTTCCGCCTTCAGTCTTCCGTCTTGCGTCTTCCGCCTTCAGTCTTCCGTCTTGCGTTTTCCGTCTTCAGTCTTCTGTCTTCCGCCTTCAGTCTTGCGTCTTCCGCCTTCAGTCTTCCGTCTTGCGCCTTCCGTCTTCAGTCTTCCGTCTTCCGTCTTCAGTCTTGCGACTTCCGTCTTGCGTCTTACGCCTTCAGTCTTCCGTCTTGTGTCTTCCGCCTTCAGTCTTCCATCTTCCGCCTTCAGTCTTGCGTCTTCCGCCTTCAGTCTTCCGTCTTGCGTCTTCCGCCTTCAGTCTTCCGTCTTGCGTCTTCCGCCTTAAGTCTTCCGTCTTGCGTCTTCCGCCTTCAGTCTTCAGTCTTCCGCCTTCAGTCTTCCGCCTTCAGTCTTCCGTCTTGCGTCTTCCGCCTTCAGTCTTCCATCTTGCGTCTTCCGCCTTCAGTCTTCCGTCTTCCGCCTTCAGTCTTCCGTCTTGCGTCTTCCGCCTTCAGTCTTCCGTCTTGCGTCTTTCGCCTTCAGTCTTCCGCCTTCAGTCTTCCGTCTTGCGTCTTCCGCCTTCAGTCTTCCGTCTTGCGTCTTCCGCCTTCAGTCTTCCGTCTTGCATCTTCCGCCTTCAGTCTTCCGTCTTGCGTCTTCCGCCTTCAGTCTTGCGTCTTCCGCCTTCAGTCTTCCGTCTTCCGTCTTCCGCCTTCAGTCTTCCGTCTTGCGTCTTCCGCCTTCAGTCTTCCGTCTTGCGTCTTCCGCCTTCAGTCTTCCATCTTGCGTCTTCCGCCTTCAGTCTTCCGTCTTGCGTCTTCCGCCTTCAGTCTTCCGTCTTCCGCCTTCAGTCTTCCGTCTTCCGCCTTCAGTCTTCCGTCTTGCGTCTTCCGCCTTCAGTCTTCCGTCTTGCGTCTTCAGTCTTCCGTCTTGCGTCTTCCGCCTTCAGTCTTCCGTCTTGCGTCTTTCGCCTTCAGTCTTCCGTCTTGCGTCTTCCGCCTTCAGTCTTCCGTCTTGCGTCTTCCGCCTTCAGTCTTCCGTCTTCAGTCTTCCGCCTTCAGTCTTCCGTCTTCAGTCTTCCGTCTTCAGTCTTCCATCTTCCGCCTTCAGTCTTCCGTCTTGCGTCTTCCGTCTTCAGTCTTGCGTCTTCCGCCTTCAGTCTTCCGCCTTCTGTCTTCCGTCTTCAGTCTTTCTTCTTCTGCCTTCAGTCTTCCGTCTTGTGTGTTCCGCCTTCAGTCTTGCATCTTCCGTCTTAAGTCTTGCGTCTCCCATCTTCAGTCTTCCGTCTTGCGTCTTCCATCTTCAGTCTTCCGTCTTGCGTCTTACGTCTTGTGTCTTCCGCCTTCAGTCTTCCGACTTGCGTCTTCCGCCTTCAGTCTTCCGTCTTGCGTCTTCCGCCTTTAGTCTTCCGTCTTGCGTCTTCCGCCTTCAGTCTTCCATCTTCCGCCTTCAGTCTTGCGTCTTCCGCCTTCAGTCTTCCGTCTTGCGTCTTCCGCCTTCAGTCTTGCGTCTTCCGCCTTCAGTCTTGCGTCTTCCACCTTCAGTCTTCCTTCTTGCGTTTTCCGTCTTCAGTCTTCTGTCTTCCGCCTTCAGTCTTGCGTCTTCCGCCTTCAGTCTTCCGTCTTGCGCCTTCCGTCTTCAGTCTTCCGTCTTCTGTCTTGCGTCTTCCGTCTTGCGTCTTACGCCTTCAGTCTTCCGTCTTGCGTCTTACGCCTTCAGTCTTTCGTCTTGTGTCTTCCGCCTTCAGTCTTGCGTCTTCCGCCTTCAGTCTTCAGTCTTGCGTCTTCCGCCTTCAGTCTTCCGTCTTGCGTCTTCCGCCTTCAGTCTTGCGTCTTCCGCCTTCAGTCTTGCGTCTTCCACCTTCAGTCTTCCTTCTTGCGTTTTCCGTCTTCAGTCTTCTGTCTTCCGCCTTCAGTCTTGCGTCTTCCGCCTTCAGTCTTCCGTCTTGCGCCTTCCGTCTTCAGTCTTCCGTCTTCTGTCTTGCGTCTTCCGTCTTGCGTCTTACGCCTTCAGTCTTCCGTCTTGCGTCTTACGCCTTCAGTCTTTCGTCTTGTGTCTTCCTCCTTCAGTCTTCCATCTTCCGCCTTCAGTCTTGCGTCTTCCGCCTTCAGTCTTCCGTCTTGCGTCTTCCGCCTTCAGTCTTGCGTCTTCCGCCTTCAGTCTTGCGTCTTCCACCTTCAGTCTTCCTTCTTGCGTTTTCCGTCTTCAGTCTTCTGTCTTCCGCCTTCAGTCTTGCGTCTTCCGCCTTCAGTCTTCCGTCTTGCGCCTTCCGTCTTCAGTCTTCCGTCTTCTGTCTTGCGTCTTCCGTCTTGCGTCTTACGCCTTCAGTCTTCCGTCTTGCGTCTTACGCCTTCAGTCTTTCGTCTTGTGTCTTCCGCCTTCAGTCTTGCGTCTTCCGCCTTCAGTCTTCCGTCTTGCGTCTTCCGCCTTATGTCTTCCGTCTTGCGTCTTCCGCCTTCAGTCTTCCGTCTTGCGTCTTCCGCCTTCAGTCTTCCGTCTTGCGTCTTCCGCCTTCAGTCTTCCGTCTTGCGTCTTCCGCCTTCAGTCTTCCGTCTTGCGTCTTCCGCCTTCAGTCTTCCGTCTTGCGTCTTCCGCCTTCAGTCTTCCGTCTTGCGTCTTCCGCCTTCAGTCTTCCGTCTTGCGTCTTCCGCCTTCAGTCTTCCGTCTTGCGTCTTCAGTCTTCCGTCTTGCGTCTTCCGCCTTCAGTCTTCCGTCTTGCGTCTTCCGCCTTCAGTCTTCCGTCTTGCGTCTTCCGCCTTCAGTCTTCCGTCTTGCGTCTTCCACCTTCAGTCTTCCGTCTTGCGTCTTCCGCCTTCAGTCTTCCGTCTTGCGTCTTCCGCCTTCAGTCTTCCGTCTTGCGTCTTGCGCCTTCAGTCTTCCGTCTTGCGTCTTGCGCCTTCAGTCTTCCGTCTTGCGTCTTCCGCCTTCAGTCTTCCGTCTTCCGCCTTCAGTCTTCCGTCTTGCGTCTTCCGCCTTCAGTCTTCCGTCTTGCGTCTTCCGCCTTCAGTCTTCCGTCTTGCGTCTTCCGCCTTCAGTCTTGCGTCTTCCGCCTTCAGTCTTCCATCTTGCGTCTTCCGCCTTCAGTCTTCCGTCTTGCGTCTTCCGCCTTCAGTCTTCCGTCTTGCGTCTTCCGCCTTTAGTCTTCCGTCTTGCGTCTTCCGCATTCAGTCTTCCATCTTCCGCCTTCAGACTTCCGTCTTCCGCCTTTAGTCTTCCGCCTTGCGTCTTCCGCCTTCAGTCTTCCGTCTTGCGTCTTCAGTCTTCCGTCTTGGGTCTTCCGCCTTCAGTCTTCCGTCTTGCGTCTTCCGCCTTCAGTCTTCCGTCTTGCGTCTTCCGCCTTCAGTCTTCCGTCTTGCGTCTTCCGCCTTCAGTCTTCCGTCTTCAGTCTTCCGTCTTCAGTCTTCCATCTTCCGCCTTCAGTCTTCCGTCTTCCGTCTTCAGTCTTGCGTCTTCCGCCTTCAGTCTTCCGTCTTCAGTCTTCCATCTTCCGCCTTCAGTCTTCCGTCTTGTGTCTTCCGCCTTCAGTCTTGCATCTTCCGTCTTAAGTCTTGCGTCTTCCATCTTCAGTCTTCCGTCTTGGGTCTTCCGCCTTCAGTCTTCCGTCTTGCGTCTTCCGCCTTCAGTCTTCCGTCTTGCGTCTTCCGCCTTCAGTCTTCCGTCTTGCGTCTTCCGCATTCAGTCTTCCGTCTTCAGTCTTCCGTCTTCAGTCTTCCATCTTCCGCCTTCAGTCTTCCGTCTTGCGTCTTCCGTCTTCAGTCTTGCGTCTTCCGCCTTCAGTCTTCCGTCTTGTGTCTTCCGCCTTTAGTCTTGCATCTTCCGTCTTAAGTCTTGCGTCTTCCATCTTCAGTCTTCCGTCTTGCGTCTTCCATCTTCAGTCTTCCGTCTTGCGTCTTACGTCTTGTGTCTTCCGCCTTCAGTCTTGCATCTTCCGTCTTAAGTCTTGCGTCTTCCATCTTCAGTCTTCCGTCTTGCGTCTTCCATCTTCAGTCTTCCGTCTTGCGTCTTACGTCTTGTGTCTTCCGCCTTCAGTCTTCCGACTTGCGTCTTCCGCCTTCAGTCTTCCGTCTTGCGTCTTCCGCCTTTAGTCTTCCGTCTTGCGTCTTCCGTCTTCCGCCTTCAGTCTTCCATCTTCCGCCTTCAGTCTTGCGTCTTCCGCCTTCAGTCTTCCGTCTTGCGTTTTCCGCCTTCAGTCTTGCGTCTTCCGCCTTCAGTCTTGCGCCTTCCACCTTCAGTCTTCCGTCTTGTGTTTTCCGTCTTCAGTCTTCTGTCTTCCGCCTTCAGTCTTGCGTCTTCCGCCTTCAGTCTTCCGTCTTGCGCCTTCCGTCTTCAGTCTTCCGTCTTCTGTCTTCCGTCTTCAGTCGTGTGTCTTCCGTCTTGCGTCTTACGCCTTCAGTCTTCCGTCTTGTGTCTTCCACCTTCAGTCTTCCATCTTCCGCCTTCAGTCTTCCGTCTTCCGCCTTCAGTCTTCCGTCTTGCGTCTTCCGCCTTCAGTCTTCCATCTTGCGTCTTCCGCCTGAGTCTTCCGTCTTGCGTCTTCCGCCTTCAGTCTTCCGTCTTCCGTCTTGCGTCTTCCGTCTTGCGTCTTACGTCTTGTGTCTTCCGCCTTCAGTCTTCCGACTTGCGTCTTCCGCCTTCAGTCTTCCGTCTTGCGTCTTCCGCCTTTAGTCTTCCGTCTTGCGTCTTCCGTCTTGCGTCTTTCGCCTTGCGTCTTTCGCCTTCAGTCTTCCGTCTTGCGTCTTCCGCCTTCAGTCTTCCATCTTGCGTCTTCCGCCTTCAGTCTTCCGTCTTGCGTCTTCAGTCTTCCGTCTTGCGTCTTCCGCCTTCAGTCTTCCGTCTTGCGTCTTCCGCCTTCAGTCTTCCGTCTTGCGTCTTCCGCCTTCAGTCTTCCGTCTTGCGTCTTCCGCCTTCAGTCTTCCGTCTTGCGTCTTCCACCTTCAGTCTTCCGTCTTGCGTCTTCCGCCTTCAGTCTTCCGTCTTGCGTCTTCCGCCTTCAGTCTTCCGTCTTGTGTCTTCCGCCTTCAGTCTTCCGTCTTGCGTCTTCCGCCTTCAGTCTTCCGTCTTGCGTCTTCCGCCTTCAGTCTTCCGTCTTGCGTCTTCCGCCTTCAGTCTTCCGTCTTCCGCCTTCAGTCTTCCGTCTTGCGTCTTCCGCCTTCAGTCTTCCGTCTTGCGTCTTCCGCCTTCAGTCTTCCGTCTTCCGCCTTCAGTCTTCCATCTTCCGCCTTCAGTCTTGCGTCTTCCGCCTTCAGTCTTCCGTCTTGCATCTTCCGCCTTCAGTCTTCCGTCTTGCGTCTTCAGTCTTCCGTCTTGCGTCTTCCGCCTTCAGTCTTCCGTCTTGCGTCTTCCGCCTTCAGTCTTCCGTCTTGCGTCTTCCGCCTTCAGTCTTCCGTCTTGCGTCTTCCGCCTTCAGTCTTCCGTCTTGCGTCTTCCGCCTTCAGTCTTCCGTCTTGCGTCTTCAGTCTTCCGTCTTGCGTCTTCCGCCTTCAGTCTTCCGTCTTGCGTCTTCCGCCTTCAGTCTTCCGTCTTGCGTCTTCCGCCTTCAGTCTTCCGTCTTGCGTCTTCAGTCTTCCGTCTTGCGTCTTCCGCCTTCAGTCTTCCGTCTCGCGTCTTCCGCCTTCAGTCTTCCGTCTCGCGTCTTCAGTCTTCCGTCTTGCGTCTTCCGCCTTCAGTCTTCCGTCTTGCGTCTTCCTCCTTCAGTCTTCCGTCTTGCGTCTTCCGCCTTCAGTCTTCCGTCTTGCGTCTTCCGCCTTCAGTCTTCCGTCTTGCGTCTTCCGCCTTCAGTCTTCCGTCTTCAGTCTTCCGTCTTTAGTCTTCCGTCTTCAGTCTTCCATCTTCCGCCTTCAGTCTTCCGTCTTGCGTCTTCCGTCTTCAGTCTTGCGTCTTCCGCCTTCAGTTTTCCGCCTTCTGTCTTCCGTCTTCAGTCTTCCATCTTCCGCCTTCAGTCTTCCGTCTTGTGTCTTCCGCCTTCATTCTTGCATCTTCCGTCTTAAGTCTTGCGTCTTCCATCTTCAGTCTTCCGTCGTGCGTCTTCCATCTTCAGTCTTCCGTCTTGCGTCTTACGTCTTGTGTCTTCCGCCTTCAGTCTTGCATCTTCCGTCTTAAGTCTTGCGTCTTCCATCTTCAGTCTTCCGTCTTGCGTCTTCCATCTTCAGTCTTGCGTCTTGCGTCTTACGTCTTGTGTCTTCCGCCTTCAGTCTTCCGACTTGCGTCTTCCGCCTTCAGTCTTCCGTCTTGCGTCTTCCGCCTTTAGTCTTCCGTCTTGCGTCTTCCGTCTTCCGCCTTCAGTCTTCCATCTTCCGCCTT
This sequence comes from Hyperolius riggenbachi, assembly GCF_040937935.1. Lineage (NCBI taxonomy): Eukaryota > Metazoa > Chordata > Amphibia > Anura > Hyperoliidae > Hyperolius > Hyperolius riggenbachi. The sequence goes on along the minus strand of NC_090648.1, from coordinate 457,724,570 downwards.
CAGTCTTGCGTCTTCCGCCTTCAGTCTTCCGTCTTCCGCCTTCAGTCTTGCGTCTTCCGCCTTCAGTCTTGCGTCTTCCACATTCAGTCTTCCGTCTTGCGTTTTCCGTCTTCAGTCTTCCGTCTTCCGTCTTCAGTCTTCTGTCTTCTGTCTTCCGCCTTCAGTCTTGCGTCTTCCGTCTTCAGTCTTCCGTCTTGCGCCTTCCGTCTTCAGTCTTCCGTCTTCTGTCTTCCATCTTCAGTCTTGTGTCTTCCGTCTTGCGTCTTACGCCTTCAGTCTTCCGTCTTGCGTCTTCCGCCTTCAGTCTTCCGTCTTGCGTCTTCCGCCTTCAGTCTTCCGTCTTCCGCCTTCAGTCTTCCGTCTTGCGTCTTCCGCCTTAAGTCTTCCGCCTTCTGTCTTCCGTCTTCAGTCTTCCATCTTCCGCCTTCAGTCTTCCGTCTTGCGTCTTCCGCCTTCAGTCTTCCGTCTTCCGTCTTCCGCCTTCAGTCTTCCATCTTCCGCCTTCAGTCTTGCGTCTTCCGCCTTCAGTCTTCCGTCTTGCATCTTCCGCCTTCAGTCTTCCGTCTTGCGTCTTCAGTCTTCCGTCTTGCGTCTTCAGTCTTCCGTCTTGCGTCTTCCGCCTTCAGTCTTCCGTCTTCCGTCTTCCGCCTTCAGTCTTCCATCTTCCGCCTTCAGTCTTGCGTCTTCCGCCTTCAGTCTTCCGTCTTGCATCTTCCGCCATCAGTCTTCCGTCTTGCGTCTTCAGTCTTCCGTCTTGCGTCTTCCGCCTTCAGTCTTCCGTCTTGCGTCTTCCGCCTTCAGTCTTCCGTCTTCCGTCTTCCGCCTTCAGTCTTCCGTCTTGCGTCTTCCGCCTTCAGTCTTCCGTCTTGCGTCTTCCGCCTTCAGTCTTCCGTCTTCCGTCTTCCGCCTTCAGTCTTCCATATTCCGCCTTCAGTCTTGCGTCTTCCGCCTTCAGTCTTCCGTCTTGCATCTTCCGCCTTCAGTCTTCCGTCTTGCGTCTTCAGTCTTCCGTCTTGCGTCTTCCGCCTTCAGTCTTCCGTCTTGCGTCTTCCGCCTTCAGTCTTCCGTCTTGCGTCTTCCGCCTTCAGTCTTCCGTCTTGCGTCTTCCGCCTTCAGTCTTCCGTCTTGCGTCTTCCGCCTTCAGTCTTCCGTCTTGCGTCTTCAGTCTTCCGTCTTGCGTCTTCCGCCTTCAGTCTTCCGTCTTGCGTCTTCCGCCTTCAGTCTTCCGTCTTGCGTCTTCCGCCTTCAGTCTTCCGTCTTGCGTCTTCAGTCTTCCGTCTTGCGTCTTCCGCCTTCAGTCTTCCGTCTTGCGTCTTCCGCCTTCAGTCTTCCGTCTTGCGTCTTCCGCCTTCAGTCTTCCGTCTTGCGTCTTCCGCCTTCAGTCTTCCGTCTTCAGTCTTCCGTCTTTAGTCTTCCGTCTTCAGTCTTCCATCTTCCGCCTTCAGTCTTCCGTCTTGCGTCTTCCGTCTTCAGTCTTGCGTCTTCCGCCTTCAGTCTTCCGCCTTCTGTCTTCCGTCTTCAGTCTTCCATCTTCCGCCTTCAGTCTTCCGTCTTGTGTCTTCCGCCTTCATTCTTGCATCTTCCGTCTTAAGTCTTGCGTCTTCCATCTTCAGTCTTCCGTCGTGCGTCTTCCATCTTCAGTCTTCCGTCTTGCGTCTTACGTCTTGTGTCTTCCGCCTTCAGTCTTGCATCTTCCGTCTTAAGTCTTGCGTCTTCCATCTTCAGTCTTCCGTCTTGCGTCTTCCATCTTCAGTCTTCCGTCTTGCGTCTTACGTCTTGTGTCTTCCGCCTTCAGTCTTCCGACTTGCGTCTTCCGCCTTCAGTCTTCCGTCTTGCGTCTTCCTTTCTTTAGTCTTCCGTCTTGCGTCTTCCGTCTTCCGCCTTCAGTCTTCCATCTTCCGCCTTCAGTCTTGCGTCTTCCGCCTTCAGTCTTCCGTCTTGCGTCTTCCGCCTTCAGTCTTGCGTCTTCCGCCTTCAGTCTTGCGTCTTCCACCTTCAGTCTTCCGTCTTGCGTTTTCCGTCTTCAGTCTTCCGTCTTCCGTCTTCAGTCTTCTGTCTTCTGTCTTCCGCCTTCAGTCTTGCGTCTTCCGTCTTCCGTCTTCCGTCTTGCGCCTTCCGTCTTCAGTCTTCCGTCTTCTGTCTTCCATCTTCAGTCTTGTGTCTTCCAACTTGCGTCTTACGCCTTCAGTCTTCCGTCTTGTGTCTTCCGCCTTCAGTCTTCCATCTTCCGCCTTCAGTCTTCCGTCTTCCGCCTTCAGTCTTCCGTCTTGCGTCTTCCGCCTTCAGTCTTTCGTCTTGCGTCTTCCGCCTTCAGTCTTCCGTCTTGCGTCTTCCGCCTTCAGTCTTCCGTCTTTAGTCTTCCGCCTTCAGTCTTCCGTCTTCAGTCTTCCGTCTTGTATCTTCCGCCTTAAGTCTTCCATCTTGCGTCTTCCGCCTTCAGTCTTCCGTCTTGCGTCTTCCGTCTTCAGTCTTGCGTCTTCCGCCTTCAGTCTTCCGCCTTCTGTCTTCCGTCTTCAGTCTTCCATCTTCCGCCTTCAGTCTTGCGTCTTCCGCCTTCAGTCTTGCATCTTCCGTCTTAAGTCTTGCGTCTTCCATCTTCAGTCTTCCGTCTTGCGTCTTCCATCTTCAGTATTCCGTCTTGCGTCTTACGTCTTGTGTCTTCCGCCTTCAGTCTTCCGACTTGCGTCTTCCGCCTTCAGTCTTCCGTCTTGCGTCTTCTGCCTTTAGTCTTCCGTCTTGCGTCTTCCGTCTTCCGCCTTCAGTCTTCCATCTTCCGCCTTCAGTCTTGCGTCTTCCGCCTTCAGTCTTCCGTCTTGCGTCTTCCGCCTTCAGTCTTGCGTCTTCCGCCTTCAGTCTTGCGTCTTCCGCCTTCAGTCTTCCGTCTTGCGTTTTCCGTCTTCAGTCTTCCGTCTTCAGTCTTCTGTCTTCCGCCTTCAGTCTTCTGTCTTCCGCCTTCAGTCTTGCGTCTTCCGCCTTCAGTCTTCCGTCTTGCGCCTTCCGTCTTCAGTTTTCCGTCTTCTGTCTTCCGTCTTCAGTCTTGCGTCTTGCGTCTTGCGTCTTACGCCTTCAGTCTTCCGTCTTGTGTCTTCCGCCTTCAGTCTTCCATCTTCCGCCTTCAGTCTTGCGTCTTCCGCCTTCAGGCTTGCGTCTTCTGCCTTCAGGCTTGCGTCTTCCGTCTTCCGCCTTCAGTCTTGCACCTTCCGCATTCAGTCTTCCGTCTTGCGTCTTCCGCCTTTAGTCTTGCATCTTCCGTCTAAAGTCTTGCGTCTTCCATCTTCAGTCTTCCGTCTTCCATCTTCAGTCTTCTGTCTTCCGTCTTGCGTCTTCCGTCTTGCGTCTTCCGCCTTCAGTCTTCCATCTTCCGCCTTCAGTCTTCCGTCTTGCGTCTTCCGCCTTCAGTCTTCCGTCTTGCGTCTTCTGCCTTCCGTCTTCCGTCTTGCGTCTTCCAACTTCAGTCTTCCGTCTTGCGTCTTCCGCCTTCAGTCTTCCGTCTTCCGACTTCAGTCTTCCGTCTTGCGTCTTGCGTCTTCCGCCTTCAGTCTTCCGTCTTGCGTCTTCCGTCTTCCGCCTTCAGTCTTGCGTCTTCCGCCTTCAGTCTTGCGTCTTCCGCCTTCAGTCTTCCATCTTGCGTCTTCCGCCGTCAGTCTTCCGTCTTGTGTCTTCCGCCTTCAGTCTTCCATCTTGCGTCTTCCGCCTTCAGTCTTGTGTCTTGCGTCTTCCGCCTTAAGTCTTCCGTCTTGCGTCTTCCACCTTTAGTCTTCCGTCTTCAGTCTTCCGCCTTGCGTTTTCCGCCTTAAGTCTTCCGTCTTGCGTCTTCCGCCTTCAGTCTTGCGCCTTCCGCCTTCAGTCTTCCGTCTTGCGTCTTCCGTCTTCCGCCTTCAGTCTTCCGTCTTGCGTCTTCCGCCTTCAGTCTTCCGCCTTCAGTCTTCCGTCTTCAGTCTTCCGTCTTGCGTCTTCCGCCTTCAGTCTTCCGCCTTCAGTCTTCCGTCTTCAGTCTTCCGTCTTGCATCTTCCGCCTTCAGTCTTGCATCTTCCGCCTTCTGTGTTCCGTCTTCCGCCTTCAGTCTTCCGTCTTGCGTCTTCCGCCTTCAGTCTTCCGTCTTGCGTCTTCCGCCTTCAGTCTTCCGTCTTGCGTCTTCCGCCTTCAGTCTTCCGTCTTGCGTCTTCCGCCTTAAGTCTTCCATCTTGCGTCTTCCGCCTTCAGTCTTCTGTCTTGCGTCTTCCGTCTTCAGTCTTCAGTCTTCCGTCTTCAGTCTTGCGTCTTCCACCTTCAGTCTTCCGCCTTCTGTCTTCCGTCTTCAGTCTTCCATCTTCCGCCTTCAGTCTTCCGTCTTGCGTCTTCCGCCTTCCGCCTTCAGTCTTCCGTCTTGCGTCTTCCGCCTTTCAGTCTTCCGCCTTCAGTTTTCCGTCTTGCGTCTTCCGTCTTCAGTCTTCAGTCTTACCTCTTCAGTCTTCCGTCTTGCATCTTCCGCTTTCAGTCTTCCGTCTTGCATCTTCCGCCTTCAGTCTTCCGTCTTCAGTCTTCCGCCTTCAGTCTTCCGTCTTGCATCTTCCGCCTTCAGTCTTGCATCTTCCGCCTTCAGTGTTCCGTCTTCCGCCTTCAGTCTTCCGTCTTGTGTCTTCTGCCTTCAGTCTTCCGTCTTGCGTCTTCCACCTTCAGTCTTCCGTCTTCCGCCTTCGGTCTTCCGTCTTTCGTCTTCCGCCTTCGGTCTTCCGTCTTCCGTCTTCCGTCTTGCGTCTTCCGTCTTCTGTCTTCCGTCTTCCGCCTTCAGTCTTCCGTCTTCAGTCTTCCGTCTTCAGTCTTCCGTCTTCAGTCTTCCGTCTTCAGTCTTCCGTCTTGTGTCTTTCGTCTTCCGTCTTTCGTCTTCCGCCTTCAGTCTTCCGTCTTGCGTCTTCCGTCTTCTGTCTTCCGTCTTCTGTCTTCCGCCTTCAGTCTTCCGTCTTCAGTCTTCCGTCTTCAGTCTTCCGTCTTCTGTCTTCCGCCTTCAGTCTTCCGTCTTCAGTCTTCCGTCTTCAGTCTTCCGTCTTGTGTCTTCCGCCTTCAGTCTTCCGCCTTCAGTCTTCCGTCTTGCGTCTTCCGCCTTCAGTCTTTCGTCTTGCGTCTTCCGCCTTCAGTCTTCCGTCTTGCGTCTTCCGCCTTCAGTCTTGCGTCTTCCGCCTTCAGTCTTCCGTCTTGCGTCTTCCGCCTTCAGTCTTCCGTCTTGCGTCTTCCGCCTTCAGTCTTCCGTCTTGCGTCTTCCGCCTTCAGTCTTCCGTCTTCCGCCTTCAGTCTTCCGCCTTCAGTCTTCCGTCTTCAGTCTTCCGTCTTGCGTCTTCCGCCTTCAGTCTTCCGCCTTCAGTCTTCCGTCTTCAGTCTTCCGTCTTGCATCTTCCGCCTTCAGTCTTGCATCTTCCGCCTTCAGTGTTCCGTCTTCCGCCTTCAGTCTTCCGTCTTGCGTCTTCCGCCTTCAGTCTTCCGTCTTGCGTCTTCCGCCTTCAGTCTTTCGTCTTGCGTCTTCCGCCTTCAGTCTTGCGTCTTCCGCCTTCAGTCTTGCGTCTTCCGCCTTCAGTCTTCCGTCTTGCGTCTTCCGCCTTCAGTCTTCCGTCTTGCGTCTTCCGCCTTCAGTCTTCCGTCTTGCGTCTTCCGCCTTCAGTCTTCCGCCTTCTGTCTTCAGTCTTCAGTCTTCCATCTTCCGCCTTCAGTCTTCCGTCTTGCGTCTTCCGCCTTCAGTCTTCCGTCTTGCGTCTTCTGCCTTCCGTCTTCCGTCTTGCGTCTTCCACCTTCAGTCTTCCGTCTTGCGTCTTCTGCCTTCAGTCTTCCGTCTTGCGTCTTCCGCCTTCAGTCTTCCGTCTTGCGTCTTCCGCCTTCAGTCTTCCGTCTTCCGCCTTCAGTCTTCCGTCTTGCGTCTTCCGCCTTCAGTCTTCCGTCTTGCGTCTTCCGCCTTCAGTCTTCCGTCTTGCGTCTTCTGCCTTCCGTCTTCCGCCTTCCGTCTTCCAGCTTCAGTCTTGCGTCTTCCGCCTTCAGTCTTCCGTCTTGCGTCTTCCGCCTACAGTCTTCCGTCTTGCGTCTTCCGCCTTCAGTCTTCCGTCTTGCGTCTTCCGCCTTCAGTCTTCCGTCTTCAGTCTTCAGTCTTCCGCCTTCAGTCTTCCGCCTTCTGTCTTCAGTCTTCAGTCTTCCATCTTCCGCCTCCAGTCTTCCGTCTTGCGTCTTCCGCCTTCAGTCTTCCGTCTTGCGTCTTCTGCCTTCCGTCTTCCGTCTTGCGTCTTCCACCTTCAGTCTTCCGTCTTGCGTCTTCTGCCTTCCGTCTTCCGTCTTGCGTCTTCCGCCTTCAGTCTTCCGTCTTGCGTCTTCCGCCTTCAGTCTTCCGTCTTGCGTCTTCCGCCTTCAGTCTTCCGTCTTGCGTCTTCCGCCTTCAGTCTTCCGTCTTCCGCCTTCAGTCTTCCGTCTTGCGTCTTCCGCCTTCAGTCTTCCGTCTTGCGTCTTCCGCCTTCAGTCTTCCGTCTTGCGTCTTCTGCCTTCCGTCTTCCGCCTTCCGTCTTCCAGCTTCAGTCTTGCGTCTTCCGCCTTCAGTCTTCCGTCTTGCGTCTTCCGCCTACAGTCTTCCGTCTTGCGTCTTCCGCCTTCAGTCTTCCGTCTTGCGTCTTCCGCCTTCAGTCTTCCGTCTTGCGTCTTCCGCCTTCAGTCTTCCGTCTTGCGTCTTCCGCCTTCAGTCTTCCGTCTTGCATCTTCCGCCTTCAGTCTTCCGTCTTGCGTCTTCCGCCTTCAGTCTTCCGTCTTCAGTCTTCAGTCTTCCGCCTTCAGTCTTCCGCCTTCTGTCTTCAGTCTTCAGTCTTCCATCTTCCGCCTTCAGTCTTCCGTCTTGCGTCTTCCGCCTTCAGTCTTCCGTCTTGCGTCTTCTGCCTTCCGTCTTCCGTCTTGCGTCTTCCACCTTCAGTCTTCCGTCTTGCGTCTTCTGCCTTCCGTCTTCCGTCTTGCGTCTTCCGCCTTCAGTCTTCCGTCTTGCGTCTTCCGCCTTCAGTCTTCCGTCTTGCGTCTTCCGCCTTCAGTCTTCCGTCTTGCGTCTTCCGCCTTCAGTCTTCCGTCTTCCGCCTTCAGTCTTCCGTCTTGCGTCTTCCGCCTTCAGTCTTCCGTCTTGCGTCTTCCGCCTTCAGTCTTCCGTCTTGCGTCTTCCGCCTTCAGTCTTGCGTCTTCCGCCTTCAGTCTTCCGTCTTGCGTCTTCCGCCTTCAGTCTTGCGTCTTCCGCCTTCAGTCTTCCGTCTTGCGTCTTCCGTCTTGCGTCTTCCGCCTTCAGTCTTCCGTCTTGCGTCTTCCGCCTTCAGTCTTCCGTCTTGCGTCTTCTGCCTTCCGTCTTCCGCCTTCCGTCTTCCAGCTTCAGTCTTGCGTCTTCCGCCTTCAGTCTTCCGTCTTGCGTCTTCCGCCTACAGTCTTCCGTCTTGCGTCTTCCGCCTTCAGTCTTCCGTCTTGCGTCTTCCGCCTTCAGTCTTCCGTCTTGCGTCTTCCGCCTTCAGTCTTCCGCTTTCAGTCTTCCGTCTTGCGTCTTCCGCCTTCAGTCTTCCGTCTTGCGTCTTCCGCCTTCAGTCTTCCGTCTCGTGTCTTCCGCCTTCAGTCTTCCGCCTTCAGTCTTCCGTCTTGCGTCTTCCGCCTTCAGTCTTCCGTCTTGCGTCTTCCGCCTTCAGTCTTGCGTCTTCCGCCTTCAGTCTTCCGTCTTGCGTCTTCCGCCTTCAGTCTTCCGTCTTGCGTCTTCCGCCTTCAGTCTTCCGTCTTGCGTCTTCCGCCTTCAGTCTTCCGTCTTGCGTCTTCCGCCTTCAGTCTTCCGTCTTGCGTCTTCCGCCTTCAGTCTTCCGTCTTGCGTCTTCCGCCTTCAGTCTTCCGTCTTGCGTCTTCCGCCTTCAGTCTTGCGTCTTCCGCCTTCAGTCTTCCGTCTTGCATCTTCCGCCTTCAGTCTCGCATCTTCCGCCTTCAGTCTCGCGTCTTCCGCCTTCAGTCTTCCGTCTTGCGTCTTCCGTCTTGCGTCTTCCGCCTTCAGTCTTCCGTCTTGCGTCTTCCGCCTTCTGTCTTGCGTCTTCCGCCTTCAGTCTTGCGTCTTCCGCCTTCAGTCTTCCGTCTTGCATCTTCCGCCTTCAGTCTTCCGTCTTGCGTCTTCCGCCTTCAGTCTTCCGTCTTCAGTCTTCAGTCTTCCGCCTTCAGTCTTCCGCCTTCTGTCTTCAGTCTTCAGTCTTCCATCTTCCGCCTTCAGTCTTCCGTCTTGCGTCTTCCGCCTTCAGTCTTCCGTCTTGCGTCTTCTGCCTTCCGTCTTCCGCCTTCCGTCTTCCAGCTTCAGTCTTGCGTCTTTCGCCTTCAGTCTTCCGTCTTGCGTCTTCCGCCTACAGTCTTCCGTCTTGCGTCTTCCGCCTTCAGTCTTCCGTCTTGCGTCTTCCGCCTTCAGTCTTCCGTCTTGCGTCTTCCGCCTTCAGTCTTCCGTCTTGCGCCTTCCGCCTTCAGTCTTCCGTCTTGCGTCTTCCGCCTTCAGTCTTCCGTCTTGCGTCTTCCGCCTTCAGTCTTCCGTCTTGCGTCTTCCGCCTTCAGTCTTCCGTCTTGCGTCTTCCGCCTTCAGTCTTCCGTCTTGCATCTTCCGCCTTCAGTCTTCCGTCTTGCGTCTTCCGCCTTCAGTCTTCCGTCTTCAGTCTTCAGTCTTCCGCCTTCAGTCTTCCGCCTTCTGTCTTCAGTCTTCAGTCTTCCATCTTCCGCCTTCAGTCTTCCGTCTTGCGTCTTCCGCCTTCAGTCTTCCGTCTTGCGTCTTCTGCCTTCCGTCTTCCGTCTTGCGTCTTCCACCTTCAGTCTTCCGTCTTGCGTCTTCTGCCTTCCGTCTTCCGTCTTGCGTCTTTCAACTTCAGTCTTCCGTCTTGCGTCTTCCGCCTTCAGTCTTCCGTCTTCCGACTTCAGTCTTCCGTCTTGCGTCTTGCGTCTTCCGCCTTCAGTCTTCCGTCTTGCGTCTTCCGTCTTCCGCCTTCAGTCTTGCGTCTTCCGCCTTCAGTCTTCCGTCTTGCGTCTTCCGCCTTCAGTCTTCAGTCTTCTGTCTTCCGTCTTGCGTCTTCCGTCTTGCGTCTTCCGCCTTCAGTCTTCCGCCTTCTGTCTTCCATCTTCCGCCTTCAGTCTTCCGTCTTGCGTCTTCCGCCTTCAGTCTTCCGTCTTGCGTCTTCCGCCTTCAGTCTTCCGTCTTGCGTCTTCCGCCTTCAGTCTTCCGTCTTGCGTCTTCCGCCTTCAGTCTTCCGTCTTGCGTCTTCCGCCTTCAGTCTTCCGTCTTGCGTCTTCCGCCTTCAGTCTTCCGTCTTGCGTCTTCCGCCTTCAGTCTTCCGTCTTGCGTCTTCCGCCTTCAGTCTTCCGTCTTGCGTCTTCCGCCTTCAGTCTTCCGTCTTCAGTCTTCAGTCTTCCGCCTTCAGTCTTCCGCCTTCTGTCTTCAGTCTTCAGTCTTCCATCTTCCGCCTTCAGTCTTCCGTCTTGCGTCTTCCGCCTTCAGTCTTCCGTCTTGCGTCTTCTGCCTTCCGTCTTCCGTCTTGCGTCTTCCACCTTCAGTCTTCCGTCTTGCGTCTTCTGCCTTCCGTCTTCCGTCTTGCGTCTTCCAACTTCAGTCTTCCGTCTTGCGTCTTCCGCCTTCAGTCTTCCGTCTTCCGTCTTCCGACTTCAGTCTTCCGTCTTGCGTCTTGCGTCTTCCACCTTCAGTCTTCCGTCTTGCGTCTTCCGTCTTCCGCCTTCAGTCTTGCGTCTTCCGCCTTCAGTCTTCCGTCTTGCGTCTTCCGCCTTCAGTCTTCAGTCTTCTGTCTTCCGTCTTGCGTCTTCCGTCTTGCGTCTTCCGCCTTCAGTCTTCCGCCTTCAGTCTTCCATCTTCCGCCTTCAGTCTTCCGTCTTGCGTCTTCCGCCTTCAGTCTTCCGTCTTCTGCCTTCCGTCTTCCGTCTTGCGTCTTCCAACTTCAGTCTTCCGTCTTGCGTCTTCCGCCTTCAGTCTAGCGTCTTCCGCCTTCAGTCTTGCGTCTTCCGCCTTCAGTCTTCCATCTTGCGTCTTCCGCCGTCAGTCTTCCGTCTTGTGTCTTCCGCCTTCAGTCTTCCATCTTGCGTCTTCCGCCTTCAGTCTTGTGTCTTGCGTCTTCCGCCTTAAGTCTTCCGTCTTGCGTCTTCCACCTTTAGTCTTCCGTCTTCAGTCTTCCGCCTTGCGTTTTCCGCCTTAAGTCTTCCGTCTTGCGTCTTCCGCCTTCAGTCTTGCGCCTTCCGCCTTCAGTCTTCCGTCTTGCGTCTTCCGTCTTCCGCCTTCAGTCTTCCGTCTTGCGTCTTCCGCCTTCAGTCTTCCGCCTTCAGTCTTCCGTCTTCAGTCTTCCGTCTTGCGTCTTCCGCCTTCAGTCTTCCGCCTTCAGTCTTCCGTCTTCAGTCTTCCGTCTTGCATCTTCCGCCTTCAGTCTTGCATCTTCCGCCTTCAGTGTTCCGTCTTCCGCCTTCAGTCTTCCGTCTTGCGTCTTCCGCCTTCAGTCTTCCGTCTTGCGTCTTCCGCCTTCAGTCTTCCGTCTTGCGTCTTCCGCCTTAAGTCTTCCATCTTGCGTCTTCCGCCTTCAGTCTTCTGTCTTGCGTCTTCCGTCTTCAGTCTTCAGTCTTCCGTCTTCAGTCTTGCGTCTTCCGCCTTCAGTCTTCCGCCTTCTGTCTTCCGTCTTCAGTCTTCCATCTTCCGCCTTCAGTCTTCCGTCTTGCTTCTTCCGCCTTCCGCCTTCAGTCTTCCGTCTTGCGTCTTCCGCCTTCAGTCTTCCGCCTTTCAGTCTTCCGCCTTCAGTTTTCCGTCTTGCGTCTTCCGTCTTCAGTCTTCAGTCTTCCCTCTTCAGTCTTCCGTCTTGCATCTTCCGCTTTCAGTCTTCCGTCTTGCATCTTCCGCCTTCAGTCTTCCGTCTTCAGTCTTCCGCCTTCAGTCTTCCGTCTTGCATCTTCCGCCTTCAGTCTTGCATCTTCCGCCTTCAGTGTTCCGTCTTCCGCCTTCAGTCTTCCGTCTTGCGTCTTCCGCCTTCAGTCTTCCGTCTTGCGTCTTCCGCCTTCAGTCTTCCGTCTTGCGTCTTCCGCCTTCAGTCTTCCGTCTTGCGTCTTCCGCCTTAAGTCTTCCGTCTTGCGTCTTCCGCCTTCAGTCTTCTGTCTTGCGTCTTCCGTCTTCAGTCTTCAGTCTTCCGTCTTCAGTCTTGCGTCTTCGCCTTCAGTCTTCCGCCTTCTGTCTTCCGTCTTCAGTCTTCCATCTTCCGCCTTCAGTCTTCCGTCTTGCGTCTTCCGCCTTCGGTCTTCCGTCTTCCGTCTTCCGTCTTCCGTCTTGCGTCTTCAGTCTTCCGTCTTGCGTCTTCCGCCTTCGGTCTTCCGTCTTCCGTCTTCAGTCTTCCATCTTCCGCCTTCAGTCTTCCGTCTTGCGTCTTCCGCCTTCGGTCTTCCGTCTTCCGTCTTCCGTCTTCCGTCTTGCGTCTTCTGTCTTGCGTCTTCCGTCTTCAGTCTTCAGTCTTCCGTCTTCAGTCTTGCGTCTTCCGCCTTCAGTCTTCCGCCTTCTGTCTTCCGTCTTCAGTCTTCCATCTTCCGCCTTCAGTCTTCCGTCTTGCGCCTCCCGCCTTCCGCCTTCAGTCTTCCGTCTTGCGTCTTCCGCCTTCAGTCTTCCGCCTTTCAGTCTTCCGCCTTCAGTTTTCCGTCTTGCGTCTTCCGTCTTCAGTCTTCAGTCTTCCCTCTTCAGTCTTCCGTCTTGCATCTTCCGCTTTCAGTCTTCCGTCTTGCATCTTCCGCCTTCAGTCTTCCGTCTTCAGTCTTCCGCCTTCAGTCTTCCGTCTTGCATCTTCCGCCTTCAGTCTTGCATCTTCCGCCTTCAGTGTTCCGTCTTCCGCCTTCAGTCTTCCGTCTTGTGTCTTCTGCCTTCAGTCTTCCGTCTTGCGTCTTCCACCTTCAGTCTTCCGTCTTCCGCCTTCGGTCTTCCGTCTTTCGTCTTCCGCCTTCGGTCTTCCGTCTTCCGTCTTCCGTCTTCCGTCTTTCGTCTTCCGCCTTCGGTCTTCCGTCTTCCGTCTTCCGTCTTGCGTCTTCCGTCTTCTGTCTTCCGTCTTCCGTCTTCCGCCTTCAGTCTTCCGTCTTCAGTCTTCCGTCTTCAGTCTTCCGTCTTCAGTCTTCCGTCTTCAGTCTTCCGTCTTGTGTCTTTCGTCTTCCGTCTTTCGTCTTCCGCCTTCAGTCTTCCGTCTTGCGTCTTCCGTCTTCTGTCTTCCGTCTTCTGTCTTCCGCCTTCAGTCTTCCGTCTTCAGTCTTCCGTCTTCAGTCTTCCGTCTTCTGTCTTCCGCCTTCAGTCTTCCGTCTTCAGTCTTCCGTCTTCAGTCTTCCGTCTTGTGTCTTCCGCCTTCAGTCTTCCGCCTTCAGTCTTCCGTCTTGCGTCTTCCGCCTTCAGTCTTTCGTCTTGCTTCTTCCGCCTTCAGTCTTGCGTCTTCCGCCTTCAGTCTTGCGTCTTCCGCCTTCAGTCTTCCGTCTTGCGTCTTCCGCCTTCAGTCTTCCGTCTTGCGTCTTCCGCCTTCAGTCTTCCGTCTTGCGTCTTCCGCCTTCAGTCTTCCGTCTTGCGTCTTCCGCCTTCAGTCTTCCGTCTTGCGTCTTCCGCCTTCAGTCTTGCGTCTTCCGCCTTCAGTCTTCCGTCTTGCATCTTCCGCCTTCAGTCTCGCATCTTCCGCCTTCAGTCTCGCGCCTTCCGCCTTCAGTCTTCCGTCTTGCGTCTTCCGTCTTGCGTCTTCCGCCTTCAGTCTTCCGTCTTGCGTCTTCCGCCTTCTGTCTTGCGTCTTCCGCCTTCAGTCTTGCGTCTTCCGCCTTCAGTCTTCCGTCTTGCGTCTTCTGCCTTCCGTCTTGTGTCTTCCGCCTTCAGTCTTCCGTCTTGCGTCTTCCGCCTTAAGTCTTCCATCTTGCGTCTTCCGCCTTCAGTCTTCCATCTTGCGTCTTCCGCCTTCAGTCTTCCGTCTTGCGTCTTCCGCCTTCAGTCTTCAGTCTTCTGTCTTCCGTCTTGCGTCTTCCGCCTTCAGTCTTCCGTCTTGCGTCTTCCGCCTTCAGTCTTCCGTCTTGCGTCTTCCGCCTTCAGTCTTCCGTCTTGCGTCTTCCGCCTTCAGTCTTCCGTCTTGCGTCTTCCGCCTTCAGTCTTCCGTCTTCCGCCTTCAGTCTTCCGTCTTGCGTCTTCCGCCTTCAGTCTTCCGTCTTGCGTCTTCCGCCTTCAGTCTTCCGTCTTGCGTCTTCCGCCTTCAGTCTTGCGTCTTCCGCCTTCAGTCTTCCGTCTTGCGTCTTCCGCCTTCAGTCTTGCGTCTTCCGCCTTCAGTCTTCCGTCTTGCGTCTTCCGTCTTGCGTCTTCCGCCTTCAGTCTTCCGTCTTGCGTCTTCCGCCTTCAGTCTTCCGTCTTGCGTCTTCTGCCTTCCGTCTTCCGCCTTCCGTCTTCCAGCTTCAGTCTTGCGTCTTCCGCCTTCAGTCTTCCGTCTTGCGTCTTCCGCCTACAGTCTTCCGTCTTGCGTCTTCCGCCTTCAGTCTTCCGTCTTGCGTCTTCCGCCTTCAGTCTTCCGTCTTGCGTCTTCCGCCTTCAGTCTTCCGCTTTCAGTCTTCCGTCTTGCGTCTTCCGCCTTCAGTCTTCCGTCTTGCGTCTTCCGCCTTCAGTCTTCCGTCTTGTGTCTTCCGCCTTCAGTCTTCCGCCTTCAGTCTTCCGTCTTGCGTCTTCCGCCTTCAGTCTTCCGTCTTGCGTCTTCCGCCTTCAGTCTTGCGTCTTCCGCCTTCAGTCTTCCGTCTTGCGTCTTCCGCCTTCAGTCTTGCGTCTTCCGCCTTCAGTCTTCCGTCTTGCGTCTTCCGCCTTCAGTCTTCCGTCTTGCGTCTTCCGCCTTCAGTCTTCCGTCTTGCGTCTTCCGCCTTCAGTCTTCCGTCTTGCGTCTTCCGCCTTCAGTCTTCCGTCTTGCGTCTTCCGCCTTCAGTCTTCCGTCTTGCGTCTTCCGCCTTCAGTCTTCCGTCTTGCGTCTTCCGCCTTCAGTCTTGCGTCTTCCGCCTTCAGTCTTCCGTCTTGCATCTTCCGCCTTCAGTCTCGCATCTTCCGCCTTCAGTCTCGCGCCTTCCGCCTTCAGTCTTCCGTCTTGCGTCTTCCGTCTTGCGTCTTCCGCCTTCAGTCTTCCGTCTTGCGTCTTCCGCCTTCTGTCTTGCGTCTTCCGCCTTCAGTCTTGCGTCTTCCGCCTTCAGTCTTCCGTCTTGCGTCTTCTGCCTTCCGTCTTCCGCCTTCCGTCTTCCAGCTTCAGTCTTGCGTCTTTCGCCTTCAGTCTTCCGTCTTGCGTCTTCCGCCTACAGTCTTCCGTCTTGCGTCTTCCGCCTTCAGTCTTCCGTCTTGCGTCTTCCGCCTTCAGTCTTCCGTCTTGCGTCTTCCGCCTTCAGTCTTCCGTCTTGCGCCTTCCGCCTTCAGTCTTCCGTCTTGCGTCTTCCGCCTTCAGTCTTCCGTCTTGCGTCTTCCGCCTTCAGTCTTCCGTCTTGCGTCTTCCGCCTTCAGTCTTCCGTCTTGCGTCTTCCGCCTTCAGTCTTCCGTCTTGCGTCTTCCGCCTTCAGTCTTCCGTCTTGCATCTTCTGCCTTCAGTCTTCCGTCTTGCGTCTTCCGCCTTCAGTCTTCCGTCTTCAGTCTTCAGTCTTCCGCCTTCAGTCTTCCGCCTTCTGTCTTCAGTCTTCAGTCTTCCATCTTCCGCCTTCAGTCTTCCGTCTTGCGTCTTCCGCCTTCAGTCTTCCGTCTTGCGTCTTCTGCCTTCCGTCTTCCGTCTTGCGTCTTCCACCTTCAGTCTTCCGTCTTGCGTCTTCTGCCTTCCGTCTTCCGTCTTGCGTCTTCCAACTTCAGTCTTCCGTCTTGCGTCTTCCGCCTTCAGTCTTCCGTCTTCCGACTTCAGTCTTCCGTCTTGCGTCTTGCGTCTTCCGCCTTCAGTCTTCCGTCTTGCGTCTTCCGTCTTCCGCCTTCAGTCTTGCGTCTTCCGCCTTCAGTCTTCCGTCTTGCGTCTTCCGCCTTCAGTCTTCAGTCTTCTGTCTTCCGTCTTGCGTCTTCCGTCTTGCGTCTTCCGCCTTCAGTCTTCCGCCTTCAGTCTTCCATCTTCCGCCTTCAGTCTTCCGTCTTGCGTCTTCCGCCTTCAGTCTTCCGTCTTGCGTCTTCTGCCTTCCGTCTTCCGTCTTGCGTCTTCCAACTTCAGTCTTCCGTCTTGCGTCTTCCGCCTTCAGTCTTCCGTCTTCCGACTTCAGTCTTCCGTCTTGCGTCTTGCGTCTTCCGCCTTCAGTCTTCAGTCTCGCGTCTTCCGCCTTCAGTCTTGCGTCTTCCGTCTTGCGTCTTCCGCCTTCAGTCTTCCGTCTTGCGTCTTCCGCCTTCTGTCTTGCGTCTTCCGCCTTCAGTCTTGCGTCTTCCGCCTTCAGTCTTGCGTCTTCCGCCTTCAGTCTTCCGTCTTGCGTCTTCCGCCTTCAGTCTTCCGTCTTGCGTCTTCCGCCTTCAGTCTTCCGTCTTGCGTCTTCCGCCTTCAGTCTTCCGTCTTCCGCCTTCAGTCTTCCGTCTTGCGTCTTCCGCCTTCAGTCTTCCGTCTTGCGTCTTCCGCCTTCAGTCTTCCGTCTTGCGTCTTCCGCCTTCAGTCTTGCGTCTTCCGCCTTCAGTCTTCCGTCTTGCGTCTTCCGCCTTCAGTCTTGCGTCTTCCGCCTTCAGTCTTCCGTCTTGCGTCTTCCGTCTTGCGTCTTCCGCCTTCAGTCTTCCGTCTTGCGTCTTCCGCCTTCAGTCTTCCGTCTTGCGTCTTCTGCCTTCCGTCTTCCGCCTTCCGTCTTCCAGCTTCAGTCTTGCGTCTTCCGCCTTCAGTCTTCCGTCTTGCGTCTTCCGCCTACAGTCTTCCGTCTTGCGTCTTCCGCCTTCAGTCTTCCGTCTTGCGTCTTCCGCCTTCAGTCTTCCGTCTTGCGTCTTCCGCCTTCAGTCTTCCGCTTTCAGTCTTCCGTCTTGCGTCTTCCGCCTTCAGTCTTCCGTCTTGCGTCTTCCGCCTTCAGTCTTCCGTCTTGTGTCTTCCGCCTTCAGTCTTCCGCCTTCAGTCTTCCGTCTTGCGTCTTCCGCCTTCAGTCTTCCGTCTTGCGTCTTCCGCCTTCAGTCTTGCGTCTTCCGCCTTCAGTCTTCCGTCTTGCGTCTTCCGCCTTCAGTCTTCCGTCTTGTGTCTTCCGCCTTCAGTCTTCCGCCTTCAGTCTTCCGTCTTGCGTCTTCCGCCTTCAGTCTTCCGTCTTGCGTCTTCCGCCTTCAGTCTTGCGTCTTCCGCCTTCAGTCTTCCGTCTTGCGTCTTCCGCCTTCAGTCTTCCGTCTTGCGTCTTCCGCCTTCAGTCTTCCGTCTTGCGTCTTCCGCCTTCAGTCTTCCGTCTTGCGTCTTCCGCCTTCAGTCTTCCGTCTTGCGTCTTCCGCCTTCAGTCTTCCGTCTTGCGTCTTCCGCCTTCAGTCTTCCGTCTTGCGTCTTCCGCCTTCAGTCTTGCGTCTTCCGCCTTCAGTCTTCCGTCTTGCATCTTCCGCCTTCAGTCTCGCATCTTCCGCCTTCAGTCTCGCGCCTTCCGCCTTCAGTCTTCCGTCTTGCGTCTTCCGTCTTGCGTCTTCCGCCTTCAGTCTTCCGTCTTGCGTCTTCCGCCTTCTGTCTTGCGTCTTCCGCCTTCAGTCTTGCGTCTTCCGCCTTCAGTCTTCCGTCTTGCGTCTTCTGCCTTCCGTCTTCCGCCTTCCGTCTTCCAGCTTCAGTCTTGCGTCTTTCGCCTTCAGTCTTCCGTCTTGCGTCTTCCGCCTACAGTCTTCCGTCTTGCGTCTTCCGCCTTCAGTCTTCCGTCTTGCGTCTTCCGCCTTTAGTCTTCCGTCTTGCGTCTTCCGCCTTCAGTCTTCCGTCTTGCGCCTTCCGCCTTCAGTCTTCCGTCTTGCGTCTTCCGCCTTCAGTCTTCCGTCTTGCGTCTTCCGCCTTCAGTCTTCCGTCTTGCGTCTTCCGCCTTCAGTCTTCCGTCTTCCGACTTCAGTCTTCCGTCTTGCGTCTTGCGTCTTCCGCCTTCAGTCTTCAGTCTCGCGTCTTCCGCCTTCAGTCTTGCGTCTTCCGTCTTGCGTCTTCCGCCTTCAGTCTTCCGTCTTGCGTCTTCCGCCTTCTGTCTTGCGTCTTCCGCCTTCAGTCTTGCGTCTTCCGCCTTCAGTCTTGCGTCTTCCGCCTTCAGTCTTCCGTCTTGCGTCTTCTGCCTTCCGTCTTCCGCCTTCCGTCTTCCAGCTTCAGTCTTGCGTCTTTCGCCTTCAGTCTTCCGTATTGCGTCTTCCGCCTACAGTCTTCCGTCTTGCGTCTTCCGCCTTCAGTCTTCCGTCTTGCGTCTTCCGCCTTCAGTCTTCCGTCTTGCGTCTTCCGCCTTCAGTCTTCCGTCTTGCGTCTTCCGCCTTCAGTCTTCCGTCTTGCGTCTTCCGCCTTCAGTCTTCCGTCTTGCGTCTTCCGCCTTCAGTCTTCCGTCTTGCGTCTTCCGCCTTCAGTCTTCCGTCTTGCGTCTTCCGCCTTCAGTCTTCCGTCTTGCGTCTTCCGCCTTCAGTCTTCCGTCTTGCATCTTCCGCCTTCAGTCTTCCGTCTTGCGTCTTCCGCCTTCAGTCTTCCGTCTTCAGTCTTCAGTCTTCCGCCTTCAGTCTTCCGCCTTCTGTCTTCAGTCTTCAGTCTTCCATCTTCCGCCTTCAGTCTTCCGTCTTGCGTCTTCCGCCTTCAGTCTTCCGTCTTGCGTCTTCTGCCTTCCGTCTTCCGTCTTGCGTCTTCCACCTTCAGTCTTCCGTCTTGCGTCTTCTGCCTTCCGTCTTCCGTCTTGCGTCTTCCAACTTCAGTCTTCCGTCTTGCGTCTTCCGCCTTCAGTCTTCCGTCTTCCGACTTCAGTCTTCCGTCTTGCGTCTTGCGTCTTCCGCCTTCAGTCTTCCGTCTTGCGTCTTCCGTCTTCCGCCTTCAGTCTTGCGTCTTCCGCCTTCAGTCTTCCGTCTTGCGTCTTCCGCCTTCAGTCTTCAGTCTTCTGTCTTCCGTCTTGCGTCTTCTGTCTTGCGTCTTCCGCCTTCAGTCTTCCGCCTTCAGTCTTCCATCTTCCGCCTTCAGTCTTCCGTCTTGCGTCTTCCGCCTTCAGTCTTCCGTCTTGCGTCTTCTGCCTTCCGTCTTCCGTCTTGCGTCTTCCAACTTCAGTCTTCCGTCTTGCGTCTTCCGCCTTCAGTCTAGCGTCTTCCGCCTTCAGTCTTGCGTCTTCCGCCTTCAGTCTTCCATCTTGCGTCTTCCGCCGTCAGTCTTCCGTCTTGTGTCTTCCGCCTTCAGTCTTCCATCTTGCGTCTTCCGCCTTCAGTCTTGTGTCTTGCGTCTTCCGCCTTAAGTCTTCCGTCTTGCGTCTTCCACCTTTAGTCTTCCGTCTTCAGTCTTCCGCCTTGCGTTTTCCGCCTTAAGTCTTCCGTCTTGCGTCTTCCGCCTTCAGTCTTGCGCCTTCCGCCTTCAGTCTTCCGTCTTGCGTCTTCCGTCTTCCGCCTTTAGTCTTCCGTCTTGCGTCTTCCGCCTTCAGTCTTCCGCCTTCAGTCTTCCGTCTTCAGTCTTCCGTCTTGCGTCTTCCGCCTTCAGTCTTCCGCCTTCAGTCTTCCGTCTTCAGTCTTCCGTCTTGCATCTTCCGCCTTCAGTCTTGCATCTTCCGCCTTCAGTGTTCCGTCTTCCGCCTTCAGTCTTCCGTCTTGCGTCTTCCGCCTTCAGTCTTCCGTCTTGCGTCTTCCGCCTTCAGTCTTCCGTCTTGCGTCTTCCGCCTTCAGTCTTCCGTCTTGCGTCTTCCGCCTTAAGTCTTCCATCTTGCGTCTTCCGCCTTCAGTCTTCTGTCTTGCGTCTTCCGTCTTCAGTCTTCAGTCTTCCGTCTTCAGTCTTGCGTCTTCCGCCTTCAGTCTTCCGCCTTCTGTCTTCCGTCTTCAGTCTTCCATCTTCCGCCTTCAGTCTTCCGTCTTGCTTCTTCCGCCTTCCGCCTTCAGTCTTCCGTCTTGCGTCTTCCGCCTTCAGTCTTCCGCCTTTCAGTCTTCCGCCTTCAGTTTTCCGTCTTGCGTCTTCCGTCTTCAGTCTTCAGTCTTCCCTCTTCAGTCTTCCGTCTTGCATCTTCCGCTTTCAGTCTTCCGTCTTGCATCTTCCGCCTTCAGTCTTCCGTCTTCAGTCTTCCGCCTTCAGTCTTCCGTCTTGCATCTTCCGCCTTCAGTCTTGCATCTTCCGCCTTCAGTGTTCCGTCTTCCGCCTTCAGTCTTCCGTCTTGTGTCTTCTGCCTTCAGTCTTCCGTCTTGCGTCTTCCACCTTCAGTCTTCAATCTTCCGCCTTCGGTCTTCCGTCTTTCGTCTTCCGCCTTCGGTCTTCCGTCTTCCGTCTTCCGTCTTGCGTCTTCCGTCTTCTGTCTTCCGTCTTCCGCCTTCAGTCTTCCGTCTTCAGTCTTCCGTCTTCTGTCTTCCGTCTTCCGCCTTCAGTCTTCCGTCTTCAGTCTTCCGTCTTCCGTCTTCAGTCTTCCGTCTTCCGTCTTCAGTCTTCCGTCTTCAGTCTTCCGCCTTCAGTCTTCCGTCTTCCGTCTTCTGTCTTCCGTCTTCCGCCTTCAGTCTTCCGTCTTCCGTCTTCCGTCTTGCGTCTTCCGTCTTCTGTCTTCCGTCTTCCGTCTTCAGTCTTCCGTCTTCCGTCTTCAGTCTTCCGTCTTCAGTCTTCCGCCTTCAGTCTTCCGTCTTCCGTCTTCTGTCTTCCGTCTTCCGCCTTCAGTCTTCCGTCTTCCGTCTTCCGTCTTGCGTCTTCCGTCTTCTGTCTTCCGTCTTCCGCCTTCAGTCTTCCGTCTTCCGTCTTCCGTCTTGCGTCTTCCGTCTTCCGTCTTCCGTCTTCCGCCTTCAGTCTTCCGTCTTCCGTCTTCTGTCTTCCGTCTTCTGTCTTCCGCCTTCAGTCTTCCGTCTTCCGTCTTCTGTCTTCCGTCTTCCGCCTTCAGTCTTCCGTCTTCAGTCTTCCGTCTTCAGTCTTCCGTCTTCAGTCTTCTGTCTTCCGTCTTCCGCCTTCAGTCTTCCGTCTTCCGTCTTCCGTCTTGCGTCTTCCGTCTTCTGTCTTCCGTCTTCCGTCTTCAGTCTTCCGTCTTCCGTCTTCAGTCTTCCGTCTTCAGTCTTCCGCCTTCAGTCTTCCGTCTTCCGTCTTCTGTCTTCCGTCTTCCGCCTTCAGTCTTCCGTCTTCCGTCTTCCGTCTTGCGTCTTCCGTCTTCTGTCTTCCGTCTTCCGCCTTCAGTCTTCCGTCTTCCGTCTTCCGTCTTGCGTCTTCCGTCTTCCGTCTTCCGTCTTCCGCCTTCAGTCTTCCGTCTTCCGTCTTCTGTCTTCCGTCTTCTGTCTTCCGCCTTCAGTCTTCCGTCTTCCGTCTTCTGTCTTCCGTCTTCCGCCTTCAGTCTTCCGTCTTCAGTCTTCCGTCTTCAGTCTTCCGTCTTCAGTCTTCCGTCTTGTGTCTTTCGTCTTCCGTCTTTCGTCTTCCGCCTTCAGTCTTCCGTCTTGCGTCTTCCGTCTTCTGTCTTCCGTCTTCTGTCTTCCGCCTTCAGTCTTCCGTCTTCAGTCTTCCGTCTTCAGTCTTCCGTCTTCTGTCTTCCGCCTTCAGTCTTCCGTCTTCAGTCTTCCGTCTTCAGTCTTCCGTCTTGTGTCTTCCGCCTTCAGTCTTCCGCCTTGTGTCTTCCGCCTTCAGTCTTCCGCCTTCAGTCTTCCGTCTTGCGTCTTCCGCCTTCAGTCTTCCGTCTTGCGTCTTCCGCCTTCAGTCTTGCGTCTTCCGCCTTCAGTCTTCCGTCTTGCGTCTTCCGCCTTCAGTCTTCCGTCTTGCGTCTTCCGCCTTCAGTCTTCCGTCTTGCGTCTTCCGCCTTCAGTCTTCCGTCTTGCGTCTTCCGCCTTCAGTCTTCCGTCTTGCGTCTTCCGCCTTCAGTCTTCCGTCTTGCGTCTTCAGTCTTCCGTCTTGCGTCTTCCGCCTTCAGTCTTCCGTCTTGCGTCTTCCGCCTTCAGTCTTCCGTCTTGCGTCTTCCGCCTTCAGTCTTCCGTCTTGCGTCTTCCGCCTTCAGTCTTCCGTCTTGCGTCTTCCGCCTTCAGTCTTGCGTCTTCCGCCTTCAGTCTTCCGTCTTGCATCTTCCGCCTTCAGTCTCGCGTCTTCCGCCTTCAGTCTTCCGTCTTGCGTCTTCCGTCTTGCGTCTTCCGCCTTCAGTCTTCCGTCTTGCGTCTTCCGCCTTCTGTCTTGCGTCTTCCGCGTTCAGTCTTGCGTCTTCCGCCTTCAGTCTTCCGTCTTGCGTCTTCTGCCTTCCGTCTTCCGCCTTCCGTCTTCCAGCTTCAGTCTTGCGTCTTTCGCCTTCAGTCTTCCGTCTTGCGTCTTCCGCCTACAGTCTTCCGTCTTGCGTCTTCCGCCTTCAGTCTTCCGCCTTGCGTCTTCCGCCTTCAGTCTTCCGTCTTGCGTCTTCCGCCTTCAGTCTTCCGTCTTGCGTCTTCCGCCTTCAGTCTTCCGTCTTGCGTCTTCCGCCTTCAGTCTTCCGTCTTGCGTCTTCCGCCTTCAGTCTTCCGTCTTGCGTCTTCCGCCTTCAGTCTTCCGTCTTGCGTCTTCCGCCTTCAGTCTTCCGTCCTGCGTCTTCCGCCTTCAGTCTTCCGTCTTGCATCTTCCGCCTTCAGTCTTCCGTCTTGCGTCTTCCGCCTTCAGTCTTCCGTCTTCAGTCTTCCGTCTTCAGTCTTCCGCCTTCAGTCTTCCGCCTTCTGTCTTCAGTCTTCAGTCTTCCATCTTCCGCCTTCAGTCTTCCGTCTTGAGTCTTCCGCCTTCAGTCTTCCGTCTTGCGTCTTCCGCCTACAGTCTTCCGTCTTGCGTCTTCCGCCTTCAGTCTTCCGTCTTGCGTCTTCCGCCTTCAGTCTTCCGTCTTGCGTCTTCCGCCTTCAGTCTTGCGTCTTCCGCCTTCAGTCTTCCGTCTTGCGTCTTCCGCCTTCAGTCTTGCGTCTTCCGCCTTCAGTCTTCTGTCTTGCGTCTTCCGTCTTGCGTCTTCCGCCTTCAGTCTTCCGTCTTGCGTCTTCCGCCTTCAGTCTTCCGTCTTGCGTCTTCTGCCTTCCGTCTTCCGCCTTCCGTCTTCCAGCTTCAGTCTTGCGTCTTCCGCCTTCAGTCTTCCGTCTTGCGTCTTCCGCCTACAGTCTTCCGTCTTGCGTCTTCCGCCTTCAGTCTTCCGTCTTGCGTCTTCCGCCTTCAGTCTTCCGTCTTGCGTCTTCCGCCTTCAGTCTTCCGCCTTCAGTCTTCCGTCTTGCGTCTTCCGCCTTCAGTCTTCCGTCTTGCGTCTTCCGCCTTCAGTCTTCCGTCTTGTGTCTTCCGCCCTCAGTCTTCCGCCTTCAGTCTTCCGTCTTGCGTCTTCCGCCTTCAGTCTTCCGTCTTGCGTCTTCCGCCTTCAGTCTTGCGTCTTCCGCCTTCAGTCTTCCGTCTTGCGTCTTCCGCCTTCAGTCTTCCGTCTTGCGTCTTCCGCCTTCAGTCTTCCGTCTTGCGTCTTCCGCCTTCAGTCTTCCGTCTTGCGTCTTCCGCCTTCAGTCTTCCGTCTTGCGTCTTCCGCCTTAAGTCTTCCGTCTTGCGTCTTCCGCCTTCAGTCTTCAGTCTTCCGCCTTCAGTCTTCCGCCTTCAGTCTTCCGTCTTGCGTCTTCCGCCTTCAGTCTTCCGTCTTGCGTCTTCCGCCTTCAGTCTTCCGTCTTGCGTCTTCCGCCTTCAGTCTTCCGTCTTCCGCCTTCAGTCTTCCGTCTTCCGCCTTCAGTCTTCCGTCTTCCGCCTTCAGTCTTCCGTCTTGCGTCTTCCGCCTTATGTCTTCCGTCTTGCGTCTTCCGCCTTCAGTCTTCCGTCTTGCGTCTTCCGCCTTCAGTCTTCCGTCTTGCGTCTTCCGCCTTCAGTCTTCCGTCTTGCGTCTTCCGCCTTCAGTCTTCCGTCTTGCGTCTTCCGCCTTCAGTCTTCCGTCTTGCGTCTTCCGCCTTCAGTCTTCCGTCTTGCGTCTTCCGCCTTCAGTCTTCCGTCTTGCGTCTTCCGCCTTCAGTCTTCCGTCTTGCGTCTTCCGCCTTCAGTCTTCCGTCTTGCGTCTTCCGCCTTCAGTCTTCCGTCTTGCGTCTTCCGCCTTCAGTCTTCCGTCTTGCGTCTTCCGCCTTCAGTCTTCCGTCTTGCGTCTTCCGCCTTCAGTCTTCCGTCTTGCGTCTTGCGCCTTCAGTCTTCCGTCTTGCGTCTTGCGCCTTCAGTCTTCCGTCTTGCGTCTTCCGCCTTCAGTCTTCCGCCTTCAGTCTTCCGTCTTGCGTCTTCCGCCTTCAGTCTTCCGTCTTGCGTCTTCCGCCTTCAGTCTTCCGTCTTGCGTCTTCCGCCTTCAGTCTTGCGTCTTCGGCCTTCAGTCTTCCATCTTGCGTCTTCCGCCTTCAGTCTTCCGTCTTGCGACTTCCGCCTTCAGTCTTCCGTCTTGCGTCTTCCGCCTTTAGTCTTCCGTCTTGCGTCTTCCGCATTCAGTCTTCCGTCTTGCGTCTTCCGCCTTCAGTCTTCCATCTTCCGCCTTCAGACTTCCGTCTTCCGCCTTCAGTCTTCCGTCTTGCGTCTTCCGCCTTCAGTCTTCCGTCTTGCGTCTTCAGTCTTCCGTCTTGCGTCTTCCGCCTTCAGTCTTCCATCTTCCGCCTTCAGACTTCAGTCTTCCGCCTTCAGTCTTCCGTCTTGCGTCTTCCGCCTTCAGTCTTCCGTCTTGCGTCTTCCGCCTTCAGTCTTCCGTCTTGCGTCTTCAGTCTTCCGTCTTGCGTCTTCCGCCTTCAGTCTTCCATCTTCCGCCTTCAGACTTCCGTCTTCCGCCTTCAGTCTTCCGTCTTGCGTTTTCCGCCTTCAGTCTTCCGTCTTGCGTCTTCCGCCTTCAGTCTTCCGTCTTCAGTCTTCCGTCTTCAGTCTTCCATCTTCCGCCTTCAGTCTTCCGTCTTGCGTCTTCCGTCTTCAGTCTTCCGTCTTGCGTCTTCCGCCTTCAGTCTTCCGTCTTGCGTCTTCCGCCTTCAGTCTTCCATCTTCCGCCTTCAGACTTCCGTCTTCCGCCTTCAGTCTTCCGTCTTGCGTTTTCCGCCTTCAGTCTTCCGTCTTGCGTCTTCCGCCTTCAGTCTTCCGTCTTCAGTCTTCCGTCTTCAGTCTTCCATCTTCCGCCTTCAGTCTTCCGTCTTGCGTCTTCCGTCTTCAGTCTTGCGTCTTCCGCCTTCAGTCTTCCGTCTTCAGTCTTCCATCTTCCGCCTTCAGTCTTCCGTCTTGTGTCTTCCGCCTTCAGTCTTGCATCTTCCGTCTTAAGTCTTGCGTCTTCCATCTTCAGTCTTCCGTCTTGGGTCTTCCGCCTTCAGTCTTCCGTCTTGCGTCTTCCGCCTTCAGTCTTCCGTCTTGCGTCTTCCGCCTTCAGTCTTCCGTCTTGCGTCTTCCGCATTCAGTCTTCCGTCTTCAGTCTTCCGTCTTCAGTCTTCCATCTTCCGCCTTCAGTCTTCCGTCTTGCGTCTTCCGTCTTCAGTCTTGCGTCTTCCGCCTTCAGTCTTCCGCCTTCTGTCTTCCGTCTTCAGTCTTCCATCTTCCGCCTTCAGTCTTCCGTCTTGTGTCTTCCGCCTTCAGTCTTGCATCTTCCGTCTTAAGTCTTGCGTCTTCCATCTGCAGTCTTCCGTCTTGCGTCTTCCATCTTCAGTCTTCCGTCTTGCGTCTTACGTCTTGTGTCTTCCGCCTTCAGTCTTGCATCTTCCGTCTTAAGTCTTGCGTCTTCCATCTTCAGTCTTCCGTCTTGCGTCTTCCATCTTCAGTCTTCCGTCTTGCGTCTTACGTCTTGTGTCTTCCGCCTTCAGTCTTCCGACTTGCGTCTTCCGCCTTCAGTCTTCCGTCTTGCGTCTTCCGCCTTTAGTCTTCCGTCTTGCGTCTTCCGTCTTCCGCCTTCAGTCTTCCATCTTCCGCCTTCAGTCTTGCGTCTTCCGCCTTCAGTCTTCCGTCTTGCGTTTTCCGCCTTCAGTCTTGCGTCTTCCGCCTTCAGTCTTGCGCCTTCCACCTTCAGTCTTCCGTCTTGCGTTTTCCGTCTTCAGTCTTCTGTCTTCCGCCTTCAGTCTTGCGTCTTCCGCCTTCAGTCTTCCGTCTTGCGCCTTCCGTCTTCAGTCTTCCGTCTTCTGTCTTCCGTCTTCAGTCGTGTGTCTTCCGTCTTGCGTCTTACGCCTTCAGTCTTCCGTCTTGTGTCTTCCACCTTCAGTCTTCCATCTTCCGCCTTCAGTCTTCCGTCTTCCGCCTTCAGTCTTCCGTCTTCCGTCTTCCGCCTTCAGTCTTCCATCTTGCGTCTTCCGCCTGAGTCTTCCGTCTTGCGTCTTCCGCCTTCAGTCTTCCGTCTTGCGTCTTCCGCCTTCAGTCTTCCGTCTTGCGTCTTTCGCCTTCAGTCTTCCGTCTTGCGTCTTCCGCCTTCAGTCTTCCGTCTTGCGTCTTCAGTCTTCCGTCTTGCGTCTTCCGCCTTCAGTCTTCCGTCTTGCGTCTTCCGCCTTCAGTCTTCCGTCTTGCGTCTTCCGCCTTCAGTCTTCCGTCTTGCGTCTTCCGCCTTCAGTCTTCCGTCTTGCGTCTTCCGCCTTCAGTCTTCCGCCTTGCGTCTTCCGCCTTCAGTCTTCCGACTTGCGTCTTCCGCCTTCAGTCTTCCGTCTTGCGTCTTCCGCCTTCAGTCTTCCGTCTTGCGTCTTCCGCCTTCAGTCTTCCGTCTTGCGTCTTCCGCCTTCAGTCTTCCGTCTTCCGCCTTTAGTCTTCCGTCTTGCGTCTTCCGCCTTCAGTCTTCCGTCTTGCGTCTTCCGCCTTCAGTCTTCCGTCTTCTGCCTTCAGTCTTCCTTCTTCCGCCTTCAGTCTTGCGTCTTCCGCCTTCAGTCTTCCGTCTTGCATCTTCCGCCTTCAGTCTTCCGTCTTGCGTCTTCAGTCTTCCGTCTTGCGTCTTCCGCCTTCAGTCTTCCGTCTTGCGTCTTCCGCCTTCAGTCTTCCGTCTTGCGTCTTCCGCCTTCAGTCTTCCGTCTTGCGTCTTCCGCCTTCAGTCTTCCGTCTTGCGTCTTCAGTCTTCCGTCTTGCGTCTTCCGCCTTCAGTCTTCCGTCTTGCGTCTTCCGCCTTCAGTCTTCCGTCTTGCGTCTTCAGTCTTCCGTCTTGCGTCTTCCGCCTTCAGTCTTCCGTCTTGCGTCTTCAGTCTTCCGTCTTGCGTCTTCCGCCTTCAGTCTTCCGTCTTGCGTCTTCCGCCTTCAGTCTTCCGTCTTGCGTCTTCAGTCTTCCGTCTTGCGTCTTCCGCCTTCAGTCTTCCGTCTTGCGTCTTCCGCCTTCAGTCTTCCGTCTTGCGTCTTCCGCCTTCAGTCTTCCGTCTTGCGTCTTCCGCCTTCAGTCTTCCGTCTTGCGTCTTCCGCCTTCAGTCTTCCGTCTTGCGTCTTCCGCCTTCAGTCTTCCGTCTTGCGTCTTCAGTCTTCCGTCTTGCGTCTTCCGCCTTCAGTCTTCCGTCTTGCGTCTTCCGCCTTCAGTCTTCCGTCTTGCGTCTTCAGTCTTCCGTCTTGCGTCTTCCGCCTTCAGTCTTCCGTCTTGCGTCTTCCGCCTTCAGTCTTCCGTCTTGCGTCTTCAGTCTTCCGTCTTGCGTCTTCCGCCTTCAGTCTTCCGTCTTGCGTCTTCCGCCTTCAGTCTTCCGTCTTGCGTCTTCCGCCTTCAGTCTTCCGTCTTGCGTCTTCCGCCTTCAGTCTTCCGTCTTGCGTCTTCCGCCTTCAGTCTTCCGTCTTCAGTCTTCCGTCTTTAGTCTTCCGTCTTCAGTCTTCCATCTTCCGCCTTCAGTCTTCCGTCTTGCGTCTTCCGTCTTCAGTCTTGCGTCTTCCGCCTTCAGTCTTCCGCCTTCTGTCTTCCGTCTTCAGTCTTCCATCTTCCGCCTTCAGTCTTCCGTCTTGTGTCTTCCGCCTTCATTCTTGCATCTTCCGTCTTAAGTCTTGCGTCTTCCATCTTCAGTCTTCCGTCTTGCGTCTTACGTCTTGTGTCTTCTGCCTTCAGTCTTGCATCTTCCGTCTTAAGTCTTGCGTCTTCCATCTTCAGTCTTCCGTCTTGCGTCTTCCATCTTCAGTCTTCCGTCTTGCGTCTTACGTCTTGTGTCTTCCGCCTTCAGTCTTCCGACTTGCGTCTTCCGCCTTCAGTCTTCCGTCTTGCGTCTTCCGCCTTTAGTCTTCCGTCTTGTGTCTTCCGTCTTCCGCCTTCAGTCTTCCATCTTCCGCCTTCAGTCTTGCGTCTTCCGCCTTCAGTCTTCCGTCTTGCGTCTTCCGCCTTCAGTCTTGCGTCTTCCGCCTTCAGTCTTGCGTCTTCCACCTTCAGTCTTCCGTCTTGCGTTTTCCGTCTTCAGTCTTCCGTCTTCCGTCTTCAGTCTTCAGTCTTCTGTCTTCTGTCTTCCGCCTTCAGTCTTGCGTCTTCCGTCTTCAGTCTTCCGTCTTGCGCCTTCCGTCTTCAGTCTTCCGTCTTCTGTCTTCCATCTTCAGTCTTGTGTCTTCCGTCTTGCGTCTTACGCCTTCAGTCTTCCGTCTTGCGTCTTCCGCCTTCAGTCTTCCGTCTTGCGTCTTCCGCCTTCAGTCTTCCGTCTTCCGTCTTCCGCCTTCAGTCTTCCGTCTTCCGCCTTCAGTCTTCCGTCTTGCGTCTTCCGCCTTCAGTCTTCCGTCTTGCGTCTTCCGCCTTCAGTCTTCCGTCTTCCGCCTTCAGTCTTCCATCTTCCGCCTTCAGTCTTGCGTCTTCCGCCTTCAGTCTTCCGTCTTGCATCTTCCGCCTTCAGTCTTCCGTCTTGCGTCTTCAGTCTTCCGTCTTGCGTCTTCCGCCTTCAGTCTTCCGTCTTGCGTCTTCCGCCTTCAGTCTTCCGTCTTGCGTCTTCCGCCTTCAGTCTTCCGTCTTGCGTCTTCCGCCTTCAGTCTTCCGTCTTGCGTCTTCCGCCTTCAGTCTTCCGTCTTGCGTCTTCAGTCTTCCGTCTTGCGTCTTCCGCCTTCAGTCTTCCGTCTTGCGTCTTCCGCCTTCAGTCTTCCGTCTTGCGTCTTCCGCCTTCAGTCTTCCGTCTTGCGTCTTCAGTCTTCCGTCTTGCGTCTTCCGCCTTCAGTCTTCCGTCTTGCGTCTTCCGCCTTCAGTCTTCCGTCTTGCGTCTTCAGTCTTCCGTCTTGCGTCTTCCGCCTTCAGTCTTCCGTCTTGCGTCTTCCGCCTTCAGTCTTCCGTCTTGCGTCTTCAGTCTTCCGTCTTGCGTCTTCCGCCTTCAGTCTTCCGTCTTGCGTCTTCCGCCTTCAGTCTTCCGTCTTGCGTCTTCCGCCTTCAGTCTTCCGTCTTGCGTCTTCCGCCTTCAGTCTTCCGTCTTGCGTCTTCCGCCTTCAGTCTTCCGTCTTCAGTCTTTCGTCTTTAGTCTTCCGTCTTCAGTCTTCCGTCTTCCGCCTTCAGTCTTCCGTCTTGCGTCTTCAGTCTTCCGTCTTGCGTCTTCCGTCTTCAGTCTTGCGTCTTCCGCCTTCAGTCTTCCGCCTTCTGTCTTCCGTCTTCAGTCTTCCATCTTCCGCCTTCAGTCTTCCATCTTGTGTCTTCCGCCTTCATTCTTGCATCTTCCGTCTTAAGTCTTGCGTCTTCCATCTTCAGTCTTCCGTCGTGCGTCTTCCATCTTCAGTCTTCCGTCTTGCGTCTTACGTCTTGTGTCTTCCGCCTTCAGTCTTGCATCTTCCGTCTTAAGTCTTGCGTCTTCCATCTTCAGTCTTCCGTCTTGCGTCTTCCATCTTCAGTCTACCGTCTTGCGTCTTACGTCTTGTGTCTTCCGCCTTCAGTCTTCCGACTTGCGTCTTCCGCCTTCAGTCTTCCGTCTTGCGTCTTCCGCCTTTAGTCTTCCGTCTTGCGTCTTCCGCCTTCAGTCTTCCATCTTCCGCCTTCAGTCTTGCGTCTTCCGCCTTCAGTCTTCCGTCTTGCGTCTTCCGCCTTCAGTCTTGCGTCTTCCGCCTTCAGTCTTGCGTCTTCCACCTTCAGTCTTCCGTCTTGCGTTTTCCGTCTTCAGTCTTCCGTCTTCCGTCTTCAGTCTTCAGTCTTCTGTCTTCTGTCTTCCGCCTTCAGTCTTGCGTCTTCCGTCTTCAGTCTTCCGTCTTGCGCCTTCCGTCTTCAGTCTTCCGTCTTCTGTCTTCCATCTTCAGTCTTGTGTCTTCCGTCTTGCGTCTTACGCCTTTAGTCTTCCGTCTTGTGTCTTCCGCCTTCAGTCTTCCATCTTCCGCCTTCAGTCTTCCGTCTTCCGTCTTCCGCCTTCAGTCTTCCGTCTTGCGTCTTCCGCCTTCAGTCTTCCGTCTTGCGTCTTCCGCCTTCAGTCTTCCGTCTTGCGTCTTCCGCCTTCAGTCTTCCGTCTTGCGTCTTCCGCCTTCAGTCTTCCGTCTTCAGTCTTCCGTCTTGTGTCTTCCGCCTTAAGTCTTCCATCTTGCGTCTTCCGCCTTCAGTCTTCCGTCTTGCGTCTTCCGTCTTCAGTCTTGCGTCTTCCGTCTTCAGTCTTCCATCTTCCGCCTTCAGTCTTGCGTCTTCCGCCTTCAGTCTTGCATCTTCCGTCTTAAGTCTTGCGTCTTCCATCTTCAGTCTTCCGTCTTGCGTCTTCCATCTTCAGTATTCCGTCTTGCGTCTTACGTCTTGTGTCTTCCGCCTTCAGTCTTCCGACTTGCGTCTTCCGCCTTCAGTCTTCCGTCTTGCGTCTTCTGCCTTTAGTCTTCCGTCTTGCGTCTTCCGTCTTCCGCCTTCAGTCTTCCATCTTCCGCCTTCAGTCTTGCGTCTTCCGCCTTCAGTCTTCCGTCTTGCGTCTTCCGCCTTCAGTCTTGCGTCTTCCGCCTTCAGTCTTGCGTCTTCCGCCTTCAGTCTTCCGTCTTGCGTTTTCCGTCTTCAGTCTTCCGTCTTCAGTCTTCTGTCTTCCGCCTTCAGTCTTCTGTCTTCCGCCTTCAGTCTTGCGTCTTCCGCCTTCAGTCTTCCGTCTTGCGCCTTCCGTCTTCAGTCTTCCGTCTTCTGTCTTCCGTCTTCAGTCTTGCGTCTTGCGTCTTGCGTCTTACGCCTTCAGTCTTCCGTCTTGTGTCTTCCGCCTTCAGTCTTCCATCTTCCGCCTTCAGTCTTGCGTCTTCCGCCTTCAGGCTTGCGTCTTCTGCCTTCAGGCTTGCGTCTTCCGTCTTCCGCCTTCAGTCTTGCACCTTCCGCATTCAGTCTTCCGTCTTGCGTCTTCCGCCTTTAGTCTTGCATCTTCCGTCTAAAGTCTTGCGTCTTCCATCTTCAGTCTTCCGTCTTCCATCTTCAGTCTTCTGTCTTCCGTCTTGCGTCTTACGTCTTGCATCTTGCGCCTTCAGTCTTCCGCCTTCAGTCTTCCATCTTCCGCCTTCAGTCTTCCGTCTTGCGTCTTCGCCTTCAGTCTTCCGTCTTGCGTCTTCTGCCTTCCGTCTTCCGTCTTGCGTCTTCCAACTTCAGTCTTCCGTCTTGCGTCTTCCGCCTTCAGTCTTCCGTCTTCCGACTTCAGTCTTCCGTCTTGCGTCTTGCGTCTTCCGCCTTCAGTCTTCCGTCTTGCGTCTTCCGTCTTCCGCCTTCAGTCTTGCGTCTTCCGCCTTCAGTCTTGCGTCTTCCGCCTTCAGTCTTCCATCTTGCGTCTTCCGCCGTCAGTCTTCCGTCTTGTGTCTTCCGCCTTCAGTCTTGTGTCTTGCGTCTTCCGCCTTAAGTCTTCCGTCTTGCGTCTTCCACCTTTAGTCTTCCGTCTTCAGTCTTCCGCCTTGCGTTTTCCGCCTTAAGTCTTCCGTCTTGCGTCTTCCGCCTTCAGTCTTGCGCCTTCCGCCTTCAGTCTTCCGTCTTGCGTCTTCCGTCTTCCGCCTTCAGTCTTCCGTCTTGCGTCTTCCGCCTTCAGTCTTCCGCCTTCAGTCTTCCGTCTTCAGTCTTCCGTCTTGCATCTTCCGCCTTCAGTCTTGCATCTTCCGCCTTCAGTGTTCCGTCTTCCGCCTTCAGTCTTCCGTCTTGCGTCTTCCGCCTTCAGTCTTCCGTCTTGCGTCTTCCGCCTTCAGTCTTCCGTCTTGCGTCTTCCGCCTTCAGTCTTCCGTCTTGCGTCTTCCGCCTTAAGTCTTCCATCTTGCGTCTTCCGCCTTCAGTCTTCTGTCTTGCGTCTTCCGTCTTCAGTCTTCAGTCTTCCGTCTTCAGTCTTGCGTCTTCCGCCTTCAGTCTTCCGCCTTCTGTCTTCCGTCTTCAGTCTTCCATCTTCCGCCTTCAGTCTTCCGTCTTGCGTCTTCCGCCTTCCGCCTTCAGTCTTCCGTCTTGCGTCTTCCGCCTTCAGTCTTCCGCCTTTCAGTCTTCCGCCTTTAGTTTTCCGTCTTGCGTCTTCCGTCTTCAGTCTTCAGTCTTCCCTCTTCAGTCTTCCGTCTTGCATCTTCCGCTTTCAGTCTTCCGTCTTGCATCTTCCGCCTTCAGTCTTCCGTCTTCAGTCTTCCGCCTTCAGTCTTCCGTCTTGCATCTTCCGCCTTCAGTCTTGCATCTTCCGCCTTCAGTGTTCCGTCTTCCGCCTTCAGTCTTCCGTCTTGTGTCTTCTGCCTTCAGTCTTCCGTCTTGTGTCTTCTGCCTTCAGTCTTCCGTCTTGCGTCTTCCACCTTCAGTCTTCCGTCTTCCGTCTTCCGTCTTTCGTCTTCCGCCTTCGGTCTTCCGTCTTCCGTCTTCCGTCTTCCGTCTTCCGTCTTGCGTCTTCCGCCTTCAGTCTTCCGTCTTGCGTCTTCCGCCTTCAGTCTTCCGTCTTGCGTCTTCCGCCTTCAGTCTTCCGTCTTCAGTCTTCCGCCTTCAGTCTTCCGTCTTCAGTCTTCCGTCTTGTGTCTTCCGCCTTAAGTCTTCCATCTTGCGTCTTCCGCCTTCAGTCTTCCGTCTTGCGTCTTCCGTCTTCAGTCTTGCGTCTTCCGCCTTCAGTCTTCCGCCTTCAGTCTTCCGTCTTCCGACTTCAGTCTTCCGTCTTGCGTCTTGCGTCTTCCGCCTTCAGTCTTCCGTCTTGCGTCTTCCGTCTTCCGCCTTCAGTCTTGCGTCTTCCGCCTTCAGTCTTGCGTCTTCCGCCTTCAGTCTTCCGCCTTCTGTCTTCCGTCTTCAGTCTTCCATCTTCCGCCGTCAGTCTTGCGTCTTCCGCCTTCAGTCTTGCATCTTCCGTCTTAAGTCTTGCGTCTTCCATCTTCAGTCTTCCGTCTTGCGTCTTCCATCTTCAGTATTCCGTCTTGCGTCTTACGTCTTGTGTCTTCCGCCTTCAGTCTTCCGACTTGCGTCTTCCGCCTTCAGTCTTCCGTCTTGCGTCTTCTGCCTTTAGTCTTCCGTCTTGCGTCTTCCGTCTTCCGCCTTCAGTCTTCCATCTTCCGCCTTCAGTCTTGCGTCTTCCGCCTTCAGTCTTCCGTCTTGCGTCTTCCGCCTTCAGTCTTGCGTCTTCCGCCTTCAGTCTTGCGTCTTCCGCCTTCAGTCTTCCGTCTTGCGTTTTCCGTCTTCAGTCTTCCGTCTTCAGTCTTCTGTCTTCCGCCTTCAGTCTTCTGTCTTCCGCCTTCAGTCTTGCGTCTTCCGCCTTCAGTCTTCCGTCTTGCGCCTTCCGTCTTCAGTCTTCCGTCTTCTGTCTTCCGTCTTCAGTCTTGCGTCTTGCGTCTTGCGTCTTACGCCTTCAGTCTTCCGTCTTGTGTCTTCCGCCTTCAGTCTTCCATCTTCCGCCTTCAGTCTTGCGTCTTCCGCCTTCAGGCTTGCGTCTTCTGCCTTCAGGCTTGCGTCTTCCGTCTTCCGCCTTCAGTCTTGCACCTTCCGCATTCAGTCTTCCGTCTTGCGTCTTCCGCCTTTAGTCTTGCATCTTCCGTCTAAAGTCTTGCGTCTTCCATCTTCAGTCTTCCGTCTTCCATCTTCAGTCTTCTGTCTTCCGTCTTGCGTCTTCCGTCTTGCGTCTTCCGCCTTCAGTCTTCCGCCTTCAGTCTTCCATCTTCCGCCTTCAGTCTTCCGTCTTGCGTCTTCCGCCTTCAGTCTTCCGTCTTGCGTCTTCTGCCTTCCGTCTTCCGTCTTGCGTCTTCCAACTTCAGTCTTCCGTCTTGCGTCTTCCGCCTTCAGTCTTCCGTCTTCCGACTTCAGTCTTCCGTCTTGCGTCTTGCGTCTTCCGACTTCAGTCTTCCGTCTTGCGTCTTGCGTCTTCCGCCTTCAGTCTTCCGTCTTGCGTCTTCCGTCTTCCGCCTTCAGTCTTGCGTCTTCCGCCTTCAGTCTTGCGTCTTCCGCCTTCAGTCTTCCATCTTGCGTCTTCCGCCGTCAGTCTTCCGTCTTGTGTCTTCCGCCTTCAGTCTTGTGTCTTGCGTCTTCCGCCTTAAGTCTTCCGTCTTGCGTCTTCCACCTTTAGTCTTCCGTCTTCAGTCTTCCGCCTTGCGTTTTCCGCCTTAAGTCTTCCGTCTTGCGTCTTCCGCCTTCAGTCTTGCGCCTTCCGCCTTCAGTCTTCCGTCTTGCGTCTTCCGTCTTCCGCCTTCAGTCTTCCGTCTTGCGTCTTCCGCCTTCAGTCTTCCGCCTTCAGTCTTCCGTCTTCAGTCTTCCGTCTTGCATCTTCCGCCTTCAGTCTTGCATCTTCCGCCTTCAGTGTTCCGTCTTCCGCCTTCAGTCTTCCGTCTTGCGTCTTCCGCCTTCAGTCTTCAGTCTTCCGTCTTCAGTCTTGCGTCTTCCGCCTTCAGTCTTCCGCCTTCTGTCTTCCGTCTTCAGTCTTGCGTCTTCCGCCTTCAGTCTTCCGCCTTCTGTCTTCCGTCTTCAGTCTTCCATCTTCCGCCTTCAGTCTTCCGTCTTGCGTCTTCCGCCTTCCGCCTTCAGTCTTCCGTCTTGCGTCTTCCGCCTTCAGTCTTCCGCCTTTCAGTCTTCCGCCTTTAGTTTTCCGTCTTGCGTCTTCCGTCTTCAGTCTTCAGTCTTCCCTCTTCAGTCTTCCGTCTTGCATCTTCCGCTTTCAGTCTTCCGTCTTGCATCTTCCGCCTTCAGTCTTCCGTCTTCAGTCTTCCGCCTTCAGTCTTCCGTCTTGCATCTTCCGCCTTCAGTCTTGCATCTTCCGCCTTCAGTGTTCCGTCTTCCGCCTTCAGTCTTCCGTCTTGTGTCTTCTGCCTTCAGTCTTCCGTCTTGCGTCTTCCACCTTCAGTCTTCCGTCTTCCGCCTTCGGTCTTCCGTCTTTCGTCTTCCGCCTTCGGTCTTCCGTCTTCCGTCTTCCGTCTTGCGTCTTCCGTCTTCTGTCTTCCGTCTTCCGCCTTCAGTCTTCCGTCTTCAGTCTTCCGCCTTCAGTCTTCCGTCTTCAGTCTTCCGTCTTCAGTCTTCCGTCTTCCGTCTTCCGCCTTCAGTCTTCCGTCTTTCGTCTTCCGCCTTCGGTCTTCCGTCTTCCGTCTTCCGTCTTGCGTCTTCCGTCTTCTGTCTTCTGTCTTCCGTCTTCCGCCTTCAGTCTTCCGTCTTCAGTCTTCCGTCTTCAGTCTTCCGCCTTCAGTCTTCCGCCTTCAGTCTTCCGTCTTCAGTCTTCCGTCTTCAGTCTTCCGTCTTCCGTCTTCCGCCTTCAGTCTTCCGTCTTTAGTCTTCCGTCTTCAGTCTTCCGTCTTCAGTCTTCCGTCTTTAGTCTTGTGTCTTCAGTCTTCCGTCTTGTGTCTTTCGTCTTCCGTCTTTCGTCTTCCGCCTTCAGTCTTCCGTCTTGCGTCTTCCGTCTTCTGTCTTCCGTCTTCTGTCTTCTGTCTTCTGCCTTCAGTCTTCCGTCTTTAGTCTTCCGTCTTCAGTCTTCCGTCTTCAGTCTTCCGTCTTCAGTCTTCCGTCTTGTGTCTTCCGCCTTCAGTCTTCCGCCTTCAGTCTTCCGTCTTGCGTCTTCCGCCTTCAGTCTTTCGTCTTGCGTCTTCCGCCTTCAGTCTTCCGTCTTGCGTCTTCCGCCTTCAGTCTTGCGTCTTCCGCCTTCAGTCTTCCGTCTTGCGTCTTCCGCCTTCAGTCTTCCGTCTTGCGTCTTCCGCCTTCAGTCTTCCGTCTTGCGTCTTCCGCCTTCAGTCTTCCGTCTTGCGTCTTCCGCCTTCAGTCTTCCGTCTTGCGTCTTCCGCCTTCAGTCTTCCGTCTTGCGTCTTCCGCCTTCAGTCTTCCGTCTTGCGTCTTCCGCCTTCAGTCTTGCGTCTTCCGCCTTCAGTCTTCCGTCTTGCGTCTTCCGCCTTCAGTCTTCCGTCTTGCGTCTTCCGCCTTCAGTCTTGCGTCTTCCGCCTTCAGTCTTCCGTCTTGCGTCTTCCGCCTTCAGTCTTGCGTCTTCCGCCTTCAGTCTTCCGTCTTGCGTCTTCCGTCTTGCGTCTTCCGCCTTCAGTCTTCCGTCTTGCGTCTTCCGCCTTCAGTCTTGCGTCTTCCGCCTTCAGTCTTCCGTCTTGCGTCTTCCGTCTTGCGTCTTCCGCCTTCTGTCTTCCGTCTTGCGTCTTCCGCCTTCAGTCTTCCGTCTTGCGTCTTCTGCCTTCCGTCTTCCGCCTTCCGTCTTCCAGCTTCAGTCTTGCGTCTTCCGCCTTCAGTCTTCCGTCTTGCGTCTTCCGCCTACAGTCTTCCGTCTTGCGTCTTCCGCCTTCAGTCTTCCGTCTTGCGTCTTCCGCCTTCAGTCTTCCGTCTTGCGTCTTCCGCCTTCAGTCTTCCGTCTTGCGTCTTCCGCCTTCAGTCTTCCGCCTTCAGTCTTCCGTCTTGCGTCTTCCGCCTTCAGTCTTCCGTCTTGCGTCTTCCGCCTTCAGTCTTCCGTCTTGTGTCTTCCGCCTTCAGTCTTCCGCCTTCAGTCTTCCGTCTTGCGTCTTCCGCCTTCAGTCTTCCGTCTTGCGTCTTGCGTCTTCCGCCTTCAGTCTTCCGCCTTCAGTCTTCCGTCTTGCGTCTTCCGCCTTCAGTCTTCCGTCTTGCGTCTTCCGCCTTCAGTCTTGCGTCTTCCGCCTTCAGTCTTCCGTCTTGCGTCTTCCGCCTTCAGTCTTCCGTCTTGCGTCTTCCGCCTTCAGTCTTCCGTCTTGCGTCTTCCGCCTTCAGTCTTCCGTCTTGCGTCTTGCGTCTTCCGCCTTCAGTCTTCCGCCTTCAGTCTTCCGTCTTGCGTCTTCCGCCTTCAGTCTTCCGTCTTGCGTCTTCCGCCTTCAGTCTTGCGTCTTCCGCCTTCAGTCTTCCGTCTTGCGTCTTCCGCCTTCAGTCTTCCGTCTTGCGTCTTCCGCCTTCAGTCTTCCGTCTTCCGCCTTCAGTCTTCCGTCTTGCGTCTTCCGCCTTCAGTCTTGCGTCTTCCGCCTTCAGTCTTCCGTCTTGCGTCTTCCGTCTTGCGTCTTCCGCCTTCAGTCTTCCGTCTTGCGTCTTCCGTCTTGCGTCTTCCGCCTTCTGTCTTCCGTCTTGCGTCTTCCGCCTTCAGTCTTCCGTCTTGCGTCTTCCGCCTTCAGTCTTACGTCTTGCGTCTTCCGCCTTCAGTCTTCCGTCTTGCGTCTTCCGCCTTCAGTCTTCCGTCTTGCGTCTTCCGCCTTCAGTCTTGCGTCTTCCGCCTTCAGTCTTCCGTCTTGCGTCTTCCGCCTTCAGTCTTGCGTCTTCCGCCTTCAGTCTTCCGTCTTGCGTCTTCCGTCTTGCGTCTTCCGCCTTCAGTCTTCCGTCTTGCGTCTTCCGTCTTGCGTCTTCCGCCTTCTGTCTTCCGTCTTGCGTCTTCCGCCTTCAGTCTTCCGTCTTGCGTCTTCCGCCTTCAGTCTTCCGTCTTGCGTCTTCCGCCTTCAGTCTTCCGTCTTGCGTCTTCCGCCTTCAGTCTTCCGTCTTGCGTCTTCCGCCTTCAGTCTTCCGTCTTGCGTCTTCCGCCTTCAGTCTTCCGTCTTGCGTCTTCCGCCTTCAGTCTTCCGTCTTGCGTCTTCCGCCTTCAGTCTTCCGTCTTGCGTCTTCCGCCTTCAGTCTTCCGTCTTGCGTCTTCCGCCTTCAGTCTTCCGTCTTGCGTCTTCCGCCTTCAGTCTTCCGTCTTGCGTCTTCCGCCTTCAGTCTTCCGTCTTGCGTCTTCCGCCTTCAGTCTTCCGTCTTGCGTCTTCCGCCTTCAGTCTTCCGTCTTGCGTCTTCCGCCTTCAGTCTTCCGTCTTGCGTCTTCCGCCTTCAGTCTTCCGTCTTGCGTCTTCCGCCTTCAGTCTTGCGTCTTCCGCCTTTAGTCTTCCGTCTTGCATCTTCCGCCTTTAGTCTTGCGTCTTGCGTCTTCCGTCTTGCGTCTTCCGCCTTCAGTCTTCCGTCTTGCGTCTTCCGCCTTCTGTCTTCCGTCTTGCGTCTTCCGCCTTCAGTCTTCCGTCTTGCGTCTTCCGCCTTCAGTCTTCCGTCTTGCGTCTTCCGCCTTCTGTCTTCCGTCTTGCGTCTTCCGCCTTCAGTCTTCCGTCTTGCGTCTTCCGCCTTCAGTCTTCCGTCTTGCGTCTTCCGCCTTCAGTCTTACGTCTTGCGTCTTCCGCCTTCAGTCTTCCGTCTTGCGTCTTCCGCCTTCAGTCTTACGTCTTGCGTCTTCCGCCTTCAGTCTTCCGTCTTGCGTCTTCCGCCTTCAGTCTTCCGTCTTGCGTCTTCCGCCTTCAGTCTTGCGTCTTCCGCCTTCAGTCTTCCGTCTTGCGTCTTCCGCCTTCAGTCTTGCGTCTTCCGCCTTCAGTCTTCCGTCTTGCGTCTTCCGTCTTGCGTCTTCCGCCTTCAGTCTTCCGTCTTGCGTCTTCCGCCTTCAGTCTTCCGTCTTGCGTCTTCTGCCTTCCGCCTTCCGTCTTCCAGCTTCAGTCTTGCGTCTTCCGCCTTCAGTCTTCCGTCTTGCGTCTTCCGCCTACAGTCTTCCGTCTTGCGTCTTCCGCCTTCAGTCTTCCGTCTTGCGTCTTCCGCCTTCAGTCTTCCGTCTTGCGTCTTCCGCCTTCAGTCTTCCGTCTTGTGTCTTCCGCCTTCAGTCTTCCGCCTTCAGTCTTCCGTCTTGCGTCTTCCGCCTTCAGTCTTCCGTCTTGCGTCTTGCGTCTTCCGCCTTCAGTCTTCCGCCTTCAGTCTTCCGTCTTGCGTCTTCCGCCTTCAGTCTTCCGTCTTGCGTCTTCCGCCTTCAGTCTTGCGTCTTCCGCCTTCAGTCTTCCGTCTTGCGTCTTCCGCCTTCAGTCTTCCGTCTTGCGTCTTCCGCCTTCAGTCTTCCGTCTTGCGTCTTCCGCCTTCAGTCTTCCGTCTTGCGTCTTGCGTCTTCCGCCTTCAGTCTTCCGCCTTCAGTCTTCCGTCTTGCGTCTTCCGCCTTCAGTCTTCCGTCTTGCGTCTTCCGCCTTCAGTCTTCCGTCTTGCGTCTTCCGCCTTCAGTCTTCCGTCTTGCGTCTTCCGCCTTCAGTCTTCCGCCTTCAGTCTTCCGTCTTGCGTCTTCCGCCTTCAGTCTTCCGTCTTGCGTCTTCCGCCTTCAGTCTTCCGTCTTGTGTCTTCCGCCTTCAGTCTTCCGCCTTCAGTCTTCCGTCTTGCGTCTTCCGCCTTCAGTCTTCCGTCTTGCGTCTTCCGCCTTCAGTCTTGCGTCTTCCGCCTTCAGTCTTCCGTCTTGCGTCTTCCGCCTTCAGTCTTCCGTCTTGCGTCTTCCGCCTTCAGTCTTCCGTCTTGCGTCTTCCGCCTTCAGTCTTCCGTCTTGCGTCTTCCGCCTTCAGTCTTCCGTCTTGCGTCTTCCGCCTTCAGTCTTCCGTCTTGCGTCTTCCGCCTTCAGTCTTCCGTCTTGCGTCTTCCGCCTTCAGTCTTCCGTCTTGCGTCTTCCGCCTTCAGTCTTCCGTCTTGCGTCTTCCGCCTTCAGTCTTCCGTCTTGCGTCTTCCGCCTTCAGTCTTCCGTCTTGCGTCTTCCGCCTTCAGTCTTCCGTCTTGCGTCTTCCGCCTTCAGTCTTCCGTCTTGCGTCTTCCGCCTTCAGTCTTCCGTCTTGCGTCTTCCGCCTTCAGTCTTCCGTCTTCAGTCTTCCGTCTTCAGTCTTCCGCCTTCAGTCTTCCGCCTTCTGTCTTCAGTCTTCAGTCTTCCATCTTCCGCCTTCAGTCTTCCGTCTTGAGTCTTCCGCCTTCAGTCTTCCGTCTTGCGTCTTCCGCCTACAGTCTTCCGTCTTGCGTCTTCCGCCTTCAGTCTTCCGTCTTGCGTCTTCCGCCTTCAGTCTTCCGTCTTGCGTCTTCCGCCTTCAGTCTTCCGTCTTGCGTCTTCCGCCTTCAGTCTTCCGTCTTGCGTCTTCCACCTTCAGTCTTCCGTCTTGCGTCTTCCGCCTTAAGTCTTCCTTCTTGCGTCTTCCGCCTTCAGTCTTCAGTCTTCCGTCTTCAGTCTTGCGTCTTCCGCCTTCAGTCTTCCGCCTTCTGTCTTCCGTCTTCAGTCTTTCATCTTCCGCCTTCAGTCTTCCGTCTTGAGTCTTCCGCCTTCAGTCTTGCATCTTTCGTCTTAAGTCTTGCGTCTTCCATCTTCAGTCTTCCGTCTTGCGTCTTCCATCTTCAGTCTTCCATTTTCCGTTTTCCGTCTTTCGCCTTCAGTCTTCCGCCTTCAGTCTTCCTTCTTCCGTCTTCCGCCTTCAGTCTTCCATCTTCCATCTTCCGCCTTCATTCTTCCATCTTCCATCTTCCGCCTTCAGTCTTCCGCCTTCAGTCTTCCATCTTCTGTCTTCCGTCTTCTGTCTTCTGCCTTCAGTCTTCCGTCTTCCTTCTTCCGCCTTCAGTCTTCAGCCTTCAGTCTTCTGTCTTCCTTCTTCCGCCTTCAGTCTTCCGCCTTCAATCTTCTGTCTTCCTTCTTCCGCCTTCAGTCTTCCGCCTTCAGTCTACCGTCTTCCTTCTTCCGCCTTCAGTCTTCCGCCTTCAGTCTTTCGTCTTCCGCCTTCAGACTTCCGTCTTCCGCCTTTAGTCTTCCATCTTACGTCTTACGTCTTCCTTCTTCCGCCTTCAGTCTTCCATCTTCCGCCTTCAGTCTTCCGTCTTCCGACTTCAGTCTTCCGTCTTCCGACTTCAGTCTTCCGTCTTCCGACTTCAGTCTTCCGTCTTCCGACTTCAGTCTTCCGTCTTCCGACTTCAGTCTTCCGTCTTCCGACTTCAGTCTTCCGTCTTCCGACTTCAGTCTTCCGTCTTGCGTCTTCCGCCTTCAGTCTTCCGTCTTGCGTCTTCTGCCCTCAGTCTTCCGTCTTCCGACTTCAGTCTTCCGTCTTGCGTCTTCCGCCTTCAGTCTTCCGTCTTCCGCTTTAAGTCTTCCGTCTTGCGTCTTCCGCCTTCAGTCTTCCGTCTTGCGTCTTCTGCCCTCAGTCTTCCGTCTTGCGTCTTCCGCCTTCAGTCTTCCGTCTTCCGTCTTCCGTCTTCCGCCTTCAGTCTTCCGTCTTGCGTCTTCCGCCTTCAGTCTTCCGTCTTGCGTCTTCCGCCTTCAGTCTTCCGTCTTCCGCCTTCAGTCTTCCGTCTTGCGTCTTCCGCCTTCAGTCTTCCGTCTTGCGTCTTCCGCCTTCAGTCTTCCGTCTTCCGCCTTCAGTCTTCCGTCTTGCGTCTTCCGCCTTCAGTCTTCCGTCTTGCGTCTTCCGCCTTCAGTCTTCCGTCTTCCGTCTTCCGTCTTCCGCCTTCAGTCTTCCGTCTTGCGTCTTCCGCCTTCAGTCTTCCGTCTTGCGTCTTCCGTCTTCCGTCTTCCGTCTTCCGCCTTCAGTCTTCCGTCTTGCGTCTTCCGCCTTCAGTCTTCCGTCTTGCGTCTTCCGCCTTCAGTCTTCCGTCTTCCGCCTTCAGTCTTCCGTCTTGCGTCTTCCGCCTTCAGTCTTCCGTCTTGCGTCTTCCGCCTTCAGTCTTCCGTCTTCCGCCTTCAGTCTTCCGTCTTGCGTCTTCCGCCTTCAGTCTTCCGTCTTGCGTCTTCCGCCTTCAGTCTTCCGTCTTCCGCCT
Organism: Hyperolius riggenbachi; assembly: GCF_040937935.1. Taxonomy (NCBI): domain Eukaryota; kingdom Metazoa; phylum Chordata; class Amphibia; order Anura; family Hyperoliidae; genus Hyperolius; species Hyperolius riggenbachi. The sequence continues at coordinate 457,683,820 of NC_090648.1, read as the reverse complement.
TAAGTCTTCCGTCTTGCGTCTTCCGCCTTCAGTCTTCCGTCTTGCGTCTTCTGCCCTCAGTCTTCCGTCTTGCGTCTTCCGCCTTCAGTCTTCCGTCTTCCGCCTTCAGTCTTCCGTCTTGCGTCTTCCGCCTTCAGTCTTCCGTCTTCCGCCTTCAGTCTTCCGTCTTGCGTCTTCCGCCTTCAGTCTTCCGTCTTCCGCCTTCAGTCTTCCGTCTTGCGTCTTCCGCCTTCAGTCTTCCGTCTTCCGCCTTCAGTCTTCCGTCTTGCGTCTTCCGCCTTCAGTCTTCCGTCTTGCGTCTTCCGCCTTCAGTCTTCCGTCTTCCGCCTTCAGTCTTCCGTCTTGCGTCTTCCGCCTTCAGTCTTCCGTCTTCCGCCTTCAGTCTTCCGTCTTGCATCTTCCGTCTTGCGTCTTCCGCCTTCAGTCTTGCGTCTTCCGCCTTCAGTCTTGCGTCTTCCGCCTTCAGTCTTGCGTCTTCCGCCTTCAGTCTTTTGTCTTCCACCTTCAGTCTTCCGTCTTGAGTCTTCCGTCTTGCGTCTTCCGCCGTCAGTCTTCCGTCTTGCGTCTTCCGCCTTCAGTCTTGCGTCTTGCGTCTTCCGCCTTAAGTCTTCCGTCTTGCGTCTTCCGCCTTTAGTCTTCCGTCTTCAGTCTTCCGTCTTGCGTCTTCCGCCTTAAGTCTTCCGTCTTGCGTCTTCCGCCTTCAGTCTTCCGTCTTGCGTCTTCTGCCCTCAGTCTTCCGTCTTGCGTCTTCCGCCTTCAGTCTTCCGTCTTCCGCCTTCAGTCTTCCGTCTTGCGTCTTCCGCCTTCAGTCTTCCGTCTTCCGCCTTCAGTCTTCCGTCTTGCATCTTCCGTCTTGCGTCTTCCGCCTTCAGTCTTGCGTCTTCCGCCTTCAGTCTTGCGTCTTCCGCCTTCAGTCTTGCGTCTTCCGCCTTCAGTCTTTTGTCTTCCACCTTCAGTCTTCCGTCTTGAGTCTTCCGTCTTGCGTCTTCCGCCTTCAGTCTTCCGTCTTGCGTCTTCCGCCTTCAGTCTTCCGTCTTCCGCCTTCAGTCTTCCGTCTTCAGTCTTCCGCCTTCAGTCTTCCATCTTCCGTCTTCCGCCTTCAGTCTTCCATCTTCCGTCTTCTGCCTTCAGTCTTCCGTCTTCCGCCTTCAGTCTTCCGTCTTCAGTCTTCCGCCTTCAGTCTTCCATCTTCCGTCTTCCGCCTTCAGTCTTCCGTCTTCCGTCTTCCGTCTTCCGCCTTCAGTCTTCCGTCTTCCGTCTTCTGTCTTCAGTCTTCCATCTTCCGTCTTCCGCCTTCAGTCTTCCGCCTTCAGTCTTCCATCTTCCGTCTTCCGCCTTCAGTCTTCCATCTTCCGTCTTCTGCCTTCAGTCTTCCGTCTTCCGCCTTCAGTCTTCCGTCTTCAGTCTTCCGCCTTCAGTCTTCCATCTTCCGTCTTCCGCCTTCAGTCTTCCGTCTTCCGTCTTCCGTCTTCCGCCTTCAGTCTTCCGTCTTCCGTCTTCTGTCTTCAGTCTTCCATCTTCCGTCTTCCGCCTTCAGTCTTCCGTCTTCAGTCTTCCGCCTTCAGCCTTCCATCTTCCGTCTTCCGCCTTCAGTCTTCCGTCTTCCGTCTTCCGCCTTCAGTCTTCCGTCTTCCGTCTTCTGTCTTCAGTCTTCCATCTTCCGTCTTCCGCCTTCAGTCTTCCGTCTTGCGTCTTCCGCCTTCAGTCTTCCGTCTTGCGTCTTCTGCCTTCAGTCTTCCGTCTTGCGTCTTCTGCCCTCAGTCTTCCGTCTTGCGTCTTCCGCCTTCAGTCTTCCGTCTTCCGCCTTCAGTCTTCCGTCTTGCGTCTTCCGCCTTCAGTCTTCCGTCTTCCGTCTTCTGTCTTCAGTCTTCCATCTTCCGTCTTCCGCCTTCAGTCTTCCGTCTTGCGTCTTCCGCCTTCAGTCTTCCGTCTTCCGCCTTAAGTCTTCCGTCTTCCGTCTTCCGCCTTCAGTCTTCCGTCTTCCGTCTTCCGCCTTCAGTCTTCCGTCTTCCGTCTTCTGTCTTCTGTCTTCAGTCTTCCATCTTCCGTCTTCCGCCTTCAGTCTTCCGTCTTGCGTCTTCCGCCTTCAGTCTTCCGTCTTCCGTCTTCTGTCTTCTGTCTTCAGTCTTCCATCTTCCGTCTTCCGCCTTCAGTCTTCCGTCTTGCGTCTTCCGCCTTCAGTCTTCCGTCTTCCGCCTTAAGTCTTCCGTCTTCCGTCTTCCGCCTTCAGTCTTCCGTCTTCCGTCTTCCGTCTTCCGTCTTCCGTCTTCCGCCTTCCGTCTTCCGTCTTCCGTCTTCCGTCTTCTGTCTTCCGTCTTCCGTCTTCCGCCTTCCGTCTTCCGTCTTCCGTCTTCCGTCTTCTGTCTTCAGTCTTCCATCTTCCGTCTTCCGCCTTCAGTCTTCCGTCTTGCGTCTTCCGTTTTGCATCTTCCACAGCTGTTCGATCCAGTCAACTTCTATTAAAATGTTCCTCTTCTGTGTTGTCTCACTGCTACTGATTTCAGCTAGATTAGTTTAATAATCCAGCGTCCTCAAGCTATGTAACATTCAACTTTTCCAGTAAAATACATTGGTCAAGCACCTTCCTTATTTTTAGGAAATGCTACATAAGTGCTCTTTTTCTTCCACGCTTCATCAAGGCCAAAAAGCTGAAATTCTTCAAGGTTGGATTTTACCGCAAAAAAACAGGTGCAAACTTACTCTTTCACTTTGTATGGCCTCCTCCTCCCCAATGCCATACCAGTCCTCTCCAGATAAGTAGTAGTTTTTGGCACATTCATTATTCCACTTGGAATGGATGACCAAAAATGTTACCACATTTATTAACATTTTAACAAAAACCTCAATCTTAGTATTTTTTAAACAGATAAAAACAGTTGGGCATTATGATTCTAAAAAAAATATTTAAGGAGAGTCTACTCACATGACCTAGGCTACTTCTTGACCTAAATGCCTGAGCAACTTCAAGAACTGTTCTCTTTCACCTTCTGTACCATGATTAATGCGACATAAAGCTGGTGTGTTTGTCATCTCAAAAACGAATCCAAAGCTTTTATTCTTGGAGTCCCATCAAACTCCAAAAAGAGGGAAGAAAAATGCAACCGTTCTTCTAATCGGTTGCCAAAGTTCAGAGACTTCCTTCTGCAGCTGTTCCATCTAAGTAAACTTCTCCTTAAAGAGAGTCTTAAGCGAGAATAAATCTCGCTTCAGACCTCATAAATAGCTTAACGGGGGTCCCTGATCCCCCAAATCCCCTCCGTAAAGCGGGGGAGCACTTCCTGGTTGGGGCAGGGCTAACCGCCGCCTGTCTGTCTGTCAGCGCGTATGTCCGCCTCTCCCCCGCCCCTCTCAGTCTTCCTTCACTGAGAGGGGCGGAGGAGAGGTGGCGATGCGCCGCTGATAGACGCGACTGGAGGCAGGGCTGCAGCAGTTAGCCCTGCCTCCAGGAGCGACCAAATGTACGACCAAGTCATGCAGGGGGGGGATTTGGGGGTGAAGGGACCCCCGTTTAGCGGCGCGATAGCAGCGCTTTAGCTGCTAACTTTGAGCTCTGCAGTGAGATTTATTCTCGCTTCAGAGTCTCTTTAAAATGTTCTTCTCCTGTGTTGTCTCAGCTAGATCAGTCTAATAATCCAGCGTCCTCAAACTATGAGGCATTTAACTTCTCCAGTGAAATAAATCTGTTAGGTACCTTCCTTCTTTTTATGATTCATATCATAAGTGGTATTCTTCTTCCATGCTCCATTGAGGCCAAAAAGCTGAAATTCTTCCACGGTTTATAACAACGCAAAAAATTGCACGATACTTATATTTTAAACTGCAAGGGCATACAATCAAAATATTGATATTAGACTGCCTCCTGCAGCTGTTCGATCCAGTCAATTTCTCTTAAAATGTTCCTATTCTGTGTTGTGTCCCTGCTAATGCTTTTAGCTAGACCAGTCGATTAATCCAGCATCCTCAAGCTATGTAGCATTTAACTTCTCCAGTGAAATAAATCTGTCAGGTACCTTCCTCCTTTTTATGATTTTAATCATACGGTAAGTAGTATTCTTCTTCCATGCTCCATTTAGGCCAAATAGCTTGAATTCTTCCAGGGTTTATAACAGCGCAAAAATGCGTATGATACTCAGATTTCAAACTGCAAGGGCATAGAATCAAAATATTGATATTAGACTGCCTCCTGCAGCTGTTCGATCCAGTCAATTTCTTTTAAAATTTTCCTCTTCTGTGTTGTGTCACTGCTAATGCTTTCAGCTAGATCAGTTGATTAATCCAGCGTCCTCAAGCTATGTAGCATTCAACTTCTCCAGTGAAATAAATCTGTCAGGGACCTTCCTCTTTTTTATGATTTACATCATAAGTGGTATTCTTCTTCCACACTATATTTAGGCCACAAAGCTGAAATTCTTTCAGGGTTTATAATTCCACAAAAAATCGCATGATACTCAGATTTCAAACTGCAGGGGCATACAATCAAAATATTGATATTAGACTGCCTCCTGCAGCGGTTCGATCCAGTCAGTTTCTCTTAATATGTTCCTATTCTGTGTTGTCTCACTGCTAATGCTTTTAGCTAGATCAGTCGATTAATCTAGCATCCTCAAGCTATGTAGCATTTAACTTCACCAGTAAAATAAATCTGTCAGGTACCTTCCTCCTTTTTATGATGTAAATCATAAGTGGTATTCTTCTTCCACGATATATTTAGGCCAAAAAGCTGAATTTCTTCCAGGGCTTATAATACCGCAAAAAAATCGCACGATACTCAGATTTCAAACTGCAAGGGCATACAATCAAAATATTGATATTAGACTGCCTCCAGCAGCTGTTCGATTCAGTCAATTTCTTTTAAAATGCTCCTCTTCTGTGTAGTGTCATTGCTAATCTTTTCAGCTAGATCGGTCGGTTAATCCAGCATCCTCAAGCTATGTAGCATTTAACTTTTCCAGTGAAATAAATCTGTCACCTGTTACCTTCCTCCTTTTTATGATTTAAATCATAAGTGGTATTCTTCTTCTATGCTCCATTGAGGCCAAAAAGCTTAAATTCTTCCAGGGTTAGTGTGTCCTTCTTAATTTTACTACCCCGGCAATTACACCCTTCTCATGGACTAACTCGTACTTGTTTTCCCGGGTCTCTGTAAACCGCATTTTATACCCTGATTGTATGTATAACCTTGTGCTATGTTGTATAACCGTTTGCTACCTCTCTGTCTGTCACCCCTTGTTGCAATGTATGTATCCCTATTTATTGTTCAGCGCTGCGTAATATGTTGACGCTTTATAAATACAATAAATAATAATATTAATAATAACGCAAAAAATCACACGATACTTAGATTGCAAACTGCAAGGGCATGGAATCAAAATATTGATATTAGAGTGTCTCCTGCAGCTGTTTGATCCAGTCAGTTTCTCTTAAAATGTTCCTCTTCTGTGTTGTCTCACTGCTAATGCTTTCAGCTAGATCAGTTGATTAATCCAGCGTCCTCAATTAACTTCTCCAGTGAAATAAATCTGTCAGTTACCTTCCTCCTTTTTATGATTTACATCATTAGTGGTATTCTTCTTCCACGCTATATTTAGGCCAAAAAGCTGATATTCTTCCAGGGTTTATAATAACGCAAAACATCGCGCAATGTTTAGATTTCAAACTGCCAGGGTATACAATCAACATATGTATACACATGACACTACTCATGTTATCAGGAAGGGCCATAAAATGGTAGATACACGTGTGTATAAGCAAGGGAATTGTGTAATTTATGATTAAGCAATTATATGTGGCACTGGCATGATCAATATAGGGAAGTATTCAGCTAATTGAGAGCAATACTTAGAATCAAGTTGCACGTAGCACTTTGAGAATACAAACTTATGGCAAGTGAGGTAGTTTGGGCAGTGGATTGGTAATGTTAAAGTTTAGTCACACTAATATATTTATCATGGATGTTGGCATTAGCACTTTAAATGAACACAATATACGGTTTGAAATGAATGGCACGTAGCACTTTGGACATATAGAGGCTAGAGCACATGGAATACATATAGACAGAGGTATGGCCATGAGAATAGACAGAGGTCTGGTCATGAGAATAGACAGAGGTCTGGCCATGAGAATAGACAGAGGTCTGGCCATGAGAATAGACAGAGGTCTGGCCATGAGAATAGTACTCACGAGTAAGCACAATCACAATTATGAATTATGTACAGAAGTGACAGGATTTATATTAATCCCAATAATATTAGTAATGATCACAAGAGGGCGCACTATAGATTGCAAAGCATGGGGCATTGTGTAATTAAGACAGTGTGGATACTACCAGGAAGAGCCACAAGATGGTGCACATGTATACGCAAGTAAGGGGATTGTGCAATTTATGATTAAACAAATATATGTAATAAAGGGTGATAACTGTGGATAATAGAATATAATTTTAATGGAGTTTTATGTGTTTTTATAAACAATGCCCATCCGAGAACAGTGACAATGATCCTCCAATCAGCAGGCGGCAGGTACTATGTAGTTAGATGTCAGGCGTCAGGAGGCGGAGCCCCTGATGAGTCTGGCGTGAGGACAAAACGCGCATAGGGCGGAGCTATACGTCTGACGTCGTACGGATCCAGGAAGCGCTCAGACCGGCCGGACAATCGAGAAGCGCACAGAATCAGACCCGGCGACTGCATGAGGAGGTGGAACGAGGAAGACTTGCTGAGAGGCACACGGGAGCCAGACGGATGGGCATTGGCATCCATCTGTACATGATATGCGCAGACTGCTTCTGAAGGCGTAAGTGAGATGTTGTTATTGCGCACAGAGGCATTCTCAACAGTATTACGCTATATGCGTCTCTTTTCTCTTTTATGTTTTTATTGAGCATTTTAAACAGTGAGAATAAAGGAAAGTCCTTGCAAGAGGCTTTTGCAAACAATTGGGGATCGTTCAATTGATTGGATCAATACAGAGTGCAGTTTCCACCTATGCAAAGAGGTGGGCTACATCTGGTGAGCAGTGTGGCATGTATTGAGTTGGAGTGGCACGGACAACGGGTGTTAATATAGAGGCACGGTGTCTGCAATAATTGAACTGCTCTGCTATTTGAACTGTATTACCCGATGTGGAGATTCTTTTTCTACAGAAACAAGCAAATTTGGTACAACGCTCTGCCTAAGTCCCACCTGAAAATTGAGGTGGTTACAATCTGGTGAGCATCTAGTGAGAGGGGAAGAGGGAGATAGATGTGATTAATCACCTGGGGAGCACAAGACACTGGTGACTTTTAGGAGATGGAATAGTGGAATAAAAAGACCGAACAATATTGCCCTATGTGGAGTCTTTTTATTTACAGGATTGGAGAGCGCAGCAGTACAAATTGAACTTGATTATCCAATTACTGGACTTTCTGCAGCGAACCCATTGACTGTTGGTTGTATTAAGTGGTAATCGTTGTGTGAACTGTGGTGCAGTGTTTTATGATTTGATTAATCAACATATTGATATTAGACTGCCTCCTGCAGCTGTTCAATTCAGTCAATTTCTCTTAAAATGCTTCTCTTCTGTGTAGTGTCATTGCTAATCCATTGTGTAGTGTCATTGATAATACATTGCTAATGTAGCTAGATCATTCAATTAATCCAGCATCCTCAAGCTATATGAGTGACACCTATAGAAGAATAGAGGAAATCCTAGAATAGGAGACATGAGGGACAAGCAGCCACTCACCTGCCAATCTCACGGTAAATGAGCCCTCAGGGCCAAGACAAACCAATATATGATAAACATGCTGATGTCACAATGGTTGCTTGTTGCAGCTGTGGTGGGAGGGAGCCTATTGTGACATCATCACATGACCACACCCACATTCTGGAACATTCTCACGACCCTGCTATACACTATGGGCTTGATTCACTAAACCGTGATAAGTCATATCACGGCGGTTTTTACGCACATTTTCACGCTCAATCGCAAATTATCATGCAAAAACAATATCGTTTTTGCACGATAATTCGTGATTGTGCACGAAAATGTGCATGAAAAAGGCCGTGATATGACTTATCACGGTTTATGGAATCAAGCCCCATAACATCAAGTTTATATCCGGAATAATATCACAAAATAGCCATCATAGCTGTATTTCTCACTTATAACTAATAAAACAAACACTCAGGGTAGGAACACACTAGGCAGAAACATTAGCGTTCTGGAAAACGCAGCAAAAAATGCTCATACTGCAAGTCAATGGGCCACATAGAAAAACACGTTTGCATTCAGCAATGTGCGGTTTTTAAAATGCAGGACTTGCTGTATATTTTTCCAAAATGAATCTAAAACGCACATAATGTATGTAAATGGTGATGCAGAGGTATTGCTTTTTAGTGCGTTTTTTAAAGGTTTTTTTTAAACTATTTTTATGATGTGTTTTCACTTCAAAAATGCATAGAAAATGCTAACAAAACGTAAATACGATTTATATATGTGAACCACAAACACATTAAAACGTGAACAAAATGCATGTGCGGAACAAAAGCGCAAAATGGATATGCACTGAAAACGCATATGCAGCAAAACAGTGACTTTCAAGCAAGGCCAAGTGAGTTCTAAAGCTGGCCACTAACGGTCCAATTTCTAGCGAAAAATAGTTTGAGCGATCAGAAATTCTGATCGGATGAAAAATCGTTCACTACACCATCAACTAACCAATCATTGCTTCCTATCTATCACGACCACCAAGAAAATCCAAATTTTCATTCGACGAAAATTCATTCGGGCGACATTTTTTTCACTCATTCATAATCGATTGTGTCCACCAATGGAGATTATTTACAACCAATCCGATCAGAATTTCTGATCACTCGAACGATTTTTCGCTAGAAATTGGACCGTTAGTGGCCAGCTTAACCCTCACTGCCAAGTGTATCACTGGTAGTTAAATATCGGCCTGAATTATTATATAAATTATTATATAAACATCAGAATAAATCATATTATGTATAACCTCCAGAAAAGCCCCGTTGCTGATTCCCCAGTGACCAGCTGATATAAGGGTGGGGAACATCACATATGAGTGACACCTATAGAAGAATAGAGGAAATCCTAGAATAGGAGACATAAGCTGATGTCACAATGGTTGCTACAGCTGTGGAGGGAGGGAGCCTATTGTGACATCATCACATGACCACACCCACATTCTGAAACATTCTCACACCCCTGCTATACACTATGGGCTTGATTCACTAAACCGTGATACGTCATATCACGGCGCTTTTTATGCGCATTTTCGGGCACAATCGCAAATTATCATGCAAAAACAATATCGTTTTCGCACGATAATTCGTGAATGCGCGCCAAAACAGCCGTGATAGGACTTAAGACGGTTTAGTGAATCAAGCCCCAGGACATGAAGTTTATTTCCTGAATAATATCACAAATTAGCCACCATAGCTGTACTTCGTACGCGTTTTCTGCACAGAAAAACTGAGAACTCATGAAAATCAATGTGCTAGTACACACTTACTGAGTTGTTCGCGTGCAGAAAAAAAACTGACATTCTGCATGATGACTCAGCACATTTTGGAAGTTTTCTCTATCAATTACATTAGCTGCTGTGAAAAAAACGCATGCGTTTTCCTGCATGGAAACACACTTAGTGTGCAGAAAAAGTATGCAGAAAAATGTGTGTGGAAAACTGAAAGTCAAGTGTGTTCCCTGCCTCAGGGTAGGAACACACTAGGCAGAAACGTTAGCGTTGTGGAAAATGCAGCAGAAAATGCACATGATGCAAGTCAATGGGCCACATAGAAAAATATGTTTTGCATTCTGCAATGTGTGTTTTTTAAAATGCAGGACTTGCTGCATATTTTTCCAAAATGCATCTAAAAGCACATAATGAATGTCAATGGTGACGCTGCGCAGAGGTATTGCGTTTTAGTGCGTTTTTTAAAGCTTTTTTATTATAAACAATTTTTATGATGTGTTTCCGCTTCAAAAATGCATATGAATGCAATGAACAAAAAATGCAAAACGGAAACGCACTGAAAACGCACAAGTGCATATGCAGCAAAACGGTAACTTTCAAGCAAGGCCAAGTGAGTTCTAACCCTCACAGCCAAGTGTATCATCAGTAGTTAAATATCAGCCTGAATTATTATATAAGCATCAGAACAAATCATATTATGTATAACCCCCAGAAAACCCCTTTGCCGATTCCCCAGTGACCAGCTGATATAAGGGTGGGGAACATCACATATGAGTGACACCTATAGAAGAATAGAGGAAATCCTAGAATAGGAGACATAACACAAGCAGCCACTCACCTGCCAATCTCACGGGAAATGAACCCTCAGGGCCAAGACAAGCCAATATATGATAAACATGCTGATGTCACAATGCTTGCTGCAGCTGTGGAGGGAGGGAGCCTATTGTGACATCATCACATGACCACACCCACATTCTGGAACATTCTCACGACCCTGCTATACACTATGGGCTTGATTCACTAAACCGCGATAAGTCATATCACGGCGGTTTTTACGCACATTTTCACGCTCAATCGCAAATTATCATGCAAAAACAATATCGTTTTTGCACGATAATTCGTGATTGTGCACGAAAATGTGCATGAAAAAGGCCGTGATATGACTTATCACGGTTTAGTGAATCAAGTCCCATGACATCAAGTTTATATCTGGAATAATATCACAAAATAGCCATCATAGCTGTATTTCTCACTTATAACTAATAAAACAAACACTCAGGGTAGGAACACACTAGGCAGAAACGTTAGCGTTGTGGAAAACGCAGCAGAAAATGCTCATACTGCAAGTCAATGGGCCACATAGAAAAACATGTTTGCATTCAGCAATGTGCGGTTTTTAAAATGCAGGACTTGCTGCATATTTTTCCAAAATGCATCTAAAACGCACATAATGTATGTAAATGGTGATGCAGAGGTATTGCTTTTTAGTGCGTTTTTTAAAGGTTTTTTTTAAAACTATTTTTATGATGTGTTTCCACTTCAAAAATGCATAGAAAATGCTTACAAAACGTAAACACGATTTATATATGTGAACCACAAACACATTAAAACGTGAACAAAATGCATGTGCGGAACAAAAGCGCAAAATGGAAATGCACTGAAAACGCACAAGTGCATATGCAGCAAAGCGCTAACTTTCACGCATTGGCCTTGTGTGTTCCCACCCTCCCTGCCATGTGTATCACTGGTAGTTAAATATCGGCCTGAATTATTATATAAACATCAGAATAAATCATAATATGTATAACCTCCAGAAAAGCCCCGTTGCTGATTCCCCAGTGACCAGCTGATATAAGGGTGGGGAACATCACATATGAGTGACACCTATAGAAGAATAGAGGAAATCCTAGAAAAGGAGACATAAGCCGATGTCACAAAGGTTGCTGCAGCTGTGGAGGGAGGGAGCCTATTGTGACATCATCACGTGACCACACCCACATTCTGCTATACACTATGGGCTTGATTCACTAAACCGTGATACGTCATATCACGGCGGTTTTTATGCGCATTTTCGGGCACAATCGCAAATTATCATGCAAAAACAATATAGTTTTCGCACGATAATTCGTGAATGCGCGCCAAAACAGCCGTGATAGGACTTAACACGGTTTAGTGAATCAAGCCCCAGGACATGAAGTTTTTTTTCCTAAATAATATCACAAATTAGCCACTATAGCTGTATTTCCCACTTATAACTCATAAAACAAACACTAAGGCAGGGAACACACTTGACTGTTTTCGTACGCGTTTTCTGCACAGAAAAACTGAGAACTCATGAAAATCAATGTGCTAGTACACACTTACTGAGTTGTTCGCGCACAGAAAAAAAACCTGACATTCTGCATGATGACTCAGCACATTTTGGAAGTTTTCTCTATCAATTACATTAGCTGCTGTGAAAAAACACATGCGTTTTCCTGCATGGAAACACACTTGGTGTGCAGAAAAAGTATGCAGAAAAATGCGTGTGGAAAACTGAAAGTCAAGTGTGTTCCCTGCCTCAGGGTAGGAACACACTAGGCAGAAACGTTAGCGTTGTGGAAAGCGCAGCAGAAAATGCACATGATGCAAGTCAATGGGCCACATAGAAAAAGACGTTTGCATTCTGCAATGTGCATTTTTTAAAATGCAGGACTTGCTGCATATTTTTCCAAAATGCATCTAAAAGCACATAATGAATGTCAATGGTGACGCAGAGGTATTGCATTTTAGTGCGTTTTTTAAAGCTTTTTTATTATAAACAATTTTGCTGATTCCTCAGTAACCAGCTGATATAAGGGTGGGGAACATCACATATGAGTGACACCTATAGAAGAATAGAGGAAATCCTAGAATAGGAGACATAACACAAGCAGCCACTCACCTGCCAATCTCACGGGAAATGAGCCCTCAGGGCCAAGACAAGCCAATATATGATAAGCATGCTGATGTCACAATGGTTGCTTGCTGCAGCTGTGGTGGGAGGGAGCCTATTGTGACATCATCACATGACCACACCCACATTCTGGAACATTCTCATGCCCCTGCTATACACTATGGGCTTGATTCAGTAAACTGTGATAAGTCATATCACGGCCATTTTCGCGCCAATTTTTGGTTTGCACGCAACCGCGAATCTGCATGCGCAATCGCGAATTATCGCACACAATCGCAAAATATCGTGCAAAAATGATATCGTGTTGTGTGAAAATGTTTGATTGCGCGCGATAATTCACGTTTGCACCCAATAATTTGAAATCCTGCGTAAACGCTAAAATGCGCGTGAAAATGGACGTCATATTACTTATCACGGTTTAGTGAATCAAGCCCCATGACATCAATTTTATTTCCTGAATAATATCACAAATTAGCCATCATAGTTGTATTTACCGCTTATAACTAAAAAAACAAGCACTCAGGGCAGCAGAAAATGCACGTAATGTGCGGTTTTTAAAATGCAGGACTTGCTGCATATTTTTCCAAAATGCATCTAAAACGCACACAATGAATGTCAATGGTGACGCAAAGGTATTGCGTTTTAGTGCTTTTTTTAAAGCTGCTTTTTTTTTTTACTATTTTTATGATGTGTTTCCACTTCAAAAATGCATAGAAAATGCTTACAAAACGTATATACGATTTATATATGTGAACCACAAACACATTAAAATGCAAACAAAATGCATGTGCGGAACAAAAATGCAAAATGGAAATGCAATGAAAACGCACAAGTGCATATGCAGCAAAACGGTAACTTTCACGCATTGGCCTAGTGTGTTCCCACCCTCACTGCCAAGTGTATCACTGGTAGTTAAATATCAGCCTGAATTATTATATAAACATCAGAATAAATCATATTATGTATAACCCCCATAAAACCCCTTTGCCGATTCCCCAGTGACCAGCTGATATAAGGGTGGGGAACATCACATATGAGTGACACCTATAGAAGAATAGAGGAAATCCTAGAATAGGAGACATAACACAAGCAGCCACTCACCTGCCAATCTCACGGGAAATGAGCCCTCAGGGCCAAGACAAGCCAATATATGATAAGCATGCTGATGTCACAATGGTTGCTTGCTGCAGCTGTGGTGGGAGGGAGCCTATTGTGACATCATCACATGACCACACCCACATTCTGGAACATTCTCATGCCCCTGCTATACACTATGGGCTTGATTCAGTAAACTGTGATAAGTCATATCACGGCCATTTTCGCGCCAATTTTTGGTTTGCACGCAACCGCGAATCTGCATGCGCAATCGCGAATTATCGCACACAATCGCAAAATATCGTGCAAAAATGATATCGTGTTGTGTGAAAATGTTTGATTGCGCGCGATAATTCACGTTTGCACCCAATAATTCGAAATCTTGCGTAAACGCTAAAATGAGTGTGAAAATGGACGTCATATTACTTATCACGGTTTAGTGAATCAAGCCCCATGACATCAATTTTATTTCCTGAATAATATCACAAATTAGCCATCATAGTTGTATTTACCGCTTATAACTAAAAAAACAAGCACTCAGGGCAGCAGAAAATGCACGTAATGTGCGGTTTTTAAAATGCAGGACTTGCTGCATATTTTTCCAAAATGCATCTAAAACGCACACAATAAATGTCAATGGTGACGCAAAGGTATTGCGTTTTAGTGCTTTTTTTAAAGCTTTTTTTTTTACTATTTTTATGATGCGTTTCCGCTTCACAAAAGCATAGAAAATGCTTACAAAACGTATATACGATTTATATATGTGAACCACAAACACATTAAAATGCAAACAAAATGCATGTGCGGAACAAAAACGCAAAATAGAAATGCACTGAAAACGCACAAGTGCATATGCAGCAAAACGGTAACTTTCACGCATTGGCCTAGTGTGTTCCCACCCTCCCTGCCAAGTGTATCACTGGTAGTTAAATATCGGCTTGAATTATTATATAAACATCAGAATAAATCATATTATGTATAACCCCCATAAAACCCCTTTGCTGATTCCCCAGTGACCAGCTGATATAAGGGTGGGGAACATTACATATGAGTGACACCTATAGAAGAATAGAGGAAATCCTAGAATAGGAGACATGAGCGACAAGCAGTTACTCACCTGCCAATCTCACGGGAAATGAGCCCTCAGGGCCAAGACAAGCCAATATATGATAAACATGCTGATGTCACAATGGTTGCTGCAGCTGTGGAGGGAGGGAGCCAATTGTGACCTCCTCACATGACCACACCCACATTCTGGAACATTCTCACGCCCCTGCTATACACTATGGGCTTGCTTCACTAAACCGTGATAAGTCATATCACGGCCATTTTCGCGCGGATTTTCGCGTTTGCATGCGACCGCGGATTTGCGTGCATAATCGTGAAATATTGTGCACAGTCGCAAATTTTCGTGCAAAAATGATATAATTTTTGTGCAAAAATTCATGATTGTGCGCAATAATTCCTGATTGCGCCGAATAATTTGCAATCCCGCATAAACGCTAAAATGCGCAGGAAAACGGACGTGATATGACTTATCACGGTTTAGTGAATCAAGCCCCATGACATCAAGTTTATTTCCTGAATAATATCACAAATTAGCCATCATAGTTGTATTTACCACTAACTAATAAAACAAACACTCAGGGTAGGAACACACTAGGCAGAAACGTTAGCGTTGTGGAAAGCGCAGCAGAAAATGCTCATACTGCAAGTCAATGGGCCACCTAGAAAAACACATATGTTTGCATTCTGCAATGTGCATTTTTTTCAAATGCAGAACTTGCTGCTTTTTTTCCCAAAATGCATCTAAACCGCACATAATGAATGTCAATGGTGACGCAGAGGTATTGCGTTTTATTGCGTTTTTTTAAAGCTTGTATTTAAAAAAAAAAAACAATTGTAAGGATGTGTTTCTGCTTCATGTTGACTTCCTAGTAATTAGCACAAAATGCGTATCAAAAATGCATAGAAAATGCATACATAAAGAATATACGATTTATATATGTGAAACACAAACACATTAAAATGCAAGCAAAATGCATGTGCGGAACAAAAACGCAAATTGGAAATGCACTGAAAACGCACAAGTGCATATGCAGCAAAAGGCTAACTTTCAGGCATGGCCTAACGAGTAGTGATGGGCCGAACCTCCGATTATCGGTTTGCGAACCCTGTTCGCGAACTGCCGTGGAAGGTTCGGTTCGCACGAACTTCCGCGAACCGCAATAGACTTCAATGGGGAGGCGAACTTTGAAAACTAGGAACATTTCTGCTGGCCAGAAAAGTGATGGAAAAGATGTTTCAAGGTGTCTAACACCTGAGATCTTTCAGTGACTACAAGAGGGGAATTTTTTTTACAAAAATACCTTATAGTTTTTGAGAAAATCATTTTAAAGTAACTCCTTCTGACTGTGGGAAAATTAAACGCCCACCGACTTTAGCAGTTAATAGCAAAGCCCCTTTAAAAGCTAGAAACACCAAAATTACTGGGAATGTTAAAGAGAAACCGAGGTGTGTTTGAAGAATTTGATCTGAATACAGAGGCTGGATCTGCCTATACAGCCCAGCCTCTGTTGGTATTCCAAACCCCCCTAATGTCCCCCTGCATTCTGAAATCAGACATAGATCACAGCCATGCTGTGCAGCTGTGTTTACATCTGTAGTGTCAGTCTCGGCTGCTCCCCCGCCTCCTGCAGAGCTCCGGTCCCTGCCCCCCTCCCTTCCCTCTAATCAGCGAGGAGGGAAGGGAGGCAGGCGGGGACCGGAGTTCTGCAAGAGGTGGGGAGAGCAGCAGACTGTCTGACACTATAGAGAAAAACACAACCGCTGTGTGTCGACAGCACGGCTGTGATTTATGAGGGATTGCAGAGTGCAAGGGGACCTTAGGGGGTTTGGAATACCAACAGAGGCTGAGCTGTATAGGCAGATCCAGCCTCACTATGCAGATCACATTCTTCAAACCCACCTCAGGTTCTCTTTAAGAAGAACAGTGGGAACAAGAGGAATTTTTTTTTCAAAAAGATCTTATTTATAGTTTTTGAGAAAATCGATTTTAAAGTTTAAAAAAAAGAGTCGATTCATTAAAAAAAGAACCGATTCATTAAAAAGATCCGGCTCATTCATGAGCCGTTAGTATAGCAGATAATGCGTCCTCGGCAGGACGTGAAGCTGCTGGCTCTCGCTGCTGTCTCTCCCCACCTGCCTGCACCTGTCAACCCCCACCTAGGCTGGTGGGGGTTGACAGGTGCAGGCAGGCAGGTGGGGAGAGACAGCGGGAGCTAGCAGCTATGCGTCCAAAAGGACGCATTCTCTGCTATGTGGGTGGGGGGCTTCGGAGATCTTCAATCAACTTAATAGAAGATCGCAACATAAGAGGATGCTGGCGTGGGAACATTTACCAAGGATATTGGCGTGGGACATTTTTTTTAAAGGTACAGGTAAGTATTTCTGGTTAATTAAGAAAATTAAAGGACTTTTTTCGTGGTTGTGTTTTTATTTCATTTAACCCTTTGTGGAAATGGGTAAGGGGTACTTTGTACCCCTATACTCATTTCTCCTGGGAGGGGGTGGGCATCTGGGGACCCCTTCTTAAAGGGGACACCCAGATGCCACCATGAACCCCCCCCAGGGAGTCGTCGCCCCCACCTCCTCCTGGGGCACCAGAGGTGGGGAAGAGCCTGTTGTCCATGGATTGGACAAGGGCTCTGGGGGGGGAGGCTTGGCTGCCCCTCTCCCTCCCCGGAGCACCCCATTCCATGGACCATGCGGGCTGGTATAGCTCAGAGTGCGAAGCCCCAGCCGGCCGGGGCTCCGCATTCTGGCTATCCCAGCCTACATGGGGGACAAGGGGTTACAGAGGCTCGGGAGGAGGAACCCCACGTCATTTTTTTTCTCAGATTTCCCACACTCAGCACATAAAAATAATAAAATACATATATATATATATATATATATATATATATATATATATATCATTTATTTTTTTAACCCCTTAACAACCACGGTCAGCCGATCGGCGGACCTAGGTGTTAAGTGGTTTTACATGGAAACGGCCGCTTGTTCTAGCGGCTTTTCTATGTCAGTTCATGGAGGGTGTCTCCGTGATCGCGGCTCGCAGGCGAAATGTAAACACGCGGGGAAGAAATCCCCGCTTTTCACATCATACGGCAGCAGCACCGTAAAGGTGACCATCGATCCCGGCCTCTAATTGGCCGGGGATCACCGGCAGCTGATAGGCTGAAGCCTATTAGAGGCGGTGCAGGATGGATCTCCGTCCTGCGCCACCCAGGGGAAAGAAGAGAGGGAGGGAAGGGGAAGGAGGCGGAAAATCGCTGTGGAGGGGATAAGTCTGGTCGCCCTGGCTGTCTGCTGATCTGTGCTGTGGGCTGGAGAGCCCACGCTGCACAGATCAGCGCAAACAAGCCCGGACTTACGAGGCCACAAGTATGAAAAAAGTTAAATACCATTTCATAATCCAGATCCATGGAGGACGCCATCTGCGCCCTCCCGTTCATTCCGCTATGGCACCGGCAGTAATAACGGCCCCGGTCAGGTTCCGACCCTCCAAATGGGTCGGGTTCTTATTCCCTTCTCAATATGGCCGCCACAGATTGCCGCGGCTGCGCAGTCCACATAGACGTAATTGCGGCTGCGCAGCTCTAGGGCCTCCTCCCGGTGCGTCTGATGTATGCACGCATATTGATGACGCGGCAGGAGCTGCGCAGCCGCAATCGCGGCTATGAGGACTGCACATCCACGGCAATCTGTGGCGGCCATATTGAGTGGGGAATGAGAACCCGACCCGTTCGGAGGGGTCGTGAGTCGGGACCTGACCGGAGCCACGGGGGAATGAACGGGAGGGCGCAGATGGCGTCCTTCATGGATCTGGATTATGAAAAGGTATTTAACTATTTCACTTTCCAAAATCTCAAATCTTTTCAAATGGCAATGGCTCAGCAGTGGAAAATTTTCTAGCATTGTAGGAACTGTTAGGGGGATCATAACTGGTGAGTTTCGGGCCCCTAGGCCATAAGAGGTCATAGCCTAGGGTCGCAAAAACCTGTTTTATTTGGGCAATTTCAATGGTGGAGATTATGACAAACATAAATCGCAGCCATGGCCGTTAGCAACGTCTGAATCTCACAACATGTCTAATGCAGGTAGAAGGCATATTGTTATACTTTTACTCCAAAGTTGGGTTCCATACATCTCCGCAAACCAGAGTTACAGGGGTGCAAATGTGGTAAAATCCCCCATAGGCTTTCATTAGGCCCCTATTTCACCTTCCAAAATCTCAAATCTTTTCAAAGGGCAATGGCTCAGTAAGTGGCAAATTTTCTAGCATTGTAGGAACTGTTAGGGGGGCCATAACTGGTGAGTTTCAGGCCCCTAGGCAAAAGAGGTCATAGCCTATGGTCACAAAAACCTGTTTATTTGGGCAATTTCAATGGTGGAGATTCTGACAAACATAAATCGCAGCCATGGCCGTTAGCAACGTCTGAATCTCACGACATGTCTCATGCAGGTAGAAGGCATATTGTTATACTTTTACTGAGCCATTGTCCTTTGAAAAGATTTCAGATTTTGGAAAGTGAAATAGGGGCCTAATGAAAGCCTATGGGGGATTTTACCACTTTTGCACCCCTGTAACTCTGGTTTGCAGAGATGTATGGAACCCAACTTTGAAGAAAAAGTATAACAATATGCCTTCTACCTGCTTGAGACATGTCGTGAGATTCAGACGTTGCTAACGGCCATGGCTGCGATTTATGTTCGTCAGAATCTCCACCATTGAAATTGCCCAAATAAACAGGTTTTTGTGACCCTAGGCTATGACCTCTTTGGCCTAGGGCCCCGAAACTCACCAGTTATGATCCCCCTAACAGTTCCTACAATGCTAACAATTTTTCCACTGCTGAGCCATTACCCTTTAAAAGATTTGAGATTTTGGAAAGTGAAATAGGGGCCTAATGAAAGCCTATGGGGGATTTTACCACTTTTGCACCCCTGTAACTCTGGTTTGCAGAGATGTATGGAACCCAACTTTGGAGTAAAAGTATAACAATATGCCTTCTACCTGCATAAGACATGACGTGAGATTCAGACGTTGCTAACGGTCATGGCTGCGATTTATGTTCGTCAGAATCTCCACCATTGACAGTGCCCAAATAAACAGGTTTTTGTGACCCTAAGCTATGACCTCTTTGGCCTAGGGGCCCGAAACTCACCAGTTATGATCCCCCTAAGAGTTCCTACAATGCTAGAAAATTTTCCACTGCTGTGCCATCGCCCTTTGAAAAGATTTGAGATTTTTGAAAGTGAAATAGGGAGCCTAATGGAAGCCTATGGCAGAATTCAGCACTTTTGCGCCCCTATAATTCTGGTTGGTTATCATCACCCGCCGACTTTAGCAGTTAATAGCAAAGGCCCCTTACATCCTAGCAACACCAAATGTGCAGGATACGTTAAAAAGATAGCAGGAAACAATATTTAATGGACTTCCGAGGCCACAAATGTGAAAAAAGTTAAATACCTTTTCATAATCCAGATCCATGGAGGTCGCCATCCGCACCCTCCCGTTCATTCCCCCATGGCTCCCGCAGTAATACCGGCCCTGGTCGGGTCCCGACCCCTCCAAACAGGTCGGGTTCTCATTCCCCCCTCGATATGGTTGCCACAGATTGCTGCTGCTGTGCAGTCCACATAGGCGCGATTGCGGCTGCGGAGCTCTAGGCCCTCCTCCTGCCGCGTCATCAATATGTGTGCATATATCGGACACACCGGGAGGAGGTCCTAGAGCTGCGCAGCCACAATTGTGTCTATGCGGACTGCGCAGCCGCGGCAATCTGTGGTGGCCATTTTGAGGGGGAATGAGAACCTGACCCGTTTAGAGGGGTCGGGACTGGACCAGGGCTGTTATTAGTGCGGGAGCCATGGCGGAATGAACGGGAGGGTGCGGATGGCGTCCTCAATGGATCTGGATTATGAAAAGGTATTTAACTTTTTTTTCACATTTGTGGCCTCGGAAGTCCTTTAAAAAAAAATTGTATTTCTTTTTTATCATTTTTATGTGCTGTGTGTGGGAAATCTGAAAAAAAAATGGCGTGGGTACCCCCCTTCCAAGCCTCTGTAACCCCTTGTCCCCCATGCAGGCTGGGATAGCCAGAATGCGGAGCCCCGCCCGACTAGGGCTTAGCACCCTGAGCTATACCAGCCCGCATGGTCCATGGTATGGAGGTGCTCCGGGGGGGGGGGGGGGAGAGGGGCGGCCAAGCCCCTAGAGATAAGGAAGATTTTGACAGGAAAAAGATCTTTAGTTGGGGACCACCAGCCCCTTTAAGGAGGAACCCTAGAACAAAAGGCTATTGGACCACAGATTCTGGGTCAGATAGTGAAGATAATAAAGGGAAAGCAGGCAAAGCACCAGTTAAAAAGAGACATCCTAAGAAATATAACAACAAAAATAAGGAAAAGAAAAAAGGTTCAAGTGAGCAAGAAGAATGATCAGGTGCAGCAGCCCCTTTAGGAAACGAATCAGAAGAGGAGGAAGGAGAAGAATTAGTAAGAAGACTGAAAGCAGTCAGTTGGGAGAGTTCGAGTATCCTCAAACCGGTCAAAAAGAAACGGAAAGCCAAGAATTAGAGAAGGAGGATTTACAAGTAGTAAACATTTCAGGGGTTGATATACCACCGGAATGTTATGTACTCCTGAAGAAAGGACTTAATTTCTGTCCTACACAGAATTTTGATTTTGTCTCTTTCACTATAGATTTATTTAAGTCTGTGCGCAAATTGGTCATTGCGCAAAAATTCAAACAAGATGACCCCTCCAGCCTACGAGTCATAAGAAAACGTACAGTGGGTCGACACAGCAAGCTCCCTTTATTGCCCCAATGATACTAAAGAATGTAGCAGGTGTGGATGGGAATATCCCTAATCCCCTGCGGACATCTATTGAGGGGATTTTACCATCTAACTATGATTTTTCTCCCTCTCTCCCTCAAATGATATGGGTTAATGATACGAGCACTCTTGGTTTCTTTCCTTCGGTGCAGTTGAACCCCACTGATGAGGAGATCTTACAGGTACTGGAAGATCTGTTAATGGAAACCGATCAAAAAGAAGATTTGGAAAATATGGACTCTAGAGTATTGAGTTTAGGAGATGTTGGCTCGTTTAGGGCATGCAGGTCGGTACAGCCCTTTCCCACAGTTCCAGGCTCCACATTGGAGCATTTTTTGGAGTGCACACTCAGAGATGTAAAGGCTGTAATTTATGATTCAGTTGAATCTCACCTTAACGTGGAGGAGAGAAGAGCTCTGAATTGGCTAAAAAAGAATCGTGAGGTGGTACTCAGAAAGGCGGATAAAGGGGGTAACCTTGTCATTATGTCCAATGCACAGTATTGTACTGAGGCTTTGAGACAGCTCAATAACAGAGAGATATATCACCCCATACCTTCTGATCCCACCTCGCGATATCAAAATACAAAATACAAAATACACTACGCACTCTTTTGCGAATAGGCGTAGAGCAAGGTTTTCTTTCGTATAAGTTGGCCACGGATCTGCTCTCACTCTATCCACGACGACCAGTGTGGTATCATATACCCAAACTCCATAAGTCCCTGACCTCACCGCTGGGGCGACCCATAGTCTCCGGCTGTGGGTCCCTCACGGAGAGGTTGTCCAGGTACCTGGACCACCTCCTGCGCCCCCTGTTGGAGGGGGTGCCAGCCTACCTCAGGGGCATGAGGTATTAAGGATGGTGGAGCAGGCCACGTGGGTGCCCGGTGACAGACTGGCCGCGATTGACATGGTCAGTCTGTACAGCAGGATCCCGCACGACATGGGAATAGCTGCGGTCAGACAGTATCTCTTGCGTACCAATAAAGATGAGAAGTTTGTTGAATATATTCTTGAATGCCTTATTTTTATGTTGACACATAACGCTTTCCTGTTTGACCGCAGTTGGTACCATCAAGTGTCCGGGACGGCTGTGGGGACCCCCGTGGCCTGCTCCTACACTAACCTCTTCTTGGGGGCGTGGGAGGAGTCTGCCGTGCTCTCGGATCTTAATCCATTCAGGAGACACGTCAGACGGTGATCCAGGTACGTGGACGACGTCCTGGTGGTGTGGTCGCGGACAGAAAATGAGTTTATGGAGTTTATGCAATATTTAAATGTTAACGAAGTGAACATGCAGTTCACCTCCGAGATCAATGAATGTGAAGTGACGTTTTTGGATGTCAAGCTAATGATTGAGGATAAACAGCTGATCACGAAGGGTTTCAGAAAAAGCACAGCTACTAATTCTATTCTTCATGCACAAAGTTTCCATTCTAGGCACGTGATAGATGCCATTCCCTATGGTCAATATTTGAGGTTGAGGCGCAATAATAGCAGAGATAAAGATTTTACTGTACAAGCTGATGAACTCACTGCTAGATTTCAGAGAAGAGGGTATGACCTGGACTTACTTAAAAGGTCTAGACATCGAGCCTGGAAACAGGCAAGGAGGTCGTTATTGACTCCGAGGGAGAAAGATGAGACCAATGTCGTAAGAACGACATTTACATTTGATTATTCATCAATGGCCGATCGAATCAGGAAGGCCATACACTCCAACTGGTCTATGATCGAAAGAGATCCTGATCTGGCGTGCATCTCGTACAGTATCCCCAGTGTAGCTTTCAGATGAGCCCCTACCCTGGGCAATATACTAACTAGCAGTGAGTTTGTCTCTCCCAAAAATAAGGACTGGTTGACTGCTACGTTGCCCACGGGGAATTGTTAATGGTGTAAAAAGCTGATTATTCAAAAGACCATAAAAATAGCTAGAGAATTGATACAAATAAGGGGATTTTTTACCTGTCAAACAGATTTTGTTGTGTACGCTTTGATATGCCCTTGTGGTCGGTTCTATATAGGACAGACCAATAGACCAATGAAAATAAGATTTGGAGAGCACGTGAGTTCTATAAAATCGGGAAGGGGCTGTACCCGACTTATTGAGCACATGAGAAATGAGCATTCTACTGAAAGATTTAACCTGCGATTCATAGCCCTGGAAAAACAAGAGATCCCTTCAAGGGGCGGGGATAGGGAGAGGTTGTTGTTGAGGAGAGAGACAAAGCTAATTTTGAGAACTGAAGCAATGGGCCCTTCAGGCCTGAATGAAAAACTTTCTTGCATGCTGGACCCTTAAATTATTAGCTATGATAAAGACCAGCTGATATTATGTATTAATCAGTATTTGTATATCTATAACAAGGACGGGTACTATCTGTGATCTTTATGAATATATGAGATATACACTGTCGTATAGGATTTGTCTTGAGGACCATGGAGTGATAAAATATATGACCAGTAGGTATGGTCTAGTTATGGTCCCGAGAGCATTAAGATTGGCAGTGTAGGATTTATGTGATCTTTTATCTTTTTTGCTGTGTGACCCTTGAATAGATGCCCAACCTGTTTGTAACAAATGAAATACTCCAGTGTAACCCGTATTTAATACCCCCAGGTGTTTTTAAGGCCCACTTTTTGTCACATAACACTTTTCTCACGGTTGTCATGACTGCGGAGACGCTTATATCTTAGAGGGATATGACGACCTTTTTGTGGCATTAACGCGGTGCGGGCTGTAATAATATGCCCACTGTACAGGTGCCCCGTCTAGGGCTGCACTGTGCACTTGGATGATTGTGCCGTCTTATATTTAATATTGTGTTTACAATATGTGCTACTATGGTGGATATCCCCACCGATTGGTCAGCGTGATGGAGGCGGAACTTGATTCTCCGCCTTCCAGCCCTCGGATTAGCGTCCCCGCTGCCTAGACAACCAGCTCGAGTATGGAGGAAGTGGTGCGGCCGGAAGAAGCGGAGCCTGGAGCTCCGTCTTAAACCCGGAAGCTCACGGCCTCCATTCACAGTGGTACACAGCGTGACCAAGCGTCAGGAGACGCGAAACGGCCGTCACTTGCCACCCTTATGCCCACTACCCACCTCCACTACGATGACCCACTAACCAAAGGACATGTAAGATCCAACCATGCACGAATGTTTATATGCAGTATACTTTGAAAAATGAAGAAGTCTGTTGTACTATTTCACTGTCACTATTGTGGAAATAAATTCAGAGCACGCTCCTGTGATTTTTTGCATACTTGTGAATAGGTTCTTTCTTCTTTATTCCATGCGGAGCACACGTCCAGTGACATATAGTTACGAAGTGCATGTAGTGGGGCATGTAGCCATTTGCCTGTGTAGTTAACACTGAGGAATACCTTCATGTATGTGGAAAGTGCCACACGCTTGCTTTTTTTCTCTTTTGAGTGATATTTGCAAATATTAGGACATCATTCCAAAAATGATCAATAACATAACATTCCCAGATGCGGTGATTTTAGCAACTTTTCTTACCTATCTCCTAGTGGTCCGAAAGTGATGGCTCCTACCAGGAGTCCCACCATATAACCATATGCTGCTCCTTTCTGTGACACACCAGATCCAACTAAGTGACAAGATATGTTGATTTTTTTATTGTACTGGATTTAATGACAAATGTGTTAATCTCATTAAACCATTTAGGGTGAAAAGAATATAAAATAATAATAAAGATATATAATTAATATCAGCATTAAGGCAAGGTTTTAATAACATATCGTATTTTTGATCGGATCATTCAGATTGAATGGAAGGCAATAAAGTAGGAGAAATTCAATTTCTAAATTCCTTTATGCAGAAGCAGTTTATAAACATGCAGCACTTGAAAGACCATTATTTTTTCCTCATTGTTTCCAGTAATATCCCTGTAAGATAATGGAGGTCATGACTGTTTTACCAGTAAAGCATTCTGACCAGATAGAAGACCGATAACATAATGACTTCTGACCATATATTCTCTTGCCCCTTTCCAGTGGAAGACCAAGTTGAGGACATTCTAACCTCCGCCACCTCCGGAGCAGCCGAGGAGGATGGCCAGGCATCACTCATTGACACTGAGGAGAGTGATGAGCAATCTACCAGCGTCTCGGACTCCAGCAACATCCCCTTTAGTTTTAACATTATGTATCCATCTGAAGGGGATCCAGAGCCTGCTTTTCATTCCCAGGGTGGCTCTGAAGAGGATCCTGGACCCGATGTCAGTGCGGGCGTGACGACCTTTTGGACAGGACGTAACTTCACCTTGGCAGTCATCCGTTCACTTTCCTAGATCACTGTAAATGTTCGACTGGGTAAGTCACTGTATATGCAATTAGGGATGCTCATACTGATTCCGCGGAATTTACATTTCCGCATTTCCGATCGTAAATCTGTGTTTCTGAATTCCATCGAAATATGACTTACAACAACTCAGTGATTTTAGTCCAATCACAGAACTCAGAAGCATTGGACTAAATGACTAATAAAATACTCCTCGGAAATCGAAAAGTTGGAAATCAGAAAATGGAAATCGTACAATTGGAAAAACTGCAGACGCGGCCGTGCTTGTGTGGGTGCCGCCTGGCTTCACTCGTGCCAGGAGAGGAGAGCAGCCACGGGGTTACGGAGGGTCCCGGGTAGTGGCGAAGGTTCGGAGGACAGCATGGAAGGATCCAGAGGCTTCCCTCTCTTTAGGTAAGTATTTGCTTTGTGAATTTTATGTGAAATTTATTTGGGCCCAGGTTCTCTTTTTTATAGTATCTAAAGTATGGTATAACTTATAGTTAATTTACTTCCCTAATAACTAACCCATTGGATGGAAAATGGGCATTATTCTTAAACCCTGCCCTTCCTTTCACAAAACCACTGTGTCAGCTCAGCCTGATTAGCTGTCGCCGAGCTGGGGGCGGGCCAAGGCCACACAGGTGGGAGTGGCCACTCTCCGGTCTTCTTCGCCGAGGCTTCAGGCAAAAACTACCACTGCAATTTTGCGGGTAGGCGTGGCGGGGTTTAAGAATAATGTCAATCCTTTGTTGGGGACAATGAGGAGTAAATGAACTATACTACTACTAGCCTATTGTATGTCTATAGGCTATTTAAAGTTGCAATAAATTAATATATATTATTACACCAGCTCTGTGCTCCCTATACCTTTTTTCTAATTTTTGAACTATACTACTACTTTACTGTAGATGCTTTTTAAGACCTCTTGGGGTGTATGCAAGAAACTGTGTTAAGCAGAATTATGTGCGTTAAGTCTTTCCGCTCGATCAGTAGCGCAGAATGCAATACATTACATGCAATGCATTACGCTCTGCTCATCATGCATAAAACTTTACACATGTAATTTTGCTTAACGCAGTTTATTGCTTACACCCCCAAGAGGGCTTAACAAGTACCTATAGTAAGATATACTTTGTCTATTACCCCACTCTGTAAAGACAAATAGTGTACCCTGGGCAGATTTCCTCTCCCTTCCCATCATGCTTTTGGGGCAGGAAGAGAAAGTAAAGCTCCCTAACATGAATATAAACTCTTTAAATCTCAAAAGGTTTTGGAAAAGTTTCACATTAAATAATAAATGTTCCTTTTCATTGTAGAATCCGCCTCTCCATTGGAATTGCTGTTATCCTTTGGAGCCCCTGCAGCGCCCCCTGCCGAACTGAGAGAAACATCCCATGGGTCTAGGCCACGTGGGTATAATCAGCTGCCAGATGATCTGGAGCTGATGTTCAGAAGGCTCCTTCTGGTAAGAGATTTTATTTCCATATTTTCAATGGAAAGAGCTCCAGTGATGGGTAACGTTGTCACATGAAGATGTTTTGCTTCAGTTTCAAGTGGGCTGCTGAAGGGGTCCAAGAAAAGCCCCTTAGTACTGTGTCCCATTAGCCAAAAGTAAGAACTCCGAATGCTTACTCTTTTCTACTTCTATATGTTACAGGAATGTTTCCTGTCGGTTTTTCATCAGCAGCTGGAGGAAGAACAGCCGGAGGAGGAGCAGCAGCTGGAAGAAGAGGAGCAGCTGGAGAAGGAGGAACAGAAAGAGGAGGAGGAAAAGCTAGATGAAGAGGAGCAGTAAGAGGAGGAGGAGCAAGAAGAGGGGGAGTTGGAGGAGGAGCAGCCGGAGGAGGAGGAACAGCTGGAGGATGAGGAGCAGCCACAGGTGGAGCCACTGGAGCTGTGGCCTAGCACCCCTGGAGAGATGACCCTACAGAAGAGGACTGGGTGCTACAATGATCAAAGGAAGGTGAGCCGATATCGTCCTAAAAGAATAGTGTTAGGAGTGGAGGGGGGGGGGGTTAGTGTTAGGTGTATGTTGGGGGATATTAGTGTTATGGGTGGAGAAGGGGGAGATTAGTGTCTAGTGTGGAGAATGGGGAGTATGGTGTTAGGTGTGGAGAGAGAGATGAGGATAGTGTTAGGTGTGGAGAGGGGGGAGATTAGTGTTAGGTGTGGAGCAGGGAGAGGTTAGTGTTAGATGTGGAGATGAGGGAGGATAGCGTTAGGTGTATGTAGGGGGAAGGCTAGTGTTAGGTGTATATAGGGAGGAGGTTAGTGTTAGGTGTGGAGAGAGAGGAGGATAGTGTTAGGTGTGGAGAGAGGGGAGGATAGTGTTAGGTGTGGAGAGAGAGGAGGATAGTGTTAAGTGTAAAGAGGGAGGAGACTAGTGAATGTGTGGAGAGGGAGGAGGTCAGTGTTAGGTGTGGAAAGGGAGGGGTGGTAGTGTTAGGTGTGGAGAGGGGGAGGTTAGCGTTAGGTGTGAACAGGGGGAGGTTAGTGTAAGGTGTATATAGGGGGAGGTTCCTGTTAGGTGTGGAGGGGGGAGAGGTTAGTGTTAGGTGTAGAGAGAGAGAGGGGAGGATAGTGTTAGGTGTATGTGGGGGGGGGGGAGGGTAGTGTTAGGTGTAGAGAGAAAGGGGAGGATAGTGTTAGGTGTATGTGGGGGGAGGGTAGTGTTAGGTGGGCAGAGAGGGGGGGATTAGTGTAACATGTGAAGAGGGGAGAGATTAGTGTTAGGTGTGGAGAGGGGGGAGGTTAGTAAAGGTGTGGAGAAGAGGGGAGGATAGTGTTAGGTGTGGAGAGAGGGGAGGTTAGTGTTAGGTGTGAACAAGCATTTTAACATGATTTATTGTACATCTGCTTATAAAGAAACCTCTCCATCTCCATATAAACAAAAGCCCTGCCACTGAGTTCTGCACAAGATCAGGAGAGGTGGGCTTAAAGGGAACCTGAACAGAGTAAAATTATTTAAAATAAACACATGATGTAGCTGCAAATGAATATTACATACTTACCTCGCCATCAGTTCCTCTCAGAAGCTCACCATTTTCTTCTTACAGTGATCCCTTCCATCTGAAAAATAACAGTTGCTGTCAGTTACATATCAGCTGCTGTCAGTTAGAACTGAATGTGCAAGGTAATGTCCATGTTTCCCTATGGCTCAAGTGGGCAATATAACAGTTTAACAGTATGCTGGCCAGAAAGCTGTTATGGGGTAATGTCCATTTTCAAAATGGAGGACAGAGAATTCCATCGAACATGGTGGACAAACAGGATGCAGGAGAGGAGAAAGATTGATGAGCAGACTACACAGGAGGCAAGCATGTGTATGTTTATTTTCAGTACAGGTTCTCTTTAATGCTCATGCTGAGCACCATGTTATGAGGGCAGCATGGTGGCGTTGTGGACAGCACTCTCTCCTTGCAATGCTGAGTCCATGGTTCATATACCAACCAGGGCCCTATCTGCACATATAATTTAATTGGCTTCCCCCTAAAATTGGCCCTAGACCGCAGTGGACAAATGACTATAGTAGGGATTAGATTGTGAGCTCCTCTGCGGGAAAGTGACTTATATATACACTGTATGAACTGCGGAAGATATCGGCACTGTATAAATAATTATAATAATCCCTTATTATTCTTATTTACAGTATATATTGCCGACATCTTCCACATCGCTTTACAAAGTATATATAGTCATGTCTCTAACTCAAACACTTTCCAGCACTAATAGATAAAATGTAGCTGACATTAGCAGGAAGTAATATATGTATATTCAGCCTTTATTGTGCTAATAAGCATTTTCTCTATACACAGAGGAAGCTGGAAGCTGGAAGATGTAGAGACGTGCACCCTCTGTCTCTCGGATATTGAGGAGGAAGAGAGTGTGGGGTAAGTAATGTGCTGCTCATTTCTGTTATACATTTCTATTGGTTTTGATGTGTTCATGGTTACGTATAGCCTCTGTCAGTCTGGTTATTAATGTAAATTTCTTCTATTTCTGCAGACGACTTCCCTGCAGCCACCTCTTCCACCGGGCCTGCATTAACCATTGGCTGAGGGAGAGCCAAACATGTCCACTCTGCCGACGCAGCATCGACGCACCCTATCCCGCCATGGAGGACATCTGAGGCGCCGCTGGATGACAGGACTTCATCAGGTCTTCTTCTATATAGTTTGTAGTTTTTATATAATTTATAGTATATCGTTTTCTTTCTCTCTTTCTGTCTTATAAGCTGGGGATACAGGGATCAGGGCAATCATGGGGAAACTGACCGGTGGGCCATATCTGGCCTGTTAAGTATTTAAATCCGGCCCTGATTACCTATAGGGGCTGGTTCCATCTGCTACCTAAACTGGGGGTGTACCTAAAACAGGGGGCCCTTACAGGGGTGTGGGGGTATTTGCTACCTATATTGGGGGCATACTGGGAGGGCTATGGAGTACTGGGTGCGCATTTTCTAGGGACGGGTGGGACATCGCCTTTAGGGGGCACTATTACCAGTGAGAAAGGATGTCTAGGAGTGGTAAGAGATGCGGCGTGTGCCGGTCCCCGCTGTGCATGCTGCATGCACTCCTCCATCACTCTCTGGCTACCTAAATGGTGGGACACTATGGCTCTCTGCAGGGGTACTATCTGGCTCCCCACGGGTGGGACATTGCCTCTAGTTGGCGCTACTACTAGTTAGTGTTGGGCGAACAGTGTTCGCCACTGTTCGGGTTCTGCAGAACATCACCCTGTTCGGGTGATGTTCGAGTTCGGCCGAACACCTGATGGTGTTCGGCCAAACTGTTCGGCCATATGGCCGAACTAAGAGGGCATGGCCGAACGTTACCCGAACGTTCGGCTAGCGCTGTGATTGGCCGAACGGGTCACGTGGTTCGGACCCGAACGCGCTCTGATTGGCCGAACGGGTCACGTGGTTCGGGTAAATAAATACCCGATCCACGTCATTTCTCCGCCATTTGTCTGTGGGTTTAGCTTTGGGTAGGCAGGCAGGGTAGTTCTCTCTCCAGCCAGGCTAGCCAGGGTCCCCCGGTCATTGTGTCGCTGCTGGGAATAGTAGTACACCGCTCACCCACACTATATAGCATTGTGCTTACTGCCACTCTGTGTCTCTCTGCTGGGAACAGTAGTACACCGCTCACCCTGTATAGCATTGTGCTCTGTGTCGCTGCTGGGAATAGTAGTACACCGCTCACCCACACTATATAGCATTGTGTTTACTGCCACTCTGTGTGTCTGCTGGGAACAGTAGTACACCGCTCACCCTGTATAGCATTGTGCTCTGTGTCGCTGCTGGGAATAGTAGTACACCGCTCACCCACACTATATAGCATTGTGTTTACTGCCACTCTGTGTCTCTCTGCTGGGAACAGTAGTACACCGCTCACCCTGTATAGCATTGTGCTCTGTGTCGCTGCTGGGAATAGTAGTACACCGCTCACCCACACTATATAGCATTGTGTCTACTGCCACTCTGTGTCTCTCTGCTGGGAACAGTAGTACACCGCTCACCCTGTATAGCATTGTGCTCTGTGTCGCTGCTGGGAATAGTAGTACACCGCTCACCCACACTATATAGCATTGTGTTTACTGCCACTCTGTGTGTCTGCTGGGAACAGTAGTACACCGCTCACCCTGTATAGCATTGTGCTCTGTGTCGCTGCTGGGAATAGTAGTACACCGCTCACCCACACTATATAGCATTGTGTTTACTGCCACTCTGTGTCTCTCTGCTGGGAACAGTAGTACACCGCTCACCCTGTATAGCATTGTGCTCTGTGTCGCTGCTGGGAATAGTAGTACACCGCTCACCCACACTATATAGCATTGTGTTTACTGCCACTCTGTGTGTCTGCTGGGAACAGTAGTACACCGCTCACCCTGTATAGCATTGTGCTCTGTGTCGCTGCTGGGAATAGTAGTACACCGCTCACCCACACTATATAGCATTGTGTTTACTGCCACTCTGTGTCTCTCTGCTGGGAACAGTAGTACACCGCTCACCCTGTATAGCATTGTGCTCTGTGTCGCTGCTGGGAATAGTAGTACACCGCTCACCCACACTATATAGCATTGTGTCTACTGCCACTCTGTGTCTCTCTGCTGGGAACAGTAGTACACCGCTCACCCTGTATAGCATTGTGCTCTGTGTCGCTGCTGGGAATAGTAGTACACCGCTCACCCACACTATATAGCATTGTGTTTACTGCCACTCTGTGTGTCTGCTGGGAACAGTAGTACACCGCTCACCCTGTATAGCATTGTGCTCTGTGTCGCTGCTGGGAATAGTAGTACACCGCTCACCCACACTATATAGCATTGTGTTTACTGCCACTCTGTGTCTCTCTGCTGGGAACAGTAGTACACCGCTCACCCTGTATAGCATTGTGCTCTGTGTCGCTGCTGGGAATAGTAGTACACCGCTCACCCACACTATATAGCATTGTGTTTACTGCCACTCTGTGGCCTGGGTTGTTGTGTCTGAAAGCGTGGCCTTCTCCTCCTGCGCCTCCTCCTGTTCCATCACGTGTGCTGCTGCTGGGTTAGCGTTGCCGGTCCCTGTTTATGGAACCTCTTATCTTCATTACATTTATGACTGCATGGCGGCAAAATGCATGCTACCTGTGCAAAGAAAACAGACATTTCCCGCATTTAAAAGACAGTTTTCCCTTTGAAACTTTAAAATCGATTTTCTCAAAAACTATACGCTCTTTTTGCTAAAAAAAAATTTCCTCTTGTACCCACTCCCAAGGTGCACATACCCTGTAAATTTGGGGTATGTAGCATGTAAGGAGGCTTTACAAAGCACGAAAGTTCGGGTCCCCATTGACTTCCATTATGTTCGGAGTTCGGCGCGAACACCCGAACATCGCGGCCATGTTCGGCGAACGTTCGCGAACCCGAACATCCAGGTATTCGCCCAACACTACTACTAGTGAGACAGGATGCCTAGAAGCAGGTAGGAGATGCGGCGTGTGCGGATCCCCGCTGTGCACGTTGCATGAGTTCCCCCATCACCCACTGGCTACCTAAATGGGGGGACACTATGGCTACCTGCAGGTTGGCACTCTGGCTCTCTACAGGGGTGCTCTCTGGCTCCCTATGGGTAGGACATTGCCTCTAGGTGGCGCTATTACTAGTGAGACAGGATGCCTAGAAGCAGGTAGGAGATGCAGTGTGTGCGGATCCCCGCTGTGCACGCTGCATGTTCTACTCCATCACTCTCTAACTAACTAAATGGTGGGGGGCTCTCTGGCTACCTATACGGGGAGGGGAGGGGCTGCATCTGGCTACCTATACAGGGTGGCAGGTACCTCTGGCTAATGGTGTTGACCCAGGGATTTTATCTGACTGCCATATTTGGAGTCGGGAAGGAATTTTTTCCCTTTTAAGGCTAATTGGCCCCTGTAAGGGTTTTTCACCTGCCTCTGGATCAACTGCGATATGGGAGGGTACAGTACAGTTTTGTACATTTTATTTATTTAATTATTTTGTTTTCTAGCTATGTATCTGTATTTCTTTCTCTATAATAAATGTATTAAACTTTACCCTTGTCTGTGTTTTTATTCCTCAGATAAAAGTACATTTAGGTACCAATGATTCATCAATTGCAGGGTGATGCCACTAATGTCACTAGCACAGTCTATGGCCATTCTGGCAAATAGCTTACCAATTTTTTTATACAGTCTGACTACCCAAACTTTGCCAATCATAAAGATATCTGGAATGACCTGCAGGTCTTCCAGAGGGGAAAAAAAAAGACAGAAAAAGGCCAGGATCCCCATATAGCAGTAGTCCTCAAACTAAGGCCCGCGGGCCGAATGTGGCCCCCTGAGGCTTTTTTTCCGGCCCCCCACACACAAAATGTATTAAAGATGCAGTCAACTACATCTTTAAATATTGGTGGTCTGCATATAGAATGAAGCCAGAAAGCAGTAATTATCTGGTTTCCAATCAAATGCCACATCAGGTGACACTGTTGTCCAATTGGACTGCAGGTTGTCACCTGGGTATGCTTTACTGTCTGGCCCGCAAAGATTTCTACATCATTGTATGTATACTCCGGGCCCCCCAGCAGTCTGAAGTATGTTGACCCGGCCCTTCACCCAAAACGTTTGGGGACCCCTGCCATATAGTGTAGTATATCTGATGATAGGAGGTAATATACAAGCTCACAAAAGGGGGGACTCACTTTCCCTGGTTTCCAACAGTAAAGCTCTTGTCTTTAGTAGTAATTGGCCAATTGACTGGCACACCTACTCCTGGATAGATGCATTAGCTCTCCAAAATCCACTTACTGGTATTTAGGGAAATTGAAAAAAAACAAAACACCCCACATAAAACAACCTCTGTAGGAGTTGAGGAACTAATCAATGGGAGGACATGCCCCCAAAAATATATAAATTGGTAAAAAGATTTTCAAAGATAAGAAAACTTACCTCAAACACAAGATACACCAAGTAATATAAAAGTTCAGGATACAGGAGGAACAGAATCCGCACACCCGCAGGTAGAGTCCAAGGGTTTTTATTCAATGCAATTCACAAAGGCAGTAAAATGGCTGACATGTTTCGGATCATATCCTTACTCATAGCCTAAACATACTGAGATCAAGGTGGACCATATATACTAGCCCGGCTCCGCCCCAGGGTGTGTATACACAAGAGGCCAAGAGGACTTAAAGCTGCAGGAGTAAAAACCTGCACAGGAGTATAAATGGGGTATATATATATGGGAAATCCACCGTCCCGATATTCCAATGTATATCAAATACACTAATTAAAAAACAAAGTACATAATAGAAAAATACAATACAGTAATATAAAACTACAGATGTACAAAAATACAAAAATGCAAAAAGTCAAGATTAAAGCGATATCAGTATATAAAATTAATATCCCACCTAGCATTGAGGCCATTAGGTTCCCTAGTGCCCATCTGTAGGATCCAAAATGCCTCCCGTGTACGTAATTTCATATAGAGATCACAACGTCTAAAAGGGGCAGTAACCCTCTCAATTCCCTGAAATGAGAAACCCTCCATATTGCAACCATGCCTCTCCCTGTAGTGCCTCGCAACATTGTGAATTGCATTGAATAAAAACCCTTGGACTCTACCTGCGGGTGTGCGGATTCTGTTCCTCCTGTATCCTGATCTGCCGCACTGGTTTCCAGCACCTTGCCTTGGGTAATAGAGGTTGAGCGATCTCACCCACTACATTTAATATAAAAGTTCAGATACTTGGTCTGTCTCGTGTTGGAGGTAAGTTTTTGTGTTTTAATCATGAGTTATAATTGGGGTACCTCGCTCCTTCCATTAATTGACATCTTTGTAATATGAGGAGCCACATACTGGATATAATTACAAAAAAATGTTCATGTGTATTTATACTATATAGATGTGAAAAGAATGAATATAGGTTCTACAATCAGGTTGTAGGAGTATAGCTCCTAGCCAGCACAATGTGAATGAATATATATATATATCTCGGACCAAAAGACACACCTTTTCTCCCCAAAAAGTGGGGAGGAAAAGTCAGTCCGTCTTATGGACCAAATACAGGGAGTCCCCATGTTGGGGTCTCCCTGCACTGTGCTCCTCCTGCCCGGTGCAGAGTATTACGCAGAGGAAGCAACAGCACACCTGCTCCAGGCACCTAAACCTAATGAGCAGTGTCTTCTCTCCCACTCGGCTCCCTCTAGTGCTCATTACATGGAGGTGCTCAGAGCTGGTGAGCTGCCGCTTCTGCTGGGGATTACTGTGCCCTCTGCTGTGGGAAAACAGGAGGGTCGGGGGACACACTGGGGACAGGCACAGGAGGACACATGGGGAACATAAAAGGTACAAAGGGGACACACAATATACAAAGGGGACACAAGAGGTATTAAGGGGAACATAAGGCACTAGGGGGACATATTAATTGGGAGGTATTTAGGGAGAAGATACACAAGACGTCTCCGCACCATAGATGCACCAGGTTTAGTATATTTTTTTTACCCTGGTTTTTGTCCTCTAAAGTAACTTCTTTACTCCTCTAAAGCATCTTATGCTCTTGAGCATCTTATGGTATATATATATATATATATATATATATATATATATGTATAGGCGTGTGTGCACCCTGTATTGCTTTATGCTGGCGACAGGTCGGGGGGTGTAGCCTCAGCACTGGCGCGAAGGTCAGGGTATTGAAACCCCGACCGATTGCTGCTCAGTGCTGATGCATCGAGACAGCGGTGGCGTGTGTCCACGCTGTTCCTGCCCTGTCACGCAGTCTGCCCTGCCCACTCTTTCCTGTCCAGTCAGTCCTGTCCAGACAGTCCTATTACTTCAGTACTTCTGTTATTCTTGTCTCTGGTGGGGCAGTTCTAGGGGTCGTGACCTGTTGGGCACCAGCAGCAAAGTAGTCCACCACCTATTAGGGGTGATGGCCCATCATCACTGGCGAGGTGTGCTGGTGAAGACGCATGCTCACTTAAGGTGGCCACACACCATACAATTTTTAAATATCTGTTAAATTCAAGAATTGCAATCAATTTTTCTGACTGATTGTAACTTTTCAAAAATATGACCAATGTACCACACACCTATGTTCAATTTTTCCCCAATTATGATAAAAATGATTGGATACTCTGATAAAATTGCTAAGGTGTGTATATAAATAAATTGACAATCTAACACACACCATACAATCTTTAGAAAGATTGAAGAAAAATATCTGGCATTCCGGATCAATAAAAATCAAAGAAAGTGGGAAATCCGATCGGATTTTTCAGTCGAATGAAAAAAAAGCTTTTGATTTTTTGGGAAGATCTGATCGGTTTTATCGAATTGCCGTAAAATCGGATCATTTTATTGTACCGTGTGTTGCCACCTTTAGACTCCATGCCCGTACCAATCTCCAGTGCCAGGAGCCTGGAACTGGTCAACACACACGTTATGTGGTACCACAGAACATGCATTGTGTTACGGATTCAGTCACACCATACTTCTAACACACCGATGTGAACGTATCATTACAATATAATTCTTGCATTGCAGTGACAATGCAATTATTTGGTCTGACGCAACACAATGCAACACCCCCATGTGAACATAGCCTTAGAAGAGGAAAGAGGGGTGGGGGATTTCCCTAAAAAAAATTAGACAGTGAGCTGTGAAACAAGGATGCCTTTGTTTTGCATTACCACCAATCACCAAGCAAATGTTTTTGATCTTTTTCAGCACATGTTGGTATATGAAATCCAAAAGCATCATATTAGTTAATATGAGAACTTCCTCTTCTCCGATTTCCAAAGTGTACATTACAGGATATCACTGCATACATAACAGATTGCAGTTCAGTGTCACACTCCCTGTACTGACAGTTTTGCTTTTGGTTTCATTTCTCGGGAATTTGAGAATCACACAGCTACATACATTTCTGGTTTTCTAATGCTTTGTTATGCAGGGGATTTAAGGGACAAGATCACCTAAGTCAAGGTAAGCTGATAAATGCTTGTCAATGATTAAACATGGATAATTAGAAAAGTAAACGTTTATAGTATATGACCTGTAATCTGACATGTAATAACGTGTGCATTCTGTACATCCACCTTTTGTGCTCTACTTCCTGGTTGTAATCAGGGCAGGTTTCTGTTATTGTAACTACAACTTTGCAGTAAAAAAAGCAATATTTGGAAAAACTTTCAGTAATTGCTGAATCGTTTTATTACGTGTGCATTGTGATGAATGTGTCTTATAAATACTGCAAACAAAAAACAATCAACAGTGAAAGAGTTATTCTGAATTATAAAATATATGCCAGAGATGACATGTGACTTGATGAAATAGACATGTTCATATACAGTGGCAACCATACAGACACTTGTGATGTGCTTTTTTTTCTTTTTTCCCTGCCTGAAAGAGTTTATAATTAGCTATGGAACTGACAGTTTTTCTCCAGTCAGGAGTCAGTCGGCTCGCTGATAACAAATTACAGCTTTAAAACACTTTCCTAAGCAGATACCTGGGTTTTTTACTGTGAGAACAAAAGATAAAAAGGTCAATAGTTCATGTATTTTCACTCTGGGACTCTTGAGACATTGCAGTTGAGCAGAGACTATGAAACAATAAATCTGCTTTGTAAATGTTTATGCATAAAATAAAACCTTGAGATATCTAAAAGAGTCATTTTAGGAGTAAAAGGACAGATCCAATTGTTTATCTCATTAGTTTACTTTCATCTCTGATTTTCACTGGATGCCAGCAGCACAAGAAGGAAAACACAATCGGAATTGCATGTAGTGTAAAAGATCCCCGAGCCATTACAATTAACAGGATTTATATACTTACCTGGGGCTTCCTCCAGCCCCCTGTAGGCTTTGGGCTCCCTCCATGTCCATCCTGTCCCATCTATTCTCCCAGTGTCAGCCCAGGTAGTTGGAAACTCCTATGTATGTGCGGCCCCATCATTCTGTCCCTGCACAGTTAGTAACTGCACAGCAGGGACCGTGACCAAGGAGGCGCCAGGGCTGCGCATGCGAAGTAGTCCCTGACTGGCTTAGTCCGGGGATTTACCTGGACTGCCAGTTGTGGGAGTGGATCGGGGCGGACTGACAACTCATGGGGCCCCCAGGCAATAGGAGATAATGGATCCCCGTACACCCGCAAGCCACACCCACTTGCACGGCGGAGGCATAGGTGCCTCCAATATAAGTAGCCAGTACAGTTACCCCCAGTATAGGTTAGAGAAGTAGGTGCCCGAAGCATAGATTAGATAGGTAGGTACCCCCCCACACTGACCATGGGCCCTTGGTCCATGCCCGAGTGCCCTAATGGTCAGTCTGCCCCTGGAGCGGATGGACACCAAGGGAGCCCACAGATTACTTGGGGGCTGGAGGAAGCCCCAGGTAAGTATAATTCCCTTTCATTTCAAAGTCTCAGGTACACTTTAAGGAAAACCAGAGACGACTGGCCCTGACTGGCAGAAGTGACAGGACCCGGTACTGGCAATAGAGGCGGCAGAGGAGGGCGGCGTGGGAGTGATGCATGCTGATGGGGCTGGAGGAAGCCCCATGTATGTATAAATCTATTCTGAGCTTTCATCTCTGGTTCTCTTTAAAGGGAACCATAGACGAAGCACCCTTGTGTATTTTACCATGTATATCAGTAAGAACATTAGAGAAAACACTTACCATGCTCTCTGTTTCATCCTCACTGCTAAAAGTGTCTGTTATCAGCAGTCACAAGAATCCCAGACTGAGCAATTAAATCTTGCTTTGCTGGGAATGATTATTGCTGAGTCATTATAGCAGAGCCAGAAGGGGGCAAGCTTGGGCTTGAAATAACACCACAGAAGACAGACTTAGCTATAATCTTTCTGTAGCAAAGCTAGACGGAGCAGCCTGACTGCTCAGTCGGGGATTCTTATCAGAGGTGATAACAGTCAGATTACACAGAGAACAATGAAACAAAGGGCAGATTAGGTGTTTACTGTCATGTTCCCACTGATTTATAAGGTAAAATACAAGAGGGTGCTTCATCTCTGGTTCTCTTTATAAGCCAGGAGTTACAAAAGGGGAACACAAATTTCTGTTACCAAAACTCATAACTCTGCTCTGATTTTTTTCTGCAAACCACATGGGTCCCTCAGATGGAAAATGGTGTGCAAAAAATATGCACTTTTATTCACAAAAATGTCCATGATGTCCAAAATTGCATAGCAGCGTGTTTTTATTTTGCATGTGCAAAATTGCACATGAATTTCCATATTGCAGTGTAAATTCACCCTTTGAGTTTACACCATCCATCAGTGCAGAGATCAATAGAACGTTTTAATTCATATTGCTTGTGTCCTTTGGATCTAAAAAAAAGTGATACTGAGATACTGATAACAATTAGTTTCTTTGCCTGTTGAGTTTTGGGTGTCCACATTCCAAATTGTTTTATTACAAAGCTTGCTTACACAATGTGAGCATTATCAAAAATAAAATAACAAACTAAAAGAAGCCTTAAAGTGTACCTGTATGGAAAAAAGTGCCTCTACAGGGGATACTCAGCTTCTGGATCCTGGAGTGGCTTTCCCCATTCCGTACCAGCACTGGGACCCCCGAAAACCGGAATGTCAATGCTTGTCTTGACAGCTTGCGCATTCGCACTACCAGGAACCAGCGGCTTCCCCCTCCTGCGGTAAGTATCCATATTTTGGCATGGCTGATTTTCCAGGTTTGCTTGAAGTTAGCCATATATTTACCCATTACATACAGACCCGATCAACCATCTGATTCCATCATTTTATCAAATTAAATAAAAACTGGTGCTGCAACATGTACACCCGATCCATGATTCAATCGATTTTTGGTCTAAATTAAAAAACATCAACCAGACATGCTGAAAATTCTTGATCACACATGGTCAATCTGGCGCGACTCCATGCCACTCCTTTGCCGTCACCCCTGTGTCACCCCTCATGTCACACACATGCCATGTGGTACACAAGCCAAATGATACAGGTAATGGTGGACACAAGGTGATGGTGGAGGAGTGGCCAGGAGTCGCGCCGGCAGACAGGTGAGAATTTTCAGAGCATGGGCACCGGCACAGGGAAGCCTGATGTATGGGCACATTCATGCTTGCTTACGATATGATCAAGTAATCTCCATGTTTTTGAAGAGAGCTGCTCTGTAGAAGTGTAATCATCAGCATATCCTAGGCTACACTGCAGCAGTGCTTTCCAGTAGTCTACATGGAAGTGAACAGCTTTTGGAAAAAAAAAAAAACACTTTGAAAATTGCTCTGTTCAGCAATTTTTAAAGCAATTTTACAGTCTTCCTATACTTTACATTGAGGTGTAAATGCCTCCAAAATGCTGCAGGACACTCATTTGCATTTGGGGGTAAAAAATCACATCGCTCTGGTGTGAACTAGCCCATTCAAACACTTTAGCCAAGTTTTGAAATGCTTGTGCTTTTAAAAGTGCTCAAAAGCACTCTTGGTGTGAACCAGCCCTCAATCCTTTAGGTTTCTTGGTTGCACCTCGGCTAGCAATGCCACAGATTTTCTATAGGGTTGAGGTCTGGACACTTTAGCTGGTTGTGGCTATTTGGCTGTGATTGGTATTTGGCTATCCACATGTTCCCCATCACTGGGAATGCTAAAGTTCCTGAACCTGGACTACGCAGACAAGCAGAAATAGGAAAAAAATGGATCATTGGTGGATCATTTCTATGGTTGCAAGGAAGCATAATCTAAATAATTTAGTGTGAACAGAAAAATAAATGAAAAGGTAATTTAATAACGCTAAAGAGTGGCTCATGAATCAATGTTTTGAAGAATATGGAGTGTGATATCGTTCTCTTCTGTCTAGTCTTTTTCTTGTCTGGTTCTCCCTTCTAATTCTCAGAAGCTTGGGGATTTTCTGGTTAAATACTGAGCCATCGTTAAGACTTCAATGTGGTATCTATCTGCAATTACAGGTAGTTCCCGGTTAACGAAAGAGATAGGGACTGTAGGTTCGTTCTTAACCTGAATCTGTTCTTAAGTCTGAACATTATGCCATCTCTGCCCCTGTACCTCTTCTGTGCCCCCCTGCGCCTCCAATATCCCCCTTTGTGTCACCCCTTCCCTCTGTATCTGCTTATACCAGTTTAAAAGCCATTTTTTCTTTGAATTTTTTAAAATCGTTTTTCTCAAAAACTAGAAGTCCAATTTAAAAAATTGTTTATTTTACATGTTCCCATGGAAACACAGAATCCATGCCGTTCGTATAGGCGTTCATAAGTCGGGCGTTCGTAAGTCGGGGACTACCTGTATACCTGCTTTTGCCTGTCTGAAATAAACTACAGATTATCATTTTGTATTTGTCATAACTGATAATATTACATGCGGGCAATTCTGATTGCTTTCTACCTCTGCTGTCCATTATACTCAGGCCCGGACTAACATCACAGGAGACTATAGGCACAGATGTCCTGGCACCCTAGACTTCGTCCTCCATGAACTTACAAGTGTGCTGGCTGGCCCAGCTGTCACTTAGTTCACTTGACAATCATGGGTAGCTACTGGTGCTCCTTTGTATAAGGTAGCTAGAGTTATCTTCAGTGTTAAAGTAGCTAGAGATTTTCCCCAAGTATTAGGTAGCTAGAGGTGCCCTGACTGAAGGGAGATCTGGTCAGTTCAATGCGGAGACTCGGGTGAGTAACCTCTCATTTACACTCTGCTCAGGACTCTACATCGGTAAGGCGGGAGGGAAGCACTTGGGGAGGGGAGTGACCCACCTTTCCATCATCAGGCGCCTGTAGGCACGTGCCTATAGTGCCTTCTGGTAAATCTGGCCATGACTATACTTCTACACTGTACTGTATATATGACTATGTTTGTACTATATTGTACTTTTTGTTCTGTGCCCACTGGGCATCTGTTCAAATCAATAAACTGATTTCTTAAAAGAAAATGTGTGATAGTGATGAATGTATCTGCAGTTTACTGTTATACGCAGCTAATACTTTTTATGTGCATGTTTTTTTTTTTTTCAGATGGATTCCCTGATACAACGTAAATCTCAAATGATCTCCATTATTCCTCTACCTAGAGGGATCCGCGCTATTAAGGCTACCTGGTTCCTTATTTTCATGTGTGTTGCAATCCTGTACGTTCATGGACTTGAACATTATACCAGCATTCAGTTTGCCTATAGCATGGCAGTGACTTTTATCATCACTCAAGTCTGTCATTTGATTGCCAGCCTCTGTGATTTTTTTGAAGAAATTGCACATGTGCATACAAG
The DNA here is from genome assembly GCF_040937935.1 of Hyperolius riggenbachi. Classification (NCBI taxonomy): domain Eukaryota; kingdom Metazoa; phylum Chordata; class Amphibia; order Anura; family Hyperoliidae; genus Hyperolius; species Hyperolius riggenbachi. The sequence goes on along the minus strand of NC_090648.1, from coordinate 457,641,328 downwards.
GTAATTATACAAACATAGTGCAAATCATTAGATGATTAGATGAGGCATGGAAAATGAAGGATTTTCTTTATGCAGCTCATATCTCTCATTAATTGTCATAATTCATTTTTTTATTTTTGATAATTCTTTTTTAAGTTTGTTGCTCGTTTGATGTTCAGCCAATCATTAGATGGTGACACCCTGATGTAGACAGTGGATGAGCTTGGTAATGATGAGCTGTCAAACATATGAGAGGCGACACCTACAGCAGTAGCAAAGAAGTAGTTTACAGACTTGGCCATCACCCTGTTTTAATGGCCAAACAGGTCATTGTTAAAGGAAACCTAAATCAAAATGAAAAAAAAAAGTTTCACTTACCTAAGGGGTTCTAGCAGCCCCTAGCAGACGTCCTGTGCCCACGCTGTCCTGGAACGATCCTCCGGTCCCCCGCGGTGGCTAAGTTTCGGTTTACACCAACAAGTCAGTCAATGGCCACTGCACCTGAGTGGTCCTGGAGGCGCACATCCTTGCGTTGCCGGGAGCGTCCTGCGCAGGTGCAGAGATTTTCAAGTACTGGTTTAATGCAAGCTGATATATTGTTGTTATCTGTTGAACAGTAATTCAAGAAAAATAATATCCATCTATTATTTTCTTAAAGGTATCATGGAAATTACTTCAACGTGCTAAAATCAAGCCTGAATGTGAGACACTTATCTCTTGTCACTTTAATCAGCATCATTACCTATACGTTTTCTGAGGAAGTGGCATTTCCACGATTCTCCTTCAGGATGAACTTGCTTATCACACTTGTCTGCAATTTGCTGTGCAAGCATTTTGGTCTTCAGGTATGATATATACAATTATATCTTCATTTCTATAATTCATCAAGTGATTATAATAGGCTATTGATTTCTTATCACTGTAACTGATGAATATGATGATGTGCAAACCTAGATATTATCATAAATGGGGTAAGAGGCACCCAGAAGTAGATAAAACTGAGTTAAAAACAGCTGAAAATATAAAAACAGAGGTGGCTTATCTCAATAACAACAAATTCATATAAATATGAATTATAATAAGTGCAGGCAACGCATTTCGTGGGTCTGCGCCCACTTCCTCAGGCCAAATAAACTGCCAGAGTTGTATCAGATCCAGATACAGAGGGCCTTTATAAGGCCTTTGCCCCTTTTTTTCTTCTATTTTAGGGTGTTTGGTGACCCTATCTTGTAGATATTATCATACATATCTACAATTTATTGTGCCTGCGACATAGTATTAATGAGAACAAGGTTCTTATGTTTAAATCATTTCTTATAATGTACTGCTGCAAAAACTTTTCACATTTTTCACATTGTTGCACTGTTATTGTTTGCTTGTTCTGTGTTGGTATTTCTACTACCAACTACATATTTCTAGGTGCGTTTTTTCTACAGTAGCTAATGTTAAAAATGGATATAATGCTCTATGTGTGAAAAAATGGAGCAGGCTGTCAGGTGTTTCCCCACATACAAAGATTTCCATTAGCTATGAGCAAGCTGTAACGATTGTGGAATTCTCTCCGTGATCAGCGCACAGGACGTGCGCTGACACTGCGGAAAACCTCCACAAGCGTATAATTTGAGGGAACCCAACAAAAGGTGCAACGCACCTGTAGAGGGAAATTCCTGTCGGCAGGTGGAGCTGTGGAGTGCAGAGGAACAGGTCCTCTGCCCTGCCACAGACGCCAGACAGGAATTGTACGAAGGGAAGAACCGCAGGGCAAGATAGCCCTGAAAGAGAGAGATCAAAGCAACAGAGGGTATGTGTGTCCACCAATCTAGTCGCCACCCTGCGACGATGAACACACAACCATGAAGACCAGGTGAGAAGGCAATCGCCAGAGATGGCGATTGCTAACAGCGACACAAGACCGAATAAGCACAGATGAGGAATGTATGTATGTCCACCAATCTAGCCGCCAACCTGCGACGGTGGACACACAACAAAGGAAACCAAGTGAGAACACAATCGCAAGAGAAGCGATTGCGAAAGAGAATGAGCACAGGGACAGAATGTATGTGTGTGCCCCGATCTAGTCGCCAACCCGCGACGGTGCACACACAACAGCAGAAACGAAGTAGGAACGCAATCGCGAGAGCGGCGATTGCCAGAGGTGACACAAGGCTGAAGCAAGACAGGGCATGAGAGTAGCAAAGGCACAGTAATCATACAATGAGAAGATAAGGAAAATAACAAACGCTAACTAAACGCGAACACCGCACTCATTCGCAACATCGAACGCGTTTACTGCGTGGTCTCCGCGTGTTAAGCACAACAGAGACAAGCACGCCTAACTAACCACCGACAGACAAACATGAAACAGAGGACGCGGGCGCTTGCTTAACGGTTACCTCACCGAGCCTCCAGCAAGCGTTCGTATCAGACAAGACAGATACACAAAAACAGGAATAAGTGAGAGATACGATCCACTGCTCTTTCTGCCTGAGCGAGTGTGATCCAAGTATTGAAACAGAGCGAGTTGTAGATCAGAAGGATCCACAGCTGCTACTGCTAGAGGCTAGTGTGATCCAAGCACGACAGACAGAACAGGCAATACAAATAATACAATCCTGACTGCTCTAGCAAGGATGCCTAATGCAGTCCCAGGAATTACTCTAAGCTAATCTTCAAACAATAAGCATGGCTGACACTCCAGGAGTGTTTCACAGTACAAACCGTTATGACCAGCGACGTACTGTGGAATCACATGGTATATATAGAGCAAGCTTGCAAAGGATGTGGCTAGGCAATTTGCATGACAAACGTATGCAAATCCCTCAGCAGCAGCAAGCTGCAAAACTGACAAAAGGTCTCTTTTCCAGAGACCTGCAGAATGCAGACCTGAACAGTGGTCAAAAAGCTGCCTGCATGCGCAGGCAGCTGAGCGGATCATTACACAAGCCTTTTTGTGAGCATATGTACTTCTGCGAGCCTGATGTGTCTGTCAATCATAGCTTCTTTCAGGTGCTGCATAGGCATGTTCATAGCTTCACATATGCTGTCTATCCATCCTAGCCTCTGCCGTCCTCTTCTTCTTTTACTATCAATTTTTCCAAGCATCGAGGATTTCTCTGAAGAATCTGGCTTTCTCAGAATGGCCCATATGCAATTAACTCCTGGGTTATCTCCTAGGAGATCATTTTCATATTCTCTTCACAATAATTTTACAGTACTCAAAAGTTGGTGAAAAAGAACTATCAAAATTATTTTGAACATTCTTTGGCTTAATGGTAGCTTAAAATGCATTTTATGACAAGTTGTGAAAATACCACCGAGAAAAAGTGAATATCACAAAGTGAAATTTTTACTTTCACTTCTCCTAAGTGATATTTTAAAACTTGTCAATAAAATGCCTTTGAAACCACCAGCAAAATACTTTTGATAGTCCTTTTCCACCTATTTTTTTGGTACTTTTGCAATTGCAAAGTGTTGAATTTAAAAAGTTATTCTAAATAGAAGATGAAAAATATCTCCAACGAGTAAACTCAGGAAAAAAAGGTAATTGCATATGGCCCAATTTATATAGTATATAGTCATTTGGGTTGAAAATAGACATACGTCCATCAAGTTCAACCAGAAAGTAAAGTACAACTCCAGCCTGCTCCCTCATATATTCCTGTTGATTCAGAGGAAGGCGAAAAACCCTTACAAGGCATGGTCCAATTAGCCCCAAAAGGGAAAAAATTCCTTCCCGACTCCAGATGGCTATCAGATAAAATACCTGGATCAACACCACCGGGCATAACCTAGTAATTATAGCCATGAATTTCTTTCAACGCAAGGAAAACATCTAAGCCCCCTTTAAACGCAAATATAGAAATTTCCATAACTACTTCCTGTGGCAATGCATTCCACATTTTAATCACTCTTACTGTAAAGAACCCTTTATTTCCTAAATAAATGGCTTAAACGTTTTTCCTCCATGTGCAGATCATGTCCCCTAGTTCTTTGTAAAAGCCTAAGGACAAAAAGCTCATCCACCAAGCTTTTATATTTCCCTCTGTTAATTAGATCTCCTCTAAGGCGTCTTTTTTTCCAGACTAAATAAACCCAGTTTATCTAACCTTTCTTGGTAAGCAAAACTTTCCATCCCTTGCATCAATTTTGTTGCTTGTCTCTGCACTTGCTCTAAAACTGCACTTTCTTTCCTGTAATGTAGTGCCCAGAATTGAATTCCTTATTCCAGATGTGGCCTTACTAGAGAGTTAAACAGGGGAAATATTATGCTAGCATCCCAAAGTTTTATTTCCCAAAATTGAATTTGCTTTACAGTGCAGTTTCTAGGCTAAAATGCACCCAGGGCGAGGGTGTAAAAATTGCGCCCCCCACCGAAGCAAGGTATGGGTGCCCGCAGTGTAGGTTAGCCAGGTCTAGTTGCACTCAGTATAGATTCCCCCAGAATAGGTACCCCAGTATAGGTAGCCAGCTGTAGGTCCCCCCAGTATAGGTAGCCAGGCATAGGTGAGCCAGTATAGTTGCCTCCGGTATAGGTTAGCCAGGTAGGTGCCTCCAGCATAGGTAGCCAGTATAGTTGCCCACAGTATAGGTTAGATAGGCAGGCGTCCCCGATATAAGTTAGATAGGTAGGTGTCCCCAGTACAGGTTAGCTAGGTGGGTGCCTCTAACATAGGTAGCCAGAATAGTTGCCCCCAGCATAGGTTAGATAGGTAGATGCCCCCAGTATAGGTTAGTTAGGTAGGTGCCTCCAATATAGGTAGCCAGTATAGTTGTCACCTGTATAGACTAGCTAGGTAGGTAGGTGCCCCCAATACAGGTTAGATAAGTTAATGCTCCCACTATAGGTTAGATAGGTAGCTGCCCCCCACTATAGGTTAGGTAGGTGCCCCCCAGTATAGGTTAGATAGGTAGCTGCCCCCCAGTATAGGTTAGATAGGTAGGTGCCCCCCAGTATAGGTTAGATAGGTAGCTGCCCCCCAGTATAGGTTAGATAGGTAGGTGCCTTCCAGTATAGGTTAGATTAGGTAGCTGCCCCCTCAGTATAGGTTAGATTAGGTAGCTGCCCCCCAGCTTAGATAGGTAGCTGCCCCCCAGTATAGGTTAGGTAGGTGCCCCCAGTATAGGTTAGATAGGTAGCTGCCCCCCAGTATAGGTTAGATAGGTAGCTGCCCCCCAGTATAGATTAGATAGGTAGCTGCCCCCAGTATAGGTTAGATAGGTAGCTGCCCCCCAGTATAGGTTAGATTGGGTAGGTGCCCCCCAGTATAGGTTAGATTAGGTAGCTGCCCCCTCAGTATAGGTTAGATTAGGTAGCTGCCCCCCAGGTTAGATAGGTAGCTGCCCCCAGGGCCCCAGTATAGGTTAGATAGGTAGCTGCCCCAGTATAGATTAGGTAGCTGCCCCCCAGTATAGGTTAGATTAGGTAGGTGCCCCCAGTATAGGTTAGATTAGGTAGGTGCCCCCAGTATAGGTTAGATAGGTAGCTGCCACCCAGTATAGGTTAGATAGGTAGGTGCCCCCAGTATAGGTTAGATTAGGTAGGTGCCCCCAGTATAGGTTAGATAGGTAGCTGCCACCCAGTTTAGGTTAGATAGGTAGGTGCCCCCAGTATAGGTTAGATTAGGTAGGTGCCCCCCAGTATAGGTTAGATTAGGTAGGTGCCCCCCAGTATAGGTTAGATAGGTAGCTGCCACCCAGTTTAGGTTAGATAGCTAGGTGCCCCCAGTATAGGTTATATTAGGTAGGTGCCCCCCAGTATAGGTTAGATTAGGTAGGTGCCCCCCAGGATAGGTTAGATAGGTAGGTGCCCCCAGGATAGGTTAGGTAGGTAGGTGCCCCCAGTATAGGTTAGATTAGGTAGGTGCCCCCAGTATAGGTTAGATAAGGTAGGTGCCCCCCAGGATAGGTTAGATTAGGTAGGTGCCCCCCAGGATAGGTTAGATAGGTAGGTGCCCCCCAGGATAGGTTAGATAGGTAGCTGCCCCAGTATAGGTTAGGTAGGTGCCCCCCCATGATGGAGGGGGGAGCCGCAGCCGCGGGGAGGGCAGCCCGACCTCTCCCTCCCTTCCTCTCACCGGGCCGCCCTCCGTGCGATCCCCCCTCGGAGTGCAGAGTAATGCTGCAGCAGGGAAGCACTATGCAAAACTACTCACCTCGCTGGCTCCAAGCGCTGCTCTCTCGCCGCCAGTCTCCTCTCTGCCTACACGCTGATACACACGCTGCTAAACAGGAAGCAGCGTGTGTGTGTATCAGCGTGTAGGCAGAGAGGAGACTGGCGGCGAGAGAGCAGCGCTTGGAGCCAGCGAGGTGAGTAGTTTTGCATAGCGCTTCCCTGCAGCATTACTCTGCACTCCGAGGGGGGATCGCACGGAGGGCGACCCGAGGAGAGGAAGGGAGGGAGAGGTCGGGCTGCCCTCCCCGTGGCTGCAGCTCCCCCTCCATCACAGCGCCCCCCTTCCAGCAACGCCCCGGGTGGCGGCACGCCCCGCACGGCCGTAGAAACGGCCATGTTGCTTTAGCTGCAGCAGCTTGGCATTGAATACGATTATTTAACTTGTTTTCGATAAGTACTCCTAAGTCCTTCTACAAGTTTAATGTCCCCATCTGTATCCTGTTTATTTTGTATGGTGCTAGACCCTTGGTATGACCAAAATGCATGACTTTACATTTTTCAACATTAATTTTCATGTGCCATTTATGTGCCCATATAGCCATCCTATCCAGATCCTGTTGCAATGTTACTATCTTCATGAGAGTTGATGATACTGCACAATTTTGTCTCATCTGCGAAAATAGCAACATTGCTTTCTACTGCATCTACTAGGTCATTAATAAATAAATTGAAGAGCACTGGACCCAATACTGACCCCTGTGGGACCCCACTACTAACAATCACCCATTATTTATAATATCCATTGACCTCAACTCTTTGTTTTCTGTCCATTAGTCAGTTCCCTGTCCATGCACACAGACTCTTCCCCAGTCCTTGCATCCTCAACTTTTGCACCAGACTTTTGTGGGGAACAATGTTGAAGGCCTTTGCAATGTCCAAGTATATCACATCTATAGCATTCTCAATATCCTTATTAGCGTTTACTACCTCATAAAAGCTGAGCATGTTAGTCCTGTTAGACCTGTCCTTAGTACACCCATGCTGATGCTGAGAAGTAAGATTATTTTCTGCTATGAAGTCTTGTATAATATCACTTCGTAACCCCTCAAATAGTTTGCACACAACTGACATTAAGCTTACAGGTCTATAATTTTTTGGATCTAATTCTTTGCCCTTCTTAAATAATGGGAAAACATGGGCTGTACACCAATCTATTGGAACTCTGCCAGTTGAAAGCGAGTCACAAAAGATACGATAAAGGGGTTTATCAATAACTGAACTTAATTACCTTGGGACTTGAGGATGCATGCCATCCAGGCCAAGTGCCTTATCTATTTTTAATTTATTTAGTCTTACCTTCACTTCATTCTGCATAAAGTATTTAATATTACAATTACAATGTGTCCTAAGTATTTGCATCTTAATCGTAGTATCAGCCCTTCTGATGAACACTCTGGCCTTATTTATTTACGTATTGACTGGTTAGATCGTCTCGCAGTCCGTGGAACTCTTAGTAGCTTTCTCCAAACCCACAATTTGAGAGTATCAATTTTCTTCACATTATCTTATTTATAGTCCAACTTTCACAGCCATATGTTATTACTGGAAAGACTATAACTTTAACTATCCTGATCTTTGTTGGTAAGGTTACATCTCTATCCTTAAGTATCTTGTCCAAATTTGCCATAGCTTTCCTCCCCAGTATCAAGCATCTCTTGATCTGATGGCAGCAGTTACCATCTGCAGAGATCTTCGATCACAGGAAGATTAAATCTGTTACAACTTCACCTTTTTCTCCATCTATGTGTAGATTGTTCATTGGAGCAGATGACATGACTTTAGTTTTCTTGATCTTAATCATTAAACCATCTTTGGCACTTTCTTGTTTGACATTCAAGATTAAGCTCTTGAATTCTTCCTCAGTTTCAGCCGTCAAAGTGGTATCACCAGCAAAACTCAGATTGTTAATATTCCTACCAGCTATTTTAATGCCAGCATGTGACTCATCCAAACCAGCTTTCTGTATTACGTATTCGGAATATAAGTTAAATAATTAAGGAGACAGTATGTAACCTTGTCGCACTCCTTTGCCAATTTTGAACCAATGATTCATACTGGCTCCAGCACCACTCTGCCTCTAGTGTTGTGACCCGGCTTGATGATGTCATCCAAAAGGTCAGTTGTCATGGTCTGTACCACATTGTTATTTTTATAAAACACAGTGTTGGTGGGGAAAGGAAGGGACAGTGGGGTCAAATGTAAAATTTGCAATGGTGCTGATGGCTCCGTAGCTACACCACTGGTAGAACGAGATGAATCTGAATAAACCTAGTGCAAAACAACCATGCTGTGTAAAGAAATATAAACAATGCACATTCCCTTTATTACTCCAGGATCCATCACTTGCCGCTATTTCTGAAATTACAGAAAAGAAGCACCTGAATGTCGCCCACGGGCTTGCCTGGTCTTATTACGTCGGCTACCTCAAGTTTGTTCTGCCAGGTAAGGCACAGCCTAGACCAGTGATGGCATAGTGGAGTCTTGCTATTACTATTGTATCAGTGTTAAACGGGAATCAAACTTTCCAATCAAATTGGGCCCCAAAGAATTCCACGGCCTTATTCAAGTTGCTTTTTCTCCTAAGTTTTCTCCTAGGTGATATTTTCACAATAAATTGCCTTTTTAAACCACCAGCAAGCAAGAATAAAAAAAAACAGTACTTTTTCACACACTTTTTTGTACTTTTTCATTTGCAGAGCGCTGAAAAGTTATTTTAACTTAGGAGAAAAGTCAGGAAAACAAGTGAATTGAATAAGGACCCCATGGGCCATTTGCAATTAACTGTTTATCCTGGAGCTTTATCCTAGGAGATCATTTTTCATCTTCAATTTAGAATAACGTTTCAGCACTCTACAAATGAAAAAGTACCAAAAAGTAGGTGAAGAAAAAAACTGTCAAAATGATTGTGAGCATTTTCTTGCTTGCTGGTGGTTTAAAAGGCATTTTATGACAAGTTGTAAAAATGTCACCTAGGAGAAAAAGTGAATTGCATATGGGCCCGTGTCTTTTACAGCAGTTTGTCAAAACTAAACAGTTTTGCATAAGAAATCCATTATACGGCGCTCTCTTGCTGCTGCTCTTAAAGGACCACTGTCATGAAAAATCTTAAAATTAAAAAAATATATAAGATGGAAATTTGTCCCAGAGTAAATGGAAGGACTGGTAGATCCACCACCTTATAGCAGTCCCTAAGCCCCAATCTACCTCCACAATCCTCGCCATGGGGTTGATTCATTAAGCTTGGCTGCTAAAGCAGCGCAGCTTACTGTAAAGAGCGCGAGTTGTGCGCACACTTCACGCAGTAGTGCAGCGTGGGGTGCGCTGGTAACTTACGCACACTCCATTCACATAACAGATGCTCCGAGCCCTGTCGGGTCCAGTGGCTTCATAGGACGTGATCCCCGCACTTTGATTGGCCCAATAGGCTGCCTGTCACTTGACTACTGCGCGTAGTGTGCGCACATCTCGCATCCCTCACATTAAGCTCTGCTGCTTTAGCAGCTCAGCTTAATAAATTGTAAGGTGCATCCCCGCTTGAACGGGAGACAAGTGTGTCTGCCCGACTACGGTTACACCCAGGCCTTAATGCGCAAGGTATAGGGATTGAAGGCGTTAAGGCAATGGTACCACAAATTCCCACAAAGCTATGATACAGGCAAGTAGCAGATGACAGATGACTGTTGTATACAATCTCATAGTCAGGAAGCCAGGGGCCATACACATGTATCAGATGACAGTCAATCCTAATTGTGAACAATCAATAGTCAGCAAGCCAAAGGTCAGACACACAAGATCAGACAGGTACAGGGATAAGACAGGAGAGTGGTCAAACAGGCAAATCCAGGCAAAGTATTGGGTAAGTAACAGGCGGCAACAGCAAGGGAAGCCCAGCAGCTAGCTCTAGCAACATAAAGCTATCATTGGCAATTACCCAGTGCACTGTCCTAACTTAAATACTGGCAACAGCCAATCAGGAAATCTAACTGCAGCCAGCCAATGGGAACCCAGATATGTCTTTAGTGATTAACTCTGCATGAGTCAACCACTTGCTGGTTCAGAGACTGCATCGGAGAGTGTATGCCAAGTGTCCCCTTCGCCCGGCAACGCTAAATCCGTCCATGTGAGCCCACGGGAGCTGCTGAGACGCCAAACTCTCTTGAAGAGCCACACTACTGACCGCGCTGACTTCCAGAGACCCTGCTCCGCCCACAGACCCAGACTGGAGAGAGATTGTGACCAATAAATCAATGAATGAAGGCAAATATATATATATATATACAAAGCATAATGAAAATCATAATACTGTACAAAATGTGATCACACCAATGCCACATAGATGTCAGGAGAATGGTGGGAAGAAAAAAGAAAACAAAAAAACAAATAAGATAGAAGAACACACAAGTAGAAGTCTGGTCAAAGCCTTGTCTTTTTTATTAGTCTTGTATTGGGTTGTATTGGGTAAGGAAAGATTATTATTATTATTAATTTATAAAGCGCCAACATATTCCATGCCACTGTACAAAGTAAAAAACAAACATGGGGTACATAATAATACAGACAATGATGTAGACCAGTATACAAAATACAGAGTTGGTACTTAATACAGAATCAGTACAAAGTACAGAGTCGGAAATAACTGTGACAGAATTAATATGAATAAACGTGTAACAAAATCCAAAACACAAAAGGTTGAGAGAGCCCTGCCCTTAAGAGCTTACAATCTAAAGGAACAAGAGGTGGGGTAGTATACAACATTCACACCTAGAGGAAGTGTGTTTTAGGTTATCTAGTAAGAAGTACAACTTGGCCAGTGGTCAACAGGTAAACTGGCCTAAGGTAGAGTGTATGCTTGACGGAAAAAGTGAGTTTTGATGGCACGGTTAAAGATATCAAAAGTTGGAGATTGACGTAAGTCATGTGGCAGGGGATTCAAGAGGAGGGGTGAAGTACGTGCAAAATCTTGTATACGTGAATGCGAGGAGGTAATTATAGAGGAGGATCAATATAAGGTCATGTGAAGATCTGAGATTGCGGTTGGGTTGGTATCTGGAAACTAGTGAGGATATATACACAGGTGAAAGATTGTGGCGAACTTTGTAAGTTGGAGTTTGAACTGGATCCTCTGGTTAACTGGTAGCCAATGTAGAGCTTGGCAGAGAGGGGCAGCAGAGGAAGAGCGAGAAGAAAGATGAATGAGAAGAGCAGCAGAGTTCAGTACAGATTGGAGTGGTGCTAGTCTGTTAGTTGTGGTCCACAAAGTTGTATGTTACAATAGTCCAGGCAAGATATAATATGAGCATGTTTTAACATTTTAGTTGTGTCCTCAGTGAGAAAAGGTCAGATGCGATTAGATCATCTGTCAGTTTGGCTGTCTGCAGCCTTGTTAGAGAAATTCTCTTTACTTCTTCTTACCTGTGACCAAAGACTATGGCCCATATGCAATCACCTTTTTCACCTAAGTTTTCTCCTAAGTGATATTTTCACAACTTGTCACAAAATGTCTTTTAAGCCACTAACAAGCAAGAAAATACTCAAAATAAATTTGATAGTACTTTTTCACCAACTTTTGGGTCCTTTTTTAATTGTAAAATGCTGAAAATTTAGTTTAAAGAGAAGATGAACATTAGCCCCTAGGAGATAACTCAGGTGAAAAAATTAATTGCATATGGCCCTATGTGACTAAATCTTTCTGATGACACATACAGTAAGTATGCTTGCTAAATAGGACTCGGACAAGAATACAGTAAATACCTTACAGGGATATTAACCCTTCTTCAGTTTATCTGGTGCTAAAATAAAGAAAAATGGGGCGGAGCCTCACTTTATACTTTCAGGAACACTGTATTGTCTTTTCCAGCGGTGATGGTCAATGAGGTGATATTTTTTTTTGGCTTGACCCTATTCCAAGCTGTGTACAAATTGAATTAAATATGTCTGCACATCAGAAAAATTGTACCTCACTGCCCGTCTCTATTTAGCTGTAATGTGTCAAAGACATTTGTATTACCTGAAAAATTCAGCCATCTTCATTAATTTCAATAGGCTTACAGTAGCATGGTTAACTGCGCCTATAATACATACTGTATCCGGCAGGATAACCGGATCTAACTGTCAGCCCACTATTCTGGCCAGTAAACCCTAGTTAGAGATATGTTCTGGCAACTCAAGGTTATTTTCCTCTGACAGAAGCATTACAAAAGGTATATAGTTTGGAAAAATGATGCATGAAGTGTTCGTGTGTCTTAAATTTCTCTCCTCTACATTGCCATTTTAGCAAATCGACTCTAGGATTTGGTTTTCTCTCTGAGACAGGTGTTTAGGTGAGAAAGGTTAATTTGGTAAATTCAAAAAATCCTGCTCTGGGAACCGAATGTTTGTGCTGGACTGATCAAAAGGTATTTGTATTTTGTGCCTGTAAAATCATTTCTGTTTGTTTGGGACAAATGTTAGGTTTGCGCCCAGCAAAAAGAATTCTTAACTTATCTTATAGTTAATTGCACATCTAGTGGCAAGGTTTTGTTTATAGGTTTTATTTCCTGTTTTTCCTGTATATAGTGTAAATACAAGTGACAGTAACATCTTTATTTGAGTAATGTGGTCTACTTATGACTGCTCTTTGGATTTTGCAAGCTTACTTAATATTGCACATGTGTTTTACAGCTTTAAAGGAGTCAGTGAGAGCATTTAATGAAGAAAATAACAACTTACTGAAATCTTCGGAGGCTGGCAGGCTGCATATTCTGATACCTCTAAGCTGCAGAATTCATGGAGACTTGAAGGAGGGGGATAAGAATTTAACATTTGTCAAGGAGGTCCCTCCGCTCTGCAAAGACCGGGGAGGCATCAAGAAGAGAGTTTTTAAAAACAATGTTTATCGCATTCTGGATGAAGATCACAGGGTATTTAAGTTTAACTTATTCTATAAACAAAGGCACTAAGGGACGGATGCAGTAAAGTCTGGCAAATGTGCCGGGGAGTGCACGTCACATTTGCCGACATTATGCCGTTTCTATCGAAGGGGAAGCACAGAACATTAACGCTTAGCGCCATATGCTAATGGTAATGTGCATGCTGCTATGGTAGCGTGCAGCGTAATGCATGCTACCACATCAATGCACGCATTACCGTGGTAATGCACGTGGCGCTAAGGGTTAACAGCCATTGTTCCCCTTGAACTAAAAATGGTAAAATTGCCGTGAGCTCCCTTCGTACAGCAACTTTGCCAGACTTAACTGCATCAAGTTCTAAATGACTCAAGTTTTCTGACGCTGAAGATCATTACAGGACACAAAAGGGCCTGCATACATCAACATACATCAAACATGATAAAAGGTTTTCAAAGTTTGTATACCTGTTAATTTGAGAGTTGGGTAAGGCTGATGGTTAGAACATCTGTCAAGTGCTGTTACCAATATTCTAATAATGGTATTACTATTTTCCACCAGCTGATGACCCGGCATATCCCGGGTATGTGTTTGGTTATTGTTGGCTCTGTCTACATTTTCTAACTTTGACACAAAGTCACTCAATGACCAAGTTTATGAGCTTTGGGGTTCTTGGCATCAATAATTTGTATTTTTCCCATTGAAAGGAAACAAATCTGATTGGCTGTTGTGGCTCCACCCCCTTTTCTGAATTTGAACCCCAGTCACCCAATGACCAACTGTACCAGGTTTGAGGCCTCTGCCATTTACAGTGCAAGAATGGCAGCAATTTAAATATTCCCTTTGAAAATCAATAGGTGAATTCTGATTGGCTTTTGTAGGCTCCACCCATTTTTCCTGAATATTAATCCAAGTTACCCAGTGACCAACTGTGCAAAGTGTGAGAACCCTGACATTAACAGTGTAAGAATGGCTGCAGTTTACATTTGTCCCAGTAAAATTTATTTTGGCTCCGCCCACTATTTTGTAACCTTGACACGCAGTCACTCAATGACCACGTTTGTGAGCTTTTTGGTTCCTGGCTTCCAAATCGTGTGAATGGAAGCAGTTTATCCAGCAAAGAAATTAGATTGGCTGTTTGTGGTTTAGTGAATTTGAACCCAATCACCCAATTACCGACTGTACCAGGTCTGAGGCCTCTGCTATTAACAATGTAAGATTGTCTGCAGTTTACATTTTCCCATTGAAAATGAATTGCTGATATTTCATCGTCTGGTTTATGCTCCACCCACTTTCCCTTAATTTTTCACCTCGGTCACCAAGTGACCAACTCTGCCAAGTTTGGGGACTCTGGATTTATTACGGTGAGAATGGCAGCCTTTTTCATTTTTTCTATTGACATGAATGGGCGAAATCTGATTAGCTGTTTGTGGTTCTTCCCAGGTGTGCAGGGGGGAAACGAAACCCCCAGAAAATATCTTTCCAAGTAGTAAGGGATCTGTATAACACACACACACACACACACACACACACACACACACACACACACACACACACACACACACACACACACACACACACACACACACACACACACACACACACACACACACACACACACACACGATTTTATACATATAGATATAGTGCTGACATCTTCTGCAGTGCTGTACAGAGTATATAGTCTTGTCCAGGGGTCTAGTCCTGGGAAAGGAGGTGAGTGGACTCACCCTAAAACCCCTGCGTGCCAAAAAATGGGTGTGGTCAAGCATAACATGGGCGTGGTCATGGGTGGGGCCAAATATACATGACCTTAGCAGTGATGTAAAATGTCTGCCAGGGAAGTTTGAGCTCTGCCGTAGTGTGTCCCCCAAAAATAGATGTAATCTGTCAGCATTTCACCAAATGCTCATAACAAGCAGGCTGGGCAGTGAGGGATGAAACAGAGAGCAGGTTAGGCGTTTTCTCTAAATTTCCCACTGATATATATGGTGAAATACACGAGGGTGCTTCGTCTCTGGTTCACTTTAATTGCATAGGGGCCCTAATGCTTGAACCACATGAAGGTGTGGAAGACATCTGGGGCCATATGCAATTCACTTTATCTCCTGAGTTTTCTACCAGGTGATATTTTCACAACTTGTAAATAAAATGCCTTTTACACAACCACCAAGCAAACAAATACTCAAAATAAATTTTATAATATTTTTTCACCTACTTTTTGGTACTTTTTCCATTGAAAAATCCTAAAAAGTTGTTATAAATCGAAGATGAAAAATTAGCTCCTAGGAGAAAACTCAGGTGAAAAAGTGAATTGCATATGGCCCCTGGGGCCATATGCAATTCACTTTTTCTTCTAAGTTTTCTCCTAGCAGATCATTTTTCATCCCCTTTTTAAAATAACTTTTCTGCACTTTGCAACTGAAAAGTACCATAACGTAGGTGAAAAAGTACTGTCAAAATTGTATTTTCTTGCTTGCTAGTAGTTTAACCACTTTCCCCACCGCTACAGTATATCTACGTCAGTTGTGGCATCCTCCAAGCCACAGCGACGTAGATATACTGACCTGGCTGCAGCCCTGCTGTGCACGGTCGGGTGCGCTTCAGAGCGCACCCTCCGGCACTGTCAGCTGCAATACTAATTGGTGGAAGGGAACATGTTCCCTTTTGGCCAATTAGTCCACCCCCCTCCCATGAATGATCGCTGCAGTAGTGAACTGCAGCGATCCTTCATCTGTCCCCCTCGGCGCACAAAGAGTTAAAAAAAATCATTCAGCAAGCAGCCACACTCACCTACCTGGTTCCTGCGACGCTCCTGAAGTCTGATCCTCCGATCACCGCTCTGCATTCAGCCGCGTATTGCCGGTGACCCGGGTCCCGGCTTGATGACGTCATCAAGCCGGGACCCGGGTTACCAGCAATATGCGGCTGACTGCAGAGCGGAGAACAGAGGATCAGGCTTCAGGATCGTCGCAGGAACGAGGTAGGTGAGTGAGGCTGCTTTCTGGATGATTTTTTTTAGGATTTCTGCACGGAGGGGGCTGCCTCATGGGGGGGGGGGCATCTGGCTATCGATCCTGGGGGGTGGGGGGTAGCAAATAAAAGGGGGGGTTTAGATATTTGTTGGGGGCATCTAATTGACTAAGGGGAGGGGGGGTTACTAATTTGGTGCATCTGGGCAACGGGGGGGGGGGGAGTTATCATATACTGGGGGCACATTTGGCTATAATGGGGGGGGGGGGGCAGCACTAATCCTGGGGGTACATCTGGCCATAATAGGGTTAATCATGATCCGGGGACACATATGGCTATAAAGATGGGCACTATTCCTGGGGGTGCGTCTGTCAATCTATTCTGGGGCTGTCAAACGCAGGGGACACATGTGGCTATGCTAGGGGGGCTGATATTGGGGACACATCTGACTATACTGGGGGAGGCGGTGATACTGGGGACACATCTGGATATCTATACTGGGGCGACTTTAACTGGCGGCACAGTTTTTATGTCAATCTCACTTTTTATTTCCAAACAGGAATTGGTCAAAATTGAGAAACAATGCATTTTTTAAAAATTTTCCCAATTTTTTCCCATTAAAATGCATAGAGAGGAACATTTTACTTTGTACCAAATACCCCCAATGAAAGCTTAGTTTGTCTTGAAAAAAATGATATATAGATAACTTAAGTGGCACGAGTACAGATGAAGTTATTGCTGATTAAAAAGGGACACCGCCAAAGTGTCAAAACTGCTCTGGTCAATAAGGGGAAAACAAGGTCTGGATGCGAAGTGGTTAAAAGACACTTTTTTTGATGAGTTGTGAGAATATCACCTAGGAGAAAACTGAGGTAAAAATTTAATTGCATATGGGCCCTGGGGCCTTGTAAATAAACTGCCTTTTATATCCCCAGCAAGCAGGAAGCTGGACAAAATTATTTTGATAGTACTTTTTTTCTACTACTTTTGCTACTTTTTTAATTGCAAAATGCTGAAAAGATATTTTTAAGAGAAGATGAAAAAATATCACCTAGGAGAAAACTAAGGAGAAAAAGTGGGCCCAGGGGCCATATGCAATTCTCTTTTTTATGCTGAGTTTTTTCCGATGATATTTTTAAATTTGTCAATAAAATGCATTTTAAGCCATCTGAAAGCAAGAAATGGCTCACAATAATTATGATAGTGCTTTTCATTTACTTTTTGGTACTTTTTATTTGAAAAGTGTCAGAAAGTTATTTTCATTTAAAGATGAAAAATAATCTCCTAGGAGAAAACTCAGGGGAAAAAGTGAATTGCATATGGGCCCAGGTATTGTTTTTGCACACAACACACAACAAAAACATTCCGCAGTGATGTATCTTGCCAGCACTAAAGATGTTCCCACCTGAGATAAATTTAAGAATGTAAATTAAGGTGAAGAGAGATTTTACACCAGGCAAATACTGGCTAAATAATTTCTAAAATAATATAAAAAAACTTATAAATTAAGTTATATTCAGTTCTCCAGCAAATAAATCAGATTGGCTGTTTGTGGCTCCACCCCGTTTAGTGAATTTGAACCCCAGTCACCCAATGATCGACTGTACCAGGTCTGAGGCCTCTGCCATTAACAGTGTAAGGATTTTTAGGAGAAGGAGGATAGATATAATTGTTTATCTCATCAGTTTAGATTCACTTTGTGTTTCCTTTAAACATTTGACAATATTCCTTTGAACATTCGTGGGACCTGCATAATTGTTGCAAATGTTTTCCATCTATTACCATGCAGGAGGTATGTCCTGGTGCCTTGCATTGGTTCGACACTGGGTACTGTGTTGGAAAGAACAGTTCCGGTGGTCATTGCATTAAAAGGTTTGGCATTTTTGGACAGTCCCTGGAAGGTGGTGGGTATCGCTCAGAGAGTTTCAGGGGGCTTTTTCCTGAAAATCAGTTCTGATGGGTATCACACTGGGGCTTGTAGTGCTGATGGGCATGGTTCTGAAGGTTCTGGTTCCGATGAGTTATCAGTCAGATCAGTTTGCTGGACTTTCTACATCTAATTTTCTGGTTTGGGTGGTTCAAGAGAATTATGCCAGTTTCTATAGGCGTCTGGAATCGTCCTTTTTTTTTGGTACTTAATATTTTTTTATTGAGGAAAATGCGTTACATCCAGAAGCAATGGAATCCACCTTTGAAGGAGGGGGGTACTGTAAGGATCCCTACTGTGGCATATTCTGTCCATTGCAGTGGAGCTGCAAACGGACAGTTCTGGCTTACCCGCTTGCATTCGGTTGTGCATCTGCAATGGGTCTCATTGTCATTTGCAATCGCTCTACAGTTCTGGGCAGCTCAGGATGCTGTCATCATTCCACCAATTGCTTGTGGCAGCTGAGCTGTGGCCAGATAGCCCTGGGTTTCCTGCATGCATGTTGTTACATAATTCTGCATGTATTTCTTATGGGGGTCCTTTGCATTCACAGCCAGCTAGCAAATGGTAATCAAGCCAGCTCAGGATTGAGTGATTACCATTCAGCTGTGTGGAGATTTGCATTCCTGCGTCCATTGGCTGATGCCAGGATAAAAGTCTGCCTCCCATTTTATACCCCTCCCGTCATAGTGGTCACTACGCTGATCTACTGGGCACCTTGTTACTCTGTATAGTTCTGTTATTGTAGTTTTATGCAACCTTATTACTTGTGCTTTAGCTAGTTTCTGATAAATATACATGCAGACTTGCTAATATATATGTATCAATTAGTTCAGCCATTTGTTATTTTCCTTATTATTGTGTATTGCCTAGTTCCATGCTTGATGGACGTTCGCTGCATTCGCGGTGGATCAGTGAAGTCCATTATCCAGATAGCTTGGATTCTGCCATCACCACCTTGGTGACTGTAGTATTCCTGCTACTCTAGTTTCTGGGAACGTAACTATAGGCTGCAGTTGCTATTAGTTACGTTCTATCCTGTAGTCTTGCCTTGGTGGATGCTTGCTGGTGACTGTTGTTAGCCTGCTTGCTCTGCTTCTGTGGACGTGACTGTGAGCTGTGGTTGCTACTAGTTACACTCCAATCTATAGTCCTGTCTTGTATCTGTCTGAAAGCTTGGTATCGCTAGAGCAGCACAGTGCGAGCTAAGGCAGCGCAACATCGCACAGCGCTGCCATTGTGTTTTATTTGTAGCGATATCAGCGGAAGCCCAGAGCTGCAGTTTCTCTGGGCAGCCTGTGTAACCTCTTCCATTATCCAGCTCTTAGCCTTGTTGTGCTGGGTGGTCAGAAAGTATGACCCCCCCAGCATTACAGCTACATTCCTAGCTATGCTGAAAATGAGCTGTCTCTACTTCAAGCATGCACACAGTTGAGAAATGATCACTAGAAGATTTTAATATATAATTACAGCAGGTATGAAAAAATGCAATTGTAGCTTTCAGGGCAGATAATCTGTACTTTAGGAACTTGTATTTTGTAAAAAGACAATATTACTTGTGCACAACAGCAAATAAAGTATATGTAGGGGTAAAAAAAAAGTAGTATTGAATGTTATGTTAGAGTTTTATCCGACTTTAAAGTGTACCCGAAGCGACATGATGAGATAAATATGTGTATGTACAGTACTAAACATATAAATAACCAGGTGGTTTTACTTGTTTTATTTTGCTGCCTGAAAGAGTTAATTTTTAAGGCTGGAGGTGATATCTTCTGTCTTGTCAGGAATATAGTAAACATCGCTGATAAGCAAATTACAGTCATAAAAGTTTTCCTGACAGCATACATTTTTTCTACATATTTCTGAGAGCAGAGGGAGAGAGAAAGGGTCAATATAGTTCATGTATTTTCATTTAGGGACACTTAATAGACTGCAACTGAGCAGAGACAACAAAATATTCAATCTACTTTCTAAATGTTAAAATCCTGGGATGTCTAAAAAAAAGTCATTTTTAGGAGTAGGAGGATAAATATAATTGTTTATCTCATCAGTTTATTTTCAGCTCGGGCTCGCTTTAAGCACTAAAAAAAAAGTCCTAAATAAGCTGAAGGCTCCTTCATGCCTGGCATGCAGCAAATTGCTATTCAAGCACTGAAATGGCAGGCCTCTGCCAGCTATAGGTCTGCCTTGTGCTTATGTCTCGTCTGGTTGTCGCTGAGGTTTCCTGAGAATATGAAACAATACAGAGGCTGTAATTGTTTCTGGAATTCCAGACACCTCTTCTTTTCAAGTGTCTTTCCTAGGTAAAAGCTTAGTCATTCTCTGCCTCTATGAATGCGCTCCTTTACGCAGGTTCTGGTGTACCTTGCGGACATAAATTAACTTCAGCTGGGCTTCCTGAGTACTCTCTAAATATGATGTGGCTTGGATGAGTAAAGAACTGTCACATACATTACTCAAGACGTCTGGATGGATTTAATGTAATTCCACTAGATATCTTCTTCTTCAGTTATTCTTATTTTCTTGCATAATTCGCCACTTTAAAGTGACACTGAAATGAAAAGGAAGTTATGAGATAAACAATTGTATCTATCCTCCCAATATTAATGATGACTTTTAGATATCCCACAGTTTTATTTTATGTTTAAAAACTTTAAAGAAAACCTGTATTGAGAAAAACCTCCCCTGGGGGGGTATTCACCTGCGGTGTAGGAAGCCTCTGGATCCTATTGAGGCTCCCCCCGTCCTCCTCGGTCCTACGGCGGTGGAGATAAAGTTTCCCGAACAGCAGGGATGTAAATATTTACCTTTCCGGCTCCAGCACAGGCGCAGTATCGGCTCTCTGCCTCGGAGATAGGCGGAAATAGCCGTTCACTGACGGGCCGCTCTACTGCGCAGGCGCAAGTCTCCTGCGCCTGCGCAGTAGAGAGGAATCGATGGAGATCGGCTATTTTCGCCTATCTCCGTGCGGAGAGACACAACAGCGCCCCCGCTGGAGGCAGGAAACGTAAATAAATCAGCACTTGTCAGGCTTGTCGAGGGAGGATTCCGGTACACTTCGGGGGAACCAGCAATGAACTGCCTGCAGCTACAGGGATGGGGGAAGCCTCATTGGGACCCTGAGGCTTTCCCCTCCCGAGGTGAGTACCCTTCATGGGAACTTTTTTTTCTTTAAAAAAAAAAAAAAGATTTATTGTTTTGTCTCAGCTGAATGAAGCAGTCTGTCTCTGTGGCTCAAATATATGAACTATTGACCTTTTTTTATCTATCCTCTCCTGGAAGAGAACTGGGCTTGTAGAGAAAAATATTTTATGGCTGTAATTCTTTATAAGTACTCCGACTGGGGAAAAACTGTCAGTTGCATAGCAGAATATTAACTCTTTCCGGCAGAGAAAGAAGAAAAGCATTACGGCATATTTGTGTGCAATGCACTGTACATATATATATAGCTGTCTCATTATGTCACGTCACTTAAAGGCATGTTTTTTTCCAGAATAAAATGAGCCATAAATTACTTTTCTCCTATGTTGCTGTCACTTACAGAAAGTAGTAGAAATCTGACAGAAGCAACAGGTTTTGGACTAGTCCATCTCTTCATAGGGGATTCTCAGCAAGGCTTTTATTCTGTATAAGATATTCCCTAAAAAGGATTTAAACAATGATGCTGGCCAGCTTCCCTGCTCGCTACACAGTTTTCTGGCAGTTGGACAGAGCAACTGCCATTCACTAAGTGCTTTTGAAAATAAATAAATCCCTGAGAATCCCCCATGAAGAGATACACTAGTCCAAAACCTTCGCTTCTGTCAGATTTCTACTACCTACTGTAAGTGACAGCAACATAGGAGAAAAGTAATTTATGGCTCATTTTACTCTGGAAAAATGTACTTCTTATTTGTATATGTCTGTACATATTTTACATTTCCAAATTTTTCGCCATAGTGTCCCTTTAAGGTTCCATTTAAACACCATATGCGGTTATTAAACAGTATTTTGGTATTCACTAAACATGTACAATTTGTACATTCTTTATGGCAGTACAGAAAACAGTAATGCAGTTAAAAAGATTGTGCAGCCTTGCGTTGCTCGAAAATGAATGCAAATTTCCGGGTAAGCTCTTCTTACCCAGAATCTGCACTACACACATAGCTTGAAATACCTGTTTTCATTAGGAGTAATATCACTTATCTGCCCACAGGCTGTTTCTGTTTGGATTCCATACATATGAGTGGAAAGTGGAGGTTCGCATATCTCTTGCACAGTCTAGTTGTGTAGAGCGGGTCTTGTGTTTTTTTTCCCTTTGAGGAACAGGTTGTGGATAAAATCTGGTCTGCACATGTGTACATTTTTTTTTTCATTCGGGAGATGCTTTTACCCCAAATTTCATACTTTTAATTGTTTTAACATTTAGGATGCCTCTTGCTTGTGGCTAGGATTCCATATCTCAGTTTATTTTCCCTGGAGAGCAAAATACTGGTTCAGAGATGCATTTACCATGAGGCACTGTAGGCATGTGCCTACAGGTGCTGATGATGGAAAGGTGGAAAGTCTCCTACCCTAGTGCCTCCCTCCCTCCTTCCCTATGCAGAGTACCAAACAGAGTGTAAATGAGAGGTTACTCACCCAGCTCTCGGCATTCCACTGACAAGATCTTCCTTCAGTCAGGGGCACCTCTAGCTACTTAATACTGAGTTTCCTCTAGCTACCTAATACTTGGGGGCACTTCTAGCTACTCAATACTGAGGATAGCGCTGGCTACCTATTACTTGGGGGCACCTGTAGATACCTATGACAGGCAAGGGAAGTAAGGGAGAAGTGATAGCTGGGTCAGCCAGCACACTTGCAGTGCGGTTCGCTGGGTGTTTGTAGGTTCATGGAGGGTGAATTCTGGGGTGCCAGGACATCTGTGCCTATAGGCTCTTGTGATGTAAATCTGGGCCTGTACTGGTTCCCACTATTGCTTATCTTGTTTAGAAGAGAACAACCTACACCAGGACTCCCTATAGTGGACGGCCCCTTGATCAGAGTTAACAAGCCTCACCAGAAGGAACGCACCTTATCAGAGTTAACGCACCTTATCAGAGTTACCATTCCTTATCAGCGTTAATATGCCTTATCAGAGTAGCATAGCGAGCGCTACGAACTTATGCCTGCTAATTGGCAATGGCAAGAGCTCCACTCGTCCTGCCCTGAGCCCCTGCGGGTCCAATCACTTTAAAGGACATTATCCCCGCACTTTGATTGGCCCAATAGGCTGCCTGTCAAGTTTCCTGTCAAGAGACAGGCAGCCTACTGGGCCAAACAAAGTGCAGAAATAATGTCCTTTAAAGTAATTGGACCAGCAGGGGCTCAGGGCAGGACGAGTGGAGCCAGGGTCGGACTGGGCCACAGTAGTACAGTTTTTTCCCTCGGTGGGCCCAACCTCCAGGTCTCTGGTGGGCCCCCCTCCTTGTCTGACAGAGCTCCAATTGCTGCCTGCAGCACAAAAATTCTCTTCTCAGTGCTGTAATCACTCATGCTGAGACCAATGGCGTAGCTAAGGAGCTGTAGGCCTTGATGCAAATTTTACAATGGGGCCCCCCAAGCACTCTATACATAACAATTGATACGACGCACCAAAACCTGCCAATGGCAACTACAGTGTCAGAGGTGCAAGAAGGAGATGGGAAATAGCTTGTTAATGATTACCACTGTTCAAAGTATCTATAGAAGTTACTATTATGACCACTAGACCAATAGAGAGGTAATACTGTAGTTGAGGGAGGGCCCTCAGGGGCCCCTTTGCCCCAAGGGCCCGATGTGGTCGCAACCTCTGCGGTCGCAACCTCTGCGGTCGCAACCTCTGCAAAGTAGGACATTACTTTATATTGAAGGAGGGGACTCTATGCAAAGTTTTGCTGGGCAGCAGTGTCTCTGAATTACAATGCTGCTAAGATCATGTACATTTGGCCCTGTCAATAATACATCATGACCACGCCCAACTTCCGGTGCATGGTCACGCCCCTTTTTCACCGCAATCATGGGATGTGTGGGCCCCAGGTTGAAATTTCTTTGGTGGGCCCCCAGTGTCCCAGTCCGACCCTGAGTGGAGCTCTCGTCATTGCCAATTAGCAGGCAGAAGTTTGCAGCACTCGCTATGCTACTCTGATAAGGCGCGTTAATGCTGATAAGGCATGTTAACTCTGATAAGGTGTCCCAACTCTGATAAAGCATGTTAATTCTGATAAGGTCTGTCAACTCTGATAAGGCATGCTATTTGTCTTAGTGCTAAAGGTGACCTCAATTTTCTTCTATGCACATTTTGACATCTCACCATATTTCACCAATACACCTGTCACCAGTTACATTATGCATTACAGTGGTGATGTGTAATGATGTGGGTTGCTCCCATACACGGTGTTCTTACAATAACTCCAGAAAAAAATGAAGTCTGGACATATAAAGTATGTGTGAACCTCTGTCAGGCCAATGTCTTAGAACTGGTTCTGTTTTTAAAAATGTTAGAAGCTCACCCATAGTGGTTGTGATGACATGGCAGGTTTTGCTATCATTATCAGTGCGTTAGTTACCGTTTAAGAAGTCTCTTCATGGCAAAGCAAAGCAGGCAAATAGCCTAGCCCTAGCTGATAATTTGGGCACTGCTATTAACTTAATGTACATTAACAGCTATATGCTACTTTGGGTGCCAGGTGTTTGATTTGGGTGATGGCTTTTGGCTATTGTTTAGCTGAAGCCAACCCAAAAGTGCCAAAACCTAGATGAGATAACCGGAAACTAAGATAATAGAAGGTGAGTCTAGCTTAGGGTGAGAACTTATGGTAAGTCACTATGTAAGGAGTGTTGCGGTTAGGGGTCGGGTTGAGGGGGAGTTACAAGTATCAATTACAGTTAGGAAGTTAATACGCAGAACTTCCTCTCTGCACTGAAAGATAAGCAACAGCATAATAACATTAAGGGTCCATTCTCACTTGAGCAGGAATCACGCAATTCCCACTCAAGGCAAACCGCTAGCGGTTTTTAAAAACCGCTAGCACATGTAACACTATGGCAGTGTTCTCACTGCCGCGTTTGCGGTTAGCGTTAACTGGAAACGTGTTACATGCAGTGGTTTGCCAGTGATTCGCGATTAGCGATCGTGATTAGCATGCATAGCATCGCTAATCGCGATCGCTCCAAAACCGCTGCAGTGTCCAGTGATTTTTTTTTTCCGTGTTAATCGCTGAGAAATCACTCCCGCAAAACTCTTGCGGTAATCGCCGACGTTTTGCGGTTTTAAGTGTGAACGGACCCTAAAAGAAAAAAAATTCTTACAGCTGATACAAATCCTGCAATAAATATGCATTGTTTTTACTGCCTGCTTTCATGGAAGAGGACATAGGGTTAACATCCTGTGTTTACAAACTAGCAGCTCTGTTGCGGCAGAAGACATTCTTTGAGCTTACACAGCTGAAGAGATCAAATTACAGTTGTGATTAGACACAGATGAGGGGAATTAGACAGGCTAAACACTCTAAATGCATACAGGGTGCATTTCTCTTTGTTTTCCTTCTGTCCTGTGCAAGATTTCAGGTCCACTTTAAGGTCAGATGTAAGACAGGACTGTATGTTGGAGGGGTGGTTAGGTTTAGGCATTATGAAGGTACTGATGTTGGGGGCATCAGGAGGGACTTAACATTAGGAGAAGGAAGTTACTTTAGGGGGAAGTTAGGGTTCGAGGTTAGGTAGAAGAAGGGTGAAATGCAGGGATAGTCAATAAAGGGGAAAGAGTGACAAAAATCCCACGAAAGTAGCAGTACCAAATGTATTTATTAGCTACTGTGCTAAACTGTTCCAAGCTTTGTGCCCTTCGTTGTACATAATGGCTGATGTTTGATTTTTTTTATGCACTTTTTTATAATTGCACTTCAAACTAATAAAAACTTATGAAACTAAAAAGTGCTTTTTTTATAATGTGTAAGCCCTTTAAAGAAAGCCTGAGACATTTAATCTAGTAGCGAACATCAAATTTTCAGTTTGAGAATGCAAATTTACCGCAAATGTTCACAAACCGGCTGTTCGCAACGGGCTCCATAGACTTAAATGGCAGGTGAACAGCAGCCACCTTTAGCGGTTAGTAGCCAAGCCTCCTTGGGCTTGATTCACAAAGCGGTGCTAACCTACTTAGCACGTCTAAAGTGTTTAGACGTGCTAACCAGGGTGCTAAGTAGGTTAGCACCGGATTTCTCAATCAGATCGTGCGCTAACTTTGCGCGCGCAAAGTTTTACGCGCGCTAAGTCCCATAGGCTTTAATGGGCACTTCGCGCGGAGCGCCCTGTGCTCTGTGCAGTACGCGCGTAAAGTTTTACGCGCATAAAGTTTTGCGCGCGTAAAGTTTTATGCGCGAAAAGCTTGTTTAGACGTGCTAAGGGGGTTTTCACAGGCGTGCTAACAGTTAGCACCGCTTTGTGAATCAAGCCCCTTATGTGCTAGAAACACCAAATTTGCAGAGTATGTTAAGGAGAGCAGTGGGAAGAAAAGGAAAAAAAATTCAATCCTTGGACAATGGTCTCTTCCCCACCTCCGGTGACCCAGGAGGAGGTGGGGGTCGGCGACGGCCTGGGTGGGTCATGGTGGCATCTGGTACTACCCTTTAAGAAGGGGACCCCCAGATGCCAGCCCCTTCTTAGGAGAAATGGGTATAGTACCCCTTACCCATTTTCTCAAAAGGTTAAGTAAAATAAAAATACAACAACATGGAAGTCCCTAATATTCTCAATTAACCAGAAATACTTACCTGTACCTTTAAAAAAAATGATCCCACGCCAATATCCTCTATCTTGCAACCTTCTTTCCTTGATTGAGGATCACTGCGCACCTGTCGCCACACACAGCCGCTCCCCACGCAGTTCTAGCTATACTAAGTATAGCTAGAGCTAAAGCATCTTTGAATTTGGCTTCAAGGATCCCCATTGGTCTAATCAGCGCACAGGACGCGCTGACACTGCGGAAATCCTCCACAAGCGTGTAATTTGAGAGAACCCAGCTATGGTGCTATGCACCTGTAGAGGGAGATTCCCACCGGCAGATGGAGCTGTGGAGTGCAGACGAGCACAGCCTCTGCACGGCCACATATGCCAGATGGGAATTGTACGAGTTGCAGCAATGCAGGGCAAGATAGCCCTTAAAGAGAGAGAACACAGAGACAGAATGTATGTGTGTCCACTAATCTAGTCGCCACCCAGCGACGGTGAACACACAACAACAGAACCGAAGTGGGAACGCAATCGCAAGAGTGGCGATTGCCAAAAGTGACACAAGACCGAATAAACAGAGCACAAGTGTAGAGAAAGAGCACAGAAACAGAACGAATGTGTGTCCACCAATCTAGTCGCCACCCAGCAACGGGGAACACACATCCGTAGAAACAAAGTACTAACGCATTCGCAAGACAGGCGATTGCCAACAGACACAAGACTGAGCAGGACAGAACACGAGAGTAGCAAAAGGCACAGCAAGCAAGAACAATCAGAACATCAAGGAAAATAACAAACGCTAGCTAAACGCGAACACCGAACTCATTCACAACAGTGAACGCGTTTAAACACGATCACCGCGCATTAGGCGCCCAGTGATAAGCGTGCCATCCTAACTAACCAATAAACCACAAACACGAAATAGAGAACGCGAACGCTTGCTAAACAGTTACCTCACCGAGCCTACAGCAAGCGTTCATAGCAGACAAGACAGACAGATGGGGCTACCAGTAGCAACCGCTGCTCTGGCTAGCACCCCTAAGGCAGAACACAGAAGGAACCACCGCTTCTACCGCTAGAGCGGATGCGATCCAGACAGACAAACAGATGCGGCTACCAGTAGCAACCGCTGCTCTGGTTAGCACCCCTAAGGCAGAATACAGAAAGAAGCACTGCCACTACCACTAGAGCTAATGCAATCCAGACAGATGGAGCAGCCAGTAGCAACCGCAGCTCTGGCCTACACTCCCAGACAAACAGAACGATTTCCTGTCGACCACCGCTGGCGACAAGACAATCGAGACAGAGAGACAGAACAAGGCAATACAGATAATACAACCTGACTGCACTAGAAGGGATGCCTAGTGCAGTACCAAGGAATTACTCTAAGGTAATCTTTAGCAAACGATAGCAAGGCTGATACTCCAAGAGTTTTGCAGGAACAAACCATCATGACCAGCCAGGGATTCTGGGAGCAAAAGGTATTTATACATCAAGCCATCAAAAGAGGCAGCTTCGCAATTTGCATGACAAGTATATGCAAATTCCTCAGCAGAGCAACTCTGAAACTTGCAAAGCGAAGAAAGACAGGTCTCTTTTCCAGAGACCTGTAGCATTCCGACCTAAAGAATAGTCAAACAGCTGTCTGCCCGTGCAGACAGCTGAGCAGATCATTACAGGGGGCTTTGCTATTAACCGCTAAAGTTGGCAGGCATTGACTTTAATGGAAAACGCGAATTTTATTTTTTTTAATTACATTATACGCAAACAGCCTAAGTTCGCCGGGAACTGTCTGCTGGCGAATTGTTTGTGCCATCTCTAATTTAATCTAGCAGCTTTTATATTTACTTGGGACTTCCTCCAGAATCATGTAGGCCATGGGCTCTATCACCGTCCTCCTGGGCCCTCCTTTCCTCCACTGTCTCTCCAGGCATATCTTCCATTTGCAGCCAGTCATGCTTCCCCACGGCTGTGCGAAACACCCCCCCCCCTCCCCCCGTCACATTCTGTGGTAGTAACCTCACCCACTCACCTGCCGCCAAAAATCTTAAGAGCCCCGACACTTCGACCATTCTTCAGCAAAACTAAACTCAACTGGTGCCCAAAAATGGTCAATACTGGTCTCAACTGGTGCTCAAATTAACAGGTGTACAAATTGAAAAAAAAATAAAAAATTGGGGCATACTTGGTGCAGAGGTTTGCTTGACATAAAGTTTTCTAGCATTAGCACAACACTAAACTTTTATCAAATCTCTTTATCAATCAGCTAAATCATTTAATAGTTTCTTTCTTCATTTGTTATGCCATTCCGCTCTAATGATGGTGAGAAGCAGATACTTTTTCACTTCATTATCAAATTATCAGCATTATAATGGTATTCATTCTCTCTGAGTTCATTATCAAATTATCAGTGTCATTAATGTATTCACCCTTATCCTTGAATAATATGCATTTACGGTCCGTGGACACGTTCCTCCCTCCCTATCTGGAATAATTATATAAGAGCCAGTTTAGCAGTTAGGAGAAATGTCAGAACCCTCAAAGGACGGAGTTTTCAGGTTTTGACAATTCGTGGTCTGATAAATGTAGAAGTCTCTGTTGTATTGTTATTTCCAATAATTTCTGTCTGCTGTCAGAAGTACCAGAGGTTTCTTCTCTGACATATGCAGCATGCCTGGGAGACATTATATCAACCGCAAGACCGTGTGATGCTTGACTTAAATTCTCTTCTTTGAAAAAAGAAACTTTAAAAACAGTATAGACAGCCAAAGTGCTGTGCTGGGAATGGTGGAATTGTACAATAGTTGTGTTAGATGCAACAAAATATACTCTACGCCAGTTCTGTTTTCTGAATGCTTTAAAGCATCCATGTCAAACTCCGGCTCGTGGGCCAAATCTGGCCCTCAGGACCATTCATTTTGGCCCCCAAGTGGTTTCCCCACTTTGCATTATGTTTGGCCCTCTCTAGACTACCAGGGAAGCTATATTGGAGGTGAAGCCCTAGATCACCAGAAAAGTCATATGGGGAGGTAGGGGGACAGCACTAAACACCAGGGAACTGTATAGGGGAGGGTGGGGGGTCACTAGACACCATGGAACTGTATAGGGAAGGGAGGAGGACCACAAGACACAAGGGAACTGTATACAGGAGGAAGGTGGCCATTAGACACCAGGGAACTTTACAAGGGAGGAAGGAGGCCAGTAGACATTGAGGTTGGCCCACGGCTCTGTCCCATTGTTCAGCTTTGGCCCACTTTGTATTTGAGTTTGACACCCCTGCCTTAAAGTGACCCTGAGGTGAAAATAAACTGATGAGATAGACAATTGTATTTATCCTCCTACTCCTAAAAATGACTTTTTTAGACATCCCATGGTTTTATTTTAATTTTAAACATTTGCAAAATAGATTGAATGATTTGCTGTCTATGCTCAGCGGAAGTCTATTAAGTGTCCCAGAGTTAAAATACATGAGCTCTTGACCTTTTTCTATCTTCCCTTGCTCTCAGAAGTTGTATTCTGCCAGGAAAACGTTTATAGCTGTAATCTGCTTATCAGTGTGGTTTACAATATTCCTGACAAGGTATGGAAAAGACTGAAGCTGTGCCTAAAAATGAACTTTTTCAGGCTGCAAAATACAACAAGTAAAACAGCCTGGTTATTTGTATGTTGTGTACTGTACTAAAAATAATAATTGCAGTATTTGTATAGCGCCTTTCTCCTGTCGGACTCAAAGCGCTTGCGAGGCAGCCACTAGAGCGCACTCAGTAGGTAGTAGCAGTGTTAAGGAGACTTGTCCAAGAAACACCTTACTGAAATAGGTGCTGGCTTACTGAACAGGCAGAGCCGAGATTTGAATCCAGGTCTCCTGTGTCAGAGGCAGAGCCCTTAACCATTACACTATCCAGCCACTGTATACACACTGTACACACACATGTTTGTTTCATCATGTCACACGTCCCCTTGGGTACATTTTAAATTATATCAAATCGCTAAATAATGGCATTCTATACTGTTCAACAGCAACAATGAAACATTTGTAAAGCGCTTTTCTCCCGTAGAACCCAAAGTGCATAAGCTTGTCTCAGATCAGTACCTAGAGATGTGTACAGGTGGAGAAGTTATGTGATTATAAATGCCAGGCTAGATAGGTGGATTTTCAGTTGATTTAAATGTGTCCAGGGTTGGAGCTGTATTGAATACGTTTGGCAAGGGATTCCAAAGGGTAGGGGCAGCATGACAGAAAACTCTGGCTCCAAAGGTTTTTAGTTGAACTCTGGGGGTGGTCAAGTTATTGCATCCTTTTGATCTGAGGTTGTGGGAGGCGTGACACAGTTGCAACAAATCCTTCAGGTATCCGGGGCCTAGGTCATGTAGATTTGAATATTAGCAAGCCAATGTTCGATTCTCCATTTTATGGGTAGCCAGTGTAGCAAAGGAGTGGTGTTATATGGCAATGGGGGGGGATTGTTAACAGTCTTGCAGTGGTATTCTGTACTAGCTGCAGGCGGTGTAGGTCTTTATTTGAAAGGCCTGTATAGAGGACATTGCAGTAGGGAAGCAGGAGTGGGTTTTATGGGTAGCCAGTGGAGTGAGCGAGGGGTTGGTGTTATGTGGCAATGGCGGGGTTGGCTTGTTAACAGTCTGGCAGCGGCATTCTGTACAACACCAGCCTGCTCCCTCACATATTCCCGTTGATCCAGAGGAAGACGAAAAACCCCTACAAGGCATGGTCCAAATAGCCACAAAAGGGAAAAAATCTTACCCGACTCCAGATGGCAATCAGATATACACATAGCCATGGATGTCTTTCAACACAAGGCTGTAGCTTACCTTCCCTGCAGGATCTTTACGCTAGCAGGTGCAGAAAGAGAGCAACCAAAATTGCCTCTGACCCCACTCACCCAGCTCACTCCATCTTCCAGCTCTTTCCTTCAGTAGTAAGATTCCGGTCAATCGCTACCAAAACCTCTAGACACAGGAACAGCTTTTTTACCTCAAGCGGTAGCCATACTTAATGCTGAACGACGCTAGAGCTGCTAGGACTTGAAAGTAATCAGCACAGAACTGTAAATGAACAATTCGCACATTGCTTACTGCCACTATACTTGCATAATGTCCTTGACTTGTAATATACATACTGTCTGTCCTTGCATTGTTTTTTGTTTGTGTTTGTTAAGCAACTGCCAAGACAAATTCCTTGTAGGTGCAAACTTACTTGGTGAAATAAAATTGATTCTGATTCTGATTCTGAAAGCATCTAAGCCCCCTTTAAATGCAGATATAGAATTTGCCATAACTACTTCCTGTGGCAATGCATTCCACATCTTAATCACTGTTACTGTAAAGAACCCTTTCCTAAATAAATGGCTAAAACGTTTTTCCTCTATGCACAGATCATGACCTCTAGTCCTTTGTGAAAACCTAGGGACAAAAAGCTAATCCGCCAAGCTTTTAAATTAGCACGCAGCATTTTAAAAATGTATTCTTTGGAATGGCTAATCTTTCCTAAGAACACAGAACAGATGCATGCCAAGTTCAGGTCCACCTTAACCAATAATACGTTATATTTATATAATATGGCATAATTTATGATCTCAGACATTTGCAAGTGGCCTTTACCTTCCTAGTAATTCTGGAATCCTCCACCCATCAGGTAACTCCCTCAGGGAATTAAAAAAGGAAATATTTGAACTGGGATGCTTGGATTTGTAATGAATTATTGCCGCTGCATTGTGCATTGCTTGATGGACTATCATTGTTTTATGCTTTTTCTCTCCTTTCTGTCTCTTTCTCGCAGCCGTATTATTGTATAGTGGAATACGCTACACCTCTGGCGTCTCTGTATGAAATGTCGGATGTAGCCAGTGCCGCCTTCAGTAAGGAGGATCGCATTCAGCAAGCCAAACTCTTCTGTCGCACCCTGAAGGATATCCTTGAAAATTCAGTGGAATGCCACAATGCTTTCCGACTTGTCATTTATGATGGTAAGAGAAATCTGGGCAGCGTGGGATCAACTAGAGTTGGGGGAGGAATAATTTAGATCTATTCAACTTTGGTTTTAAGCGTGTTGAATATGCTAGTAAACTAAGCTTTAGCTTTATCATAGCCAGCTTTCACTAGTTCATTCAAACAAAACTGGTCGTTGGTGCCTGAGTTCTATCTATAGGATGCCCTGTATCTGACTTTCTATCATTTCTACACCTGCAAAGATCTCTATTACTTGTTGGAGTTGGAGTCTTGCTAAGGGCACCTGTCAGTGAGTGTTCCTGTTAAAGCGGAATGAAACCCAGCATTTCTACTTTGCTCTAATAGACTATTTACAGCATATTATATACAACCAGCATTTTTTTTACTAGAACTACATTCAAAGGGTTAACACAGGCTTTAGTAGCTTGCCATTCCAGCAGAGCTGGCCGCTTCCGAAACTTTACATAACGTTATCTAGTGTTTAATTGTATCAAATCAGGAATGTAAACAAAGCCTTCTCTCACACCACTGGGTCTCACAAAGACAGTGAGGCAAGCATAAATGCTTTCTGATGCTTTCTGATTAAGTTAGAGGATGAATAAAGTAGTTATAAATAAAATGCAAAGTCAGCTCTCAGAGTAAAATTAGTGTACTTTAGGAATGTATAATTTCTAAATGAATAATAATACTTATGCACAAAAGCAAATATGCTAACCGTATGGCATATAAAAAGTAGGAAAACATGTTTTTATTGAATATTATGTCAGGGTTTTATTCTGCTTTAAAGGGAACCTGAAGTAAGAGTGATATGGAGGCTGACATATTCTTTTAATTACAAAACAATGTAAATTGCTTGGCTGTCCTGCTGATCCTCTGCCTCTAATACTTTTAACCATAGACCCAGAACAAGCATGCAGAGCAGGTGCTCTGACTGAAATCTGGTGATTCAGACTCTACTGATGCCAGGGAGGGAGCTGCGGGGAGGGGGGACCGATTCGTCCCTCCCTCACTTTGAGCCCCCCTTCTGTGCTCCCCCCTCTATTGCAGAGCAGCGGGCATCGGTTACACTCACCTCTTGCGTCTTTATGCAGTCGAGCTCCACATGCAGTCGGTCCTCTCTGTGTCCAGCGCCGCTCATTCTACTTCCACTAATAAGGAAGCTGGTTTTAGAAGAGGGAGAGGCACAAGGGACCATATTTCCAGCATTCAATTGAAAATAGAGAAAGTAAGGGAATTCCAAAAGAATGCTTACTTTTGCTTTATTGACTAATCAAACACTTTTGAATGTGTAAAGCATGATAGACTGTGGCAGATTCTCATGGAAATGGGGATACCTGTGCATAGGTGAGGTTGCCTGCAAAACATGCACCGTTGGGTAGTAAGGACAGGTTTAAGAAACACTGCTGTAGAGTAAATTACTTTTGTTTCTCATGTCGCTGTCATTTACAGTAGATAGTAAAAATCGAACAGATCTGTTGGGTTTTGGACTCGTCGTAGTTTTTATCCAATGACCATCCAACATGAATGGCTAGGTAAGACGTAAAGATGTCTGAAAAAGAGAGAGACTGCGCTGTGCTTTTTATCTGCTTCTGGACCACAGGAAATGAAATAAGCCCTGTTTGGGACCTGTTATCCCTGCCGTACGCTCCCACCGATCTCTACGCTCTCCTGCCGCTGCAGCCCACTCGCTCTGCTGTCAGTATGACAGCAAGGCTCTGTGAGCCAGTTAGGAGCCGATTTCATTGGCTTCTGACCCTGTGATCACTGGGATTGGCTATGATTGTCTCACAGTGATCACAGGGTCAGGAGCTAATGAAATCAGCTCCTGACCGGCTCACAGAGCTCTGCTGTCATACTGACAGCACAGCGAGTGGGTTGCAGTGACAGGAGAGCAGTGTGAATGGCGAGAGACAAGTCTGTGTGACGTGAAATCGTTGAGCCCCATTTTTTTTTTAACAGTTTAAATTTTATTGAGTTTTATCATAGCAACAAGACATTAACATACAGGTCAACCGCAGGTCAACATGACCACCCCAGCAATCCACCCTTAAAAGGTGGAGGGGAAGGAAAGGTAAGTAAAAGCAAGAAGGAAGAGATAATCCTATGTTCGAAGTTATTATTTTGATATCGGTGATGTAGGAAAGAAAGAGGAGGAAAAGAAAAAGAACAGGAGATAATTAATATATCATTATACCTTTATAGCTTTAAATAGTATGTAATCTTAGTAGTGACACAGAGAACCCAATTAAAGGACAATATTACAGTAGACAAGCATCATGGTGTATCTGAAATACGTACAAGAAATTGCACATTTCTGATCATACTGGCTGCACTTGCCTCCAGAGCCTAGCATGTACAGTATTTATATTATATTACCAAAACTATGGGGATTTACATGTCAGTGAATATACTTCTATGATATTTGTCGCACCAAGACGACCAGACTCCCTCAAATTCTTTAGGGCAGTTCCTACTTTTGTAAGTAAGTTTACATATCGGCAAAGATTTATTTGAGCCCCGTTTTTTTACCTTAAAAGTCTCTGGTCCTTAAAGAAAACCTGTAACGACAAAAAGTTCCCCTGGGGGTACTCATCTCGTTAGGGGGAAGCCTCCTTCCTCTTGTGTCCCACGGCAGTGTCGCTCTGGCCCTCCGAACGGCGGGGATGTAAATATTTACCTTCCCGACTCCGGCGCAGTATCGGCTCTCCGCTCGGAGATAGGCGGAAATAGCCAATCGCTGTCGGTCAGCTCTACTGCGAAGGGGCAAGCCTCCTGCGCCTGCGTAGTAGAGCGGACCTGACGGAGGTCAGCTATTTCCGCCTATCTCCATGCTGAGAGCCGCAACAGCGCCCCCGCTGGAGCCAGGGAAGGTAAATAAATGTAGCTTGTCAGGCTTGTTGAGCCTGGATTGCCGGAGACTTCGGGGGAGCCAGTGCTGGATTGCCTGTAGCCAGTGGCGTAGCTAAGGAGCTGTGGGCCCTGATGCCATTTTTACAATGGGGCCCCCCAAGCACTCTATACAGAACAATTGATATGATGCACTAAAACCTGCCAATGGCAACTACAGTGTCAGAGATACAAGAAGGGGATGGGGAACAGCTTGTTAATGATTACCACTATTCAAAATATCCATAGAAGTGATTATTATGGGCACAGGACCAATAGAGAGCTAATACTGCAGCTGAGGGAGGGCCCTTCGAGGCCCCTCTGGCCCAAGGGCCCCGATGCAGTCGCTACCTCTGCAACCCCTATTTCTACGCCCCTGCCTGCAGCTACATCGGAGGGGGAAGCCTCATTGGGACCCTGAGGCTTCCCCCTACCGAAATTTTTTTTTGTTACAGGTTCTCTTTAAGTGTCCTGGTTAAACATGAAAATATATTAATGGTAATAATAATAAATATTATTACTATTATTACTGTTAAATATGAATATATTTATGTTAGGAAAAATTGTTGTTTCAAAAAAAATAAATTCTCAACAAAATCTATGGATAAAAACAGCATCGTCTCCTACTTTCTAGCAATCACCGCAGGTATCGCCTGAAGCATAAAACCACAGCGGACGGCTGGCCAAGGGTTAATAAGTCCGCAACGTGACATCCTGAGTCATGGGTTCACCGCAATCTGGATTTTTTCCCTATCACCGGTGATTGCCACTTACTACGGCAATAATATATCAGGATTCAGGACCAGGGAGTGATAAAGTATAGCTGCACTTAATAGCTTCATTTTAAATTACTCAAAATTGCACTGAAAGCCGTAATTTAATGCACTTACATTGTTGAGACACAGAACAGCGGCAGGCCTTTACGCACAACGGAGTAACACAAAGTGCACTAGCGGCAAACATCGGCGGCGCTGATTGTACTTGGATTGCAGATATAATAGAGCAGATCAGAAATAGTGTCTGTGTAGCTCTCGGATGAACAAGCAATAACTCCAATTCCAACAAAATTTTGGGACGCTGCATAAAATGTAAACAACAACAGAATGTGAGAATTCAATTGCATGAACTCACTATTTACTGTAATTGTTTATAACGCAACGATAATATAGCCGAATTCAAAAACTGAGAAGTGTTATTTTCTTTTTTGTCAATTTTAGGCTCATTTTGAATTTGATGTCAAAAACTAAAGTAGTAAGGGGAGGAGGAGACTATAGTAAAAAATGCTTCTAGCACTGTAATAATTAACATATCCTCGATCCTATTTATGGGTCAAGGTATTTAACCACTTCACCTCCAAGGGTTTTTTCCCTTAAAAAACCAGAGCAATTTTCACCTGTCAGCTCTTCTTCCATTCATTCGCCTATAACTTTGTTATTACTTATCACAACAAAACTATATCTTGTGTTTTTGGCCACCAATTAAGCTTTCTTTGGAGGTACTTTTTGCTAAGAATTATTTTATTCAAACTGCGTTTTAATGGGAATAATGAGAAAAAAATTGAAAAAATGTATTATTTCTCAGTTACGGCCATTATAGTTTTAAAATAATACATGCTACCCTTATTAAAACCCACACATTTTTTTTTGCCCATTTGTCCCAGTTATTGCAACATTTAACATTTTTCCCTAGTACAATGTATGGTGCCAATATTTTATTTGGAAATAAAGGTGCATTTTTTTCAGTTTTGCATCCATCCCTAATTACAAGCCCATAATTTAAAAAGTAACAGTAAAATACCCTCTGTACATTCATATTAAAAAAGTTCAGTCCCTAAGGTAACTATTTATGTTTTTTTTAATTTGTAAATGTATTTTTTTATTTATTTTTTTAAATACATACATTTGGTAGCTAATGGGAGGTGGGAGGTCAGGGGTTAATATTTTAAATGTAAGAATATGTTTAAAATATGTCCTTTATTGAAAAAAAAATGTAGATGTAGTTTTACTTTTTGGCCACAAGATGTCCTCACCGCTCACTTTCTCATGCATAGTATTAGTAAGCATAAAGGAAGTGATGCGTGGAGGGTTTTTGTGAATGGCGGAGCCGTCTCATAGACGGCTACGGTCCTTCACACGGGGAATTAGATCAATGAATGGGAACTGTGTTCATTGATCTAGTGCTAACGATCGGCAGCGGTAAAAAGTGCAGGGGGGTGAGCTGGAACGTGCAGTGGGGAGGGACGTAGTAGCTACGTCCCTGCACAGAGTTGTGGCATTTCTTTTGCTCTCCATGCCACATTAACATCACTCCTGTGTTTCTGAAACCTTTTCTTAAACGAGGATGTGGTTTTACCGACATAAGCCAAACCGCGGGGGCACTTCAGCATGTAAACGCAATAGTAAGTGTTGCAGTTGTAATCGTTTCTCATCAAATATTTCTTTCCACTCCTCGGATGACGGAATTCGGGGCCAACAATTATAGCAATGCAAATGTTGCAGTTCATACATTTATAACATCCTTTTTTAGAAGACATTTTAAATTGGTGTGCTGATATACTATTGAAAGATCTTGTCAACAAAGGTTCGTATAGTTAAAGCTATGGTTTCTCCAAAAGTAATGTATGTTTGTGAGGGTTGGACCATAGGGAAGGCTGAGCGCTGGAAAATCAATGCCTTCCAAAGGTGGTGCTGGAGAAGATTTTTGAGAATCCCTTGAACTTCTACAAAAAGATCCAATCAGTCAATCCTTAAAGGAATTAACCCAGACTGTTTATTTGAAGGAGCAATGCAACAGAAACGGAAATACTTTCGACACACAGGTCCCGATCCAATTTTTCTGCAAGTTTTCTCGTAAGAGACAAAAGTAGGAGGGGACAACAGAGAATGAGAACGCTCGATAGTATCATGGAAGCAACAAATATGAGCTTGGATAAGCTTGGATAAGCTTCAAGAGGTAGTAGAGGATAGAAAGGACTGGCATGCTATGGTCACACATTACTGAATATTGACTGAACAACAATTATTTGGGCATCTTTCACAGTTTATAAAGTTTTTCCCTTTTTACTTGCATAAACCTACGTTTTAGAGTGTGCTTTAAAGAGACTCTGAAGCCTCTTAAAATTCATCTTTTTATCCAACAATCCCCTTCTACACTATCACCCCATCTAAAATGTCGCTATCCCGCTGCAGAACGCTGTGTTTAAACCCCCCCCCAAACACTGGGGCAAAAATCCGACTTTCCTGGTCATGGATTTTGCTGCCCGGGGAGGCAGAGCTTTGAGCTCTGCCTCCATTAGCTTCAATCACTGCTGATTGCCGCCTCTCCCCCGCCCCTCTACGTGAAAGAAGACTGAGAGGGCCGGGGAGATGCGATGGTTGATGCAAGTAGAGGCAGAACTACAGCGCTAAAATCTGCCTCTACAAGGAAGTGCTCCCCCAACATTGCCCCGGAGATTTGGGGGGGGGGGGTGTTAAACACAGCAGTCTGCCACGGGATAGCGGCGTTTTAGATGGGGTGATAGTGTAGAAGGGGATTGTTAAAGCGGAATATAACCCTGCATTTCAACTTTGCTCTAAAACATTATTTACAGCATATTATATGCAAAAAGCATTTTTTTTTTACTAGACCAGCATTGGAAGGGTTAAACACAGAGGTTTCAAGTTCCGTGGAGAGATATGCAGAAGTTCAGATAGATACATTCTATTTAGTTAGATGTATCTATTGATAAACTTTACACACTCTTTGGCTGTCCTCCAACTCCTTCTCAGTGAGAGAGATGAGTCACATGCCACACTTAGATACATTTATGTAAACAAAATGTATCTATTTCAGGTTCGGATGCGTCTGCAGAAATCTCCAGGAACTTTAAAGCCCTGTGTAACCCTTCCAATGCTGGTCTAGTAAAAAAAAAATGCTGGTTGCATATAATATACTGTAAATAATGTTTTAGAGCAAAGTTGAAATGCAGGGTTATATTCCGCTTTAAATAAAAAGATAAATGTTAAGAGGCTTCAGGGTCTCTTTAAGTGATATGGCATCATGAGATAAACATGTAAACATATTCTGTACTTTGAATTCTACTTACAATTTGGCTGCTATTTTTTTTTTTAAGCGGATAGTGATTAAAAGTTCTGTAGGTCATCATGTATGGTAGTAATGCAAGTGTGATGTTACACATGGCTCAGACTTCAGCTATTTTCAACCTTTAAACCCAAAATAAGAATTAGGGAATCCAAGAAAGTTCTATTTAGAAATCTATAATATTTTGATATTTAGTGTATTAATGTTGAAATTTGGTGACAGGAGGTTAATGACATCTGAGCTCCCTCTTAACTTCCTGACTGTAAATCTTGCCTTTCCAAACATTAAATCACATCATATATTATTTTGTTTCTCTATGACGTTTATTATTATTAACTAAGAACCAGTAAAAAGTAGTTGTATTTCTTTTTGATTTGCTTCTTAACGTGTATCTCGACGATGACATCTTGAAAGAGAGACCTTATAGTATCACTGATCTTCTCTGGGTGCATGATAATGAATCATATTCTGAAACATCTGGAAGGCATTTCTATTTCCGTAATTCCTGTGGTTTTGTGCTATTGTGTTTTATCCAAATAGTGAGGGTCATCGGGTTAAGAGGAAAAGAATATATGTCAGGCTGAATGACTATGGGAAGGAAGTGTGCTTGCTTTCAGTACACACCCTCCTGTATGCCAGTACACTGAAGTCTTCCAAATTCATAGGTTAGCTTATAATGTCATTAATGGCACAGCCTACCTTTCCTGGTCCTCACTCAGCAGAAATGTGAGATAAAATCTCACTAGATGTCCTCATCGTTACATAACTACAGTACTGGGACTTCTGTAATTACTACTAATTATTCATTAGTATTTATATAGCGCAACATCTTCCGCAGTGCTGTACAGAGAATATTGTCTTGTCACTTAACTGTCCCTCAGAGGGGCTCACAATCTAATCCCTACCATAGCCACATGTAGCCTTCTTATAAACAATCATCACTTTTACCTCGGTTTAATGCAAAGGACCACTATGACGAGAGGCGTAAAGCATAAAGTTAGTGGTCTGTGCCCCCAGCAAAATTATCTTGGTGGGCTCCCTTTGACCACAGACTAAGCAGAAAGTTAAAGGACACCCACGGCTAAAATAAACTAATGAAATAAATGATTGTATCTATCTTCCTTCTCCTGAAATGACTTTTTAAGATATTCCAGTTTTATTTTATGCTTAAATCTTCTTTTTAAGTTTTAACAGTTTTATTGTTTTTGCTCAATGGCACATTCATTGAAGTATGCCAGAGCTAAAATCTATGAACTATTTACCCTTTTTTATCTTTTTCCTGCTCTCAGAAGCCATTTTCTGCTAGTAAAATGTTTTATAGTTGGAATTTCTTATCAGTGAGGGTCACACTGTAGTCACTTCCTGTCTGAGTCAGGACTGAGTCAGCCACTTACATACATATTTAACTCTTTCAGGCAGAGACATAAAAAAAGGAACACAGCCTAGTTATTTGTGTGCTAGGCACTGTACCTACACATGTCTATCTCATCATGTCACATGTCACCTCGGGTATCCTTTAACCACTTAACAACCAGGGGTGTTTTGCAGGATCTGTGCTGCGTGGGCTCTCCAGCCCGCAGCACAGATCAGGATTGAAGCAGGGCGATCAGATTTCCCCCCTTTTTTCTCCACTAGGGGATGACCTGCTAGGGGGGTCTGATCGCCGCCTCTCCGCGTGGCCCAGCTGGGGGGGGGGGGCTCCTCAAAGCCCACCTCCGCAGCGCGATTCCTCCCTCTCTCTTCTTCCCTCCCTCCCCTTCGCTCCCAGCGGCGCCGTATTGATGTAAAGAGCGGGGATTTCTTCCCCGCGTGTTTACAATTAGCCTGCGAGCCGCGATCGGAGGCTTGAAGGCTGTTCACGGAGACACCCTCCGTGAACTGACATGCAGCGGCCGTTTCCATGTAAAACCACAAACGACCAGCCGCCGCCTATCGGCATTAGCTGGTCGTTAAGTGGTTAAGGAGGAACTGTAGTGAATATAACATAATGAATAAAATGTTTTTTGTTTTTTATTTACAATATTCATTTATACATTATTTAGTCAGTGTTTGACCATTGTAAACTCTCCCTGATTTACATTCTGAAATTTATCAGTTCCAGTGACATCTTTAGTTCTGCCAGGTGACATTACTGATGGTTCTCATACACAGTACAATAAAAACGTTTGATTTTTCCAGTTAATTCAACCAAAAGGATGGAATCGAAGGAAAGTCATAAAGAATTCCTTTTTTCGATCAAGAAAAATGAACGATTATCCCGTTTTT
Source organism: Hyperolius riggenbachi (assembly GCF_040937935.1). NCBI lineage: Eukaryota > Metazoa > Chordata > Amphibia > Anura > Hyperoliidae > Hyperolius > Hyperolius riggenbachi. Next base: position 457,599,465 of record NC_090648.1, on the reverse strand, counting down.
TCAATAAAAATATGATCGCAAATCTTTCTATTAGATCTAACGGAATAATCAAACAAAATGATCTAATCGTAAAGAAATAAAAACAATTGTACCATGTATGGGCACCATTAGAGCTCTATGCACAGAGAAAGATACTGCTTGCTTGGCAATTGCAAAAAGTTGTTATTTCCTACAATGCAATGAGGTTCACAGACAGGAAACTGTCAGGACCATGGTCATGACATCATACTGTCGGAGGGGTTTCCCTACAAAATCAGCCATACAGAGGTCCCTGATGATCTATTCAAAAAAAGGCAAAGATTTCTCATGGTAAAGGGGGTATCAGCTACTGATTGGGATGAAGTTCAATCTTGAGTTCAAGTTCCTCTTTAACCCTCTGCAATGTAGCGGCGTCAACAAACATATGTACAGCTGTGGGCGTTTTTCCCCAGAGAAGTTATCTGAGTGTGATAGATGCCAAAACGCAGCACTGAGTTTATTGTAATAAAATGATGTTTTTGTATTGTTGCAGATTGTCGGCAATATGAAGGCAATGGTGAGCACACGCTGTCCGAAGAAATACTGAAGCATTTAAAGCAGCAACGCTCCGAAGAGTATGATCTCTGTTTGAGAACATGATTTCATGAACTAGAATGGAGCTGAGTTACTATAAGCAGGTGTGCACCGAAGAGCAGTGGAGAAGGCCAATACGATAAAAATAATTGCAGTTTTTTATGCATATTTAATGCAAATTGTATGCAGATTGAAATTGGGCCAATCAAACACACATCCTGATTGATTTAATTGGTCCAATTCCAAGCTGCATGCAATTTGCAGGATGTTTGTGAAAGATGGAATCATTGGCATCTCATTGAAGACAGTTGAAGAGGTTTTTAATTTAAATGTCAAGAAATATAAAGACACATTTTTCCTCCTAGTTATTCTTTAGCTCCTTAAAGGGAACCTGAGTTAGGGGAATAGAAGACATGTATACATACCTGGGGCTTCCTCCAGCCCTCTTTAGCCTGATCGCTCCCTTGCCACCATCCTCCGCCTTCTGGATTCTCCGTAAGGGCTCCTGTAAGTTTTGCCAGTCGGGGCTTACTGCACATACCTGGCCACACACGCCCCCCTTTGCACTCCAATGGCTGGGAACATTCTGCGCCTGTGCAGAACGCCCCCAGCTATAGGAGCGCGACGGGGGAGCATGCGCAGCTGCACTGCACATGCGCCAACTGGCCCGACTGGCCGAACTTACAGGAGCCCTTATAGCGGATCCAGAAGACAGCAGCACGGGAGCGATCAGGCCAAAGGGGGCTGGACGAAGCCCCAGGTATGTATACATTTTTTTCTATCCTCCAGTCTCAGGTACACTTTAAAGCAACACTGAAGTGTTAAAAAAAAGTTAGATACTTACCACTGTAGGGGGAAACTTCTGGATGTTTCAGAGGCTTGCCCAATAGCCGTAACCAGCCTCTGCTGCCAGCTGGGACCTTTTTCCCCTGCTCCTCTCCATGTACTAGCGTGGCTGAACTGTAGGGTTCACACCTGCGCAGAAGCACTTGTAGTGCTTGTGCATGGAGGAAAAAACACTACACAAGTGGCTCCATTCTACTGCAGAGGTGCAGCCCGTACTTTTCAACCGCGCACTTACATGGAGGGGAGCGTGACAGCAAGCACCATGATTGAATATTGTGCTTGTGGCCACACTCCCCTCCATGTAAGAGCGCGGATTAATGTTTAAGATTTTCAGAAAGTCACAGAGGAGGAACAAAGGAGTGTAGGAAGATCAGAGACATCTCAGTACTATCTGTAGTACGATGCTCCCCCCACTGATGTAAATATTTTACTGTGCTTCTTATCCTATACTCTTGTGGATTACAAATTGTCCTCTTTGGCTTATGAAGTGCTGGAGTTTCCTTTTGAAATACGGAACTATATTCTTTATATACCAGTGGTCACTGTTACAGATGTTCTTTCCCTCTGATATGCCAGATTATGGTTTTACAGTGTTATTTTAAATAATGTGAAAAAGAGGGAAGGCCCGCACGATGTCCTAAAATCAAAATCCTTTATTATGGACGTATCCAAAAATTCACATCACATAGTCACGCATCTCCAGCTGACGTGTTTTAGACCAATTGGTCCTTAATCATAGCTGAGGTAGACTGACACAGAATAAGCTTATATACCCTCCTTCTGTGGAGAGGGCGGCCCCATCAACCATAGACACACCCTCCACAGACAGAAGGAGATATTCACAAATGGCGTGATAGTAGATATCGGGAATAGAAATTCAAGTTCATCAATCATCATTCATACCTAAAGACCGATACCCAAACAATCACCGAACTATTAAGCGTACCTGACATAAAATAAATAAAATCAATAAGTATATACTTAAACTGAACAGCGGCGGCTAGAAATAAGGACATTTAAGTAATCAGAGCTAGATCCCAGCGAGAATTCAAACCTCTAGGAAGCCTGGTACCCAGCCTAAAAATCCATAAGGCTTCACGGCTCTTAAGTTGTTTGGATATATCGCCACCCCTTGTACTCTGAGATACCCTCTCCAAACCATGAAAAGAGAAAGAGGACATGTCGCCATGATGTACCTGGCGAAAATGTTTCGCCACATTTGAAACATTCGCACTCAACCAACCTGGACCGCAGTAATGTTCCCCTATTCTAGTACGTAAAGGTCTAGTGGTGCACCCTACATATTGCAGGGCACATTCACTACACGTAACAAGATATAATATAACATATCGAGTACCACAATTGATAAATTGCTTAATGGGGAACCTGCGTCCGTTGGAGGTGGAGATAGCCTCCTGTGTTCGAGTGTGAACATTACAGTAGCGACATGTCCTCACTCCACATCTATAAGAACCCAATATGTTAAGCCAAGTAGTATTCCTAGGCCTGGAATCATATAGGCTCGGGGATAACACTTGGGCCAAAGTGGGAGGACACCTATTTGCGAAGCGTACACCCTGCTGTAAGACACTGCGTAGATCCTCATCCCCCTCCAAAATTGGGAGGTATTTCTTGAGGATCGATATGATCTTGTTATACTCAACACTATAGGTGGTGACGAATGTGGGCTTAGGATTATTTCCGCTATTGCCATCCACATTCTCCAAAAGCTGGTCCCTACCCCTGGAGTTGGCCCGCATTCTGCCCCTCCTAATCATCCACTCGGGATAGCCCCTTTCACGTAATCTCTCTTCCACCTTTCCAAATTCCTCTCCGAGCCAGGCTGCCTCTGAGCAATTGCGACGGGCCCTGATGAACTCACCAACAGGGACCCCGCGGATGGTATGCTTAGGATGACAACTCGTGGCTCGGAGGATGGTATTCCCACTGCAGGGCTTCCGATAAGTCCTAGTGTGTACTGTCCCGCTAGTGGGATCACCTACCAAGGTGACGTCCAAGTAATCTATAGAGTTCACATCCCAATTGGAAGTGAACTGTAAGTTAAGAGCATTAGAATTTAAATGACTTATGAATGCGGGAATATCCTCAGATGCCCCCCTCCAAACCAGGAGAAGGTCGTCGATGTACCTCCCGTACCACGCAACATCCCCCAGACGGCGGCCCCCACAGATGTGGCATTCCTCCCACCACCCCATATAGAGGTTGGCTAGGGACGGAGAAAATTTGGCCCCCATGGAGGCGCCACACCTCTGGAGGAAGAAACCGCCGTCAAACATGAAATAATTGCGGGTCAGGAGATACTCGACGGCTAAACAAATGAAGGTCCGAAGATCCTCAGGATAGGCAGAATATCTTAAGAGATGATACCTAATGGCTTTGATGGCAAGGTCATGAGGAATACATGAATACAGGGCCTTGACATCAATGGTAATCCATATATAACGTTCCTTCCACACAAGACCTTCCAAGCTCGAAAGGAGATGCTTAGTATCTCTAATAAAACCCGGGAGGCGTCTCACCAAAGGCTGCAGCATCGAATCCACCCACTCACTAAGGCGCTCCCCCAGAGACCTTTAAATAATGTGATAATAAATGATTGAATTATTTTATTTTTGCTTAGGATATTTTGCTTCCTTTCCATTTGTCATATTATCTTACTTTTACTTTTTTTTTTTTTTAAGGCTTCAGATGCCCTTTAAATGTAAATACATTTTAACATTGATTTTTTTCTTAAAGAGACACTGAAGCGAAAAAAAAATGATGATATTATGATTTGTATGTGTAGTACAGCTAAGAAATAAAACATTAAGATCAGATACATCAGTCTAATTGTTTCCAGTACAGGAAGAGTTGAGAAACTCCAGTTGTTATCTCTATGCAAAAAAGCTACTAAGCTCTCCGACTAAAGCAGCCCATACACTCAGCCGATTTTCTGGCCGACCGATCGATCGCGATCGATCGATCGATCGATCGCAAATCGGTTGGCCAATCGACCGATCGACGGCCGATTTCGATCGATTTCGATGGATTTCCATCGAACTAGCAGGGTGGAAAATTTAGGTCGATCTGATGAGATTGCTTATCAGTTTGCATTGGCCTTAATGGAAATCTGATGGCAAAAAAATGCCATCAGATCGAATTTCAACAGATTTCAAACTGAAATCTATTGGAATTCTATCCTGGTAAAAAATGTTCTAAAAACGCATCAGATAGATCATCAGATGCATTTCTTATCTGTCTGCTGCCAATCTGACGAGTGTATGGGCACCTTAAGTTAGTCGTGGAGAGGGCTGTTATCTGACTTTTATTATCTCAACTGTAATTGAACTGTTTACTTTTCCTCTGCCAGAGGAGAGTTCATTACTTCACTGACTGCTCTGAAAGACTCATTTTGAATGCTGAGTGTTGTGTAATCTGCACATATTAGAGAATGATGCAATGTTAGAAAAAACACTATATACCTGAAAATAAAAGTATGAGAATATTTTCTTTGCTGATAATCTTCTAGTAATTATTCATAGTACACAACCAATTCATTATATCATATTTTTTTTTTTGCTTCAGTGTCTCTTTAACATTTGTTCATCAGATCAAATTTATACTCTAATGTAAATAGTTTAGCAAGCTTTACTGCATGCTTTTGCTTTTTTACATTTTGGCGTATAAAGTGGCGTAGCTAAGGAGTTATAGGCCCCGGTGTGAGTTTTACATAACACCTCCCCCCAGCACTATATACATAACAATTGATACGGCTCACTAAAACCTGCCAAGGGCAACACAGTGTCAGAGGTGCAAGAAGGGGATAGTGGACATATAGGGTTTTTTTTTTCCTTTTGGTGATTCTTGTAAGGGCCAAGAATACCTAGGTGAGAAGTAGGGAAAGACCGGGAGCCCAATGGTGCAGTATCGTCAGGTATAGGGAGGATAAACTTATATAAATACATACTCACAACCGCCGTATAGGCCTGCATGAAATTAACCATCCCTGCTCGGTACTCCAGGTGCTGCTGGATACTGGATGGTCGCTCTCATGCAGTACGATAGACCTTTCAGAAAAACTGCAAAGCTATTACCTCCAAAGGAGGTTTAACTGGTAGTGGGTAGGATGGAGGCACCCAATATATGTTCTAGTTTGGTATTTTTAAATGCAAATAAAAAATTATATAATAAAAAGAGAGGTAATTGCTTAACTATCCAGAAGATATAGACACCAGTTCAACCGGAAAAAAGTTTTTATCCAAAAAGCAATCTGCAATCTGACAACGCGTTTCACGGGTTATGGCCTGCTTCCTCAGGTCAATACAAAATGCATTGATAGCATAGGGGAAAGAGAGCGCCTATATTCTATCCCTATGCTATCAAGGCATTTTGTATTGACCTACCCACTACCAGGATGGGGAACAGCTTGTTAATGATAACTACTATTCAAAGCATCCATAGAAGTGATTATTATGAGCACAGGACCAATAAAGACCTAATACTGTAGTTGAGGGAGGGCCCTACGTGGCCTCTCTGGCCCAAGGGCCCCGATGCAGTCGCAACCTCTGCAACCCCTATTGCTACGCCACTGGCGTAAAATAAGACATCCCTTGCATCCTATTTGTGTGAATTAAATATTTGTTGCTGTAAACTCAAAGGCCATGCAGGTGATGTAAAAAATGTTACTTCCTACTCTTGGCATACTTTTAAAAATGCATTGAAACAATGACATGAGAGTTCATGAGGGCCCGTTTCCACTAGTGACGCACGCATCTGCAAGACGCGCTACGTCACTTCCTGGTGTGTGGATCCTGAGATGAATCCCATCAGCCGTGCAATGCTCGGCTATAGGATTCACAGCCTCCTGCACCATTTCGGATGAAAATGCTGGCCGTATCGCTAGAGCAAGTTATTTAGCCGGCAGTGCCATTGTTACCTATGGCAGACTTTCCCTGCGCGATTTGCATGCGGGGAAACTCTGCAGATTCGGCGCTGGAACCGCGCCAGTGGAAACGGGCCCTTACTTTTCTTGGACTGTTACTATGATTGGAAGAATAGCAGGTGGTATAGACCAGGTCCCCGGTTTGAATCCCAGCCAGGGCACTATCTGCACAGAGTTTGTATGCTTCCTTTGTTTCCTTCGCATCCTCAAAACATACAGATAAGTTAATTGGCTTCCCCTTAAATTGTCCCTGGACTATGATGTATACACTACAGTATATATACATAGACTTGTGACTATGGTGGGTATTAGATTGTGAGCCCCTCTGAGGGACAGTTAAGGGACAATATACTCTGTACAGCGCTGTATAAATAATAATAATTATTTTTGGTGTTTTGGAAAGTGAAAACTTGTTTAAAGACTGTAATTGATGCCAATAAATTAAAAAAAAAAACTATGAAATACGTGCTATTTTGTTTTTAAAGTAGAGTTACACAAATTAATGTATATGAAAGACAAACGTAATTGATAACCCCAATAGTGCAATATGTTGATGCAATTTTCATAAGATAAATGAATGTGGTAGTATACTCATAAAGGTGGGTTACCACTGGTAACCACTGTGACGGCAGTTGGGGAGATTACACCCGACCCCACTCGGTTTAGAGTGGTCTGAAAGCCAACATTTCTACTTAGCTCTAAAAGATTCCTCATGGCTTGAAAGCTACTATCCCAGAATTTGTTTTTAGCAGAACATCACTGAAATGGTTAAACAAAGCACTTTGTCCTGCTATTCAGCTTCAATCCGCATCCAAACTGGATATAACAGTATATTTGTTTACATTCCAATGTTGTTACAATGTGTGTAAACACAGCGTAACAAGTGAATATGAGCTCTCTGTGAAGCTCTCTGTGCTTCAGACACACACACAGTTCAGAATAACTCATTAGAAGATGTTAATATATAATAAAAAGCAGTTTGAATAATATGCAATGACAGCTTTTAGGGCACTTTGGAAACGTGTAATTTGTAAACAGACAATATTACTTATGCACAAAATAAAACGTTAAATGTATAAGTAATAAAAAGTAGGAAAACACATTTTTATTGAATGTTATGTCGGAGTTTCAGACCACTTTAAGAATGCCGCTCTCTGTAGAAAAGGAAAATGGGGTGATACCCCTTCACCAGGGGTGGAAACACAAAATAAACAATTGGTAAAACAGAGGTGCCAGATAAGGATAAAATAGTTAAAAACTGATTAAAAAGGGAGGAAGTGGTGGACTTACCTCCCACAGATGGACTCGACAGCCAATACACACTTTAGGGGTAATATCCCGCTTCTTCAGGCAGAGGCGCTCATACCTGGCTGCACTGGTGACAAACTCCCTGTACTGCCATGAAGAAGCGGGATATTACTCCTGAAACATGTTGCTATATTTTGGAGATTTTCTTGAATAAAACAAATTTTACAGTTAAAATTGACTTTCGAGTCCATCTGTGGGAGGTAAGTTCACCACTAACTCCCTTTGTAAACAGTTTTTAACTATTTTATCCTTACCTGGCGCCTCAGTTTTAGCAATTGTTTAAATTAATGTATATTTCCTTTAATACAGTATACTTTAATGTACAGACCCTCTTCTTCACAATGCATGAACCCTCAACAACATTGATGCACCAGCAGAGACGGGGCCAGGTCCTCCAGCACCCAAGGCTGAGACACCAAAGTGTGCCCCTCCATCCCTCCCACCGCAGCCATCACACACTGATTGCTATTAGATTAAGAGGTGCCCCAGGGCCCCTAATCCCCCTAACATCTTATTCTCTAGTTATCTGGCTTGCAGTCACTGCCATGTATCCCATTTTCTTATTTCTCTCTGCTTCAAACACAATAGGGGAATGATAGCTGAGTGAGTTGTGCGCCCCCCTCCTACACTGCGCCCTGAGGCTGGAGCCTCTCTCGCCTCTGCCTCGGCCCAGCCCTGAAGGCAGGTGATAGTATATGCTTGCTCCTCCTCCTTTTTCATATGCAACCATTTTTTTTAATGCCTCGTACACTTGAATGCATTTGTGCGAAAATTATGCAAAATTATAAATTATGCAAAATCAAGATTACTCACGAAAACAAAAGTACTGTAGTTAAATTACACAAAATTGCACTAAAATCGAAATTACTCATTATGCTCAACACTAGTTAAAGTGAACCCAAGGTGAGGATTAAAATTAAAAAAAAGAATTGCTACCTGATCTGGGGAGCTTGGCAGGTCAGGTAGCTGCAATCTCCCCTGCTCCAGCGGCCTGTCATACATTACTTTCAATACCGTGACCCCTGGGGTCACAACACTGGAAGAGCTGCTCTGTGTGTCTTACACAAAATAGCGTGCAGAGAGGTGGGGGAGTGACAGGGGGAGCGGCCAGGGAGAGACAGAGCTGCCCAATAGTAGCTGGGGAAGGCCTGCAGGAACGCCCCCAGTGGGGGTTTCAGCAGGTAATACCTTTCCTCCCTTTCCCCTCAAAATTGTCGACAATCGCATGCCATCAATATGGGGGGGGGGGGGGGGGTGATAGCGTGGCGGGGGGGGGCAGAGAGCAGCGCAGGGGACACAGTGACATGTCCTGCAGCGGGGAACATACCTCTGTGTCCCATCTGCCCCCTGCACCGCCTCGGGTTCACTTTAAGGATGACTCCAATACAGCTGTCATGCTGCCTGCTGTTTCAATTCCTGCTGGTGTCACACTATGGACTTTACATGAACTTCCGCTGTCCACCAGCAGAGGTCTCACCTCATCTTTGGAACTCTGTAAACAGTCACCTGACCATTGTGCAGTATTTAAGGCTGCCTCTAGCAGAAGAACATTGCTAGATCATTTTGTGCTCTAGGCCTTGTGCTCTGGTCACCCATCCTTGTTCCTAGCTCCTTGCCTCCTGTATTTTGTATTGATCTCCCGGTATTGACCTCTTGCTTTGTCTGACTATTCTCTTGCCCACTGTCTGTACACTTCTGATATTCCGATCGTTGATTCTGGCCTGTACGACAATTCTCCTGTGTGCTGATTCTGCTGATACGTGTCTGTATATATTGTATTATTATTGCTATTGTATATATTGTGTGATCCGTGTTCCTGAGTGCTGCCATTGTATATATTGTATATATTGTGTGACCCGTGTCTTTGCATATTTATTGTAATTATTTGTTAGTTAGTCAGGGTGATATCGGGGCACTGTGGTCATATTGTACGATTGCATGCATATTGTTTGTATGTGTGTATATGTGTTAACTACCTGCGGACCGAGCAAGTGCGAATCTACGACGGGCAGGGGGCGCTGCGGTCCTGACAGGACGTAAACTCTACGTCCCATTGACCGCGCGCCCCAGCCCGTCCGCATCGCTCCTGGCCCTGTCATTCCTATAAGCCAATCCCATTGGCTTACATGGAGTGACAGGGTCAGGAGCCAATGAAAGCGGCTCCTGACCGGCGCACAGTGCTCTGCCGTCATAGCTACGGCAGAGAGAGCAGCCTGCGGCGGGGACAGAGCGGCATGTACGGCGGGAGCGACGGTAACTTGCGGCGATTCGTCGGGAAACGGCAGTTTGCTGGACCAGCACCCTCTGGTCCTTAAGGGGGCAAAGGGTGCTGGTCCAGAAAGGGTTAATTTTCACTTCTGTAAATAAACACATTCATTCACCTTTAAATCCAATCTGTGCAGACCTCAGTATTTCCTTGCAAGTGATCTCTTATTCCTGTTTTGCCTTGATAAGGATCTGCATGTGCTACTCCTCCAGAAACCGATGCCCAGCAGTCAATCAAACCTAATAAACCATAAATTATGCGTTGCTGCCCAGTCTCACACAATGGCCCATATGCACTTTTTTTCACCTGATTTTTCTCCTAATTTTTCTCCTAGGTGATATATTCAAAATTGTGAATAAAATATATGTAAAAACACCAGCAAGTAAGAAAATACTAAAAATAATGTTGATAATACATTTTCACCAACCTTATGGTACTTTTTCAGTTGCAAAGTGCTGAAAATTATTTTAAGTAGAAAATGAAATATTATCTCCTAGGAAAAAACTCAGGTGAAAAAGTGAATTGCATACGGCCCAATGTATGTAAACGAGGTCCCAGCCTTCCCTGACAACGCCTAATGGTGAAAAAAATGGTCGAGACTTAAGAGTCTATTATTATTTTAAGTATTTATCAACATCTTCTGCAGCGCTGAACAGAGTATGTTAATAGTCTTTTCACTACTGTCCCTCAGAGGGGCTCACAATCTAATCCCTACCATAGCCATATGTCTATGTATGTATCGAGAAGGGTTTTTATCGTAGTCTAGGGCCAGTTTAGGGGGGAAGCCAAATAACTTACCTGTATGTTTTTGGGATGTGGGAGGAAACCAGAGTACCCGGAGGAAACCCACACAGAAACCATACAATCTCCTTGCAGCTAGTGCCCTGGCTGGGATTTGAACCAGCGACCCAGCACTGCAAGGCTAAAGTGCTAGCCACTACGCCACCGTGCTGCACGTGTATAATGGTTACTATTGATGTGTACTTTGCTATGGTTTTATTGAGTCTTTTTGGCATTAAGACTCATAATGTAAGTAACATTCACTTTTATTTCAATAAAGGATTTGCTGCTTTTTCATTACTTACCCCATTGAGGAGAGTTCCTAACCTTATTTTCCTTCTTGCATGTCCATGGCTGGCAACGAGTTGGCACAGACAGAGGGAGGGGTGAAGGAACAGACTTCAAGAGGAGGACCCATTCTTACCCTTTATTATTACAGAAGAGCAGTTTGAGTTTATACATGACTGATACCAAATAAGTACTGAAGTTCCTATGCATTGTGTGGATGAATTCAGACGCCTCTAGCAAGGCATGAATCCTGGTTCAGAATAATCGAAATTAGATTGGACACCCAGAGGTGCTTTACGTGGACCTGGATGCTAAAAGTTCTTTGCTCCCCTTTTTTATTGCCTGAAGAAGCGGGGTCACGCCTGCGAAACGCGTTGCAAGTCTTGTATGGAGTTTTGAAATAAATTATGTTGTTTAATAAAACATCACATGTATTTGGTATACTTGGGATGGGGTAAGCCCAATACTGCCCTCCTACTTTTAAGAATTTTATGTAATTTTTATCCTGCTGGCGCCTCTTTTCTCCTGTTAGATCGGACACCTGTATAGTGTACTTAAAGTCTTTGTTCACATTATATATCGCCAGCGCTATCGAATGCGCTGAACAGTTTATACTTTGATTTTTGAAGAGCTTTTTCCAGCGATCTGCGCTTAGAAAAGCACTTTTCTAAGCGCTTTTGCTCAGCAATGATTTTTTCACTTCCTGACGTTAGTCAGGAAGAAATTCTTTAACCCGGGAATGAATAAATACAATACATTTATTCATAAAAGCGCTCGGGAAAGCACTATTCACATCTATTATCATCTGTTGCTATTCTGCCTGCAAGTCCACTGGAACTACTTCAATAACTCTTATCACAATTACTATTGCTGTTGAATAGTTTTGCATGAAAATATATTACTTGGACTGCTCTGGCTAAACTGTGTATGTGATACTGCAGAACTGTGTTGCTAGCCTCAATGGTGACCTCTGGTGGTACTCTGGCTTTCTAGGCCTCAGCTGCTATATCTTGCACCTCCAAGGCCTAGATGTAACTGAAGTCGGGCAGGTGTTATTTACTCACCTCCCATTCAAGCAGGGACGTGCCACATTGGGTTGAAGCAGGTGGTGATAGATTGGGGTATAGCAGCTGAAAGAAAGAAGGAGATCTGCCAGGCATTACAGTGGCTAGCTTCACAGCGATGATCACTTGCATTGCAGAATAATTCTGCCTGTCAACTTACTGCCCATACACTTCTATGGAGCAGTCCACAGCACTGTGTTGTAACTGATTGCATTGTTTTAACTCACATTGCAGTTCACACTTATTATAACACTTGGCTTATGCACCTGACCACTGTGAACCTAGCCTAATGGTGCCCATACACAGTACAATCAAACGTTAGATTTTCCAGTTTATTTGACCAAAACGATCAAATCGAATGGAAGTTGAAAATAATCTTTTTTTCGATCAAGAAAAACGAGTATCCGGTTTTTTTCAATAAAAATCCAATTGGACATGTTAGAAAAATCTTTATATTTGCTCTAACAGGATAATTGAACGAAATTATCTAATCAAAATGTATTTTTTAAATGTACCCTATATAGGAGCACCATTCATCTTTTGTGGTGCTCTGAATCTGAACGCATTTTCTGTATAGACCATTTATTTATATTATGCGCAATATGGTGATAATGTTGCATAAAATTGTAACCATTAAAATACATGTGTACACATATTTATAAGATATACATTCCTCCCAGATGAAATGCAATATAAATTACTTTTCTCCTGTGTTGCTTTCACTACAGTAGGTAGTAACAATCTTATAGAACTGGCAGGTTTTGGACTAGTATATCTCTTCATGGGGGATTTTCAGTATCTCCTTTCAAAAGTACTTCCTAGAAAGGATCTATACAAAGATATTGGCTATCCTCCACACTCACTTGCACACTTTTTTGGCAGTTGGATTGAGGAACTACCATTCACTATTTCAAAACCTGTTCTGTCACATTTTTACAATCTACTGTAAGTAACAATGACGTAGAAGTCGAGTAATTCACACTGCATTTTTTATGTATTCATACACACATTCTTACACATACTTTACATTTTTTTTAGGTAGTGGTCCTTTAACCTTTTTTTCAGAAAGAAAAACACTGGGGAGGTTTTAGAAAGGATAAATGCCTTACTACACACCACAAGTAGGGAGGAAAAAGACAGAAATTGAGGATGAGATATTCCAGAGCTGCAGTGCTGACCACAAAGTGCTAATCCCTTAGCCATATAAGTAGAAAAGTGGGTGGGGACAGGCGATTAGCTCATGTGCATAATAAAAGTCTTGCTGGTGCCCCTTCCCAGGTCCTCCTTGGCTGCCTAAAATGGCTGATAATGGAATAGGGGAAGGAGTTTGTTAGATGCAAAGCATCTGACATTGGAACAGGATGACCATGTTGAAAACTTGACAAAATAATAAAACAATACAAAAGTTACTGAGAAATGCACAAAACTTTGTGCGCTGAAAATTATTATATAGTCCTCATAATATGAGTATGCATATGCAAAATAAAGCCGGTAACATTTACGATTATTTTACTACTTTACAGCATGAACTTTCAGTTCAGTTTAGTAAGATATTGCATATGCTACCGATATTTTACTACAGCTAAATCTAACCCTACTCTCACACAGAACCTTCCCCCCTCCAATGCCTAACTCTAACCCCTCCTCCCTCTGATAACTAACTCTAACCAACCCTCCTGCTGATGCCTAGCCTTAACCTCCCCAATGCCTAACCTTTAACACCCCCCCCCCTTCAAACAAAGCTAAATATTGAATATTGTTTATAGTAAAACACTAAATATCAAGCACTGCTCCGGCGCCCGAATTTCCTGCTATAAACAATATTTGTATTATTATTTATTAGTATTTATATAGTGCCAACATATTCCGCAGCACTGTACAGAGTATATTGTTTTGCCACTTAAAGTGGACCCAAATTAAAAATACAAGATTTTAGAAATAAAATCTATTTTCTAAATTATAATAATAAATAGCATCCTTTTTTCAGCTGCATGATGACGAATATAAAATATTTTACATTTATTGAAGGAACCCCTCACTTCCTTTCATATTGCTGGGACAGAATCCATCAGACTGGTGGAGGAGATAAAAAACAAAACACAGGATGCTACTGATGATGTCACAGGGGAGGTGATCTCAGCTTGTGTGAGATTTCACATAGACGACGCCCCTGTGAGGGAGGGTAGCTGATGACAAACACACCCATGATCTAAAACCTCCTACTAAGCTCAGAAGTAATGGCTGCCACCTGTATAACCCTAGTTATGAAAAGAGAAAGGTGAAAAGCATGTACTGAAATGCTCATAGGCTTGAAGGAGTGTTTATTTATCTTTGTATGTGTCAGAGTGGTGCAACTAAATATTGTGAATTAAAAAAATGTTTGGTTTGGGTCCGCTTTATGTGTTCCTCAGAGGGGCTCACACTCTAGTCCCTACCACAGTTATATGTCTATATCGTAGTTTCGGGCAAATGTAGGGGGAAGCCAATTAACTTATTTAAATGTTTTTGGGATATGGGAGGAAATGGAGTGTCTGGAGGAAACCCGTGCAGACACAGGGAGAAACACACAAACTCCTTGCAGGTAGTGCCCTGGCTGGGATATGAACCAGGGACCCAGCGCTGCAAGGTGTGAGTGCTAACCACTATGCCACCATGCTGCCTAAGGCGGCACCAAAACTTCTGAAGTTTTGAGGGTGCCCAAATTGCCTGCTTCCTTATAAAACAGCCTGAATTTTTTCGTTTTGAAAATTAGTGTTTTGAAGATATATCGTTTTGAAAATTATAATTTAGTAAATTATCGCTTTAAGTTTTTATTTATCATTTTGAAGATCGTTTTGAGAATTATAATTTTGTAAATTATTGTTTTGAAAATCATTATCTTAGAAATGCATCGTTTTTTTTGTATTAACGTTATTTTCAGCGAAGGGGATTTTCGCATTAGGCATCGATAAGGGAGTTTAAGAGATACGTCCTAGGAATCAGGGTTTTAGGGTTGTAACACCAGGGGGGTCTTAGCGTTAGGCACCACCAGGGGGTGTTAGGGTTAGGCATTGGTAAGGGGAGGGTTCTGTGTGAGAGTATGGTTAGGTTTTGTAGTAGTAAAATATCGGTAGTATTTACTAGTGTTTTACTATGCTTATTACAACTGTAAATATATTTTCATTTTCATTGTTATAGACGATAGTTAGCGATTTTGGCTTCGCCCAGTGCCCTTTTTACTTCCGTTACTTTAACATATTTATTATTCTATCTCAAATAAGATGAAGAAATGATAAAAAAAATATTGTTATTGACAATATTTTAAAGAGACTCTGTAACAACATTTTTATCCTTATTTCTTCTATCCTATAAGTTCCTATACCTGATCTAATGTGCTCTGTCTAACTGCAGCATTTCCTATTTGCACAGTGGCTGCGTTATCTCTGTTATATGATCTAATCTTCTCCCCTCTGTCAGCTCTGTCGAGCTGAGGCAGTCAGACTGGAATGTGCTGTGCTGCTTGTGATTGGATAGAAGCTATACACACCCTCTCCAGGCCCCCTGCACACTCTGTATGACTCACACACTGAGCTACTGTCAGCGTATCACTTGCTATGTCTTTTGTTTGTAAACACTGGATAGAAATGGCAATTACAAGCCAGGATTGCAGCAGGGAGAGGCAGAAACAGCACAGAGGGGCCCAAGAGAACATAATTTATTTATTTATTGTAAGAATTTTACAGTACAGATTCTCTTTAAAATGTTGTGTATACCCGCGCCCTTTTTTTCTGGCACCCTTATTTGATGTATGCCCTGGCATCCACTTCAAGAGGAACTCCAGTGAAAGTAATGTAATGATAAAGTGCTTCATTTTTACACTAATTATCTATAAATGATTTAGTCAGTGTTTGTCCTCTCCCTGATTTACATTCTGACATTTATCACATGGTGACATTTTAACTGCTGGCAGGTGATGTCAGTGGAAGGAGATGTTGCTTGCTTTTTTTTGGCAGTTGGAAAGAGCTGTAAACAGCTGTTACTTCCCACAATGCAACAAGGCGCCCACAGTGTGATGTCAAAACCCTGGTGCTGACATCATACTGTGGGAGGGGTTTCAGCACAACATCAGCCATACAGAGCCCCCTGATGAACCGTTTGTGAAAAGGAAAAGATTTCTCATGGGAAAGGGGGTATCAGCTACTGATTGGGATGAAGTTCAATTCTTGGTTACAGTTTCTCTTTAAAGCAAAGTGATCGGTTTTCAGTGGACTGATCCTTTAAGAATGTCATTGTTTTCACTGCAGCATTGTGAGTGTCACGCTGTGTACAAACGCCTGTAGAAAAATACTGCAGCTATTCCGCAACAGCTACTAATAAAGAGCTTTCATTACATTTCCTCCCAAGCAGCCTCCATTTTTTCTTGCTAAGTTAATGTTTCATTATTCTGATGAAATAGCTCTGCATAGGCCATACACAATCTTGAATCATTTTATTCCTTCGGAATTGTCATAAACCAGGTTTAACAGCAAAATAAAACTCCTCCATAAACTCTTCAAGCAAATGGGTGTCTCATCTAAAGGCTGCTTTATTCAAAGTTTGCCTTTTGGTGCCACACTCTCTGTCACCTTAGAGGAAGATAGATGAGTAATGTTAAAGTGAATTGGATTTTTGTATCAGTGGCTACATATCTTGATGAATGATGCCTCTCTGAATTTCCCTAAACTTCAAATACAGAATGGCGTTATGCATCACAGGAAATCGAGACTTATTTTGATAGATATCTCCTTGTCCAGTGCTGATAACAGCAGTACAGACTCAACACATTCTGCTGCGGGTAAACAAAGTTTGTTAACAGCATCCTGTACAACTTTTGACTTTGAGATAATGGCACGGAAAAATTCAGTATTGGTACTTTTTTCAAAGCGATTGGGACAGCTAATTTCAGCATAGCACGGCGTCGATGATTTGGACGGAATTATGACTATAGCGATGGTCAGTGACTAATTTGGGTGCCGGCGTCGTAACGGCTTGTGCTGCCCTGCACGTTGTGCTGCTGCGTGCGCACGTATCACTGCGCATGTCTGTATTTGTGCTGCTCCACAATACCCCTCCACCAGCGACATCACAGACCCCTCCCCTCATCACCATTAGGCTCCACCCCCAGCCACCACCCTCATTCACTGGGCTTTCTCTGTGTCTCATGCTGAAATCTATTAAAATAAAATGGGTTTTAAAGAGACACTGAAGCGAACGTATTTTCCCCATTCTACCTTATAAGTAGCTTCAGTGCTCTCATCACAAGTAATCCGCCGTGTCCCCGCCGCAAAACAAGCGCTGCAGAGCCCCCAAATCCCCGGGGGGCAATCTGGCCGGCATTTCCTGGAAGGGGCAGAGCTTTCAGCTTCAGCTCTGCCCCTCCTGACGTCAATCGCGGCGCATCGCCGCCTCTCCCCTCCCCTCTCACTCTTCCTTCACAAAGAGGTGCAGAGAGAGGCGGCGATCCATGCGGTGATTGACGTCAGGAGGGGCAGAGCTACAGCCATGGCCGTTTCTAGGGCCGTGCGGCCCGTGCGGGCGCCCTGTGCGCTGTTGAAAGGGGGGCGCTGTGATGGAGGGGGGAGCCGCAGCCGCGGGAAGGGCAGCCCGACCTCTCCCTCCCTTCCTCTCCCCGGCCGCCCACCGTGCTCCCCCTCCAGACTGCAGACAGCAATGGGCAGGGAAGCGCTATACAAAACTACTCACTTCCCTAGTTCCAATCGCTGCTCTTTCGCCGCCAGTCTCCTCTCTCCATAGACGCTGATACACACACACGCTGCTTACGGCTAAACAGGAAGCAGCGTGTGTATCAGCGTCTATGGAGAGAGGAGACTGGCGGCGAGAGAGCAGCGATTGGAACCAGGGAGGTGAGTAGTTTTGTATAGCGCTTCCCTGCCCATTGCTGTCTGCAGTCTGGAGGGGGGAGCACGGAGGGCGGCCGGGGAGAGGAAGGGAGGGAGAGGTCGGGCTGCCCTCCCCGCGGCTGTGGCTCCCCCCTCCATCATGGGGGGCACCTACCTAACCTATACTGGGGCAGCAACCTATCTAACCTATACTGGGGGGCACCTACCTATCTAACCTATCCTGGGGGGCACCTACCTATCTAACCTATCCTGGGGGCAGCTACCTATCTAACCTATACTGGGGGGCAGCTACCTATCTAACCTATACTGGGGGGCAGCTACCTATCTAACCTATACTGGGGGGCACCTACCTAATCTAACCTATACTGGGGGGCAGCTACCTATCTAACCTATACTGGGGGGCACCTACCTAATCTAACCTATACTGGGGGGCAGCCACCTAATCTAACCTATATTGGAGGGCAGCTACCTAATCTAACCTATAATGGGGTGCAGCTACCTAATCTAACCTATACTGGGGGGCAGCTACCTAATCTAACCTATACTGGGGGCAGCTACCTAATCTAACCTATACTGGGGGGCAGCTACCTAATCTAACCTATACTGGGGGGCACCTACCTAATCTAACCTATACTGGGGGGCACTTACCTAATCTAACCTATACTGCGGGGCACCTACCTATCTAACCTATACTGGGGGGCACCTACCTATCTAACGTATACTGGGGGGCACCTACTTATCTAACCTATACTGGGGGGCAGCTACCTATCTAACCTATAGTGGGAACATTAACTTATCTTACCTGTATTGGGGGCACCTACCTAGCTAGCCTATACAGGTGACAACTATACTGGCTACCTATATTGGAGGCACCTACCTAACTAAACTATACTGGGGGCATCTACCTATCTAACCTATGCTGGGGGCAACTATTCTGGCTACCTATATTAGAGGCACCCACCTAGCTAACCTGTATTGGGGGTGCCTGCCTATCTAACCTATACTGGGGGCAACTATACTGGCTACCTATACTAGAGGCACCTACCTGGCTAACCTATACTGGACACAACTATACTGGCTCACCTATGCCTGGCTACCTATACTGGGGGGACCTATAGCTGGCTACCTATACTGGGGTACCTATTCTGGGCTACCTATACTGGGGGAATCTATACTGAGTGCAACTAGACCTGGCTAACCTATACTGCGGGCACCCATACCTTGCTTCGGGGATGTGGGGGGGGGGGGCGCAATTTTTCACACCCTCGCCCTGGGTGCATTTTAGCCTAGAAACTGCACTGGCTACAGCTGGAAGTTCTGCCCCTCAGCGCAGAAAATCCACGATCAAGTTGGTTGTGGATATTTGCGGATGGATTTGGTGTCTCTGCAGCGCTCATTTAGCGGTGTGGACACAGCGGATTACTTGGCTTGAGAGCACTGAAGCGACTTATAAGGTAAAATGGAGAAAATAAGTTTGCTTCAGTGTCTCTTTAAAGGGAACCTAAACTGAGAAGGATATGGATTTTTCCTTTTAAAATAATACCAGTTGCCCGGCTCTCCTGCTGATCCTGTGTCTCCAATACTTTCAGCCACAGCCCCTGAACAAGCATGCAGATCAGGTGCTCTGAGTGAAGTCAGACTGGATTAGCTGCATGCTTGTTTCAGGTGTGTTATTCAGCCAATACTGCAGCTAAAGAGATCAGCAGGGCTGCCAGGCAACTGGTATTGTTTACAAGGAAAAATCCAAATCCCTCTCAATTTAGGTTCCCTTTAACTAGAGGGACAGATGCAGGTGGGGACAACGGTGGGCGGATTCTACAATGTCGCTAGCTGGGGGGCGGAGGCAGACAGAGACATTGAAATTACTGTGCAGCAGCACTATATCAAGCATGCACAGTAATTTGTCGAAAGGAGATGACGTGGGTGTCGGAGCGTAAGCACGTGATGGCGTTTAGCATTTAGGCTGAGTGGGCTGAGCAGCATCAACTGTTATTACAACGGCAATAGCCGAAACTCAAATTAGCAACAAAAAAAAAAACAAGGTAATTTTGCCACCAGGAAATGGCAAATTTCCCATTAATGGAATAGTATATACAGTATGGCATGCTTTACCCTAATCCCAAATTTGCCTGTGCCATTTGTAATGTGCTCAAAGGCCTGGTGCACACCAGAGGAGTTTTTCTGAGCGTTTTGAGTTTTTAAATCTGCTGCTAATGTTATCCTATGTGTCTGTGCACACTGGACAGAAAAACTCCTCTGGTGTGCACCAGGCCATACAGATGGATTTAGGCCCATTGTACACCAAAAACATCTAGCAGATCCGCAAAACGCTAGAGGTTTTTGAAGCAGATTTTCAGAGCGATTCTAGGCATGTTTAGAGACGTTTTCTAAACATACCTAGCGGTTTTTGGAGCGTTTTTGTGTAGCAGATTACAAATAGCTGTTACTGAATAGCTTCTGTAACAAAAATTCTTGGAAAACCGCTCTGATGTAGCGTTTTTCAGAACGGTTTTCCCCTTTCCTATACTTTAACATTGAGGCAGAAACGCCTCAGAAATCTAAAAAATGCTGCAGCCCCCAAGTTTGCGTTTGTAGAAAAATTGAACCGATCTGGTGTGCACCATCTCATTGAAATACATTACCCAAGCTATTTTCAAACCGCTAGCGTTTTTAAAAGTGCACCAGCCCTCAGTCATGATGAACACAACACACAGCCCCTGATGAATCACATGACGAAACCGGTAGGGCGTGGCCTCATGGCGCTTGTGGAGACGCTAGAATGGCGGCGGTGAGGACGTCCTGCTACTACCTATACTATATGCGCATGTTTTTATTTCTGAATGTGAGTGCACTACTATTTGATATATATTTTAACAAACGGAGTTACGCTATGACACCTTTTATTTGAGTTTATGAAGGGAGAAGGCTGTTTACATTAAAGCAAGAAGGATTATGAAGTGCTTATAGCTGGACTGTCATGGTCAGCCTTGATATCTGGTGAGCTTTGAGTTTTACTATTTGTGGATACACAGAGCAGTGGTGTGGTTCACTATTAGCACAGTTGGTGCTTTCACACTGGTGGAGGACTAAGGCTTCTAGCTCCTAACAGTATTACGCTATGTGTGTGCTTTTTGTTTCTGAGCCATAAACAGGAGGAAGAACTGGGAACGTGGGGCTCAACTATAGTATCATGCTTTATATGCTGACTGTACCTAATCAGCCAACCTATCTGGTGAGAGAGATACCTACTAATGTGATGGTTCTATGCCCATGTTGGATGTTGAGAAGTGGACTTTGGGAAAGTTTTTTCTATTTTTGGCATCTGTGCATGGACATTTGCGATAGCCTGCAATACAGGGACATTTGCATTATTGGCAGCTCTATATTTGATGGGTAGAACATTACACTACTGACAGGTGTAGAGTGCTGCGCTTTAACAATTATTAATGATGAACACAATACTTATTATTTGGGAGGAGCATTTCCTGTTCCTCTCCCGGAGGACCTTGTGTCAGGCAGAAGCAGTTGTAATGTAATTTCCTGTACCTAGAAAGACACACCCACATGCAACACAGACACACAGACAGGGCCACCATCATAGCAGAGATGGATTAAGATGTAATGGGCCCCTAAGCAATGTAGTAGATTTGGGCCCCCCTTGTGGTCAGAGCAAGTCGTTAGTGGGCCCCTTGACATCCACTAGGCCCCAGGCACCTGCTTAGGTTGTCTGGCGCATGATCCTGCTCTGATCATAGGATACAGCTATTATGCTAGGTACACATGATTCAATTTTCCATCCGATCAACGGGTAATCTTAAGGAAGTAGTATTATACATGTCCAAACTGCTCCTGATCAATACCAGGATCGATAATGATAATTTCCAATGATAATTTCACAAAATAGATCCCATTATCGATCAAAAGCATATTGGACATGTAAGAAATAATAGTCCAATTCCTGTCAATCGGACGGGAAATTAAATCGTGTGTACCTAGCATTACTCCAGTTCCAGGCCTAACAGTAAACTCAGAATTATCCATTGCATAGGATGCCCACGAGATCAAAGCAGGTGGTTTCGGCGCATGGCACCCCATAGCAGTAATGTAATACTGTGTGGGGCGTGAAAGGTGGTTGCCAGACCATGAATTACATCTCCATCAAAGCCCCTATGCATGCTAAAATCAGCACATTTTCAGAGTATGTAGAGGAGTGGGGATAAGGGAAAAAAACATTTTTCAAAAAGATCCTGTCGTTTTTGAGAAAATAGATATTGATTACTTCAAAGAAATGTTCAGAAATATTGTGGTGATAAAGGGCATCACTACAGCTAAAATGTATCTGAAAAAGGTGTACAAAGTGTCCAAAAACCTAGACAGAGGGGGATCAATGGCAAAATGTTTTGCAAAAAAATATGTATCACCCAATTTGCATGGTATGTTAAGGAGAACTGTGGGAACAAGAGAAAAACATTTTTTCAAAAAGACCTTCTAGTTGTTGAAAAAAAAAATTGAATACGTCAAAGAAAAAATGTTTTTTTTAAGCCAGCAAAATCGCATTCTGCAGCAGAATTCAGAATGCCATTGAGGCTTGCTATACTTAGTATAGAAAATTCAGTGGTGGAAATGGGATTGACATGTGCGTTGCTGTTCGTCTGTTGTTGGGGAAGGGATCAACATGTGTTGCATTCTCCATTCATTGGGTATCAAGAGGATATGGCGCTGGATCATTTTCGAGGATACGGTCTTGGAAATAACAAAAGGTAATTATTTATGGTTAACTAAGATCATTAAAGGACTTTTTCATGGTTGTGTTTTTATTTCAGTTTAAGGTGGAAATGTTCAGACTGTGGGAAATATTTTGGCAACAAAGGACACCTTGTCAAACATGGGAGAACTCACACTGGTGAGAAACAACATTCATGGGATCGGTTGATAAGGGCGCCCGAGCTGCCTGTATGAAAAGGGCGCCGCCTTAGACATCAATGTTATTTCTGGAAATATGGGCTACAAGGTGTAGAAAAGGGCGCCCGAGTTTTGATATAGGCTACAAGCGGGCTCCTCTTTGTAGCCCATATTTTTTCGGCTACAAGGTTTTCGGCTACAAGCGGGCTTCCCTTTGTAGCCCGTATTTTTTTCGGCTACAGTAAGGTGCCCCTTTGTAGCCCATATTATTGCCTTTTTTTCTAGCCTAAGTGTTTATATGGGCTACAAGCGCTGGAAGCCGAATTATTTCATTCCCCCACTATCCATGGCGGCCTGGAGGGGGAATAGTAATTAACACATCCCGGAGTTTTTTTGTAGCCAAAGTTTTTATATGGGCTACAAGTGCTGGAAGCCGAATTATTTCATTCCCCCACTATCCATGGCGGCCTGGAGGAGGAATAGTAATTAACACATCCCGGAGTATTTTTGTAGCCGAAGTTTTTATATGGGCTACACCAGGCGCCTTTTTTGTAGCCGAAGTTGGTATATATGGGCTCCACCAGGCGCCCTTTTTTACCGGCGCCCTTTTCATGTAGTCCCACATTCATGTGCTGAGTGTGGGAAATATTATGTACATAATCACAACTTGTCAGATACAAAAGATCTTACATTGGTGAGAAGCCCTATTTGTGTTTGGAGTGTGGGAAATGTTTTGCACAGAAATCACGACTTATCACACATGAGAGATCTCACAGTAGTGAGAATCCCTATTAATGTGCTGAGTGTGGGAAATGCTTTGCACAGAAATTACAACTTGTCACACATGAGAGATCTCACAGTGGTGAGAATCCCTATTCATGTGCTGAGTGTGGGAAATGTTTTGCACAGAAATCAGAGCTTGTTTTACATGGTAGTTTTCACACTCGAAATAAGCCCTATCCATGTTCTGAGTGTGGGAAATGTGTTGGGCATAAAACACTGCTTGTCAGTTATGAGAGGTAAAATGATTGCCTAGAGTAGAAAAGGTGAGCGCTACCATCAGTCCTTTCTCATGCCTACAGTAAAGCATCCTGAGTAGAGATGGCACGAACCTCCGATTTTCGGTTCGCGAACCTCGAACGTGAACTTCCGCAAAAGTTTGGTTCGCGCAAACTTTCGCGGACTTCAATGGGGAGGTGAACTTTGAAAACAAGAAACATTAATTCTGGCCAGAAAAGTGATGGAAAAGATGTTTCAAGGGGTCTAATATCTGAGTTTTTGCATGGATGAGTGGAATAGACGCCAAAAGTCCCAGGGAAAAATCTGGATTTGACGCACAGCAGCGGTTTAAGGGAAGAAATCACATTGCAATGCTGAATTGCAGGCATAAAGTGCTTTAAAACATCTTGCATGTGTATACATCAATCAGGTAGTGTAATTAGAGTACTGCTTCACACTGACACACCAAACTCACTGTGTAACGCACCGCAAACAGCCGTTTGTGTAGTGACGTCCTTGCTGGACTGGTGTGCACCATGGCGAGAGTGTAGGCCATGGCGGTTTTCAAGCCCATATTGTCGCCAGGCTGAGGTAGCTGAATGACAGAACAGTGACTGTCCAGCTGATCGAATTTGGTCTGTCCACAATGAAGCAACGACCTTATTACACCGTCGCAAGGTAATGATCACGAAGGGGAATTGGCACATGCCTTTTGTTTTGTTGTTGCAGCTGCAGTGCAGCCAGAAAAATTAGGCAGGCATGTACACGCACCAGAAAAATTATTATAGCGGCCGCTGCTAGCAACGGCCTTAAAAATGCAGTAAATCCACCTGGAGTCCTGGACCCTGTTGGTGGTGGCGGAGAAGGCAGTCAAGTGGCCTGCAGGCAGAGATGCTGTGTGGGGACCGACTTAGTCTTGGGGCAGGCAGTCACACGGGGTGCAGGCAGAGATGCTGTGTGTGGGGACTGACTTAGTCTTCAGGCAGGCCTGACCGTGCTCTGCAGACCACGTGGTCAGATGGACCCGTGACCCAACGCTGTGTGCCAGAGATGACACCACTTGCCTTTCAACATCACGGTACAGTTTGGGTATCGCCTTATTTGAGAAATAATTGCGGCCTGGTATCTTACACTGCGGTGTGTGGCTTTGCTTTTGTGTGCTGCTTTTGGGGTGGTCATCCCAATGCAATTTGTGCTTTGTCATTATGTGCCTTCGTAAGGAAGTTGTCCCTTGGGTCTTGGTCTTTCTACGGCTCAATTTTTGGTGGCAGAGAGTACAGATGGCATTGCTCTCATCTGAGGCAGACACACAAAAAAATTTCCACACCGCTGAGCCCTGGGGTGATGCCACTTTGGTGGTGGCGGCCGACTGAGTGTTAAGTGGGGTGCAAGCAGGGGCGTAACTAGAAATCACTGGGCCCCCCTGCGAATATTTGGATGGGGCCCCCCCCATAGGTGCCAAATAATCGTAATGGGGCAGCGTTTCACTGTAAATTAATTGTAAAGTGGGCAGCATTTTACCAGACAATCGTAATGTGGGCCAGAAAATCGTAATGTGGGCAGAGTTCACCAGAAAATCGTAATGTGGGCCTTTAGAAAATCATAATGTGGGCAGAGTTCACCAGAAAATCGTAATGTGGGCACCAGTCACCAGAAAATAGTAACGTGAGCAGCAGTCACCAGAAAATTGTAACGTGGGCAGCATTTACCAGACAATCGTAATGTGGGCAGTGTTCACCAGAATATCGTAATGTGGGACAGAAAATCGTAATGTGGGCAGAGTTCACCAGAAAATTGTAACATGGACAGCATTCACCAGACAATCGTAACTTGGGCAGTGTTCACCAGAAAATCGTAATGTGGGCCAGAAAATCGTAATGTGGGCAGCGTTCACCAGAAAATCGTAACGTGGACAGCATTCACCAGACAATCGTAACGTGGGCAGTGTTCACCAGAAAATCGTAATGTGGGCCAGAAAATCGCAATGTGGGCAGCAGTCACCAGAAAATCGCCATGTGGGCAGCAGTCACCAGAAAATTGCAATGTGGGCATCAGTCACCAGAAAATCCTAATGTGGGCAGCAGTCACCAGAATATCGTAATGTGGGCAGCAGTCACCAGAAAATCCTAATGTGGGCAGCAGTCAGTCACCAGAATGTCGTAATGTGGGCAGCAGACACCAGAAAATCCTAATGTGGGCAGCAGTCACCAGAAAATCGCAATGTGGGCAGCAGTCACCAGAAAATCGCAATGTGGGCAGCAGTCACCAGAAAATCCTAATGTGGGCAGCATACACCAGAAAATCGTAATGTGGGCAGCAGACACCAGAAAATCGCAATGTGGGCAGCAGACACCTGAAAATCGCAATGTGGGCAGCAGACACCTGAAAATCGCAATGTGGGCAGCAGACACCTGAAAATCGTAATGAGGGCAGCAGACACCAGAAAATCGTAATGAGGGCAGCAGACACCTGAAAATCGTAATGAGGGCAGCAGACACCTGAAAATCGTAATGTGGGCAGCAGACACCTGAAAATCGTAATGAGGGCAGCAGACACCTGAAAATCGTAATGAGGGCAGCAGACACCTGAAAATCGTAATGTGGGCAGCAGACACCTGAAAATCGTAATGAGGGCAGCAGACACCTGAAAATCGTAATGAGGGCAGCAGACACCTGAAAATCGTAATGAGGGCAGCAGACACCTGAAAATCGTAATGTGGGCAGCAGACACCTGAAAATCGTAATGAGGGCAGCAGACACCTGAAAATCGTAATGAGGGCAGCAGACACCTGAAAATCGTAATGAGGGCAGCAGACACCTGAAAATCGTAATGTGGGCAGCAGACACCTGAAAATCGTAATGAGGGCAGCAGACACCAGAAAATCGTAATGAGGGCAGCAGACACCTGAAAATCGTAATGTGGGCAGCAGACACCTGAAAATCGTAATGAGGGCAGCAGACACCAGAAAATCGTAATGAGGGCAGCAGACACCTGAAAATCGTAATGAGGGCAGCAGACACCTGAAAATCGTAATGAGGGCAGCAGACACCTGAAAATCGTAATGAGGGCAGCAGTAATGTGGGGCTGTGGTGGGCAGCGAGCGGCGGGCAGATACATACCTGCTTCCGTGCGTTCCATTGGAGACTTCTCCCTCTAGCGGCTGACGTCACTTCCGGAAGTGACGTCAGCCGCTAGAGGGAGAAGTCTCCGATGGAACGCACGGAAGCAGGTATGTATCTGCCCGCCGCTCGCTGCCCACCACAGCCCCACAGACACTTACGAGCTGGAGGGGAGCACAGAGGGGAGAGCCCCGAGGTGAGGGAGAGGGGGGAACTACCCCTCTCCCCGCCGACTGTGGGCAAGGCTTTCCCCTCATGCTGCCACCCCTCCAGCACCCACAAAACGGCCCCAAGCGGGCCCCAGGGGGGGGGGCGGGCCCCCCCGCGGGCGCAGGGGCTGCAGGGCCTATTCCTACGCCCCTGGGTGCAAGAATCAGAGCAAGAGGAGGAAGATATGTCATGTTTCCGTGCGGAAGCTGAGGAAGATGAGGTGTTCTGTGTGCGGTCACGTAGGTAGGTGGGTGCACTGAACAACAGGTAGGTATGCAGTGATGGGTATTACAAATGTGCTGCTGTCACACACACAGGTAGTCACTGAATGTGCTGGGCCTGGCAGTGGCACAGTAGGAATTACCAAGGGGCCAAGGTCCAGCAGCTAAGACTGACTGACAGGGATGTATATGCAACACAAGTGTCTGTGGGACACACACACACACACACACACACACACACACACAAAATAGATCACAAGAACAACATTAGCTCTCAAAAGAGCTGTTGAGGATGAGGAGTGCTTTTTAGCAATAAGTATCAGCAAGAAAGAGCAACCTAACAAGCCTAACTGTAGCCTAACTAAGCTTTCCCTAATGTCTCTGCAGCACCTCTCCCTTCTCTAATTACTGCAGCCACACGAGTGAGTGAAATGGCTGACGCTGCCTGCTTTTTATAAAGGGGGGTGGGGCTCCAGGAGGGAGTGTAGCCTGATTGGCTACCCTGTGCCTGCTGACTGTGATGTACTGTATAGGGTCAAAGTTGATCCTAATGATGTAGTATAGGGGGCGGGTTGAAATACCATTCATTCACGAACGCGAACCACCGAAGTTTGCAGGCGAACCATTCGGGCCATCTCTAATCCTGAGACCATTCATGTGTGAGGTTGCTTCCCATCCAAGGGACAGGCTCAATTTTGCCTAAGAACACAGCCATGAATAACGAATGGTACCAAAACATCTTCTGACATCAACTTCTTCCAACCATCCAAGAACAGTGAAGAACAATGCCTATTGAAGCATGATGGAGCACCGTGCCATAAGGCCAAAGAGATAACTAAGTGACTCAGGGAACATTGACATGTTGAGTCCTCAGAAAATAATTCAATTGTAAACTTGTGGTCAATCCTCAAGAGCCGGGTGGCCAAATAAAAACCCACAAATTCTGACAAACTCCAAGCATTGATTATGAAAGCATGCGCTGCCATCAGTAAGGATATGGCCCAGATGTTGATTGACAGCATTCCAGGTGAATAGCAGAGGTTTTGAAAAAAAAGGGCCTACACTGCAGATATTGGGCTTGATTCAGAAAAGAGTGCTAACTGATGGCACGGCAGTTTTTGCGCAAATTTTCGCGTTTGCACGCAAAACGACGTTTTCTCGCGTAACGCAAAAATTTGCACGAAAACGGCCATGCTATCAGCTAGCACTCTTTTCTGAATCAAGCCCAATGTCTGTTTGCATAACCTTGATGTAATTGTCAATACAAGTCTTTGAAATGTATGAAATGCTTGTAATTTTTCTTTAATCACCATAGAAACAACTGACAAAAAAATCTACAAAAACACACAAAAAACCACTAAAACAGCAAACTTTGAAACCCCTTATTTGTGCCTTTCTTAAATATTTTGGCCATGACTGTAACATACCTTTGTTGGTCTCTGAGGAAGCAGCAGTTGCCGTGAAATGGCTGTAAGGCCAATATCTTTATCCTATAACTTGCTTGTCGTCTGTATGCCAAATAAATCCTATGAGCAGAGTTGGTGCTCCGTCATCCATTTCTCCACAACTGATTGAATTGCTTCACATGAGCACAACTCAGGGTGGTAAATTGCACTGTCAATCCACAGCCAGAATCTGGTGCCAACCATTTTTGTCTCTAGCACTATGACTGTAACATTAGGGTCAATATATTTTCAATTTTATGAACAGATTGTGTAGATTGTGCTCTCATACTACCTGGAGGTGATAAAATTGGTCATTCATTGGCCAATAAAAATTGGATGTGTGTATGCACCCCAAAGGTGGCCACTGATGGTCCAATTTTTAGAATCATTCGAGTGATTGGATAAATTCAATCGGAAATAACATGTTGTAATACTTTGATTATTTCACCAGCAAACGAACCAATCTGTACGTCCTATGCATCACAACCAATAATAAAAAATGTTTTCCAATCGACAAAAATTGCCATCAAACAAATTGTTAAGGAATTATTCAAGGTCAATTGGGAACATCCACTAACTTTATTTTCTGTCAATCTGATCACAATTCTCTGATTGCCCGAACAACCTCTATGATGTATACACACATCTAATTTTGATTGGCCACCAATCATTAGCCAATTTTACCACTTTCTTGTAGTATGAGAGTTCACCTACACAATGGCCGCCATTCTCAATGAGTTAACACATTCAGTAACCATATGTTGGTAAATTACAGATTACGGTAATAACATGTTAAAATTCACAATATTTTCTGCCCGCAATGACTGTTTGCATACAAAAATATGATAATAATGGAATAAAAGCGCTGTAACATGGCTGTAAAAGTCCATGAAAAATTGACTTTTTTATTGTTAATTACTGATTCGCTCCTGTACAGGTGCCCATATATCAGATGATGTACAGTATGGGCAGATCAACCAAGAAGCAGATCGCTTTCTGATCAAATCTGATCGGTGAGAGATCTGTCGGCTGCCCACACACCGCAGGCCGATTCCCAATCAATATCATGCTGAAATCGATCCAAAATCGGCCTTGTGACACCACATCCGCCAACTCGCCGGCCCGGCACTGACCCTTCTAATATTTAATGTATCCCCTAGTGCCCAGTGCACTATACATTACGAGTCTGCCGCTAGCTCTGGCCTGGCGCCGGTCGCCGTCCTCCATCGATACACGCACCCTACGTGGTTGCCAGAGTAACATGGGCACGTGTGTGATGTCAGACACATGCCCACGTGAATGCCACCAACCACATGGGGAACGTGTATGGATGGAAGACGGCACTCGGAGCCAGTGGCGGATGTGGAAAGGTAAAGTAGAGTGCACTGGGCAAGAGAAGGGGGCACATTGAACATTAGGGGGGCAGCGTTGGGGGTTTCGTTGTGTTTTTTGCTCGTCCCGATATTGCTCGCCCCTAACGTCGCACACCTGACCGATTACCACGCCCCAACATCTTGCAGCATGTCCGATCGACATCCTCGCCCCGAAATTGGTCGCATTGTCAATCAGGCATGCACATGGCGGCACTGATTTTCATCCAATACAATAATAATTATCAAATTGGATGGTCGATCGGCCGCCAAGTTGCTAGGTGTATTGGTACCTTAAGTTCCTGGTGTTATTTTTCACATCCCATCCAATCACATGTAGTATAGAGCCTTTTGAGCTGTGTTTGCTAAACAGTATTTTATACACTTATTACACATTTCTATCGAACTCTTATCAAACTTTTATTTTTTAACTGTTAACACAATGTTACCTCAATCTTTTACTAAACTTAACTCCACTTGTTAAAATTTATGTAAATTTGGGAAAAACCGGTAGTTACCGATTACAGTCATTTTTGAAACTCTATTTACTACCACACATGTTATTGTGAATAAAGGCCAACCTGTTCAATATTTTTGAAACTATATTTATTACCGCACATGTTATTGTAAATAAAGGCCAATGATATTGTGAACAAAGGCCGATATCTGTTAACCCTCATACCATATGGAGGTGGTAAAATTGGGCAATCGTTGGTCAATCAAAATTTAATGTGTGTCTGCACCTCAAGGCAGGAGTAGCACTTGGCTAAATCACATGCAAAAACATCAGTAATGGATTTCTGTGGGCCCTTCCAGGATTTCAGAAAGCATCAGTGATTTTTCAGCATTTTAAAAACTTTTTCACACGCAGCACGTTATGAAGCAAAGTTGTCCACACTCCTTCATCGTATTAAAATTCCATATCTTTATTCGATCATCATTAAAAATTACAACAGTGGTACATGGCAGTGCAAGAGCTCTTGTGCTGCCATGTACCACAGTTGTACCTTTTAATAATGGTCGAATAAAGATATGGATTTTTAATATGATGAAGGAGTGTGGACAACTTGTCCTTATATGGTCGTTAGGAGTGGTGTTCCTGTCTCCTGCACCCTTCTACACACAGCACAGCATTATGTGGTGAGATGGCGCAGCTTCTTTTTCTTTTTCCACATGCTGCAGGTTATTTTTCATCAATCATTGCTGCTGTAAAGAACCGCCCGCATTTATAATGCAGAAAAACACGCTATTGATTGAAAAATCGCATGTGAGAAATCGTTTGTATTTCCAGCTGATAAAAGTTGAACCCTCCCTTATCAGTAGAGTTTCCTCAGCCAGGTAAAAGTGTTTTGCCTTCTATTTACTTTTCGGAACACTAAACTAAATATGACGTTTTGGTTGACTGCCTCATTTCCATAAATAACTTTTTTTTTTTTTAACACATGTTGTACAGGAAAACAGTAAAGGACTTCAGACAATGTATTAGTAAAGGCCCATACACACATTAGATCGATGTCGTCGGATCAGGACGCAATCTTTCGGGCGGCATCGTGGGGCCAAGACTGTGGCCAACAATGCTTTCTGTTGCAATGCAGGGGGAGAAGGGCCGATTGGAGCTGCGTTGATGTGACTTCACTCTGTGGGCAGGGCGAGCGGCAAAAACAAACCTATCGGTCATTGTTCAGTGGAGTTAATGCCCCGGGCGGATTAATGACCAGGTGGCATTTGTCTGCTGTACACACATAGAGGTGGATATTATCGGCCTCCTCAGCTGACTATAATCTAGCATGTATATTTAGAGCGTTACTTAAGCCTGAAGAAAAATCAGTTTATCTTACCTGGGGCTTCTTGAAACCCCCTGCAGTCATTTTGTGCCTATGCTGTCCTTCTGGGACCCTCCAGCATGCAGCGTCAACCCTTTGAAAACTGTCTGGGCGAGGGTAGTTGGAGGCTACTGCACATGCACGGCCCGGATCCTCACGCAACCTGATCAGGCTCCTACTGCCAGCATCGTTCTGTGACTTTTCCTGTATTGCACATGCGCAGAATGCTGCTGTACATGGGGAAGCAACGAGGAGGTGTGTGGCCGGGCCAGCTTTCAGAGGGTCATCGCTGCTGGCCGGAGGATCTTGGAAGGACGGCGCGGGCACCGGATGACTGCGGGGGGCTGCAAGAAGCCATAAATCATAAATTTAGTTTTGATTTCCTTTAGGACCCTCTTACCCTGGGGCGGGCGGCAATTTTACCACACCCCACCGCAGGGCAATGAAAGTCTATGAGGGCTTTCATCTTGACGCAGTACAGTGCAATGTGACAGACTTTCTCGCCCTGTCCCTGCCACTCGGATACACCTACGTTACTGCGCAGTTATGCATTGAGCTGCAGCGACGTGCGGCAGACCGGAAGTAATGTAAGTCTATGGCAACACAGGTGATGTAAAAAATGATGGTGGTGGCGGTGCGTCGGGCATACGCGGTATCGTATTTTTTTACAGTACGCTTCCATTCACTGCAGTGTTTCCAAAACAGGAAGTGAGCACAAGCAAGCGTCACTTCCTGTTTGGCTGTCAGCCAGAAGTGGATTACCACGCATTAACGCGGTAATCCCTGAAGGCTTGTTTTTGGTTTTTGGGGGCCGTACCACACCGCTGCTGCCAATCCGCAGTGTGAAACCCGCCTCAAAACTAATATTAGAATCCTCATGTGCGCCAGAACATACTGGTTTATGTGAGAGATACTACAGTTTCTACTTTTATGAACTTCCATCAACCAGTTTCAGGTTTCCAGACTGTTTAGTAATCTAGTAATTTGCAGATAGTGAACAGATTACTAGATAGCAAGGTGGATGCTCTGATGGAAAAGTCAGGCCGGAATTAACAAGGGAGATGAGGAATAGCTCCTAATTGGACTCAAGAGACCACAAGAAACTTCTGCTCCATATTATCGGGTTGTTTTTTTAAATTCTCTCTAAGCATATAAATGTGTTTTCACCAGAAGAAAATTAATTTGGTAATTATGCCATAGTGGAATGTAATTGTATCCAGGGACCATAATTGTTGGAGGGAAAAATTGATCAATTTGGTGAATTATTCATAGGAGTAAAAAAAATACTACTTAAAACATTGCAGTTATTGCATTAAATCAGTGTCCTGTACACCCTTCCACCTGAATGGGCTCATTTACATCCTTATTAACTGAGAGATCAAAATGTAACAGCTGATCATTTACAGCACTCTTTCTTAAAAGAAAATGAATAATAATTCACACACTGTACAGAAAAAAAATCAACTTTCACCTTTATTAAAGAGGCACTCCAGTGAAAATAATGTAATAAAAAAAGTGCTTCATTTTTACAATAATTATGTATAAATGATTTAGTCAGTGTTTGCTCATTGTAAAATCTTTCCTCTCCCAGATTCACATTCTGACATGTATTACATGGTGACATTGTTACTGTGGGCAGGTTATGTAGCTGTTTCTAGCTGTTCTGGCCTTGCAGACAGCTATAAACAGCCATTTCCTGTCTGTGAACATTGTTACATTGTGGCAGTTTGCCCAGAGTACCGTACGGTACCAGAGCCTCTTGTGGGAGGGGTTTCAGCACAAAATCAGTCATACAGCGCCCCCTGATGGTCTGTTTGTGAAAATCATTATATTTCTCATGTAAAAGGGGGTATCAGCTACTGATTGGGATAAAGTTAAATTCTTGGTCGGAGTTTCTCTTTAAATAAAACTAGTGTGGAACCCACATTCAGCACAATTTCAGCAAGCAACAGCAGCATGCGGTGCTTTCATTTAAAGGATACCCGAACTGACATTTGACATGATAAGATAGACATGTGTATGTACAGTGCCTAGTGTTATAATTCACCTTTTTGCTTCGACACCAGCAACTTCTTATAGTTGCGCCTCACAGACTGTGAGATACCTTGACTCTCAACACAGCAAGCAGGAGATAGACTTTTCTCAGGTTTCTTCAAAGTACAAGTTATTTATTCAGGAAACAAATATACTGATACAGTTCATCATATCCTAGCAAAGCAACTTCTTTTGTTTAAGTTCTTGGCGTTACAGCTCTTGACTAACCTTCCTCCTGAATGTTAGTCAGTTACCTTCTTTCTAGACTACGTTACATCTTCTAGACTACCTATGTACAGCATACATCATATCAGATTACATATACAATGGAAATACTTAGAGGTTCCAGTCAGCATATAGGTAGCAGGAAAGTAGGAAGCAGAGTGAGCTCTGTTCGCCCACCCGGCCCTTTAATACTGACCAGGAAAGAGTTAAATGTGACCTCATCTTAGCCATCCCCTAGACCGGACTATTGGCTTAGACCCCTCGTGGTGTCATAATACACACCTACTCGATTAATATTTAATGATGCCTTTCACTTACATACAGGAATGTGGTATTTTGTAAACATGGCCTATGTTGATTGTTCTTGTGGTGTACATGTTGAGGTCAGTGAGACCTGTGGCCTTGTCCATAGAACAGCTTCTTGGTATGTCCTAGTCCTGCTGACAGAACTGTAGATTTTCTCTCTAAGAGAAAATCCCCTTAAAGGGCAAGTCTGCACCCCAAGCCTTTTTGACTAACTCAGTCCAAAATACTGAGGCCTACTTAAATTATAACACCTAGCACACAAATAACTATGCTGTGTTCCTTTTTTTCTTTCTCTGCCTGAAATAGTTAAATATCATTTATGTAAGTAGCTGACTCAGTCCTGACTCAGACAGGAAGTGACTACAGTGTGACTCGCACTGATATGATTTTCCCCTTTTTATCTCTTTCTTGCTCTCAGAAGCCATTTTCTGCTAGGAAAGTGTTTTATTGTTGGAATTTCTTATCAGTGAGAGTCATACTGTAGTCACTTCTTGTCTGAGTCAGGACTGAGTCAGCCACTTACATACTTGATATATAACTCTTTCAGGCAGAGAAAGAAAAAAGGAACACAACATAATTATTTGTGTGCTAGGCACTGTACATACACATGTCTATCTCATCATGTCACATGTCAGTTCGGGTATCCTTTAAAGAGAAACTTTAACCAAGGATTGAACTTCTTTCCAATCAGTTGCCAATATCCCCTTACCCCTAGGAAAGCTTTACCTTTTCTTGATTAGATCACCAGGGACCTCTGTATGGCTGATATTGTGGTGAAACCTCTCCCACAGTGTGATGTCATGACCATGGTCCTGACAGTCTGCTGTCTGTGAACCTTGTTGCATTGTGGGAAATAACAGCTTTTTCCAACTGCCAAGCAAGCAATATTACCCTCTGTGCATAGAACTCTCAGGAATGAACATTTTGTACAGATCACCTGGCAGAAGCAAAGATGTCACCACCAGTGATAAATCCCAGAATGTAAATAAGAGAGAGAGGAAAGATTTTACAATAGGCAAACACTGACTAAATAATCTATAAATAAATATTGTGATAATATAAGCAATTTTATTATGTTATTTTCACTAAAGGTTCTCTTTAAAGAGACTATAAAGTCTAAAATCGACATTGCATGTATCACATTCTTATACAAACTTATGACTTTTGACTTTTTCTTGTCTACTACAAAAAAAAAAAACATCAAATAACAACATCAGATCAACATCTATGGGGCACAGCTGTACATAATAAAAAAGAAAAAAAATATGCTGTTCAGATACGTCAACTATCAAGTATGCACAAGTTTCACAACTCTGACCTTTACTAAAGCTCTCAGCTCAGGGATGCTGCATCTATGTGGCATGTTTCTTTCAAGTTGAAAAAAAAAACATGTTCTCTGAGCATACTGACCCAGCTTTCCACTGAAAACAACTGGACAGTCTCCACATGTGCTTCAGCACTGCTACTCTGTGTGACACTGATTACAGTGGGGCAAGCTGCGTTGCCTTGTGACTTTGCAGTAGATTGGTATCAGAGGGGCAAGCTGCGCTGCCTTGTGATCTTGCATTGGATTGGTGTCAGTGGGTCATGCTGCATTGCCTGGTGATTTTGTTCTAAGGAGCTTCTTCTGTGCATGTGCAGGTGCATATGAGTGTCAAAAGCAGAACACTCCATACAGGACTCAACCCTCCAGGGATGTAATATCCAATATTGTATTTATTTCATTGTTGCGGATATAAAAAGTATACAAAGATAGCACAACGTTTCGGGCAGTGGCCCTTTCTCAAGTGCTTAAACTTCTGACACAATCATACAACATATATAGACTTGGACAACACACCACACCCAAAGGCTTGGGGGGCGGGCACATACTTCAAAGAATTTTAACCCTTTCCAGGGTAAAGAGTGGCCATACCTATTAAAGGAAACATCTGAGACTATAGTCTTCATTGAGGCCATTAGGTGATTGGGTCCCCAGTCGCTCCATCCAAAAGTGATCGAAACGGATCCCCAAGTCGCTTCAATATGTAGAGTGCCACCCAGGTTTGTCTACAGGAAAGGTAAATCCCTCAGGGACCATCTGGTGAGATCTGACATTGGTAAATCTGTGGGGCTGACCCAACGATTTTTGGGGCCCCCTAAGGTGGGGACGTTCCCGTGTTTACATTGTCAACACTGTAATAACATTATTAAAGGTACTGTAGTATGTCACCCACGCACAGGGGCCCCCATTACATTAAAAGACTACGCCACATGTGATACTAAGGGAGTGGTATATTCAGTGCTGCTCGTAATGGAAAAATCTACGCTTACGGATCATTACGCGTAATTTTACGCTATTACGCATTACGCAATTACGGTTACGGCGTAGGAAATTATCTACGGTACATCACTGTAATTACGCGTAAACTTACGCAATTACGCGTAAGGATACCGTAATGAAGGCGCTTACACTACGATGTTACGCGTAGTGCCGTAATACCCATTAATGCGTATTTTTGGACGCATGCGGACGATATGTACGCAATAGCCGTCAATGTGACAGTTATTGCGTGCATATCATTCGTATGCGTCAAAACGTACGCTTATACTGAAGGGCGGGAGAAGATACTATTGGTTGCTTAGGATGTTGACTGATTGGCTACTCTTAGAAAATAGGAGATTTTACGTTAGTAATTACGCGTAAAATTACGCGTAAGTGTTCGTAAAATTACGCATGCCTAGCAATTACGGTAGACAGTGTAATTACGATACCACTTACGGTCTTACGCGTAAATAATTACGCGTAAGACCGTAAGTTACGCGTAACGCTTACGCGTAAATTTACATTGAATTACGATGCGTAATTACGCTCATGCGTAATTTCGGCCCAGCACTGGGTATATTACATCAAATGCCCTTGTGGCCTAGGATACGTGGGTCAATCCACAAGGGAGGTTAAAACCAGGCTCAATGAACACAAAAGCAATATTCAGGTACTCAAAAAAGCTGGAGATGGGAGCCTAGATAGCAGCAGAGTGTCCCCTTTAGCACGATATTTTTTTGAAAACAGGCATAATGTGAGTCAGCTCAGGTGGCAGATATTGGAGGTGGTTAAATTCCAGGAGGGTAAGCCCCACAGGAATACCCTCCTTAGACGGGAGACGTTTTGGATGGAGCGACTGGGGACCCAATCACCTAATGGCCTCAATGAAGACTATAGTCTCAGATGTTTCCTTTAATAGGTATGGCCACTTTTTACCCTGGAAAGGGTTAAAATTCTTTGAAGTATGTGCCCGCCCCCCAAGCCTTTGGGTGTGGTGTGTTGTCCAAGTCTATATATGTTGTATGATTGTGTCAGAAGTTTAAGCACTTGAGAAAGGGCCACTGCCCGAAACGTCGTGCTATCTTTGTATACTTTTTATATCCGCAACAATGAAATAAATACAATATTGGATATTACATCCCTGGAGGGTTGAGTCCTGTATGGAGTGTTCTGCTTTTGAGACTGTATACATTGAGAGGTGTGATGGACCCCTCATCCTAGTAGGACTCCCCGAGGAATTCGTATCACATATCCTGAGGCTGGTGGACCATTGTTTTCCTAGCAGGTGCATGTGAGTGCCCACAACATGGGAAGCGTACTGCAGAGGCGAGATGCGCTCCCGGTGATGTGGGTGCGCTCTCACGCAGGGTGGACATGTGTAGAAGATGCTGACAAATCGAGGGTCACAATCCTTACAGGATGCCAGTGGAACACCGGAGAAGAACAGATCTGGGGCAAGATCCTTAGAGGCTATCAGCTGGACCCCTGTAGAAGACCAGATCTGCAACAAGTGATACACAAGACTTCTAGGGGCCGGAAGAAGCCCCATAAAGATACATTTAATTGCTTGCCTCACATATACTTTACAGAGGAACTCCAGTGAAAATAATGTAATAAAAAAAGTGCTTCATTTTTACAATAATTATGTATAAATGATTTAGTCAGTGTTTACCCATTGTAAAATCTTTCCTTTCCCTGATTTACATTCTGACATTTATTACATGGTGACATTTTTACTGCTGGCAGGTGATGTCACTGCAATTAGCTG
Organism: Hyperolius riggenbachi; assembly: GCF_040937935.1. NCBI lineage: Eukaryota > Metazoa > Chordata > Amphibia > Anura > Hyperoliidae > Hyperolius > Hyperolius riggenbachi. Next base: position 457,560,813 of record NC_090648.1, on the reverse strand, counting down.
CTGCTTGTTTTTTGGCAGTTGGAAACAGCTGTAAACAGTTATTTCCCACAATGCAAAAAAATTCACAAACAGGAAGCTGCCGGGACCATGGTCCTCACAGTTTCCTGTGGGATGGGCTTCGCCACAATATCAGCCATTCTGAGCCCCCTGATGATCAGTTTCTGAAAAGGAATAGATTTCTCATGTAAAAGGGGGTATCAGCTACTGATTGGGATGAAGTTCAATTCTTGGTCACGGTTTCTGTTTAAGTAACTTTTTTTTTACTTTAAAACAAAAGGTGGCCCCACATAATACTGACATAGGGGGAATTCGTTTATCCATCTTAGTAATGTCATTTTTTTTTTTTTATTAATTTTATTTTCTGAACAGATTATTTTATTTTCCATTTGGCTGTTATAAATACAGTTGGAAAAATTTAGTTTTTCTTCATTTCTGTTTGCAAAACAAAAAAAGGTGAATATTTGATGGGTATGATTTTACATTACATACATTTTGTATATTACAAAATGTGTTGTTTTTTCAAACTTCAACTGTTTTATAAGAGGCTGAGGCCCATATGCAATTTACTTTTTCACCTGAGTTTTCTCCTAGGTGATATTTTTAAACTCGTCAATAAAATGCATTTTAAGCCCCCAGAAGGCAAGAATATGCTCAACATAATTTTAATAGTACTTTTTCACCAACTTTTTGGTACTTTTTTAGTTGAAAAGTACTGGAAAGTTATTAAAAAAATCAAAGATGAAAAATTACCGTATCTCCTGGGAGAAAACTCAGGTGAAAAGGAGAATTGCATATGGCCCTATCTGTCTACAACTCCCACCAAGTATAACAGAGGTACATACAGCAAATGGACTATAACCATAGTGACAGGCAAACAATGCTCAGTCTGCAACTGTAAACCTTTTATCTAATCAAGAAACATATGGCAGTGCCTAGGGTGGCCACACACATGGCAATTTTAATTTAGCTTCAAATCTTTTTAAACCTTTTAAGAGATTGTTTCAGGCTTCTTTATTGGCTAAAAACTCTGTTTCTGTTTCAAAAAAATGTATTAATGTTTTTAACAGTGCAAAATAACATATATATTGAACATCTGAGTCATAGGAGTACAAAGTACTTGCACCCTCATACTGGATGAGGGATCTGTCTTAGACAGAATTAAAAAGATACCAGTAGCACAGCAGCCGCATATACCGATATCCAACTTACAGGAAGCCCATTTTTGTCATTGAACATCATAACAAGTGCAATCGGGACCACCTCCCAGAATAGGTGGTCTCTACAAACAGGACAATATACTCCAGACACTTATCGCCCAAGAACTAGAAATATATAAAACCATCAAAATATGGACACGGCGGTAAGTCAGGCAAAAGGCCAGACCTACCAAAAAAAAAGAAAAAAAGACGGATCAAGAATGATCCAGAAACAAGAAAGTAAGAAAGAAAAAGAGCAGAAATGAATGAAGAGAGAGAGAAAAGAAAAAGGTAAGGGGGGGGGGGGGGGAGTAAGCAGAGGGAAGGAGCTCTCGCCATTCCACTGACCAGATCTCCCTTCAGTCGGGAGCAGCACTAGCTACCTAATACTGAGGTTCCTCTAGCTTCCTTATTCTTAAAGGGACCTATAGCTACTCAATATTGAGAGTACTTCTGGCTAGTGGCTACCTAATACTAAGTGGCACCTGTAGCTACCTATGACGGGTAATAGAAGTAAAGAATAAGTGACAGCTGGGCCATGCAGCCCGCTGGTGATGCAGTTCAGTGGGGGTTTATAGATTTATGAAGGAAGAAGTCTAAGGTGCCAGGACATCTGTTTTGCATAGTAGAGTTTAAACTTTTATTTGTGGATACAGTGATAATATTTGTTCACTAACTATTGTTTTTGACTGGCTTCTGAGCCCATGCAGTGCTTTCTACTGCAGAAGTCTGTTTTCAATCATGTACCATCTGAGAGAATCAGAAGATAATGGCAATTCAATATTGGCTTTCAGTCTTTGCCCTTGAAGACAGATTTCTCTGGATTCTCTGAATCTTTTAAAGGACAACTGTAGCGAGAGGGATAAGGGGGCTGCCATATTTATTTCCTTTTAAGCAATACAAGTTGCCTGGCTATGCTGCTGATCTAATACATTTATCCATAGACCCTGAACTAGAATTCAGCAGATCAGATGTTTCTGACATTATTGTCAGATCTGCCAAGATTAGCTGCATGCTTGTTTCTGGTGTTATTCAGACACTAATGCCACCAAATCGATCAGCAGGGCTGCCAGGCAACTGGTATTGTTTAAAAGGAAATACATATGCCAGCCTCCGTATACTGCAGCCAGACTCCTAGCCAATGCCCCCCCCCCCCCCCCAGCTCACACATCACCCCAGTACTGCAAACTCTTCACTAATTGCCAGTAAAATGGAGAATCAATTTTAAGATCTGTCTGCTGACATTCAAGGCTCTACACCACATGGGACCCAAATACATAGCGGATCTATTGGAACTTTATGCCCCTCCACACACCCTCCGCTCTGCCAACAAGATGAAGCTGGTTATTCCCAGGATACACTTAACATTTGGTGCTCGGGCCTTTTTCATTTATTTATTTTTTAATTTTACAAGGAATGTTACTCTAAATCAGGCTTTCTCAAACAGGGTTTCCGGAGGACTTTTCAGAGGTTCCCTGGCATTTCCCTTGCCATGACAATGGTAGGCTGAGAAAGTTTCAAAAGCACCTCTTTGGCTCCTCTGTGTCCTCTTCAAACATTGTATGTTGAGCTTGATTGGTGGTGGGGAGGGAGGGGTCACAGTTTTATAGAGCACATTATAATAGGAGGTACTGTAAAAAGAAGCACTAAATTGGGTCACAATAATAGGGAGCACACAAAAAAAACTAGATAATAAGATTTATCCACAAACCTCGAACCTCTGTTGGAGAGAATGTGTGTGTGTGTAAGGGGGGGGGGGGGGGGGAGGAAGGGGTAGGTACATTGTCTCACATCTTTTGGTTTTGTCCACAAGTCCAAACCTCCTGGAGCCAGATCAGGGACTTGTTCAAACAAGTTGTTAAAAAAGATCTCCTATTGGACCCATGGGTTTATGTGCTAGTTAAACCGCCCCAAGGTTGCCATAAACATACAATTAAAATGATAAATCATATCCTCACAGCGGCTAGGGTAGCCATAGCCTGGAACTGGAAAATAGAGTGCATCCCACTATCCAAGAAGTTGTTCAAAGAATACATTTTATAAGAACCATGGAATATCTGAAATATCTATTTTACGACCAAATCAATCTATTTTCTAAGGTAATTTGTGCTACTGACTGACTGTTTGTCTATCCCCTATCTTATTGCCTGATGAAGCGGGCTGTGCCTGCGAAACGCATTGCATCTTTTGGGGTACTACTACCAATAATAAATGTATTTGTTTAATTCAGACAGTATTTTGAGTCTGCTTTCCAGAGCTAAGTCCACCACTGCCTCCCAGCAAATTTTAAAACTTTTATTACCTTTTATCCTGCTGGCGCCTCTTTTCTCTTACGATAATTGTCTGTTTTTGTTTGTTTTCTTTTTCTTTTCTTTTCTATTATCCTTTTTTTATAGTATTTTCTTTTTAGTTCTATCAATCTACAACAATCATGGTAGGAGGTTTCAAGACCTATGGTCTAATGGTTTATTATCCGTGTCATTAGCTTCTTGATAGACGAGAACATGTCTATAACTCTGTCTACATGTTTAGTAGATATTGCTGACAATTTGTTTTAATACCTCTACAAGACGTGATCATATATCAAATGTTAAAAATGTTTTAAACTAAAATTTTCAATAAAAATTGAGTTACAAAAAAACAAAACACTAGATAAGATGCAGTATAATGAGGGGAACTATAATAAGGGGTAGAATAACAAAGAATACTATGAAATGGGATCAGTATCTTCATGGGCGCTACTACAATAGGAAGCACTGTAAGGAAGAATCATGGAAATGCAACGAAACAACGTGACTTTTACAATATACAAGCACTTTTAAAGACTACTCCTCCTACAAAATGTATCCTTACTTCCCCCACTAAGGCCGGGGTTCCTTGAGATCCAAAAATTATTTGAAGGGTTCCTCCAGGGTCAAGGCCTCTATCACACCAAGACGTTGTGTTTTAGGGGACGTTAAGGTCGTATAATGTGCCCCTAACGCAATGCATGGTGGTGTTGAAGTTGGACGTCAGATTGAGCCGCGTTATGAGGCTCTTGGTGCTATCCTGAGAAGTTCGGATCTTTTCAATGATTCGGATGATTCAAATCGAATCATTGAAAAGATCCAGATCTTTGAACCAAATCTTTGAATCATTTTACTAGGGAAGCAGGAAGCAGGGGTGCAGCAGAGTGAGAGGTGCAGGAGAATGAGGGCACATTGAGGGTGCTAATAGGGAAGGGAGAGATGCAGCAGGAAGATTGTACTTGTGCACAGAAGCTGCAGTTCCTGGTTCTTCCAGACATCCACTGTGAACCGAAGCCTTCATTGTGATGATCCGGATTATTCGACTCACAAAAAAGATCCGGATCAAAGATCTGAATCTTCATGATCTGGACAACATTACAGTGCAGTGAATATTAATTAGCCACGTGGCTAGGAACAATAGCGGACTCTCCCCTTACTGAGCATGTGCAAACAGTCTAACGCAGCTAAAACCACATATAACGTGCACTTTCTTTGAACGTCCAGCGTTACACTGTAACCCAACGTGGGCACTGTGAACAGCCCATTGATTTTTCATTACTGTGAGTTGGGCTGCATTACAGGCTGCTCTAACGTTCGCCTGTAACATCCCACTGTGAAAGCAGCCTAAAGGTTGAGAAAGGCTGCTCTTTGCTTCTGAGAATGTAAGCCTCCCTGAGATGTTCTTCTTTTACCCAATAATATTACTGGCCTGTTGCCTATTAACCTAATGATTTATGAGAAATTCCACCATTATTGTTATTAGAATTACAAACATTTCTAGAATTTTGAAAGCCACAACATTTCTCAGTTTTCTTCACTAAAAGGAGTCATGTTTATACACACAAGGATGATGTCAATGGAGCTGAACAATGAAAGCACTTACAAACTGAATGGCAAAACACTTCTAAAAAGGAACTTCAGTGAAGTAGATTGGGTGGATATTTCCGAAAACACAGCCACATGCTGTACTAAAATATATCTATATACATACTGTATATTTAACCTCTTGAGGACCAGAGGTTTATACCCCCCTAGTGACCAGGCCATTTTTTACAATTCGACACTTCACAACTTTAACGGTTTATTGCTCAGTCCTACAACTTTGCATCCAAATCAATTTTACCTCCTTTTCTTCTCACAAATAGAGCTTTCATTTGGAGGTACTTGATGGCTGCTGCAATTTTTTTTATTGATAAAAAAGACCTAAATATTGGTAAAAAAACAAATACAGATAAGTGAATTGGCTTCCACTTTAACTGGCCCTAGACTACCATACAAATGCTACATGAAACATACATAGACATATGCCTATGGTAGTAATTAGATTGTGAGCTCCTCTGAAGGACAGTTAAAGAGACTCTGAAGTCTCGTTTTAACTGCTTTTCTCATATAATCCTCTTTAGCATGAATGCACCACTTGAATCGCCGCATTCCCCCAGCAGATGGGTGATTTATTAGTGTGAAATAGCCCTGCAAACCTGCAAAGCTCCCGGGCTCGCAGGGCTTTACTTCCTCAATGAGGCAGAGCTTTACTCTCTGGTTCTGCCTCCTCCGCAGTCAATCTCTGCTGATCGCCGCCTCTCCCCGCCCCTCTCAGTCTTCTTTCACTGAGAGGGGAGGAGGCGGGGATCTGCGGAGATTGATTGCGGAGAGGCTGAGCTACAGCTAAAAGCTCAGCCTCTCCAGGGCAGCAGAATCTGCGACCTGCAAAGTCGAACTTTGCAGGTCGTTTTCTCACTAATAAATCACCCATCTGCCGCGGGGATGCAGCAATTCAAGTGGGGCATTCATGATGAAGAGGATTATATGAAAAAAGCAGTTAAAAAATGAGACTTCAGAGTCTTTTTAAGTGACAAGACTATTCTCTGTGCAGTGCTGCGTAAAATGCCAACGCTATATAAATAAAAAAAAACAGCTTGGTATATGAAAAACAGCCATCCAGCTCTGATCGCGGGCTGGCAGGCTGATCACTGGGGCCCGCTTTGTTTACTGATCTGATTTTCAGATCAATCCCGTCAATCTGTTCAGATTGGCTAGGAGGTTATTTGACAGTTAGTGGCCCCAAACTATAATTTCCGATCATTCATATGAATAATTGTTTGTAAACAATCGTTCGGCATATTGTATCATTAGTGGCCAGGTTAAAGCATATTAGATGATTCATATGAGTCCTTGTAGAAGAAATTGAATTCCTGGCTTAGCTCACTATATGGAAAACATAACTTCACTGAGCCAATTCACAGCAGACGCTCTACAGGGGGCAGAAGAGAATCACTGTTAAAGGCCACCTGAACTGATAGGGATATAGAGGCTGCCATATTTATTTCCTTTTAAACAATGCAGATTGCCTGGCTGTCCTGTTGACCCTCTACCTCTATTACTTTAAGCCATAGACCCTGAACAAGCATGAAAATGTGACAGAAGTCTGATTGTTATTAATTTAGCTGCATGCTTGTTTCAGGTGTGTGATTCAGACACTACCAATCTGCAATCGATTGAGGATTGGATTTGAAGACACTTGAGTGTGCAGGAGTGCCTGGGTCATAGAATGTCATCACCTTCCCTCGATCGGTGCTTTCCACACACTGTATTGGACTGTTTGATTCAGACACTACTGCAGCCAATGATATCAGCAGGACTGCCAGGTAACTGGTATTGGTTTATAAGAAATAGATACAGTTGAGGCCAAAATTATTAAACCCCCCCCCCTGCCCCCCACACAAATAGACAAAATTAGACAACACTCCCAATTTCTCCATGAAAATGACCATTGACCTCCTTGCCGGTTATCCCGAACTCGGTTCGGGGTAACCTGCGCAGGAGGATTTCTCAGGCCCCGCTGGGCCGATTTGCATAATTTTTTTTTTGTTACAAGCAGCTAGCACTTTGCTAGCTGCTTGTAACTTCTGATCGCCGCCGCTCGCCGCCGATCTGCCTCAATCCGCCACGCCGAGTCGCTCCCCCTGCCCCAGACCCCTACGCTGCCTGGCCAATCAGTGCCAGGCAGCGTTGAGGGGCGGATCGGGATTCCCTATGACGTCCCGACGTCCATGACCTCGGTGACGTCATCCCGCCCCGTCGCCATGGCGACCGGAGAAGCCCTGCAGGAAATCCCGTTCTGAACGGGATTTCCTGCTTACTCTGATCGTCGAAGGAGATCGGAGTGGGTGGGGGGATGCCGCCGCTCAGCGGCTATCATGTAGCGAGCCCTAGGCTCGCTACATGATTTAAAAAAAAAAAAAAAAAAAACCTCCTGCGCTGCCTCCTTGCCGGAGGAATTGAACCGGCAAGGAGGTTAAAGAGACTCTGAAGTCTCATAAAATTCATGTTTTTGTTTTAAAAATCTCTTTAACATCATTGCCCTAACTAAAACGCCGCATCCCCACTGCTGAACACTAACTAAATTCCAACGGGGCACACTGCGGGGAGCGCTTCCGTGAAGAGGCAGTGCTTTTGGCTGCAGTTCTGCCTCCACGCGTGTCTATCAGCGTGGATCGCTGCCTCCGCCCTCCCCTCTCAGTCTTCTTTCACTGAGAGGGGCGGGAGAGAGGCAGAGATACATGCGGATGGATGCGCATGGAGGAAGAGCTGCAGCTGAAAGCTCTGCCTACCGAGGCAGCAAAATCCATGACCAAGAAAGTAAAATTTTATGAGACTTCAGAGTCTCTTTAACAACAAGTGTTTTTTATTTTGGAAACAAATACACCATACAAGACAATGTCCACTAAGTATAATTAGGATATTTAATTGATACACTGAGTTGAAACAGTGAAGGGCAAAAATAAGACATTCAAAATGATTAGCCCCCTGGCCATTAATAGTCTATAGTGTACCCCTGACAACTGACAACAATCTCTTAAAGTCGTTCTTGACTAGGCTGGCACAGGTCTCCTGAGGGATTTAGGCCCATTCTTTCATTGCAAACTGTTCTAGCTCGTCCGAATTGCATGGTTTATGAGAATGGACATTCACTGTGAGCACCCACCACAGATTCTCAATATGATCAAGGTCTGGGCTCTGTGTGGGCCACTCCAGGATCTTGGTTTTGGTATCCTTGAACTGTTGGGCTAATTTTGATGTTTGCTTTGGGTCATTGGAATAGGTTCATCAAATGCAGGTAATACTGCAATGCACACATAGCGCATGGCAGTATTACCATCCCTTCGGCATTCAGTACAGTAAGTTACGCCAGTAACTCAACTCGCGGTGCTAGAGTAGCGCAACTGTTGCTATGATGCCACATGTTACTAATGAGCATTATCGTTAGTAACATGCGTTACCATAGCAAAGGTCGCACTACTCTAGTACTGCTAGTCACTCTACTGGCGTAACTCGCGGAGTTGCATGTGGAAGTGACGGTATTACGGTATTACAGCTGCGCGCTATGTGTGCACTGCGGTATTACTGGAATTTGATGAATCTACTCAATTGTCTTGTTGGAAGACCTAGCAATGACCTAAGCCTTGAATACGAGCAGATTTCTGCATATTCTACCTTAAAATGTGACCATAATTTTTCTTCTTTCGTGATGCCATGCACCAAAACAAGGTTCCCTGTGCCTGAGGCTGGAAAACAGCCCCACGATATGATGCTTCCACCACCATGTTTAATTATGGGAACTGTGTTCCTTGGGTCGAAGGCCTCTCCCTTTCTTTGCCAAACATAAGCAACATCCATGTGCCTAAACTGTTCCAGTTTAATCTCATCAGACCAAAGCACAGATTTCCAAAACTCATCTTTACCTTTCAAATGTTCACGGGCCAACCTCAGTTGGGCTTTGATGTGCCGCTCTTTGAGTAAAGGTTTTTTTCTGGGATGATGGCCCTGAAGCCCACTACGATGAAGAGCCCTCATAACTGTGTTCCTTGAAACATCAACTCCAGAAGAGGTCAGACAAATGACTATGGTAGGGACTGGATTGTGAGCCCCTCTGAGGGACAGTTTAGTGCCAAGACAATTTACTCTGTGCAGCGCTGCGGAAGATGTTGGCGCCATAGTAATACTAAATAATAATAAGAGAATGAATAAGGCAGCATGTGTATTTCTCTCACTTCAGGATCCCTTTAATCCTGCTCTGAGATGGAGTAGTGTAAATCCTGTCAGTAAGAAGTGAAGAGCTATCAGATTATTACTATCTACTTTACACATGACAACTACATTAGGTAGACAGCTAAATAAGATAAATTATGGTGATTTTTTACACTTATACGATTTCCCGCCGATATACAGCAGATTCAATCACTGTGATCGAATCTGCTGTGAACTTGTTGCGCAAACGATGACTGAACGATCGATTTCCGTCCGAAATCGATCGTTCTCATCAATCTGTCCACGTGGAAGACTTTGCTCGATCGCCAGCGGGTCGGGAGTGCGTTGATAGCGACGTTCGAATGTCCGACGACCGACGCTAGCGGCAACAATTTACCTGTTCCGCTTGCGGGTGTCCCCGCTGTCCCTTCTCCGCGCTGGGCTCCGGCTGGCTTCACTTACTTCCTGTTTTGGGAAGTTTAAACAGTAGAGCACCCTCTACTGTTTAAACTTCCCCCGACAGGTAGTAAAGTGAAGCTGTAGCCCTGGAGCCCAGAGCGGAGAAGAGACAGCGGAGACCAGCGGACTCGCGTCTGCCGGATCAGGTAATGTATGCGGGGGGGGGGGGGGTTGCGGCAGAAGCAGCTTCACAGATTGTGAATCGGTTTCATAATGAAATCGATTCAAAATCTGTTTGCAGCGTAGGCAGCCAATAGATCCCTCTTTGTTCAGATTCGATCACAGAGGGATCTATCTGCTGGTCGATCTGGTGGCAATCGACCAGTGTATGGCAGCCTTTAAAGAGAACCGGAGGTGGGTTTTAAGAATGCTATTGGGACACAGAGGCTAGTTGTGCATACTATCACCAGCCTCTGTTACTATACCGTGCCCCCCCCCCTCCAGCCCCCCCCCCCCCTGCGCTCTGCTGTCCCCCCAAAAAAACGCTGTGCTAGTGACATGCAGCATGTCGCTAGCAGGCTGTTTACATCCAGGTTGTCACTTTCCGCCGCTCCTCTGACTCCTCTATATCGCCGCTCTCCGCCTTCGTCCCTTCCCTCCAATCAGCTTACAGAGGCGGGGAGGGAAGGTATGCAGGCGGGGAGCGGCGCTATAGAGGAGGCGGGGAAGCGGCGGAGAGTGATAGTCTGGATGTAAACAGCCTGCTAGCGACACGCTGCATGTCGCTAGTTTTTTTGGGGGGAGAGCAGAGCGCAGGGGGAGGTCTGGGGGGGCACTGTATAGTAACAGAGGCTGGTGATAGTATGCACAACCAGCCTCTGTGTCCTGATAGCATTCTTAACACCCACCTCGGGTTCTCTTTAAGGTGGCCACTAACAGTCCAATTTCTAGCGAAAAATCGTTAGAGCTATCAGAAATTCTGATCGGATTGGTTGTAAATAATCTCCATTGTTGGGCACAATCTATTACAAACGATTATAAAAAATAGTCGTCCGATTGAATTTTCTAGTTGGTTGTGATAGATAGATAGATAGATAGATAGATAGATAGATAGATAGATAGATAGATAGATAGATAGATAGAAGCAAGGATTGGTTTGTTGATGGTGTAGTGAACGAGTTTTCTTCCGATCAGAATTAACTGATCACTCGAATGATTTTTCGCTAGAAATTGGATCGTTAGTGGCCACCTTAACAACTTTTACAATTTGTTGTGGTAGAGGTCCTTTCACTGCTATGGCAAGGATTATTTTTCATGGCTGGAATGAGGATGGTACAGAACTAGTGTGCAAAGTAGTGTCTAAGTCATCATAGAGGGTTAATATGCCCACCAGGTGCTGTACTTACATGCAGAGCACACAGCAGGAAACCATGCTGGCTGTAGGTTCCCTACTGATCTCAACCCAAACTCTAGTAATAACCTCTTTGTGGCCTGTGATGTCACTTGTTGCAGAAAAGTTATTATCTAAGCTACCACTGAGAGGGGCCAGCCAAGGTCACACACAGCACTCTTCCTGCTGAGCATTGCAGTAATGTAGTGCAGTCCAATAGCAAAAATCACCTGACACTCACATTCCTCCCGTAGGCTCTGCTAGATCTCAGCACAAAAGGTTACGGGCTGGAGAAAGGTTAGAAAAAAATGGAAAATACAATTAAAATAGAAAAATAATACTTGTTAAAGCACACCTGAAGTGAGACATATATGGAGGCCAACATATTTCTTTGTCTTTTAAACAATGCAGATTGCCTGGCTGTCTTGCCGAGCTTCTGTCTCTAATACTTTTAACCAAAGACCCTGAACAAGCATACAGATCAAGTGCTCTGACTGAAGTCTGACTAGATAAGCTGCATGCTTTGTTTTGGTATGCGATTCAGACACTAGTGTAGCCAAAGAGATCAGCAGTACTGCCAGACAGGGATGGCACAAACTGTTAGAGTTCGAACAGGCCATGGATAGCCTACCTCTGGACTACTTCCGGGTCAGCGAGGTCATCAGTAGTATGCAAGCCCTAGGGACATGCATCCTCAATCATGCACCCCTTGCCTGGCATGCTCTGCGCATGGCAAGTAGCCCAGAGGTAGGCTATCCAAGGACTGTTAGAACTCGAACAGTTCAGGCCATCCCTACTGCCAGGCAATTGGTATTGTTTGAAAGGACACCAATAGAGCAGCTAGCATATCTCTCTCACTTCAGGTTCCCTTTAAGTGCTTCCTCAAGGTTGCCACACTTAGCATTGGCCAAAAAGTACATGCGTTAAAACCTGGCATCGACTCGGGCATGAACACCAGTGGACGACGTCCACCTGATTTTTTCAGAGGGTGGACGCAGTCCACCCTGGCGTGTGGAGGGAGAGAGTGCAGTGGAGGGGGAGTAGTAAGCACAGGTGTGGGGAAGGGGGGACGTCTCCCCCTCCCTCTTCCCTCACCTTGGGGCTTTCCCTCCCTCGCTCTCCCCTCCGGAACTAAAATTTGCGGTGGTTGGCAGCGGGCGGGACTTACCTCTTCCTCAATCCAAGCACTGGGTAAAATCTGCGTGTCGCTGCTCTGGTCTAGACCAGACCAGACTAGCGGCAGACCAGACTCGCGCCGGAACGAGGAATAGGTAAGTCCCGCCCGCTGCCAGCCGCCCGCACATTTTAGTTCGGGAGGGGAGCCCCAAGGTGAGGGAAGGGGAGGTAAACGTTACCCCTTCCCCACCGCTGTGCCCACAGCACCCCTTTACTGCGCTGCTCCCCTCCTGCTGGGGGGACACCTGGCTACTTATTCTGGGGACATATACCCCTGACTACATATACTGGGGACATATACTGGGGGCGACTATTAAGCCTAACTACATATACTGGGCACATATACCCCTGGCTACATATACTGGGGACATATACCTCTAGCTACCTATACTGGGGACATATACCTCTGGCTACCTATATTGGGCACCTATACCTCTGGCTACATATACTTGGGATACTATACCCCTGACTACATATACATTTTAGGCTTGTCAAAATGATTGAGGATTGACGGGGGGGGGGGGGGGGGGGGAGGGGGACAGGTTTAAATACTTACCTGTCATAATTTCTCTGGCATTTGGAACCGGGCAATGGCCACGCCCCACCTGCATGGCTGCGGCCTGCCCCCAGCTCAGCAGCCGCAGCCTGATTGGTGGCTGATGAGCTGGGGGCAGGTTGTGGCCACGCAGGTCAAGGTTTCTGAAGAGCTTCATCAGTCTTCAGAAACATGGCCGCCAACGCACTGCCAAGGAGGGGGGTAAAGCATCACCTGTAACCCGAAGACATCAGATTAGATGAGTATTTAGCCCTAACACCTCCTGATCCATCATCATTTAGACACAGCCTGTCATGACAAGTACTCTTTAATGGTATATACAGCTCTGCTTGTACCCCTCTAATTCTGATACAAATCATTCTATACATCTAGGTCTGAACATGTGCCATTTGCCTTATGAATTCCTTACATGGCCTTCATAACTGGAGGTGTCATGGGCGTATCATTTAAATATAACTTTATTTAAAAGTGTCAGTCTGTGAAAGTTGTGAGGCATGTGACAGCTTTTTTTTTCTAAACAGAGTAAAATTCCATTGGTTTTGCCTGTCCTTATCAAAGTAATACATCAGTTTAATTCTTGTTTGCATTCTCTTTCCTGTCACATAGCTTACTGGAAATGTCAACTGCATACCGTCAGTGTGTTAACTTGAAGCGCGTTGTTAAGTGTTAGAGAAAACACTTAATATCATGTGAAAGCAATTTCCTCCTCATAACTGGAAATGACTAATCTCCTGTGTGATGTTCGAAGGTCAGAGTGCATTGTGATAGAGATGTAGTTTTTTTTTATATTTCAGGGTGGCATATTTCAAGGTTATCAACATTAAGGACAGAAGCAGCAGGCGTGAGATAATCCACTGACAGGATTGCAGCCAGTTGCACAGGTGCAGTATAAGCTCATCCGTAGACAGTGATTTACTAAAGGAGATGAAGGTGGTGACCATAAAGCCATGTGTTAAAGGACACATGCAAGCAGTTAAAAAAAAGAGTTTAAAGAGTAACTGTTAGGCATTAAATACAAAATGAATTTTCTATTGCAGGCTGTTACAATAGTCAAGAGGATACTAACCAGGCAAATCAAAAGTTTAAAATCAATCTTACTGTTTTCCTTCTCTCCCCATGCCCCCAGGCTCTATAATGGAATGCAGAAGCAAAAGAGAAGTGACATGGCATGCTGTATCAGCCTGATTGGCTGAAACCTCTGTCACTCACCTCTCTGCGCTGCGATTGGCCGCCTGGTCTCCCCTTCAGTTCTGATGTTGCAGCCGCTATTAGAGCTGAGGGAGGGGGGCCAGAGGCTGTCTCCTGTCACTGTCCTCTGCCCCCCTCCTCTAGAAGCATGTCCGCATCCCTCTCTGCCACTTCTGCTGCCCGCCGCATTCTCCCTCTTCCCCGCACTGAATATTGGGGAGGGATAAAGGTGGCGCACACATACTCACCTAATAATGGTTCCAGGTCCTGCAGTTCCCTTCTATACTCTCTGCACTGCCACCGGTGGTAGTGCAGAGAATAGATAGGAATGGCAGCGCTTGGATCCATTATTAGGTGAGTCTGTGCCTGCTGCCCTTATCCTCCCGGGGGAGGGGGGATGCTGGGAGGAGGGGGATGTGGGGGGGGGGGGGATCTTTAACCTGGAGGGCACAAGATGGCCCCTGCCAGGAGAATAATAAAAATTGAAAAAAAAAGGAAAACTAACGTGGACAGTGCAATACATCGTTGTGTAAGTAGAACAAGCATTTATCTACTTATATATGTATTTTTTGTGGGTGGGCATATGATGGCTAACAGTTGTTATTTAACCACTTCCCGACCGCCTAACGCACAGAGGCGGCCGGGAAGTGGAGCCCTTAAGGACCGGCTCACCCACAGAGGCGGCGGTCCATTTAAGGGCATGGGCGGAGCGATCGCGTCATCCGTGACGCGATCCTCCGCCGGCGCCTGTCACCGCTCGCTCGCCGCAACATCCCGCCGGCTATACGGAAGCGCCGGCGGGATGTTAACCCCGCGATCGCCGCATACAAAGTGTATAATACACTTTGTAATGTTTACAAAGTGTATTATACAGGCTGCCTCCTGCCCTGGTGGTCCCAGTGTCCGAGGGACCACCAGGGCAGGCTGCAGCCACCCTAGTCTGCACCCAAGCACACTGATTTCTCCCCCCCCTGCCCCAGATCGCCCACAGCACCCATCAGACCCCCCCCCCCTGCCCACCCCCCAGACCCCTGTTTGCACCCAATCACCCCCCTAATCACCCATCAATCACTCCCTGTCACTATCTGTCAACGCTATTTTTTTTTATCCCCCCCCCCTGCTCCCTGCCCCCTCCTGATCACCCCCCACCCCTCAGATTCTCCCCAGACCCCCCCCCCCCAGACCACCCCCCCCTGTTTACTGTATGCATCTATCCCCCTGATCACCTGTCAATCACCTGTCAATCACCTGTCAATCACCCGTCAATCACCCATCAATCACCCGTCAATCACCCCCTGTCACTGCCACCCGTCAATCAGCCCCTAACCTGCCCCTTGCGGGCAATCTGATCACCCCCCCACACCAATAGATCGCCCACAGATCCGACCTCAGATCACCTCCCAAATCCATTGTTTACATCTATTCTCTCCTCTAAACACCCACTAATTACCCATCAATCACCCATCAATCACCCACTATCACCACTTGTCACTTTTACCTATCAGATCAGACCCTAATCTGCCCCTTGCGGGCACCCAATCACCCGCCCACACGCTCAGATTGCCCTCTGACCCCCCCTTATCAATTCACCAGTGCATTAATTACATCTGTTCTTCCCTGTAATAACCCACTGATCACCTGTCAATCACCTGCCAATCACCTATCACCCATCAATCACCCCCTGTCACCCCCTGTCACTGCCACCCATCAATCAGCCCCTAACCTGCCCCTTGCGGGCAATCTGATCACCCACCCACACCATTAGATCGCCCGCAAACCCGCCGTCAGATTACCTCCCAAATGTATCGTTTACATCTGTTATCTTCTCTAAACACCCACTAATTACCCATCAATCACCCCCTATCACCACCTGTCACTGTTACCTATCAGATCAGACCCTAATCTGCCCCTTGCGGGCACCCAATCACCCGCCCACACACTCAGATTGCCCTCAGACCCCCCCCCCCCTTATCAATTCGCCAGTGCATTAATTACATCTGTCCTTCCCTGTAATAACCCACTGATCACCTGTCAATCACCTGCCAATCACCTATCACCCATCAATCGCTCCCTGTCACTGCCACCCAACAATCAGCCCCTAACCTGCCCCTTGCGGGCAATCTGATCACCCACCCACACCAATAGATCGCCCGCAGATCCGACATCAGATCACCACCCAAGCGCAGTGTTTCCATCTATTCTCTCCTCTAAACACCCACTAATTACCCATCAATCACCCATCAATCACTCCCTATCACCACCTGTCACTGTTACCTATCAGATCAGACCCTAATCTGCCCCTTGCGGGCACCCAATCGCCCGCCTACACGCTCAGATTGCCCTCATACCCCCCCTTATCAATTCGCCAGTGCAATATTTACATCTGTTCTCCCCTGTAATAACCCACTGATTACCTGTCAATCACCTATCAATCACCCATCAATTACCCCCTGTCACTGCCACCCATCAATCACCCCCTGTCACTGCCACCCATCAATCACCCGCTGTCACTGCCACCCATCAATCAGCCCCTAACCTGCCCCTTGCGGGCAAACTGATCACCCACCCACACCAATAGATCGCCCGCAGATCCGACATCAGATCACCACCCAAGCGCAGTGTTTCCATCTATTCTCTACCCTAAACACCCACTAATTACCCATCAATCACCCCCTGTCACTGCTACCTATCAGATTAGACCCCTATCTGCCCCTAGGGCACTCAATCACCCGCCCACACCCTCAGAATGCCCTCAGACCCCAGCCCTGATCACCTCGCCAGTGCATTGCTTGCATCTATTCCCCCCTCTAATCACACCTTGAGACACCCATCAATCACCTCCTGTCACCCCCTAGCACACCTACCCATCAGATCAGGCCCCAATTTGCCCCGTGTGGGCTCCTGATCACTCGGCCAAACCCTCAGACCCCCTTCCGATCACCTCCCCAGTGCATGGATTGCATCTATTTTCCCCTCTAACCACCCCCTGAGACACCCATCAATCACCTCCTGTCACCCCCCTAGCACTCCTATCCATCAGATCAGGCCCAATACAACCTGTCATCTAAAAGGCCACCCTGCTTATGACCGGTTCCACAAAATTCGCCCCCTCATAGACCACCTGTCATCAAAATTTGCAGATGCTTATACCCCTGAACAGTCATTTTGAGACATTTGGTTTCCAGACTACTCACGGTTTTGGGCCTGTAAAATGCCAGGGCGGTATAGGAACCCCACAAGTGACCCCATTTTAGAAAAAAAAGACACCCCAAGGTATTATGTTAGGTGTATGACGAGTTCATAGAAGATTTAATTTTTTGTCAAAAGTTAGCGGAAATTAAATTTTATTGGTTTTTTTTCACAAAGTGTCATTTTTCACTAACTTGTGACAAAAAATAAAATCTTCTATGAACTCGCCATACACCTAACGGAATACCTTGGGGTGTCTTCTTTCTAAAATGGGGTCACTTGTGGGGTTCCTATACTGCCCTGGCATTTTAGGGGCCCTAAACCGCGAGGAGTAGTCTAGAAAACAAATGCTTCAAAATGACCTGTGAATAGGACGTTGGGCCCCTTAGCGCACCTAGGCTGCAAAAAAGTGTCACACATGTGGTACCGCCGTACTCAGGAAAAGTAGTATAATGTGTTTTGGGGTGTATTTTTACACATACCCATGCTGGGTGGGAGAAATTTCTATGTAAATGGACAATTGTGTGTAAAAAAATCAAACAATTGTCATTTACAGAGATATTTCTCCCACTTAGCATGGGTATGTGTAAAAATACACCCCAAAACGCATTATACTACTTCTCCTGAGTACAGCGGTACCACATGTGTGGCACTTTTTTACACCCTAAGTACGCTAAGGGGCCCAAAGTCCAATGAGTACCTTTAGGATTTCACAGGTCATTTTGCGACATTTGGTTTCAAGACTACTCCTCACGGTTTAGGGCCCCTAAAATGCCAGGGCAGTATAGGAACCCCACAAATGACCCCATTCTAGAAAGAAGACACCCAAAGATATTCCGTACGGAGTATGGTGAGTTCATAGAAGATTTTATTTTTTGTCACAAGTTAGCGGAAAATGACACTTTGTGAAAAAAAACTATTAAAATCAATTTCCGCTAACTTGTGACAAAAAAATAAAAACTTCTATGAACTCACCATACTCCTAACGGAATACCTTGGGGTGTCTTCTTTCTAAAATGGGGTCATTAGTGGGGTTCCTATACTGCCCTGGCATTTTAGGGGCCCTAAACCGTGAGGAGTAGTCTTGAAACAAAAATGACCTGTGAAATCCTAAAGGTACTCATTGGACTTTGGGCCCCTTAGTGCAGTTAGGGTGCAAAAAAGTGCCACACATGTGGTATCGCCGTACTCGGGAGAAGTAGTACAATGTGTTTTGGGGTGTATTTTTACACATACCCATGCTGGGTGGGAGAAATACCTCTGTAAATGACAATCTTTTGATTTTTTTACACACAATTGTCCATTTACAGAGGTATTTCTCCCACCCAGCATGGGTATGTGTAAAAATACACCCCAAAACACATTGTACTACTTCTCCCGAGTATGGCGATACCACATGTGTGGCACTTTTTTGCACCCTAACTGCGCTAAAGGGCCCAAAGTCCAATGAGTACCTTTAGGATTTCACAGGTCATTTTGAGAAATTTCGTTTCAAGACTACTCCTCACGGTTTAGGGCCCCTAAAATGCCAGGGCAGTATAGGAACCCCACAAATGACCCCATTTTAGAAAGAAGACACCCCAAGGTATTCCGTTAGGAGTATGGTGAGTTCATAGAAGATTTTATTTTTTGTCAAAAGTTAGCGGAAATTGATTTTAATTGTGTTTTTTCACAAAGTGTCATTTTCCGCTAACTTGTGACAAAAAATAAAATCTTCTATGAACTCACCATACTACTAACGGAATACCTTGGGGTGTCTTCTTTCTAAAATGGGGTCATTTGTGGGGTTCCTATACTGCCCTGGCATTTTAGGGGCCCTAAACCGTGAGGAGTAGTCTTGAAACGAAATTTCTCAAAATGACCTGTGAAATCCTAAAGGTACTCATTGGACTTTGGGCCCTTTAGCGCAGTTAGGGTGCAAAAAAGTGCCACACATGTGGTATCGCCGTACTCAGGAGAAGTAGTATAATGTGTTTTGTGGTGCATTTTTACACATACCCATGCTGAGTGGGAGAAATATCTCTGTAAATGGACAATTGTGTGTAAAAAAAATTAACAAATTGTCATTTACAGAGATATTTCTCCCACCCAGCATGGGTATGTGTAAAAATACACCCCAAAACACATTATACTACTTCTCCTGAGTACGGCAATACCACATGTGTGGCACTTTTTTGCAGCCTAACTGCGCTAAGGGGTCCAAAGTCCAATGAGCACCTTTAGGCTTTACAGGGGTGCTTACAATTTAGCACCCCCCAAAATGTCAGGACAGTAAACACACCCCACAAATGATCCCATTTTGGAAAGTAGACCCTTCAAGGTATTCAGAGAGGGGCATGGTGAGTCCGTGGCAGATTTCATTTTTTTTTGTCGCAAGTTAGAAGAAATGGAAACTTTTTTTTTTTTTTTTTTTCTCACAAAGTGTCATTTTCCGCTTACTTGTGACAAAAAATAATATCTTCTATGAACTCACTATGCCTCTCAGTGAATACTTTGGGATGTCTTCTTTCCAAAATGGGGTCATTTGGGGGGTATTTATACTATCCTGGAATTCTAGCCCCTCATGAAACATGACAGGGGGTCAGAAAAGTCAGAGATGCTTGAAAATTGGAAAATTCACTTTTGGCACCATAGTTTGTAAACGCTATAACTTTTACCCAAACCAATAAATATACACTGAATGGGTTTTTTTTTATCAAAAACATGTTTGTTCACATTTTTCGGGGTGCATGTATACAGAAATTTTACTTTATTTGAAAAATGTCAGCACAGAAAGTTAAAAAAATCATTTTTTTGCCAAAATTCATGTCTTTTTTGATGAATATAATAAAAAGTAAAAATCGCAGGAGCAATCAAATAGCATCAAAAGAAAGCTTTATTAGTGACAAGAAAAGGAGCCAAAATTCATTTAGGTGGTAGGTTGTATGAGCGAGCAATAAACCGTGAAAGCTGCAGTGGTCTGAATGGAAAAAAAGTGGCCGGTCCTTAAGGGGTAGAAAGCCCTAGGTCCTCAAGTGGTTAACCCAGTGTTTTTCAACCTCTGTTTTTCAACCGATGCATATCCCCGCTACAGGAAGCCGCTGTACCGCTTCCTGCTCATCACAGCAGCCGCCGAGCGTGCTGCTGTAATAGGAGATGCCACTGAGGAGAGCGGCTACGGGGGAATCTAATCGGACAAGCGGCCGCCCGCTCATGATAAGGTAACAGGAGCGGCGGCCGCGGAGGGGGGAGGTGCACTACCTACCGATACTAGGAAGCTATACTGGGTACTATACTAGCTATACTGGGCACTATACTGGGGCACTACCTACCTATACTGGGCACTATACTGGGGCACTACCTACCTATACTGGGCACTATACTACCTATACTGGGCACTACCTACCTATACTGAGCACTATGCTAGCTATACTGGGCACTATACTAGCTATACTGGGGCACTATACTAGCTATACTGGGCACTATACTGGGCACTATGCTAGCTATACTGGGCACTATACTGGGCACTATACTAGCTATACTGGGCACTATACTGGGCACTATACTAGCTATACTGGGCACTATACTGGGGCACTACCTACCTATACTGGGCACTATACTGGGGCACTACCTACCTATACTGGGCACTAAACTAGCTATACTGGGCACTGCCTACCTATACTGGGCACTACCTACCTATACTGGGCACTATACTAGCTATACTGGGCACCATACGGGGCACTATGCTAGCTATACTGAGTACCATACTGGGCACTATGCTAGCTATACTGGGCACTATACTGGGCACTACACTAGCTATACTGGGCACTATACTGGGGCACTACCTACCTATACTGGGCACTATACTGGGGCACGACCTACCTATACTGGGCACTATACTAGCTATACCGGGCACTACCTACCTATACTGGGCACTACCTACCTATACTGGGCACTATACTAGCTATACTGGGCACCATACTGGGCACTATGCTAGCTATACTAGGCACTATACTAGGCACTATACTAGCTATACTGGGCACTACCTACCTATACTGGGCACTATACTAGCTACACTGGGCACTTTACTGGCTATACTGGGGCACTACCTACCCATACTGGGCAATATACTGGGGCACTACCTATCCATACTGGGACTATACTAGCTATACTGGTCATTATACTAGCTATACTGGGGCACTATACTAGCCATACTGGGGCAACTAAACTCACTATACTGGGGCAACTATGCTAGCTCCCCCCCCTCCCCCCGCCGTTCCACGGAGAAAAATTTGGTCAGAAAGTGGTCTCCGGGCCAGAAAAGGTTGGGGACCACTGACTTAACCTACCTGGGGCATCTACCGGCCCCCTGCAGATGCCCTGTGTCCATGCCAGGACAAACTGATCCTCCAGTCCCCCGTCGTGGCTCACTTTTGTTTTCAACTGTCGTCGGCCACTGTGCCTGTGCGGCCCTGGCCGCGTGCTTTCTCATTTGCGCTCCTGTTGCCGGGAGGGTCCTGCGATCCTGTTGCCCCTGCAATGGTAGCACAAATGAGGGCGTGTGCGGCCAGGACCACGCAGGCGCAGTGGCCGGTGACTTTAAAGTCAGCGATAACGAAAGTGAGCGGTGGAGGACTGGAAGAATGGTTTGTCCTGGCACGGGATCAGGACGTCTGCAGGGGACCGGTAGAAGCCCCAGGTAAGTTAAACTCTTTATTTTTTTAGCTGCTTACAAGTGTCCTTTAAAGGGGAACTATGGCGAAAAAATTTAAAATTTAAAATACAGTATGTGCAAACCTAGACAAATAAGAAGTATGTTTTTTTCCAGAGTAAAATGAGCCATAAATTAATTTTATCCTATGTTGCTGTCACTTACAGTAGATAGTAGAAATCTGACAGAAGTGACAGGTTTTGGACTAGTCTATCTCTTCATGGGGGATTCTCAGGATTTATTTATTTTCAAAAGCACTTAGTGAATGGCAGTTGCTCTGTCTAACTGCCAAAAAAAACTGTGTAGCGAGCAGAGAAGCTAGTCAGCATCATTGTTTAAATCCTTTTTTAGGGAATATCTGTATAAAGAATAAAAGCCTTGCTGAGAATCTCCTATGAAGAGATGGACTAGTCCAAAACCTGTCGCTTCTGTCAGATTTCTACTACCTACTGTAAGTGACAGCAACATAGGAGAAAACTAATTTATGGCTCATTTTACTCTGGAAAAAACGTATTTCTTATATTTCTAGGTTTGCACATATTGCCCCTTTAAAGAGAATCTGTACTCTAATATTCTTACACTAAAAAGCATACCATTCTATTCCTTATTTTCTCCTGTGCCCCTCTGTGCTGTTTCTGCCACTCTCTGCTGCAATCCTGGCTTGTAATTAACAGTTTTAGGCAGTGTTTACAAACAAACTAACCAGCTTGTAATAGGCTCACATAAACAGAGTGTGTGAGTCATACAGAGTGTGCAGGGGGCCTGCAGAGGGTGTGTATCGCTTCTATTCAATCACAAGCAGCCCTGCACATTCCACACATTCAAGCCTTAGCCCGACAGACACGACAGAGGAAAGGAGATAAGATTTATTACAGAGACAGTGCAATTAGGAAAGGCTGCAGTAAGCCAGAGCACATTAGAACAGGCATAGGAACTTATAGGATAGAAGAACTAAGGCTGAAAAACTTGTTACAGAGTCTCTTTAAGTGCAGTAATCAGTTAATCATCCAATATTTTGCAGAGGAGTTCTGGTGCTTTCCTTTCCTTGCAGCAACCAATCATTAGATAATCATGTGCAGAAATGTATCATTTGAACTATCAAAATGCCAATCCATCTTGCTGAATCTAATTGAACAACAACTGTTTATTTATAACAGTGTGTATGGATATCGTTAGATAGCGATTGATGCACGCATGTGCAGAATCCATCACCCAACGAACCTTGGTGTCACTTCTGTAAGCATGCACATTATTCATAACTGAACTTTCACTTTACTAAATAGCCAGTCATTATATGTTATATTTGTTTATGAGATTGTCATTCCAGTCGGCAATTGCTCGTTAATCTGTTATTTCCAACAATCGTTATCACAAGCGTGTACGTAGCGTAAAGCCTGGTACACACATCCAATCTTGATTGTTCAGTGATTGGCAGATTTTACCACCTCCATATAGTATAAGGGCCGACAGATTTTGAATACGGAGCAGATTGTATTGATAAACTCTTGAGGTGACCATACATCAGGCCACTTGGCGGCCAACCGACCATCCAATTTGAGTATTATAATCGAATTGGATGCAAATTGGTGCTGCCAAAGTGCATACCCTATCGACAAAGCGACCAATTTCGGGGAGGAAATTGGTCGCATGATCGATTGCGCATGTCGCAAGATGTCGGGCCGAAGTTGGTTGGTCGAGAATTTCGGAATGAGCTCACCCTCAGCAACTCCATTCCTCCTCAGGAAGGTACGCGCGGTACAAAAATGCTGCCCCTGAAATCTCTGCGCCTGATGCAAATGTTTCACTGAATATCCTATGTTGTCTGGGATAAGCTCATAGCACGCCTAGTCAACTTTGATTGACGAAGAGCCAGAGAGTGTGGCTTTACAAAAAGCAATGTTTCACCTTGCTTCATGAGAGAACCGGCCCTGGTTCAGGCACTTAGAGGTGCGGGTTAGGATTAGGCATTAGGTGAGGAGGGTTCAGTTTAGGCACCTATGAGGGGAGGAGTTAGGCATTAGGTGGTGGTGGGGGGTTGGGTGGTTCAGTTAAGGCATTAACAAGGGTGGTAAGGGTTAGGCATTAGGTGGTGGTGGGGGGTCAGTTTAGGCACTTACAGGGGTAGTGTTAGACATTAGGTAGGGGGGTTTGGTTTAGGCACTTAGAAGGGAGGGTTCAAGTAAGAATTGGTGCCGGAACTACAATAGTTAAATATCGGTAAACTAAATTACCAGTACTGTACTACCCAAACTGAAGCAGTGCTCCTGCAAAACATATGTGCCTCACCCATCTTACCGCCTTACTACGTCAGCTCGTCCTCATCCTCACCATGATACACCTTGGTGGAGCCAGCAAATCTTTTTGTTCCTGATTTGGAAAAAGTGAAGATGACTCTCCCAAGCTCCCCCATCAGTAACATGAGTTTCATTTCACTCAAACTTTATTCATAGGATTTTCCGAGAAACCTCTATTGAAAAATTCAAACCCCATACAAGGGCAAACCTTCGCATCAATACATCCTCATTCTATGATAATGAGAAATGTTGTGTGATAACATCTACAGATAATAGTAAAAACCGACAATAGATTCATTTTCCGAATGCGGTTCTAGCACTGGCCTGAACAATACAGAGCTACTGCTACTTTAAAAGCGACTTCCCTGTTTTCCCGTTGACCTTTAATGTGAAAATAAGCCTGAACAATACTCATCTATTTATACCCTCTCTCCTTTATTCGCCACTATACAAATACTCTCAACCGCTTTGAAGGCCACTTTTTAATTTGTAAAGCGCATTTGAAATGCCACATAAAGCTGTCTGTTTCACCCTACAAGTAGATAGGAGCGATTGGTTCTCTTGTTGCATGTGTTT
Organism: Hyperolius riggenbachi; assembly: GCF_040937935.1. NCBI lineage: Eukaryota > Metazoa > Chordata > Amphibia > Anura > Hyperoliidae > Hyperolius > Hyperolius riggenbachi. The sequence goes on along the minus strand of NC_090648.1, from coordinate 457,536,123 downwards.
GCTCATAGAGAAATGCGCTATGATGAGGTCAGTCCATAACCTCACTATACATATGTAAAATATCTCTTAGCCGACATTGTGTATCTGTCACTTGCAGTCTCCATGCTAAGGTTTGCCGGTGACAGGGCGCTTTGTGTTCCGGGAGAGAAGATTCTATAGGCATTATTATCACTTGATTCCTTTAGACGGGATGCATGGCTTAAAGCTACAGCTAAATGACATACTGTATCTGTTTACCACTTCCTACAGTGAATGGTAGCTGCTGTTATAATTTCTGCAAATAACAGACATCCGGAGAACTCAGCGTAGGAGTGACAATCGGTATACAGTCGTAGATAGGCACCCTACACGTCATTTAAATCACACATGAGGCCGGGCTTGTCGGTAAACATGAAAGTCCCATTCCAGACACAAATGATTTCATAGGTCTGGGTAACCACACCATAGTAGATAGACCTCTGGCCTACTAGATCCTAGGTTCTCAACGTGTGGTACGCGTACACCAGGGGGTACTTCTGATGGTTCCAGGGGGTACTCGGGCTTAATATACTTACCCAATTAATTTAGAGTTTAGAAACTAAATTTAGAGTTTTTAAAAAATGATAAATCTTATTTAAACAAGATCAAATTAGTATTTTAGCAATAGTAAATGCTTGGAAATTGTTTAGAACCAATTATGTACTATGATTAAATAGATATCAATATGTCAAGGGGTACTAGTGCTAATATGTACTATGCTAGGGGGTACTTGGTGAGTACAGGGTTTCTAAAAGGGGTACATACCAATAAAATGTTGAGAAACACTGTACTAGATAACCTAAAACACACTGGCCTATATGTAATTAACTTTTTCTCCCCCGTTTTCTCCTAGGTAATCATTTTTTATCTTCTCATTAAATAACTTTTCAGCATTCTGCAGTTGATAAAATAGAGAGTGTTAAAAAGTAGGTGAAAAAGTATGTCAAAATTATTTTGAGTATTTTCTTGCTTGCTCGTCTCAATAATAATAATAATCATAATAGATATTGGGCACCGTACAATTCACTTTTTCTCCTTGGATTTTTCATCTTCTGTTTAAAATAAATTTAGCATTTTGCAATTGAAAGTACCAAAAAGTAGGTGGGAAAAGTACTGTGAAAATTATTCTGAGTATTTTCTTTATAATGTGAAAATATCACCTGGGAGAAAACTTATGCTGGGAATACACAGTACATAATGAGTTTTATTGGCAGATTTGCTGGCCGATCGATTTTCTGATCATTTTTCTGATCGTTTTCCTGTTGTTTTTATGATCGATTTCCATTCACTTCAATAAAAAAAATCGATCAGAAAAATGCTCAAAATCAGATTGATTTTGTCGGAAATTGTCTATCGAGCCATCTATCTGCTGCAAAAACTCATGTTGTATTCCCAGCATTAGGAGGAAAAGTGAATTGGATTGGACCCTTGTTTTTAAATATCTGTAATCTCTTCAATAAATTCATGTCAAATAAATGACTTGTAATAAAACCTGAAAAGGCGCTCAGACATTGGTCGCATAGACTGTCTGTGAAACAGGCTGTAATCTACTTAGAGTGATTCAGTCTGTGCCTTCCCTCCTGCAGCCTGATCACTGGGGATGATGTAATCAACAGCAACCACACCAACAGAGACTAATAACTGACCTCTGTACTCTTCAGATTCCAGAAGTATGATCAGAATTTAAACACAGTATTGATAGCAGAAATCACATTTACCAAAATCTGAGCACTGATTACTAAATTATAAGATTATATTCTGTATATCAGTTAGGGCCAGGCCAACGCAGAGGCGAGAGAGGCTCCAGCTTCAGGGCGCAGTGTAGGAGGGGGGCGCACAACTCACTCAGCTATCATTTCCCTATTGTGTTTGAAGCAGAGAGAAATAAGAAAAGGGGATACATGGCAGTGACTGTAAAACAGATAACTAGAGATTAAGGTGTTGGGGGGGGGGGGGGGGACCTGGGGCACCTCTTAGTCTAATAGCAATCAGTGTGTGACGGCTGGGGGGAGGGATGGGGGGACGCACTTTGGTGTCTCAGCCTTGGGTGCTGGAGGACCATGTCCCGCCTCTGATATCAGTGCCTGAGTACTAAATGGAATCTGATGCAAGAGGTATATGGAGACTGACATATTTATTTATTTTTAAACAATGCAATTTGCATGGCTTTCCTGTTGATCCGCTGCCACTAATACTTACTGTATTTTTACGCACCTAGGTTTAGAGGACAAAAACCAGGGGAAAAAATATGTATACTAAACCTTGTGCATCCATGGTGAAGGGGCATCTTGTGGATTATGCCCCCTTTGTACCTCATGCCCCTTTGATCTTCTTGTGACTCCCCATATCCCCTATGTCCCCTTGTGTTCTTCTGTGTCCCCCATGTGTCTGCCTCTGTCCTCCTCTATGCCCCTTTGTGCCCCCCTTGTGTCCTCCTCTATGCCCCTTTGTGGCCCCCTTGTGTCCTCCTCTATGCCCCTTTGTGTCCCCCACGTGTGTTCTCCTCTATGCCCCTTTGTGTCCCCCTTGTGTCCTCCTCTATGCCCCTTTGTGTCCCCCACGTGTGTTCTCCTCTATGCGACTTTGTGTTCTCCTCTATGCCCCTTTGTGTCCCCCTTGTGTCCTCCTCTATGCCCCTTTGTGTCCCCCTCCATGCCCCTTTGTGTCCCCCTTGTGTCCTCCTCTATGCCCCTTTGTGTCCTTCTCCATGCCCCTTTGTGTCCCACTCCATGTCTCTTTGTGTCCCCCTTGTGTCCTCCTCTATGCCCCTTTGTGTCCCCCACGTGTGTTCTCCTCTATGCAACTTTGTGTTCTCCTCTATGCCCCTTTGTGTCCCCCTTGTGTCCTCCTCTATGCCCCTTTGTGTCCTCCTCCATGCCCCTTTGTGTCCCCCTCCATGCCCCTTTGTGTCCCCCTTGTGTCCTCCTCTATGCCCCTTTGTGTCCTTCTCCATGCCCCTTTGTGTCCCCCTCCATGCCCCTTTGTGTCCCCCTTGTGTCCTCCTCTATGCCCCTTTGTGTCCTCCTCCATGCCCCTTTGTGTCCCCCTCCATGCCTCTTTGTGTCCCCCTGTGTCCTCCGTTTGTCCCCCTGTGTCCTCCTCTGCATGGGTACAGTACAGGGAGACCCCACATTGCAGCGGGTCAGAGGTTCGTATTGGCAGGCGTTCACAAGTCAGGAACTCCCTGCATTTGGACTATAAGACGCAGGGACTTTTTTATCCCACTTTCGGGGGAGAAAGGGTGAGCCTTATAGTCCAAAAAGTACAGTAATATATTCTTGTATTTATAGCCATAGATCCTGAACAAGCATGCAGATTTTATGACCCAAGTCTGGCTGGATTCTCTGCATGCTTATTTCAGGTGTGTGATCAGATACTACTGCAGCCAAAGAGATCAACAGTACTACCAGGCAACTGGTATTGTTTAAAATTGGACCTAAGATGAGAGTGGTATGGTGGCTGCCATATTTCTTCCCTTTTAAAAAAAATGCAAGTCTTTTAGCCATAGACCTTAAACAAGCATCCAGATCAAGTGCTCTGACTCAAGTCTGAATGAATTGGCCACATGCTTATTTCAGGGTTGAGACTCAGACACTACTGATGCCAGAAGATCAAACAGGATGGCCAGGCAACTGGTATTATTTAACAGAAAATCAATATGGGAGCCTCCATATTACTCTCACCTCAGGTTCCCTTTAAAAGGAATAAATATGGTAGCCTCCATATACCTTGCGTTACAGGGGCCATTTAAAGCAGATCTGGGCTAAAAATAAAAAACTTTGACTAAAAAGCGTAATGATAGCTGAATGAGTTATGGGCCCCCTCCTACACTGCGCCTTGAGGCTGGCGCCTCTCTCTCTTCTGCCTCGGCTCGGCCCTGAATAGCATTAAACTCCCCACCTGAAGGTTCTCTCTCTGTATCATAGGATGCAGAGTACCCAATAATGTCTTTAGGGAATGTAATGGAATCCCCACCCATTTCAGAACATGGAAAAGTGACAGTGTTAGATGACTGAATGCAGTGAGGTCTGCTACCGTGTCCCGGGAACATCAGCCATGGACAAAACTAAAGAAGGTGCAGTGATATTGCTAACTAAATAATATTAGTAACAGATTCTAACTTTCCCTTCACCAGCTCATGGTTTTCCCGATGCGTGTGAGAGGAGGAGCCACTTTTGGGGCTTGATTCACTAAACCGTGATAACTGATATCACGGTCGCGCTATCATTTTGCACGCGTTATAACACGCACACCGGTTTTCGCGTGCAATTGCGAATTTTCGATTGCACCACTAGGGATCATGGGAAGTGTATTCCTGTATCCCCCTAAAGTAAAACACGACAGGAGGCGTCCAAAAAATATATATTAAAAATCATAACACTTTAAAAAGGAGCTGAGTGTTGGCTTACTTTGATGTAGACTTCTTATCGATTTTTCCAACTTTTATACAAGTATAGCTCAGAAATGGACAACACGTTTCATGGCACTTGGCCGTTTCTTCAGGTCAAGAAAGGACAAGGAACTACAAACGCACCTTGAACCCAAACAGAAGCTCTGCATATACACCAAAAGCATGGCTGTTAAGTGGGAGCAGCTGACCAAAAACGAATTACATTAGTACATAGCAAGCATTGGTGTATATGCAGAGCTTCTGTTTGGGTTCAAGGTGCGTTTGTAGTTCCTGGGGGGGCTTAGCGCATCTCTGATGGAGGCCATTCGGAGGCGGCCTGGTGTTGCGCTGATCCACCTTTTGCGCAATTTTAAATTTTCGATTTTATTTGATTAGTCGCACCCAGGCTATGCATATACATAGGCTAGGATTTAGTTAGTGTTAGGCCCCTCCCATGGAGGATTGACTTCTTCGCAGTGGGAGGGACGAGTACTTAATAGGTTACATGCAAGCTGTTACAGGAAACCAACATCCTCCTCTAGTGGTAGACAGGTCATGTGTATGCTCGGTGTGTATTCGACCCCACAAGTGGGGCTTGCACTCTTTTGCAGGTAGGCACTAGTCTGTTTTTAAGTAGCGCTGCTCATTTCCTTGCTATGTACTAATGTAATTCGTTTTTGGTCAGCTGCTCCCACTTAACAGCCATGCTTTTGGTGTATATGCAGAGCTTCTGTTTGGGTTCAAGGTGCGTTTGTAGTTCCTGGGGGGGTTCAGTGCATCTCTGATGGAGGCCATTCGGAGGCGGTCTGGTGTTGCGCTGATCCACCTTTTGCGCAATTAACAGCTGGAGGGCCAAGTTTGCCCATGCTTGAATTAACCCCTTACCTCCCACACTTCCCCCAAAAAAATTTAGTAAAAAAAATATTCAATAATAAAACAAAAACAAAAACCCCCATAATTAGTTACCTTAGGGCAGGGGTGCCCATGCCCAATACATCGATTGTGATCTACCGGTAGATCGCGAATGACAATCGGAAAAGCCAGGGGAGGGGAGAGGAGTGGCACGGCTGAAAGGGGAGAGACGCAACTGAATGAGAGAAAGCATCTCCCCCTCCAGCACTTCCTGTGGCGATAGCCGGCCTTCCTCTCTTCCAGGCTATTTCACGTGGTTTAGGGAGGAAGAAGAGCTGCTGGCGACGAGTCGCTGTGTGAGAGCAGCCACACAGCAAGAAGAGAGCCACACAGAAGGTGACGAGGGGAGACACTCAGGTGTGTGTCTCTTTTTATAATTGGTGGAAACAATGGATTTGGGCAAAGCTGCACTATGTAGGGGGTCTAATTACTTTGTAGGGGGGACTCTGCTCTGCTTGAGAAAGGTGACTGGGGGGGGGGGAGTGACTGCATCTATGCTGGGATGGGGAACTATGTTTATTTTTGATTGATTTGAGAGGTAGCTAGCCCAATTATTTTTATTAAGGGGGACTCTTCTTAAATATATGTGTGGATTTAGGGGGGACTCTGATATACATTTGAAAATGTAAATATTTATAGGGGACTCTGCCTAATTACTATGTGTTTTTTGATGTTTTTTCGGAGGGGGGGGGTGTTGGCGGTCGCTGTAGTGCAGTAGATCACGGTGACCGGATAGTTCGCAAAGTAGCTCGCGAGCTGAAAAAGTGTGGGCACCCCTGCCTTAGGGACTGGACTTTTTTTTAATATGTATGTCAAGTGGGTATATTACTGTTACTTTATAAATTATGGGCTTGTAATTAGTGATGGGCACAAAACTTAAACAGTGCACCTTTATTTCCAAATAAAAATATTGGTGCCATACGTTGTACTAGGGGAACACTTTAAACGTTGCAGTTACCGGGATAAATGGGCAAATAAAATGTGTGGGGTTTTACTTAATTACGGTAGCATTTATTATTTTAAACTATAATGGTTGAAAACTGAGACATAATTATTTTTAGACATTTAGAATAAAATAATTCTTAGTAAAAAGTACCCCCCCTCCCCCCCAAAGAAAACCTAATTGGTGGCGAAAAATCCTTGGAGGTGAAGTGGTTAAAGGCCTGATCAGATGGAATACGGTTGCAGAGAAACGCTACATAGAACTGTTCATATTTTTGTATATATGCTGTATGATAAGCAAATACAATTTTTTTTTTCATAAAATCAAATACTGAGTGCTATCATTATAGATTGACCCTATACCTTGAAAGGAATGACTGTTATAGAGGGTCCAGATGTCAGTATGCCTGAATTATGATTGCAACCCCTTAAAGGCTGGTTCCTTTATTGAGTTAGTGATCATGCAAAAACGCAAGAACTGCACAGGTTTTTGACAGCTTTATTATTTATCCTTCAAGGTGATCCTAATTAGAGGAGAGCCAGGAGTGAGAGGTTTTATAGATCCTCGGAGATTCTACATTTTTTATGCAATCTACAGATATGGAGGTTTCTGCTAAACTCCTGCATAGAACTTACATGGTACCTCAAAGACATGCACAAATATATCCAATGCTCTCCCCATATTGTTTCAGGGGACAGAGCCGGGACAAGGTCTTCCAGCACCCAAGGCTGAGACATCAAAGTGCGCCCCCCTATGCCTCCCACCCCAGCCGTCACACACTGATTGCTATTAGACTAAGGGCTCTTTCACACCAGAGCCATTTTTCAGCGTTTTAACGCAAAGTCTATACTTTGCGTTAACCAAGGTAAAAGGAAAGTCCATAGACTTTTATTTTACCTTTCACACCTGACGCTGCGTTTCAATGCGTTGCGGTACGACGCACCCAGCATTTTATCGGCGTGAATCGGCGTTTCCTCGTTGGGTTAATTGATACTACCGCCGCTACTCAGTGCCGCGCCGCAGATTCCCGACGACAGCCGCAGGCTACTCAACGCCTGCAGGAGAACGGCTCCTGCACGTGTTGTTAGATGTGAAAGGAAGAGGAACCCCAGGGCACCCAACCCTTTAATCTCTAGTTATCTAGCTTGCAGTCACTGACGTGTATCCCCTTTTCCTCTCTGCTTCAAACACAATAGGTTGAATGATAGCTGAATGAGTTGTGTGTCCCCTCCTACACTGCGCCCTGAGGCTGGAGCCTCTCTCGCATCTGCCTCGGCCCAACCGTGTCAGGGGTTGCACCTCCCCTGGGTCTATATATCGTATATAGGGGAAAGGGTGACAGTCTTTAGACTTTGGTCTCACATAGACGAGTCCCTTGCCATGAGTGTTGCCCAATACCCAGTCAACAAAGATACTGCTATACTTTTATTAGGACACAAACCAGAACCAATTAAGCGCACTATCCATAAACTGACCTAGCATATTACATCCTCAACCAAGGTATACATTGGCTCGCAATGGAAACAAAAAAACCTTCAGTATAAAGATGCCTTGGACAGAATTGATACATTGCAACATTCTGAAAGGGTTAGGCAACCCTGGGTTGGCCATAAAGGGTGCTCCTTATATGTATGATATTATTAACAGGTAAGCAGCCTCTACTTTTGCTCAACATGCCTTTATTACTGGCTGGTCTAAGATTTGTATAAATTTGCATTTATAGGTAACTTCGTCTCTGGACTCTTTAACATATGTATACACAGTAACTTAATAACTAGGCAAATGTTATTGCCTGATGTTGTTTTCTTCATTTGATCCTCTGTACCAGGACTTTCAATAAAAGCAACCATTGAACACTAAACTACATTGATATAACATATCATTGATAAGCAAGTCATTTTGTAATGTAATGTAACAGAAAATAACCTTTTTATATTGGTCTACATTCAGTTATGATTGTCTAGACATGTTAATAGGTATAAATTATGCTTCTCCACAACCATGGCAGTAGACCACCATTTGCATGAAGGATTAGACAAAAACTCTCGTCGGACTGCTTGTGTGACAGACTCAGCAGGAAGTAGAAGTAACCTTTTCTTATCCCCGCCAAAAATCCTCATATTCCCTGCAGTTAGTACCTCATTTATATTCATAGCGAGTGGAAATGAGCTATAAACTTGAGTGATAATTGCTGAATTTCTCTTCAGTATCCTGGACTGACCCACAGTGGCCATGTTCTGTCACAAATGGCTTAATCACAGAAATGGATCCATAGAGGTTCAAGTCACTAGTTGGCCGCCACCACATGCAGCATGGACACTGCCACTCGCTTTTGGTCCCGGCACTCCCATGATGATTACCCAGTGGTTGTAAATGATTGTTTGGCTCAGATTTTGCGTATTTGTAATTTTGCATCAAAGTTTGCAATTACAATGCCCCACCTCCAAGTGAAATGGGAATAGGACTATTGATGTACCCCATGAAGGGTTAAATAAAAATGAAACAACTAAAAAAGTCCTCTATTGTTCTTAATTTACTGTATATTCTGGCGTATAAGACTTTTTAATCCTTGAAAATCTTCTGAAAAGTCAGGGGTCGTCTTATACGTCAGGTGTCATTGATGCTGGGTGATACATCCTATCCTGTTACCGCCTCTCAGAAGTCGCTGCTGAGGACTGTAGTGAAGCGGTGCAGGCACACATGTGCGAGATCTGAGAGGAAGGGAAGGAGGTAAATAGGATACAAGGGTGGGCCAGAAGGATGAAAGAGGCGTGTTTTATGGGCACAGCGAGATCTATTCTTCCATACCGCTCTGATAAACAGACAAGGAGAGCTGACTAATCCACTTAGGGAGAGGGAGAGTTGACCAATCCAAACAGTTAATCACCTATATACTGTTATATACTGGGTACCACATACAGTACAGCACCAATATCTGTTCATACAAAGCACCAGTATATGATGTTTTTTAATTCTTATTTGGTGTGCGTTGGAAGAAGCGAGTATATCCCAAACTCTATATTTTAACTGGAAAATTTGGGGGTTTGTCTTATATGCCCAGTTGTCTTATACGCATATACGGTAATCATAAATAATTACCTTTAATACTTACCTTTAATCAATGATCTTACGCCAATATCCTCTTGATGTTGATTGAAGATCCCTGCCTCACATTCATGTACACGTCAAACCTTGTTGGCACTTTCTATACTTATAAACAGTCTCCAGCAAAAGCATCTTAAATTGTGCCTTTGAAGCTCCCCATTGGTCCCTTAACAGACCAATGGGAATCCTCCCATGATGCTTATTGTGGCACTGTTTGCGTCAGGGTCTTAATACTGCTGTCGAACACCCGAGTGTGCTGTCCCCAATGGTCCCATTTGGTTCTGTGGTCTCAATTTCCTGGCAGTAAAGCATTGGTTTCACAACTGGAAAATCCCCACGAAACCAGCGGCCATAGCACTTGTGTTACTGCACTGTGAGCGAAACGCATCTTTCCAACTCAGAGAGGAGAAACCTTTAGAGGTGAATTAAAGTGTGACAAATCTTTACTGGGTATATAGATGTAATGGAGGGAATCCAAAAGCATTCAGTGTGAAAGTAGAGTTACACATAAAATAATGTCATTCCGGTGCTAAGGAGACAGGAACAAACAGAGAATTGTGGTTTCCAGGGATCATTTCTGGATGTTTTGCCTTAGGAAGTTTCACTAAGATATTGTTGCCAAAACAAATTGAAGATACTTTGTTTTATGTTTCTGTATATTGTTTATAAAGCATGAAAAAGACTTAGCGTTTCCAGAAAGAGACAAGGATAAAGACTGACTTTATTTCAGGGACGTAATCAATGGAGAGCAGCCCTTGCAATCACAGGAGGGCCCAGAGCTGTGGGGGCTGGGGGCCCCAACTAATAACCTTCCATTCCTTTTATTCAGGAGACAATACTTCAGATCAGGTGGTTTTGTGGCTACACTTGTTATGGGTGTGAAGATAATGATGGCCACACTTGTAAGATTGGCCCCAGGCCACACGGGGCAACAGAGGTAAGCACGGGGACGTGTGTGTGTGGGGGGGGGGCTTCAAAGTTTTGCTGGGTGTAGTTAAAGCGTACATGGACGCCTATGGGCCGCCAAAACTTCTGTGGTGCCTCTGGCGCCCAAATTTCCCATTACTTTACAGTCAGCCTGCATACTCAGAACAGAGATACCAGGCCCATGGTTTAGTATAGTGGTTCTTGCAATGCTTCGCTGACAGCACTTATCTTTAAAAATATACAGTATATTTTTACAGTACATTTTATTTCTTTTACATTAAGGGAGCATTAACAGTGGGGTGTTATTGTCCTGCATTATAAAGTATAACGCAGGTTAACGCACTGTATTGGTAAGCCTAAGCGACATTTACAGTGCGACGTAAACAACGCATTGTAAATGTTGCGTTATGGTAGCTCACTGCTTGCAGATACAGAGAGGCATACTTTTCATTGCAAGAAATAGGTATGGGTAAGTGGGAGGAGGAGTGCACGTCAAAAAGGTTATAAGCCTTCTATAAAAATGTAAATTTTATTGAAGTACTACAGAAACATCAAAGACAAATATACAATAAGACTTAAAAAGGTGTACACCCACGAGGTAGATTATGCTGGTCCTACGCTAACACACCCCACCAGTCATGCACCATACACACAGGGATATTGTTCAATGCCGGCGATCGCCATATTCCATGTGATCAATTAGGAACTTCCCATTGGCCAAAGGGTATTGATGCAGTTCAGCATATGGTAATTCATTAGCAGCGAGGAGAAAACAGAAGTGTCAACTGCATAACGTAACGTCTCCTTTAAAGCAGCAGCAGCAGGCTGGGGTGGTGGAGGCCAGGCAAGATCCACGTGGGTTACACCAACACGCCGTGCAGACCCGACATGTTTTGCCGGCTTACTTCCGGCTTTCTCGAGGGGGCGTGTTCAACAACGTTCACGTCATCAAGCATACACTGCCTATTAATGCGCTCCCATGGCCAATCGGCGCACATCCGCCCTCGCACTCCACCGCGCAAGGGACCACAACCTGTGACCCCAAGCAAAGTAGGAGAGCAGGGCGGGCACGCAAAGCGGCCATGAAAGCGAAGCCTCAGCAATGAAAACAAGAACAAAGAATCAAACAATCCATTAGGTAAGGTGGAGCCGTGGCCAGAAACAGAGGGGAAGAAAACAATGATACTAAAATGACGGCCAAAGACTATGTACTAGTCCAGGCCATGTGAATGAAACTTCCACATGATTTTAAGCAAAAAAATGTTGCACTGATTATATGGCCACATAGTGTGTGTTTGGGCTGCATAGCCACACCGCTGAGAACATATGCTCTGGGATGTCCGGATCGAAAACGATCATTCATATAGCCCACCCTAAAATCAAGGTGAGCCGGCCCACCCAGGGCGCCAGGGACAGCAAGAACAGCCGATCATAATGGCAGAAAGGGGGCGTAGCTCAGAGAATCATTTAAGCCAGGAGGAACAGTGGCTCTCAATTCGAAGATCCACCGTGCCTCCCGATACTTTTCATTGCCCGTATGCTCCACTGTATCTACTGTATGCCATGGTAACGCAGCGTTAATGTGCGTTACCACCTTTGTTTGCATTGCGTTGTAATGCTACGTTGAAACTTTAACGCCGCATTACAACGCAACGTCCCACTATGAATATGCCCTTAGAGTTCATAAGTCTCGTCACATAAATGAAACAATGGCATTAGGTCACAAAACTTTTCTATTAAATGATCTCATTTTACTTATTTTTTACCTTGACTCCAAAGTTCTCTACACATGATGGAATAAACTTGGCTGCCGCAGCCAATAAGGACCACCTCAACTGAGAATCAAGTGTGTGTATCGGAGCTCCTCAACATCGCCTAAAGATACGGCATGCCGAGTCTTTCAACAAACGAGCGACACCCAAGTGCTTTGTTCTCCCACTGGAAGCCGCTACATCATGATGAGCCGCGCCTGCCTCTCCCCTCTATAGCCAACAGGCATCTATACAGGAGTTGACCTTGAGTTGTCACCCAAGGGACTGAGTCCCAATCCTTGTGGGTGGTAGTAACTAAAAACGTATGGTAGTCTAGGTCAGCTGCACATCAGAGAATATGAGAGCCATCTCAGAGGACTTCTTACTGTTGTTTACAAAAATCTAGGAGCCCTGCTACAAGAACTATGAACGTAATTAAAAGCAGATGTTTTTTTTATTTTTTGAGGGGGGCAATATAACTAGACAGAATTAATCTGAGTCTTGAATTTAAAGAGAAACCGTGACCAAGGATTAAAACTTCATCCCAAACAGGTAGCGACACCCTCCTTCCCATGAGAAATCTTTTCCTTTTCTTAAACGGATCATCAGGGGGCTCTGGATGGCTGATATTGTGTTGAAACCCCTCCCACAGTGTGCTGTCAGGACAATGGTGCTGACATCACACTGTGGGAGCCTTGTTGCATTGTGGGAAATAACAGCTGTTTCCAACTGTCAAAAAAGCAAGCAGCAGCTACTTCCGCTGACATCACCTGCCAGCAGTAAAAATGTCCCCAAGTGATAAATGTCAGAATGTAAATCAAGGAGAGAAAATATTTTACAATGGGCAAACATTATACATAATTATTGTAAAAATGAAGCACATTTTTATTACAATATTTTCACTGAAGTTCCTCTTTGAGTGCAGATGACCCATGATTTTTGGGGCAATATAACTAGACAGAGTTAATCTGCGTCTTGAATTTAAAGAGAACCTGAACTGAAAATAAAAAGTCAAAATAACCATACTCAGGTCATACTTGCCTCCTGTGTAGTCTACTACTCAATCTCTTTCTCCTCCCCTGCGTCCCATTTGTCCACTGTGATCAATGGATTTCTCCGTCCTCCATTTTGAAAATGGCCATTACCCATAACAGCTTCCTGGTCAGCACACTGTAACATCTCCCACTTGAGCCATAGGGAAGCATGGACATTACCTTGCACATTCAGTTGTAACTGACAGCTGCTGATATATAACTGACAGCAACTGGTATATTTAAATTCTGACAAAATATTGTCAGAACTGGAAGGGATCACTGTAAGAAGAAAATGGTGAGCTTCTGAGAGGAACTGACGATGAGGCTAGAATGTAATATTCATTTACAGCTATGTCATGTGTTTATTTTAAATAATTTTCCTCGCTTCAGGTTCCCTTTAAGATTTGTGTGTGTCCTAACTGGCCTTAACTGAAACCCTGAGAATTGGAACAGGACAAAATAACTCATGCTTCTACCCCTCCCCTCACTTTTTGTCTACCTTTTTCTTTCTTCTTTGCCGCAATAAACCTAGACCATTTCCTCCTTTCTAGTTCTTCTGAATTCTGTTTGATCTCCTCATTCATGAGTTGAGCAATCCTCATAGGACTGGCCAAAGAGAAAAGTACCTCACTGTGCTATAAAAGAGTTAATGGGTTCTTTAATCTTGTTCTAAAATTCTAAGATAATTTGCAGTTCTCAGTCTTCATTGACCTGAGCTATCCTGTAATGTATGCAAATGACTCATGTAGTAATGTTTTATGTGTGGATCTTGAGTATGTTGCAGCGTATGGGTCTTATATGACAAAGGTGTGTACACACATCCAATGAATGGCCAATTTTACCACTTCTGTGTAGTATGAGAGGTTTCCTGCACAATCTGTTCAAAGTATTCAAAATCTGTAAGCCCTCATAGTACATAGAAGTGGTAAAAATGGCCAATCAAGACTGGCCATTGCTGCACCTGCAGCAAGAGTAACGTATAATGTATAATAAATAAAAACGATAGTAAGATGAGATATTTAATGGAATAGGATTTATGCATCAACCCAATATGGCTTCACATGTGGCCAGGCTGAATTTTTATAGCTATAGCTTGTATATCTAATATTAGCAATCATTTTCATTACATCTTGGAATTGTGGTCTACACAATTGTTTACTGGAGAGGATGAAGAAGTATTGCCCTGCAGGACAGATGCTTTCCAACCAGTGACGGCCTCCACTGCTTTCTGGGTGATCCGACCCTTCTCCTGGACCATGAGATTATTTTTTTTCACTCTGTGAACTGTATTATTTCTATTTAACTATAAAGAAATGCCAAAGATCTTCAACTGGCACTTTCTATTTCTGGATGACTAAATCCCCGTAAAGGTGTGATCACGAAACACTGGTGATCTCACATTTACTAAGCCAATGGCTATACAGGAACTCACTTAGGCTAGGTTCAAACTTCACTTCAAATATTTCCATTTTTCAGCATTGGAATGGAGACCAACAGATAAGCCGACTGATCCTATTATCTTTGGGATCTGCTCATTCATGTCTGCTTTCAAGCAGTCTGTTGTCTCTCTTACAGAGGTGGGACGTAAAGCATGACTTTTCCGGATTTCACACCGAAAACGGGCCCGTCTATGAAATGACCAACACCAACAGATGTGGACAGACACAGGGATTGTACATGGGATACAACGTTGTGTTGGCAACATGGTGTGGACCTAAGTGTATTCCCATGGCAGCAGGTGAGGTAGCTGAGCAGATGTTTATACTGTGTGCAGGGACGTATTTACATTATTGTTTATAAATGTTTTGTAATTTATTATAAAAAACTATTGTGCAATTGTGGCGACTGTGTTTGTGGCAATCTATTAAGCTGATCAACGTTTTTTAGAAATATGTGTCGGATGGTAGCATTGTGGACGGCACTCCCACCTTGCAGTGCTGAGTCCCCAGCTTGAATTAGAGCAAGGGCACTACCGACAGGGAATTGGTATTTTCACCCTGTGAGCCCTTTCACACCGGCTGCGATCTGTTGGGTTTTTGAAAAGGCTTGCGATTTTCCAAACACAAGTACAGTCATTTACAATTGCATTCAGTGTGAATGCGTTCCCACGATTCCACGAGCGAAAATTGCGAAATGCAAAACGCGTCTGTTTTGGGTTGCGTTTTGCAATTTTTGGTGTGAAAGAGTCCTCAGTCTGCGTGGTTTTACTCTGGGTACTCCAGTTTGCTCCCAGAAACCCCAAAACATACTGATGAATGAATTCCTTCCTAAATTGGCCCTAGATTACAGTAGGAATGAGATTGTGAGTATGATGTCAGTCCGATATGAAATTATATATATATATATATATATATATATATATATATATATATATATATATATATACACACAGTGGCTTGCAAAAGTATTTGGCCCCCTTGAAGTTTTCCACATTTTGTCACATTACTGCCACGAACATGAACCAATTGTATTCAAATTCCACGTGAAAGACCAATACAAAGTGGTGTACACGTGAGAAGTGGAACGAAAATCATACATTATTACAAACATTTTTTACAAATAAATAACTGCAAAGTGGGGTGTAATTATTCAGCACCCTGAGTCAATACTTTGTAGAACCACCTTTTGCTGCAATTACAGCTGCCAGTCTTTTAGGGTATGTCTCTACCAGCTTTTCACATCTAGAGACTGAAATCCTTGCGCATTCTTCTTTGCAAAACAGCTCCAGCTTAGATGGATAGCATTTGTGAACAGCAGTTTTCAGATCTTGCTACAGATTCTCGATTGGATTTAGATCTGGACTTTCGACTGAGCCATTCTAACACATGGATAAAGATATGTTTTGTTTTAACCACTTGACAACTGAGGCATTTTTCCCCTTGTGGACCAGAGCAATTTTCACCTGTCAGCTCTTCGCCCTTTCTTTTGCCAATAACTTAATTACTACTAATCACAGTGTAATGATCTATATCTTGTTTTTCTTGCGACCAATTAGGGTTTCTTTGGGAGTTACAGTATGCCAAGAATTATTTTATCCTAAATGTATTTTAACATGAGTAATAAGAAAGAAAAATGAAAAAAATGCATTATTTTTCAGTTTTTGACAATTATAGTGTTAAAATAAAACATTCTACTGTGGATAAAAGCCACACATTTTATTTGCCCTTTTGTCCCGGTTATTACAACATTTAAAAAATGTCCCTAGTACAATGTATGGCGCCAATATTTCATTTGGAAATACAGGTGCATTTTTTCAATTTTGTGTCCATCACTAATTACAAGCCCATAAATTAAAAATTAATAGTAATGTACTGCCTTGACATACATTTTTAAAAAGTTCAGTCCCTAAGGTAACTACTTATATATTTTTTTTTTCATGTAAATTTTTCCCCCCTTTTATAAAAAAAAAAAAAAAAAAAGTTTGGGTACTATGGGAGGGTGTGGGAGGGAAATAGTTAATTATATCAGTCAGTGTGGGGATTTTTATTAAATAAAAAGCAATTTTGGTGCAATATACTATTTGGCCACAAGATGTCCTCAGTCGTTATTTCTGATTCACGTATGTAAGCAGGTGAATCGGAAGTAATCCGTGGCTGTGTAACACAGGAAGATACAATGAATGCCGGCGTCTCGTAGACGCTGGTATTCATTGAATCGGGGACTTAGATTTATGAATGGGACCTGCGGTCCCATTCATTAACTTCCCCTCTAAGCGGCGGTAACGGCGTTGCGCGCGCACACGCGAACGAGAGAGAGCGGCGGCTGCATGCCGCTGCAGACTTGTATTCACGGCCCTGGTGCATCCTGTCTTTTTTGCAGGGCCGTGAATATACTGCACGGCATGCAGCAAGTTCCATTGTTGCCCTGGCTTTATGTTTAGGGTTGTTGTCCTGCTGGAAGGTGAACCTCCGCCCCAGTCTCAAGTCTTTTGCAGACTCCAAGAGGTTTTCTTCCAAGATTGCCCTGTATTTGGCTCCATCCATCTTCCCATCAACTCTGACCAGCTTCCCTGTCCCTGCTGAAGAGAAGCACCCCCAGAGCATGACAGTGGGGATGGTGTGTTCAGAGTGATGTGCTGTGTGAGTTTTTCGCCACAAATAGCGTTTTGCATTTTGGCCAAAAAGTTCAGATTTGGTCTCATCTGACCAGAGCACCTTCTTCCACATATTTGCTGTGTCCCCCACATGGCTTGTGGCAAACTGCAAACGGGACTTCGTATGCTTTACTGTTAACAAAGGCTTTCTTCTTGCCATTCTTCCATAAAGGCCAACTTTGTGCAGTGCACGACTAATAGTTGTCATAGTTGTCCTATAGACAGATTCCCCCA
The DNA here is from genome assembly GCF_040937935.1 of Hyperolius riggenbachi. Taxonomy (NCBI): domain Eukaryota; kingdom Metazoa; phylum Chordata; class Amphibia; order Anura; family Hyperoliidae; genus Hyperolius; species Hyperolius riggenbachi. The sequence continues at coordinate 457,518,716 of NC_090648.1, read as the reverse complement.
CCTGAGCTGTAGATCTCTGCAGCTCGCCCAGAGTCACCATGGGCCTCTTGACTGCATTTCTGATCAGCGCTCTCCTTGTTCGGCCTGTGAGTTTAGGTGGACCTCCTTGTCTTGGTAGGTTTACAGTTGTGCCATACTCCTTTCATTTCTGAATGATCGCGTGAACAGTGCTCCGTGGGATGTTCAAGGCTTTGGAAATCTTTTTGTAGCCTAAGCCTGCTTTAAATTTCTCAATAACTTTATCCCTGACCTGTCTGGTGTGTTCTTTGGACTTCATGGTGTTGTTGCTCCCAATATTCTCTTAGACAACCTCTGAGGCCGTCACAGAGCAGCTGTATTTGTACTGACATTAGATTACACACAGGTGCACTCTATTTAGTCATTAGCACTCATCAGGCAATGTCTATGGGCAACTGACTGCACTGAGACCAAAGGGGCTGAATAATTACGCACACGCCACTTTGCAGTTATTTATTTGGAAAAAATGTTTGGAATCATGTATGATTTTCGTTCCACTTCTCACCTGTACACTACTTCGTATTGGTCTTTCACGTGGAATTTCAATACAATTGATTCATGTTTGTGGCAGTAATGTGACAAAATGTGGAAAACTTCAAGGGGGCCGAATACTTTTGCAAGCCACTGTCTATATATATATATAGAGAGAGAGAGAAAGAGAGAGAGAGAGAATGGCACATTTTTGGAGATTTGCTGATTGCCATCTTAATAATTACACCCTTACAGACCTAAGATGGAATGTGGTAGCAATCAAATGGAGTAGTGTTTGCGGTGGGATTTAGCTCTTTTGGGAATGCATGATTATGTAACATGGTGCAGTTCTGTTTCACGCAAATGAGATCACTTTTGCTTCCAGGCAGTGTGAGTAGACTGACTCATCCATTACATTAGTCTCTCAGGGCTTTTCTATAATCAATACACATGTATTAAACAGCTAATTAGGTGATATACAGGGTGATGAATCTCGCCCCAAGCGTAGTCCTTGTTTCAGTTCATACTAAAAGGGTATTTCATAACTGAACATGAAAGGAGGATCTGTGAATGTAAGCTTGGGAACCAATATACAGTATGCTTGAAACAAGCATTAAAGTGGAACTAAACTCGGAACTTCCTCTATGCTCTAAAAGATTAGCCACAGCATAATAACCTTTATGGAAAAAATCTTAAGAAAACCTGAAGTTTAACATGGTTTCACTTTTGTAGAAGGTACTGAAAGGGTTAAGCCTCAGTGTTTACTATATGGAGAGTTGCCTTGGCAGAGCTCTCCTGAAATCTATTCACAGTGACTGATAATAACTAATTAGACATGTTAATCTGCCTAAACAAACACAGAGAAGTGAATTTCTTCAGGAACTGTATGTGAAATAAAACCTTTTCATTGTGTGCTTTGCAAGAGTTCTGGTCCACTTTAAACTTGGGCTAGAGTTCATACCTTGATAGGAGCTATAATTCCAAACTCTATGTCACACAATGTTATGTAGAAAAAAAAATCTATTTTTTTTCCAAAATGCATTGCATCCTGTGTGTGTAACACCCCCCCCCCCCCCCCATTAGACCACCACAGATTCTCCAAAGATGGTCCTAAGAATCACTATGGAATGCCCTGTAGGCTTCTTACCTCCAACCTAGTAGCAGAGCCTCCAAGTTGTCTTCCTGGTCAGGTGACTGATAATGTAGTCCACAGCTACCGTTTCTTGTAATTCATTTAAAATTATATATCAATAGTTAGTTCCTCTAATGTATTCCACATTTGTCACAGTGCTTAAAACTTCTTCAGTAACAAAATTATTATTTTTTTCACTTGGAATGGAAGTATCAGTGGTCCAGGAAGGGGGTGGGGGTATGGGGAGTGGGGAGCAAGTAAAATAGTGGTGGGATCAGCACATCACTAACGTTAAGACCTAATGTAATCCTTGATGTAGCCTTTAGAGAGAGGTAGTTTACTTCTGAAGTCCCATCCACATACCATAAAAACACGATTGTCACAAAATGGTGCTGGCGGTGGCTAGAGCGTTGGGCTTGGGGGCACTGCTGTGCACTCTTCTTGCATTACACCCCTTTTGCTGCTATGTTTAATAGGTAGATAGCTGGAATAGAAAAAATTTTAGTGACACAGAAGAAAATGACCTCCAACTTTGGACAATTGCAAAGTTTCCTGTTAATAGTGAAAATTCATGAAACATTTCACATGGAATTTTAGGCATTTCCCATTGACGTGGCATCGTGGTTGAATCATCCTGATTCTTACTGGTCCAATGAGAATCATCCACCTACTGGACTAATGAGGTGCCCCATCGGGAGCTTTCAAGTCTCAGGGGAGATTGAGAAGAGGACGGCATCAGTGGCAGTGATCATGGCGGCTTCTATGGGTAGCGCAGAGTGACTGGGAGCGACTTGCCAGTAGTACATGGCATGCAGCGAGGGCATCGGGTAAGTGCAAAGGTAGCCTGCTGGCTCTAGCGACGGACGTCGGATGACAGCGTCGGGTGTGCACACATATAGCGGGGAAGCGAGGCAGCAGTGCTGTGGTGCTGAAGGACAGCTCAACGGCACAAATATCTTCTGCCTATCACTCTGCATTGCTCAGGTTACTTACAGGCACATGGCTACTATTCCCGAGTTATGCTCTTTATGCTCACACATCGCTTGGGTGAAGCTGGCAACTGAATTTGCTGGTAAATCCTGAGCCATGTCAGGTGATAAGAAGCTAGAACATTTTGAGCTTCTTATCACCTCGAATGGCATATGGCCCACTATATCGTCTGATTATTTCTCCACCTCATCACCTTCTTTAGTTAAGGATTTATCATTTGTTTTTACAAGGTTTCAATCTCTCCGATGAAGTAGTATGACAATCCTCATCTATGGATTGGAAAAATTGAGGGAGGAGCAGGCTTCATATTAATGCTGCTGAACAAAAAGTTACCGGTGTGCTGCAGTCACATGACAAGTAGTGCAGAGAGAAAAGATATTAAGCTTGTGTGGCAGATAAAAGCAAATGTCTGTTATTTTCTGGATGACACTCATACCATGTGTAAAGATGTCCCCAACACCCAGTAAAGATCCGCTGCTCTAGTTCTTTAGTGACAGTGATGCTCAACTTACTTCCGAGCTAAATGTTCCTCTCCTTATGCCACCAGCTGGAAGTCAATCCATTATGTTGTCTCTACACCCCCTCCACAGCAACAAAACAGAACTGTAGAGCATTCAGCCTCAATCTGTCACCCAAAGGATCCAATCCCTCTAGACCAGGCTTTCTCAACCAGAGGTCCCTGGAACCCCAGAGTTCCTTGAGGACATTGCAGGAGTTCCCTGGCCTCGGTTGGAGGAGTGAAAAAATACACCCTTGGCTCTTCTATAAAAAGAAGGGCTAAATTGAAGGTCAGTATGATAAAGAGTGCAGTAATAAAAAAAAACAGTATGATAGTGAGTCATTATAATAAAGAACCCTATTATAGGGGAGAACTGTAATAAGAAAGACAAGACAAACATTTACAGTATATTGCGCTTTTTTCCACACTCACTATTGCAGGTTACTGTAATAATAATCACTATAGAGGAGGAAAATAGATTGAGGGCTAAACAAGGAAGCTGTTACAGTTAACAAAAGTTTTAAGTCACACATTCTTTTTTAACATTGTGCCTCCTCCTAAATACATTCCCACTCACTCTGTTAATACAGGAGTTCCCTGAGATACAAAAAATATTTGAAGGGTTCTCCAGGGAGGAAAGGAATCCGCAGAGGTTCCCCGCATGCAAATTGCGCAGGGAAACTCTGCCATAGGGAATAATGCTGCCGTTGTCCAAATTGCTTGCCGCAATACTGACATTGCAGCAAGGCAGCGAATCCCATAGCCTTGCATGGCACGGCTTCCAGGATTCGACTGCGTATTCGCACAGGAAGGAAGTGTCGCCATGCATCTCGCAGGACGCACGGCGGCTAGTGGAAATGGGCCCTAAGAAAGACTGCTCTAGAATATTGTCCGTGTGTGTGCACTTTTAGTCACAGATGCTGAGGTTCAACCACAAATGTACATGCTATACATTTTTAGAGAGTTCTAACATTTTCACAACAACAAAAATACATACTTTGGTTATTTGATCTTTAGTTGCAAATAGACAAGACTAGACACAGAACATATACAGTCTATAACGCTTTTCTCCTGGCGGACTCAAAGCACCAGAGCTGTAGCCACCAGGGCGCGCTCAGTTGGCAGTAGCAGTGTTAGGGAGTCTTGCCCAAGGTCTCCTTATTGTGCTGGCCTACTAAACAGGGAGAGCTGAGATTCAGAGCCCTTAACCAGTACACTATCCAGCCAAATAGCATGGAAATAAGATATAAATGCATATCAAACTTTATATGTTGTGCAGAAGTTGCTGGAACAGCAAGCATCATGTTGCTGCATCTTGGTGATTAATTATGTCACAGGAAGCATTGGTTTAAAAAATCACCCATGTCACATCGGTTTTACACTTCCCCACTCTAATCAAAATAAACAAAAAATTGGAGGAGTTCTACGTTAAAGTGAACTTTAACTGAAAGTAACAAAAAAAAGTTTAATTTACCTGGGGCTTCTACCAGCCCCCTGCAGATGTCCTGTGCCCACGCCGGGAGAAACCCATCCTCCGGTCCCCCGCCTCTGGCAAGCTTCGATTTCGCCAACTGATCAGTCAGCGGGCAACTGCGCCTGCATGGCTTCGCTCGCACACATGTCCTGCGCATGTGAGTACGCATACACGCTGTGCAGTACGCATGCATGCGTAGGCATACTGCACAGGATGGCGACAGCGACATGAGAGCGATCAAGGATGTGCTCGGCCAGGGCCACGCAGGCGCAGTTCCTACCAACTGATCAGTCGGCAAAACTCGGCCGCGGTGGGGGACCTGGGGGATCGGTTTGTCCCTGTGCGGGCATACGACGTCTGCAGGAGGCAGTAGAAGCCCCAGGTAAGTTACATTTTTTTAATTTTTTTCTTTCAGTTAAACGAACACTATCAATACCCAAGTGTTCTAAAATGACAATGTACAAATAATTTCTAAGTAGCTGTGTAAGCACTTTCCTACTATTCATGTTAAATATCAGAGGCAAAAGCTTTAATTCATTGTGTGTGGATTTTACCTACGTTTGGAATGTCTCATTTGCAGAGGTGTGAATCTGTATGAATCTCTGCAGTCTGACATGCTAAGAACAGTGTAATATTGAAGCAGATTACATGAAAACAGGGATCAAGTTTCACACACAACAGCATTACAAATGTTTATGTTGCACATAAGATACATTTCCTCTGCTCTCTGCACACAGAGTTAACAGATACACTGTGAGGGAATTCCCCCCTCCCCTCATGGCTGATTCTTCCGTCAGAATTTCAGCAGACTGCCGTCAGAAAAATGTGAAAGGAATTAGATAACAGTAAACAAAAAGATAAGCAGTAAAATGTATACACCAATACTTAGCAGCACTTCCCAAACATTTTCTATCTCAATTAAAAAAACATGTTAATCGATACTGTCCCTTTAAGGTTCACTTTAAATGTTTCTCTTCTTGAATAGTATTATGTTTACATGCATGTAGCACACATCACTCCTACATAGCAGCCAAAATCCTGGACAGCTGGCATTGGGTGTCTCACATTTTATCAGTCCCAGCAGGAATGTTAAACTGCTGAGAGTGCTGTTGGATCACTGTGCACTGTATATAAGAAGAGACACAGAGCTTTTAATAGGTTAGCAAAGCTGGCCGTCTGCAGACAAATTTCTTTTCAATTTTTAATGAAAGAAGAGAGATGTGTGTGTGTTTATTACATTATATCATTTCCTGTATGTATGTATGTACTGTATGCATTGCCAAAATACTACACACTATCTCAGTACCCTTCTGCCTAGAGTGATCAGATTTTTTTTTAAAGTTTTCTCCGTTCTCCAAGAATTCCAAAAATGTGCTCCTTTTACATAATCAGAGTCGTTTTTTGACTAATTACATATGATATTTACTGAGATTTAGCAGCCTTCTGCCATTCTGGATTCCATCATGTGACATTATTTTACGTTATCATGTTATCAATAACTATAGCATCACGAAGTAGGAATGGCAACACTGTTTTATATTCTAGTTCTGCCCAGCAGCACAAGACAAAAGTAGGAACGAATACGTTTTTGTAAAATGTCAGAAAAGTCTAAAACTAAAAAGAGAAAATGCAAGTTTTCTGATCACAAGGGGAAATATATTTGTTTTGATGCAGGAGAAAAAGAAGCTGTCAAGTATGGTAACCATGGAGGTGCAAAATATGTTTGGCCATATTTTTCCTCCTTTTTGACTGTTTGTGTTCTCCTTTTTAGCCAAACCCATTTGGTCGCCTTACATCTGCCAATCTTAAAAGAAACTTTCAATACATTTTACCATACACACACCATAGTGCCTAACGGTGTGTACTCTAAACTTCAGTCCAGTGCAGCCATGAAAGAATCCAGTGTGTACAGAAGTCTTCTGAGCTCAGTTGAAAATACAGAATGCCGGATCTTTAACCATTTCAACCCGCGTATTTTTCACCTTATGGACAAGAGGAATTTTCACATTTCAGCGCTCCTCCCTTTCATTCCCCAATTATTTTATCACTACTTATCACAACAAAATGATCTATAGCTTGTTTTTCTGCAACCAATTAGGCTTTCTTTGGGTGGTACATTATGCTAAGATTTGTTTTATTTTCAATGCATTATAATGGGAATAATAAGAAAAAAATGGAAAAAATGCATTATTTCTCAGTTTTCAGCCATTATAGTTTTAAAATAATACATGCTACCATAATTAAAATCCACACATTTTTTTTGGCCATTTGTCCTAGTTAATGCAACGTTAAAATTATATCCCTAGTATAATGTATGGTGACAATATTTTATTTTGAAATAAAGGTGCTTCTTTTCAGTTTTACATCATCACTAATTTTTACCCCAAATTTAACCACTTAACGACCGCCCCCAGCCGATGGGCGGCGGCAAAGTCCGGGCCCAAACGACCGCAATACGCCCATCGGCGGGGGCGGCTGCGGGAGTGGCTATGCGGCGATCGCGTCATTCGTGACGCGATCAGCCGCCGGGGACTGGCTCCGCCCCCCGTTCGCCGTAACCCGCCGGCCGTTCGGAAGCGCCGGCGGGTTACTGGCATCCGGATCGCCGCTGCAACAGTGTATAATAGGCTTTGTAATGTATACAAAGCCTATTATACTGGCTGCCTCCTGCCCTGGTGGTCCCAGTGTCCGAGGGACCACCAGGGCAGGCTGCAGCCACCCTAGTCTGCACCAAACACACTGATTTCCCCCCCCCCTGCCCCCTGATCGCCCACAGCACCCCTCAGACCCCCCCCTGCCCACCCCCCAGACCACTGTTTGCACCCAGTCACCCTCCTAATCACCCATCAATCACTCCCTGTCACTATCTGTCAACGCTATTTTTTTTTAAAGTCCCTAATCTGCCCCCTACTCCCTCCTGATCACCCCCCCACCCCTCAGATTCTCCCCAGACCCCCCCCCCAGACCCCCCCCCCCCGTGTACTGTATGCATCTATCCCCCCTGATCACCTGTCAATCACCTGTCAATCACCTGTCAATCACCCGTCAATCACCCCCTGTCACTGCCACCCATCAATCAGCCCCTGATCTGCCCCTTGCGGGCAATCTGATCACCCCCCCACACCAATAGATCGCCCGCAGATCCGACATCAGATCACCTCCCAAATCCATTGTTTACATCTATTCTCTCCTCTAAACACCCACTAATTACCCATCAATCACCCCCTATCACCACCTGTCACTGTTACCCATCAGATTAGACCCTAATCTGCCCCTTGCGGGCACCCAATCACCTGCCCACACGCTCAGATTGCCCTCAGACCCCCCCCTTATCAATTCGCCCGTGCAATATTTACATCTGTTATTCCGGGTAATAACCCACTGATCACCTGTCAATCACCCATCAATCACCCCCTGTCACTGCCACCCATCAATCACCCCCAGTCACTGCCACCCATCAATCAGCCCCTAACCTGCCCCTTGCGGGCAATCTGATCACCCACCCACACCAATAGATCGCCCGCAGATCCGACATCAGATCACCTCCCAAATCCATTGTTTACATCTATTCTCTCCTCTAAACACCCACTAATTACCCATCAATCACCCCCTATCACCACCTGTCACTGTTACCCATCAGATTAGACCCTAATCTGCCCCTTGCGGGCACCCAATCACCCGCCCACACGCTCAGATTGCCCTCAGACCCCCCCCCCCTTATCAATTTGCCCGTGCAATATTTACATCTGTTATTCCGGGTAATAACCCACTGATCACCTGTCAATCACCCATCAATCACCCCCTGTCACTGCCACCCATCAATCACCCCCTGTCACTGCCACCCATCAATCAGCCCCTAACCTGCCCCTTGCGGGCAATCTGATCACCCCCCCACACCAATAGATCGCCCGCAGATCCGACATCAGATCACCTCCCAAATCCATTGTTTACATCTATTCTCTCCTCTAAACACCCACTAATTACCCATCAATCACCCCCTATCACCACCTGTCACTGTTACCCATCAGATTAGACCCTAATCTGCCCCTTGCGGGCACCCAATCACCCGCCCACACCTCAGAACGCCCTCAGACCCCAGCCCTGATCACCTCGCCAGTGCATTGCTTGCATCTATTTCCCCCCTCTAATCACACCTTGAGACACCCATCAATCACCTCCTGTCACCCCCTAGCACACCTACCCATCAGATCAGGCCCTAATTTGCCCCGTGTGGGCTCCTGATCACTCGGCCAAACCCTCAGATCCCCCTCAGACCCCCTTCCGATCACCTCCCCAGTGCATTGATTGCATCTATTTTCCCCTCTAACCGCCCCCTGAGACACCCATCAATCACCTCCTGTCACCCCCCTAGCACTCCTATCCATCAGATCAGGCCCAATACATCCTGTCATCTAAGAGGCCACCCTGCTTATGACCGATTCCACAAAATTTGCCCCCTCATAGACCACCTGTCATCAAAATTTGCAGATGCTTATACCCCTGAACAGTCATTTTGAGAAATTTGGTTTCCAGACTACTCACAGTTTTGGGCCCGTAAAATGCCAGGGCAGTATAGGAACCCCACAAGTGACCCCATTTTAGAAAGAAGACACCCCAAGGTATTCTGTTAGGTGTATGATGGGTTCATAGAATATTTTATTTTTTGTCAAAAGTTAGCGGAAATTGGATTGTTATTGTTTTTTTCACAAAGTGTCATTTTTCACTAACTTGTGAGAAAAAATAAAATCTTCTATGAACTCACCATACCCCTAACGGAATACCTTGGGGTGTCTTCTTTCTAAAATGGGGTCACTTGTGGGGTTCCTATACTGCCCTGGCATTTTAGGGGCCCTAAACCGTGAGGAGTAGTCTAGAAAACAAATGCCTCAAAATGACCTGTGAATAGGACGTTGGGCCCCTTAGCGCACCTAGGCTGCAAAAAAGTGTCACACATGTGGTATCGCCATACTCAGGAGAAGTAGTATAATGTGTTTTGTGGTGTATTTTTACACATACCCATGCTGGGTGGGAGAAATCTCTCTGTAAATGGACAATTGTGTGTAAAACAAATAAAAAAATGTGTCATTTACAGAGATATTTCTCCCACCCAGCATGGTTATATGTAAAAATACACCACAAAACACATTATACTACTTCTTCTGAGTACGGCGATACCACATGTGTGACACTTTTTTGCAGCCTAACTGTGCTAAGGGGCCCAAAGTCCAATGAGTACCTTTAGGATTTCACAGGTCATTTTGAGACATTTGGGTTCAAGACTACTCCTCACGGTTTAGGGCCCCTAAAATGCCAGGGCAGTATAGGAACCCCACAAGTGACCCCATTTTAGAAAGAAGACACCCCAAGGTATTCTTTTAGGTGTATGATGAGTTCATAGAAGATTTTATTTTTTGTCACAAGTTAGCGGAAATTGATATGTATTGTTTTTTTTTTCACAAAGTGTCATTTTCCGCTAACTTGTGACAAAAAAAAAATCTTCTATGAACTCACCATACTCCTAACAGAATACCTTGGGGTGTCTTCTTTCTAAAATGGGGTCACTTGTGGGGTTCCTATACTGCCCTGGCATTTTAGGGGCCCTAAACCGTGAGGAGTAGTCTAGAATCCAAATGCCTCAAAATGACCTGTGAATAGGACGTTAGGCCCCTTAGCACACCTAGGTTGCAAAAAAGTGTCCCACATGTGGTATCGCCGTACTCAGAAGAAGTAGTATAATGTGTTTTGGGGTGTATTTTTATACATACCCATGCTGGGTGGGAGAAATCTCTCTGTAAATGGACAATTGTGTGTAAAAAAAATCAAATAATTGTCATTTACAGAGATATTTCTCCCACCCAGCATGGGTATGTGTAAAAATACACCCCAAAACACATTATACTACTTCTCCTGAGTACGGCGGTACCACATGTGTGGCACTTTTTTGCACCCTAAGTGCGCTAAGGGGCCCAAAGTCCAATGAGTACCTTTAGGATTTCACAGGTCATTTTGCCACATTTGGTTTCAAGACTACTCCTCACGGTTTAGGGCCCCTAAAATACCAGGGCAGTATAGGAACCCCACAAATGACTCCATTTTAGAAAGAAGACACCCCAAGGTATTCCGTTAGGAGAATGGCGAGTTCATAGAAGATTTTATTTTTTGTTACAAGTTAGCGGAAAATGACACTTTGTGAAAAAAAACAATTAAAATCAATTTCCGCTAACTTGTGACAAAAAAAAAAAATCTTCTATGAACTCACCATACATCTAACGGAATACCTTGGGGTGTCTTCTTTCTAAAATGGGGTAATTTGTGGGGTTCCTATACTGTCCTGGCATTTTAGGGGCCCTAAACCGTGAGGAGTAGTCTTGAAACGAAATTTCTCAAAATGACCTGTGAAATCCTAAAGGTACTCATTGGACTTTGGGCCCCTTAGCGCAGTTAGGGTGCAAAAAAGTGCCACACATGTGGTATCGCCGTACTCAGGAGAAGTAGTATAATGTGTTTTGGGGTGTATTTTTCCACATACCCATGCTGAGTGGGAGAAATATCTCTATAAATAGACAATTGTGTGTAAAAAAAATAAAAAAATTGTCATTTACGGAGATATTTCTCCCACCCAGCATGTGTATGTGTAAAAATACACCCCAAAACACATTATACTACTTTTCCTGAGTACGGCAATACCACATGTGTGGCACTTTTTTGCGGCCTAACTGCGCTAAGGGGCCCAAAGTCCAATGAGCATCTTTAGGCTTTACAGGGGTGCTTACAATTAGGCACCCCCCAAATGCCAGGACAGTAAACACACCCCACAAATGACCCCATTCTGGAAAGTAGACACTTCAAGGTATTCAGAGAGGAGCATAGTGAGTCTGTGGCAGATTTCATTTTTTTTTGTCGCAAGTTAGAAGAAATGGAAACTTTTTTTTTTTTTTTTTTTTGTCACAAACTGTCATTTTCCGCTAACTTGTGACAAAAAATAAAATCTTCTATGAACTCACCATGCCTCTCACTGAATACTTTGGGATGTCTTCTTTCCAAAATGGGGTCATTTGGGGGGTATTTGTACTATCCTGGAATTTTAGCCCCTCATGAAACATGACAGGTGCGCAGAAAAGTCAGAGATGCTTGAAAATGGGAAAATTCACTTTTGGCACCATAGTTTGTAAACGCTATAACTTTTACCCAATCCAATAAATATACACTGAATGTTTTTTTTTTTATCAAAGACATGTAGCAGAATAACTTTCGCGCTCAAATGTATAGGAAATTTTACTTTATTTGAAAAATGTCAGCACAGAAAGTTAAAAAAGTCATTTTTTTGCCAAAATTCATGTCTTTTTTGATGAATATAATAAAAAGTAAAACTCGCAGCAGCAATCAAATAGCATCAAAAGAAAGCTGTATTAGTGACAAGAAAAGGAGGTAAAATTCATTTAGGTGGTAGGTTGTATGACCGAGCAATAAACCGTGAAAGCTGCAGTGGTCTGAATGGAGAAAAAGGCTCTGGTCCTTAAGGGGCGAAAAGACTGTGGTCCTGAAGTGGTTAATAACAATATGTCCTCCTGACATACATATTAACAAATGTTTATTCCCTAAAGTCAATAGGTATACTTTTAATATTTGGCCACAAGATGTCCCAGCTAAGTACTTCCTATTAGCATACAATAAGTACGCTGTAGGAAGTAATGTGTTGCTGCATTGTGACTAGGGAAGTGACGCAGGCATTACTGGATGCCTTGCGATCACGGTGGCCTAGAGAGGAGATTAATGAATTGGAATTGTTCCCATTCATAAACCTAACGATCGGCGGTGGTAAGCGGCAGAAATCGGTGAGCGGGAGGAAGCGCGGCAGCTCTATTTAAGAATGAACACTGTTTTTGAACTAAAAGAGTGTTCATTCTCAGCGGGCATGTATGGGTTGGCTCAGGGGACTTTTGTCTCCTGCAGCCAATTCCCCATTCACGATCATGGTCATCTGCCAGCACGATCGCCCGCACAGCTCCCCAAGCTGCAGGGATGTGACTATCGTGTCCCTGCAGCTGTAGTAGCTGTCACTGCGGACATGAGGCTCATGTCCCAGTGGCAGAAATGGTTAAAGTAAAACTTATGATATAATGATTTGTATGTGTAGTGTAGCTAAGAAATAAAACATTAGGAGTAGAGACATGAGTTTAATATTGTTTCCAGTTAAGAAACTCCAGTTGTTATCTATGCAAAAATAGTCAGAGAGCTCTGTCTTTTGAAGCTTGTTATCTCAACTGTCATTTACTGTATTTTCTTCTCATGTCCAGAGGACAGGTCAATAGTTCACTGGGCTGCTCTGTAAAATCATTTAAGGTGGCCATACATTAGCCAACCAACCAACCAATCGACCATCCAATTCGATTAATATAATCGAATTGGATGAAAATTGGTGCTGCCAAGTGCATGCCCAACCGACAGGAATTGGCCGCACGGTCGATCACACATGCTGCAAGATGTCGGGCCGAAGTTGGTTGGTCGGGTGTGCCGCCGCAATGTATAAATGTTTGCGGTGTGTGCATTTATACATTACCTGTCCGGTGTCGGCCTCCACGCGGTTGCCGTCCATCTCGCCGGGTTCTGCATACACATCGGCGGCGCATAGCGTCTGACGTCAGACGCTATGCGCCGCTAGCGTGTATTGTGGCTGTCACCCGGCGAGATGGACGGACACCAGGCGGAAGCTGCTACAGGACTGGTAATGTATAAATGTCCTACACTACATACATTTATACATTTTGGGGGTAGCGGCCGGGTGGACGCTGCGGGCTCAGCCAATTCCCTGATGATTTCATGCTGAAATCGGACGGGAATTGGCCTGTAGTGTATGGGCAGATTTGACTACAGACAAATTTATCTCTAATCAGATTCAATTAGAGATACATTTGTCTCTTGGTCGAATCTGCCCATAATCTTCATGTATGGCCACCTTTAGAATGCTGAGAAGTGTATAAACTGCAAATTTTAGAGAATGATGCAATGTTATAAAAAACACTATATAACTGAAAATAAAAATATGAGAATATTTTTTTGCTACTAATGTTCTAGTAATTATCTGTACTACACAACCAATTCATTATATCATAATTTTTTTTTCGCATCAGTGTCTCTTTACCTCCCACTGAATAGGTAAAGAGGGTCACCACATTGGATTGGTGGGCTGCAGGAGCGTCAAAAAATCTTCTGGACCATCCAAAGGCTCCTCATTACTGACGTATTTTTTAACTTATTACTTTTATACGTTTAAGGGATTAGGTAAAAGGGAACCTGAGAAGGGGCATTAAAAAGAAAATATACAAACCTGGGGTTTCCTCCAACCCTTGATCGATTCCTTGTCATCCTCCTCCGCCTTCTCATTCTTTAGTATTTGGCTCTGGAAAGTCCTCCAGTCCGGGGCAAACTGCGCAGGCGCACGCCTGTTGCCTGGAGCATTCTACGCCTGTGCAGTAGCCTGTGTAGTACCACTGCAAGGGTAAGAATGCTCCCAGCGACGGGAGCACGCAGCCAGACTGTGCCTGCGCCGACTGGACAACTTACCGGGGCCAGTTGCAGACGAACCAGGTGGCTACTGAGGACGATGAGGAATTGATAAGGCCTGAGGGGGCTGGAGGAATACCCAGGTACGTATATTTTATTTTTAAAGCGGAATATAACCCTGCATTTCAACTTAGCTCTAAAACATTATTTACAGTATATTATATGCAACCAGCATTTTTTTTTTACTAGACCAGCATTGGAAGGGTTACACAGAGCTTTAAAGTTGCTGGAGATTTCTGCAGACGCACCCGAAGCTGACATAGATTTTGCTTACATAAATGTATCTAAGTGTTGAATGTGACTTACTCTCTCTGACTGAGAAGGAGCTGGAGGACAGCCAAAGAGTGTGTAACAGTTCTCAATAGATACATTTAACTAAATAGAATGTAACAATCTGAACTTCTGTATATCTCTCAACGGAACTTTAAACCTCTGTGTTTAACCCTTCCAATGCTGGTCTAGTAAAAAAAAAAAATGCTTTTTGCATATAATATGCTGTAAATAATGTTTTAGAGCACATGTGTCGAACTCCAGGCCTGGAGGGCCAGATCCATGCCAGTGTTTAGGATGGACTGAGAAAGAGAGGAATGTGTTCTACCTGATGGACCACACCTTTCCTGATTCAGACCCATCAATTCATTTGAGCTGTATCAAAAATGTGTAGGATCGGCCCTCGTAGGATCGGTTTGACATACCTGTTTTAGAGCAAAGTTGAAATGCAGGGTTATAGTCCGCTTTAAGGCCCCATTTCAGGTACCCTTTAATGTCACATCGAAAATTGCAGTTAGTGGTAGGTTCTTTTCAGATAAAGGGTTAAAGAGACCCTATCTGGTGGTAAGGATGTATATCATACAACTTTTCTTTTAAACAATGCACATTACCTGGCAGTCCTGCTGATTCCCTGTCTCTGAAGCCATGTTCACAGCAGTGGTGAAACACAGCTGCAGGTGCATTGCAGTACAATGGAGTGTGACATGGTAATGCACCGCATGCAGTGTGTTACTGCAAAATGTGCGCGGTAACAGTTGCAGTGGAGCATGCTTTTCATTGCCTGTATACTACACTGTATGTGATAAAACGCATGGGCAAGTGCGGCACAGCTTTGCTGATCTCTTGTGTTGCGCTCTTGCTGTAACAGGGAATGCAACATAACGGGCACTATGAACTAAAACTTAATACATTATAATACTTTTATCCATTGACCCTGAACAATAATGCAGGTCAGAAGTTTTTGAATGAAGTTTGACTGGTTTAGCCGCATGCTTGTTTCATTTATGTAATTCAGACGCTACTGATGGCAAAGAGATCAGCAGGATTTCCAGGCAACTGGAATTGTTTAAAAGGAAATAAATATGGCAGCCTCCATATTCCTCTCAGTTCAGGTGTCCTGAAGCGGATCTGAACTCAGAACTTTCTCTCTGCCCTAAAAGATAAGCAACAGCAGAATAACCTTCAGGCTAGGTTCACAGTACGACGTTGCGTTGCAACAAAAAAGTAGTAACGCACATTAACTCTGCGTTACTGTTGTCTACAGCAGGTACAGTGAGGCATACAGGCAATTAATAGTATGATTCCCTGTAGCTTTTAACGTGTGTTTAGAAGTAATGCACTGCAGCAGTTCGTTACCATAACACGTTACAATGCAACACTAAAGTCACACTGTAAATGTCGCATATACTTCTCATTGCAGTGCAGTGAGGTTTTATAACGCCGCACTGCAACGTCCTACTGTGAACATAACCTTAAAGAAAAACATTTATTTGTTGCAGCTGATACGCTGATACAAATCCTGCAATAAATCTGTGTCTACTTCCTGTTTTAATGTAAGCAGACATAGGGTTAACATCCTATGTTTACCAACTAGCTCTCTCCCGAGGCAGCCAGCTGACACAGCTGAGAGATCAAATTACAACTTGTGATTAGTTACAGAGGATTTCTCTGTGTTTTCCTTCTGTCCTGTGCAGGAGTTTTTGCAAAGTGCAAATCGTAAGCAGGATCAAGATTTTCTCATGTTAAAAAATAATTTGGCTTAAACTGAAACCCATTTAACAGCCTCATTTGTAGCAGGAAATTGTGGTAGCTTGGATTTAGCCACTGTTGGCTCATGGTGCGTAATGGTAACTATGGTTTTCCCGAGTCGTCAGATATTCTTGCTCTGCCAAGTGGGCGGCCCACTGTAGTGGGTGAATAATGTAATTAACACGGGTCCACCAACAGCTGAGTGAATATAAAGTCCATTTAAATGGGGCAGAGGAAGAATGACACATTGTTATGCCTCCTTGTGGTGAATTCAGTCTGGGGTTAAAACCTTTTCCCATCTTGGCACGCATCTGCCCTTGTAATTGCCTCTGGGAAAGCAGATGACATAATAGCGCTGTGATAATGACACGCATTGTGGTAACGCCATAAAACGCGTTTAGGCTTTTGTTTCGTATAAACTGAGGCACAAAAAGTTGAAATCCAGGATTTTGTTTTATTTTCTCTCCAAGCACAGCAATAAAAACACCTTAAAAATGTAAAAATAGGAGCAAACTGCCGGTTCGCCAGAAAATGTATTATTATTTATACAACACAGGCATCTTCTGTGGCCCTGTACAGAGTACAAAACTGACGCACAACAGATACACACATAGTACTGTACAATTAGAACATCCAGCAAGTAAGTAAAACATACATACAGGCCCGGATTTACATCACAGAAGCCTATAGGCAGCGGCGGCTCCAGGAAAAATTTTTAGGGGGTGCTATGCAGGTGCTGGATCTTTTCTAGGGGTAGCTGTGAAAAAAATCAGAGGGAGTGGCCAAAACCAGAGTTGTGTGGTCAAAAAAGGGGTGTGTCTATGCACTGGAAAATGGGCGTGTATAGGTAAAAAAAAGTTGCCCCAGTATAGGTAGTATTGTTCCCCAGTATAAGTAGTATAGCTGCCCTAGTATAGGTAATATAGCTGCCCCAGCATAGGTAATATAGCTGCCCCAGTATGGGTAGTATAGCTGCCCCAGTATGGGTAGTATAGCTGCCACAGCATGGGTAGTATAGCTGCCCCAGCGTGGGTAGTATAGATGCCCCAGCGTGGGTAGTATAGCTGAACCAGTATAAGTAATATAGCTGCCCCAGCATGGGTAATATAGCTGCCCCAGTATGGGTAGTATAGCTGCCCCAGTATAGGTAATATCGCTGCCCCAGTATGGGTAGTATTGCTGCCCCAGTGTGGGTAGTATAGCTGCCCAAGCATAGGTAGTATAGCTGCCCCAGTATGGGTAGTATAGCTGCCCCAGTATGGGTAGTATAGCTGCCCCAGTATGGGTAGTATAGTTGCCCCAGTATGGGTAGTATAGCTGCCCGTGTGGGTAGTATAGCTGCCCCAGTGTGGGTAGTATAGCTGCCCCAGCATAGGTAGTATAGCTGCCCCAGCGTAGGTAGTATAGCTGCCCCAGCGTAGGTAGTATAGCTGCCCCAGCGTAGGTAGTATAGCTGCCCCAGCGTAGGTAGTATAGCTGCCCCAGTATAGGTAGTATAGCTGCCCCAGCGTAGGTAGAATAGCTGCCCCAGTGTAGGTAATATAGCTGCCTCAGCATAGGTAATATAGCTACCTCAGCATGAGTAGTACAGTCGCCCCATTGAAGGTAGTACAGCTGCCCCAGCATAGGTAGTACAGTTGCCCCAGCGAAGGTAGTACAGCTGCCCCAGCGTAGGTAGTACAGCTGACCCAGTGTAGGTAGTCCCAGTGTAGGTAGTATAGCTGCCCCAGTGTAGGTAAAACAGCTGCCCCAGTGTAGGTAGCCCCAGTGTAGGTAGTACAGCTGCCCCAGTGTAGGTAGTACAGCTGCCCCAGTGTAGGTAGTACAGCTGCCCCAGTGTAGGTAGTACAGCTGCCCCAGTGTAGGTAGTACAGCTGCCTCAGTGTAGGTAGTACAGCTGCCCCAGTGTAGGTAGTCCCAGTGTAGGTAGTACAGCTGCCCCAGCGTAGGTAGTACAGCTGACCCAGTGTAGGTAGTCCCAGTGTAGGTAGTATAGCTGTCCCAGTGTTGGTAGTACAGCTGTCCCAGTGTAGGTAGTCCCAGTGTAGGTAGTACAGCTGCCCCAGTGTAGGTAGTACAGCTGCCCCAGTGTAGGTAGTACAGCTGCCCCAGTGTAGGTAGTACAGCTGCCCCGGTGTAGGTAGTCCCAGTGTAGGTAGTACAGCTGCCCCAGTGTAGATAGTATTGCTGCCCCAGCCTGTTCCTCCCTCCGTTCCTGCGGCTGCTGCTGCTCTGTGCCTGTTCCCGCCGCTTCCTCTCCTGCGTCTTCTGTGCTTCTCCCCGCCTCCTCTCCCTCTGTAGTGCTGATGAGGTGAGGGGGAACCTCACTAGGAAGGTGTTAGTGAAGGGTGGAGCAAGTTGCAGGCATCCGGGATGCCCTGGGAATGGAAAAAAGAAATAGAGCGACGCTGTGCCCAGAAAAACATCCCATTGGCTTACATTGATTGACAGCATCAGGAGCCAATGAAAGCGGCTTCTGACCTGCTTGCACAGCTCTGCCGTCATAGGAAAGGCAGCGAGAGGGAACCACGGCAGGGACAGAGCGGCATGACTGGCTGGATCGGCGGATTATTGTGGCGATACGTCGGTAAGCGTAGCTTTACTGTACCAGCAGTCTCTGGTCCTTAAAGGGGCAGAGACTGGTGGTACGGAAGTAGTTAAAGGACCACATCACAAATTTTTTAAAAATACGTACATATATGATGTACTTTTGTCCCAAAGTAAATTGCACTATAATTTACATTTCCCTATGTCAGCTGGATAGCGTACCGGTAAGAATGCTGGTAAGAATGCTGCTTTTGATGTAGGATTTGAGCCTTTGACCAGGGTTCGAATTCTGGCTGAAGCCGGTAAGTATAACAGTAAGGAGTCTTTGGGCAAGGCTTCCTAATGTTCCTGGTGGAGCTTGCTCTAAGTGGTTGCAACCCTAAAGAGCTTTGAGCCCGCCAGGAGAAACGCTCGCCCGCCAGGAGAAATAAATGTTCTTAGTCTTGTCTATGTCACTGTCACTTACGCTAGGTAGTAAAAATCTGACAGGTTTTAGACTAGTCCATCTCCTCATGGAGGATTCTCAATATTTTCTTTATTATTTACAAAAGCTCTCCCAGAAAAATGATATATAGAAAGATGCCGGCTGGCCGGCCTTCCTGCTAATTTGCACACTTTGCAAAGGCATATAACTATGGTAATAGGAAGCTGAGGCACGCTGCTGTTGGGGAAGCGTTACTAGGATGCTGGGGCACGCTGATATTGGAGAGGGGTTACTAGGAAGCTAAGGCACACTGCTGTTGGAAAGGGGTTACTAAGAAAGTGGGGTACGCTGCTGTTGGGTAGGGGTTACTAGGAAGCTGGGGCACGCTGCTGTTGGGGAGGGGTCAGTAGGAAGCTGGAGCCCGCTGCTGTTGGGTAGGGATTACTAGGAGGCTGGGGCACGCTGCTGTTGGGTAGGGGTTACTAGGAAGCTGGGGCACGCTGCTGTTGGGGAGGGGTCAGTAGGAAGCTGGGGCCCGCTGCTGTTGGGTAGGGATTACTAGGAGGCTGGGGCACGCTGCTGTTGGGGAGGGGTCAGTAGGAAGCTGGGTCCCACTGCTGTTGGGTAGGGATTACTAGGAGGCTGGGGCACGCTGCTGTTGGGGAGGGGTCAGTAGGAAGCTGGAGCCCGCTGCTGTTGGGTAGGGATTACTAGGAGGCTGGGGCACGCTGCTGTTGGGTAGCAGTTACTAGGAGGCTGGGGAACGCTGCTGCTGGGTAGGGGTTACTAGGAAGCTGGGGCCCACTGCTGTTGGAAAACTAGAGGAAAAGTGGAGGAGCAATGTGCACAGAAAGCAGTCCTTACTTTTTATACAGTGGAAACTGAAACTTGGGCATATACAGTATGTTGCTCCAAGTTTTGTTTTTTGCACCTGACTTGAAATATATGCTGCAATCTAATGGAACAGAGTCAGCTCTGCAATATCCCTTGCCACCCCCTGCTTTACAGCCGCTAAATATCAGCTTTCACTGGAGCCACCATGTCGTCATACTAATGGGTTTTCTCCGTCCCCCTAACCCTTATAGCAGTGATGGCTAAACTTGGTACTCCAGCTGTGACAAAACTACAAATCCCATCATGCCTCTGCCTCCCCGAGCTATGCTTAGAGCTGTCAAAGTATTGCAATGCTTTATGGGACTTGTAGTTCCACCACAGCTGGAGTGCCAAGGTTAGCCATCACTGCCCTATAGGATCCCCAAAATCTTATAAAAGGGACTTCAAGACCCACTAGAGCAGGCATGGGCAAACTTGGCCCTCCAGCTGTTAAGGAACTACAAGTCCCACAATGCATTTGCCTTTAGGAGTCATAACTGTGGCTGTAAGACTCCTGCAATGCATTGTGGGACTTGTACTTCCTTAACAGCTGGAGGGCCAAGTTTGCCCATGCCTGCACTAGAGCATTCTCATATTTGTTCCCAAGCTCTCACTATAGGATCCTGACTGCTAAGAAGAAAATATATCCAGCTTTCTAGACTATCCGATAAGCCACCTTACCTCCCTTTTTTCCCTCTGCAAGACATTTAAATGTGCTATGGCTGCCTTTTTACTAGCTTTTGATGGGTGCTGGTTTAGATCACTAGCCCTGTCCTTGCCATCCACCTATCCTTGAGTCCTACCCTCCTTCACTATCAAACCGTCCTGTCCTTCAGCATGCTGCTGTAAGCTGCGTTTTCTATCTTGGCTGCTTCTGGCTAGGAAGATGTTGTCATCCTGCACATGCTCAGTTTCCTGTTAGGGCGAATTCTGCAGTAGCCATCTTGGATGTGGGCAGACGTTTTGCTGGGCATCATTACTTCTGGGATGCTCTACACCAGGGGAGGACTGGGACCTTTTGGCCTGGGGGGACAACACAAACTAGAGGCCCATTTCACGGCATCCCCAGCCCAAAGCCATATCTTTCTTGTGTGCAAATCTTCAAATTGTGATGACTAACACACACACACACACACACACACACACACACACACACACACACACACACACACACACACACACACACACACACACACACACACACACACACACACACACACACACACACACACACACACACACACACACACACACACACACACACACACACACACACACACACACACACACACACACACACACACACACACACACACACACACACACACACACACACACACACACACACACTGTACCTGATGCCTAACCCCATTTCTCTGCACAATCTACCTGTCTGTGTCTGATGCCTAACCTTAAAGGAGTTATCAGGCTTTTTTTAATTTTTTTTCATGAAAATAAGTGCTACTTACCCAGGGCTCGTCCAGCCCTAAGCTCCCAGCATGTCCCTTGCCGCAGCTCTGCAGTCAGCTGTTCGCTGCCGCTGCCTCCCAGCCCCCGGCGATGACGTCAGGCTGACTGTGCCTGTGCGAGCGGCGCTGTCAATCACCGCCACATGGACCAGAGCGTACTGTGCAGACGAAGAACTACTGTGCCTGCGCAGTACACTCCGGTCCACGTGGCGGTGATTGACAGTGCTGCTCGCACAGGCGCAGTACAGGCCGACATCCAGGTCGGACTGGTGCCATCGCCGGGGACTGGGAGGCAGCGGCAGCGAATGGCTGACTGCAGAGCTGCAGCGAGGGACATGCTGGGAGCGTGGGGCTAGAGGAAGCCCCGGGTAAGTAGCCCTTATTTCATTAAAAATGCCTGATAACTCCTTTAAACAACACCCCCCCCCACACACACACACAAACCAACCTACCTGGTGATGCCTAACCCCACTCCTGCCCACCCACCATACAAACTACTTGTCTGACACCTACCCCCCCCTCCCCCCCCCTCCAACTACCTGTTTGACAGTGCCTAACTGCCTGCCTCCCCCCTCCCCTGCTGCTAATCACACCACAAGAAGAAAAGGCAGGCAGGCAGCAAAGTGTGAGTAACTCAGTGACAAGAAGGGAGAAGAAGTACAGAAACAAAATTTATAAAAACCACCTTCTCCTCTGGCAACCTGGACCCGACCTCCTCTATCCTCCTGTCTCCTCAGTCCTACACCTCCTCCTCCTCCACAGCAGCAAGCAGCTATAGGTGGCATCTCCGACTCCCAGCCCCCAGAGTGTCCGACTCCTCCAGCCAGGACAGCCAGCCACTCGTAGCTGCAGCTCCAGGCCCCCAGCCCCCCCCCAACACAGAAAGCTGAAGAGTGAGACAGCTCACTCCGATGACACCGCAGGCACAGCAGCACGTTGCGGGCGGCAATGGCAAGCAGGGTCAACCCACCGGGCCGGAGAGGACCTAAGCTATTTGTGTCCTTGTGCCACTCACATCCACCGCAGGCGCAGCCACGCACAAGGGCACACCACAGCCGGCCGCCTCAGCCCCTTCTCTGATTGGATACTTCAACTTGCCGGGAAATATCGCGCGAGGTTGCGATCCCCACTGCAAACCTGTCACCTGTGGTATGTCTGCAGCCGCTGCGTATAGCAGCGGCTGGCCCTAATTACTTAAGATTCGGGCGGCCCAGGAGGCAATTGCCCCCCGTCCCCCTGAGCCAGTCCTCCCCTGCTCTACACATGCAAATAAAGGGGCAGTTCTCTCTTGCCAACTGAGTTCATTCTGTGCTGGCTGTTCATGAGACTGGTTGAGCTGCGTTTCCTCCTTGAGCTCTCTCCCTATTTATTTTAAAGGAGGTTGTATCAGCCAAACATTTAAAAAAATGCTTAAAATAGTGCCCCAAAAATATATGTACCCCCCCTTTTTAAATAGGTCCTTATATGTCTCCTAATTTTTAGATGTTTTACCTGGTCTGTGTGCTGAACTGTGCTGTGCCAAAACTATTGTGGGAAGTATTTTTTTAACCTACAATACTCAAGCTTTTCTCAAAATGCAAATAACAGAACCTTCCCATTTCAGATAAGATAAGGACACTGACCAGAAGTTCATTGTATCCTCTCCCTTTGAATAGTTTACACAGTTATCTAAGCCTGTTATCTAGGTGATGTTTGCTGAGGGAGGGAAAGTAAAATAAGCAGTAAATTAAAACTTCACACTGAGCTGGATTTAGAAAAGGGTAGAAGTGATGTCATTTTTGGCATCAAAGAGGAACAGTAAATATGGAAACCAGCATAAATATTATTTTCTTTTTTTCATATCAAATTTATTTTAAATCAGACAGTGAACACTACAAACAGGCTAGGTAAGCTAAATAAAGAATTTCTTATTGGATGATGTCCTTTAATTTTTTCAGTAAATATTGAGTTTCTGTGAGAAAACGCTGAAAAGCCGCCGCGTCTGCTGAAAGCAAGGCGGCTGATTCCGCGTCCAACGCGGCGGTTTGCACGCATAGGCACACGTCTGGTAGTGTGGCAGAACGCAGAAAAGCCGCCGCATGTTCTAATAGCAAAGCGTCTGTTTCCGCGTCCAAGGTGGCAGTTTGTACACAGCAGCGTGCCTTTGGAGTGGCTGGGTCTGTTAGTCCACATTATGGATGAAGAGCTACGTGCGCGCGGGCCAGAAGTCAGGACCTTTATACCAGCAGGGGAAGTGTCAGCTGATCAGGACGATCAGCTGATTCCTGCTGGACTCATGATTGGCTGAGTGGCTCGGGCGGGGCAGCAGAGTTCAGCTACTATATATTCTGCTTGCTTGTCAGTTGCTGGTTGTCTGCCATTGCAAACACTTTGTGGAAGCATTCAGATCATAGTCAGATCCTTACAGTGTGTTTGAACCAGGAGGACTTGGGAATTCACACTGAGCCAGATTACCTTGTACTGTTTATTTGTTAGACCAGTTCCAGGGTGTTGAGATCAAGGCCCTCACACCCCAGACTAGGAATACTGTGTATCTTCTGTGTATTCTCTAGCATAGTTCCAGGGTGTTGAGATCAAGGCCCTCACACCCAAGACTAGGGAACTGTATTGTCTTTGTGTTATATTCCAGACTAGTTCCAGGGTGTTGACGATCACGGACCTCACACTCAAGACTAGGGAACTGTATTGTCTTTGTGTTATATTCCAGACTAGTTCCAGGGTGTTGACGATCATGGACCTCACACCCAAGACTAGGGAATTGTATTATCATTTATGTTATATTCCAGACTAGTTCCAGGGTGTTGACGATCACGGACCATACACCCAAGACTAGGGAACTGTATTGTCTTTGTGTTATATTCCAGACTAGTTCCAGGGTGTTGACGATCACGGACCTCACACCCAAGACTAGGGAATTGTATTATCATTTATGTTATATTCCAGACTAGTTCCAGGGTGTTGACGATCACGGACCTCACACCCAAGACTAGGGAATTGTATTATCATTTATGTTATGCTCCAGACCTCACACCCAGACTTGGATTGTGCTATTTCTGTACTACGTTAGCCCAGTCCAGGGCAATACCTTTCATATTAGCTGCAGGACTTCCTGCAACCCAGCCTCGGTCCCTCGCCCAGGGGTCCACAGGCTACAGGAATATCACCCACAGTCAGGGGTGAATTCCTCAGGAGTCTTAGGCCGCCAGCTCCTCTGGTGGTCTCCAATCAGAGTTGTTACTGTTGCACCAAACATTCTCACTATTCTGGTATCCAGAGGTTAGCAATACATCTGTATTATCGCTGATTCTGCAAATCATCGATAATCAGGCGTATATCTGCATTCTTGGTGGTACTGCAGATCGCCAAGAATCAGATTCTCTCTGCGTGCTGACACCAATCGTTACAGTTTCATCCCACTTTAAAGTGACTCTGTAACAAAAATTACAAAGTTTTTTCTACCATTCTACAAGTTCCTAAACCTATTCTAATCTGTTCTGGCTCACTGCAGCACTTTGTACTATCACGGTCTCTGTAATAAATCAATGTATCTTTCCCCTGTCAGACTTGTTGGCCTGTGTCTGGAAGGCTGCCAACCAGTGCTGGGCCGAAATTACGCATGAGCGTAATTACGCATTGTAATTCAATGTAAATTTACGCGTAAGCGTTACGCGTAACTTACGGTCTTACGCGTAATTATTTACGCGTAAGACTGTAAGTGGTATCGTAATTACATTGTCTACTGTAATTGCTAGGCATGCGTAATTTTACGAACACTTACGCGTAATTTTACGCGTAATTACTAACGTAAAATGTCCCATTTTCTAAGAGTAGCCAATCAGTCAACATCCTAAGCAACCAATAGTATCTTCTCCCGCCCTTCAGTATAAGCGTACGTTTTGATGCATACGAATGATATGTACGCAATAACTGTCACATTGACGGCTATTGCGTACATATTGTCCGCATGCGTCAAAAAATACGCATTAATGGGTATTACGGCACTACGCGTAACACGTAGTGTAAGCGCCTTCATTACGGTATCCTTACGCGTAATTGCGTAAGTTTACGCGTAATTACAGTGATGTACCGTAGTTAATTTCCTACGCCGTAACCGTAATTGCGTAATGCATAATAGCGTTAAATTACGCGTAATGATCCGTAAGCGTAGATTTTTCCATTACGACCAGCACTGCTGCCAACTCTTCCGTGCTGGTCTGTTCCTCTATGCACACTCCAGTGTGTGTTTTATTTACATAAGCCAGCAGCTTCTCTGCTATCTTATCAGTGATAGAAGAGAGCTGGATAAAAATCCTCCTCTGTTAGGCTGTGAAAGTAGCTGGCTGACACATACTGAGGAATTACAAACACAGGCAGAGCTGTCTGCAGGAAGCCTGTAATGTTCAGTGCATGAGAGAAGAAGGGGACAGAAGGTAAACACACAAATGATCTTTTGAGATTCAAAAGGAAAGCTGCATACAGCCTGCTTGTGTATGGATGTATTTTCTATGTGTGGACATATTGTACATCAATCTACTTCCTGTTTTGGTGGCCATTTTGTTTGTTTATAAACAAACTATTTAAAACTGTTTTTGACTACTTTTAATGCGGCGGGGAGCGGCAAAATTGTGACAGAGGGGAATAGGAGATGTCCCCTAACACACTGGTATGTTTACTTTTGTGCGCTTTTTAACAATACAGATTCTCTTTAAAGCTACAGTACAAGTACAGTGTCTTACGTTTTAATTACCTGATCTATGCTTCTTAAGTGGAAGGTCTGATATTTTTTTTCTTATACTCTACCTGTTGTTTTTCAGTGGAAAGTGTGGATGTGCAGGAGGAAGAGGACCTTTTCTCCAGACCCTCTGGGTATATATTTTTGTATATTACTAAAAAAACAAACAGAAAAAGGCTTACAGTAGGCTATAACAATTGTCATTATATTCCAGTCATTATATTCCACGTAGGAAGAGAGACGTCATCACAGGAGAAAGATCTCCCTCATCTTTAACCACTTAAAGAAAAACTCCAACTAAGAACTTAACTTTATCCCAATCAGGAGCTGATACCCCCTTTTACATGAGAAATCTATTGCTTTTCACATACAGACCATCAGGGGGCGCTGTATGACTGATATTGTGGTGAAACCCCTCCCACAAGAAGCTCTGAGGACCGCGGTACTTTTGACAGTTTGCCACAATGTAACAAGGTTCACAGACAGGAAATAGCTGTTTACAGCTGTCTGTAACAGCCAAAACAGCTAGCAGCAGCTACATAACCTGCCCACAGTAAAAATGTCACCATGTAATAAATGTCAGAATGTAAATCGAGGAGAGGAAAGATTTTACAATGAGCAAACACTGACTAAATCATTTATACATAATTATTGTAAAAATGAAGCACTTTTTTTTTATTACAGAATCAGAATCATAATTCGTTTATTTCGCCAAGCACGGTTGGGTCGTGCCCGGAATTGGATTTGACACATTTATAGGCACAGAAAGAGTTATACAACAGACAAGAGTAGTACAACAGAGCAAGAGTAATACAACAGGACATGAGAATACACATTATCGTTTGACATAGAGCATTTCGGGTCAAGCAGGGACAGCAGCGTGTGACAGCAGATAACTCTAGCATGACCTAAGCAAGGCAGATAACAAAGCAGCCGCAGTCGAGGTCAGATGTTAGTCTGGAGACGGACACAGGGGGGTCAGTAGAACGGGCAGAGTTCAAGAGTCTGATGGCAGTGGGGAAAAAGTGTTCATACGCCTAGTGGTTTTTGCAGGGATGGACCGGAACCTCCGACCTAGTTTGAGTCGCCTGAAAAAAAACGTGACCAGGGTGCGAGTGGTCACCCACAATTTTCATTTCTCTGCTACGCAGTCTGGTGTTGTAGATGTGATCAAGAGGGGGAAGAGGTTTCCCAATGATCCTCTCCGCTGAGCTGATCACCCTCTGAAGTTTGTATCTGTCACTGGTGGTGCAGCCAGCGAACCAGACCAGGATGGATGAGCAGAGGACTGACTCGATCGTCGTAGAGTAGAAGGACCTCAGAAGTTCTTGGGCCATACCAAACTTTTGTAGTTGGCGAAGAAAGAAGAGTCTTTGCTGAGCCTTCTTCTGAGTTGCGGTGGTATTTGCCCTCCAGGTCAGATCGTGAGAGATGGTTGTACCCAGAAGGCGGATGCTGGGAACCCTAGCGACTTCGGTATCCTTGGTGTGCATAGGGGGGGGGTTACTGGCATACTTCCTGAAATCAATGACCATCTCCACGGTTTTGGCTTTGTTGAGAACCAGCCTATTCTCTCTACACCAATTGCAGACTCTGTCAACCTCCTGGCGGTAGGCCTGCTCGTCATTCTCACTAACAATGCCACTATTTTCACTGGAGTTCCTCTTTAAAGAGACTCTGTAACAAAAATTTCACACTGTTTTCTTCCATCCTACAAGTTCCTAAACCTGCTCTAATGTGCTCTGGCTTACTGCAGCACTTTCTACTATCACCGTCTCTGTAATAAATCAGCTTATCTTTCCCCTGTCGGACTTGTCGCCCTATGTCCGGAAGGCTGCCAACTTCAGTGTTGTTGATCTGTTATGCACCCCCCCCCCAGGCCCACTCTATGCACACTCCCGCGTGTGTGTGTGTTATTTACATTAGCCAGCTTTTCTCTGCTCTCTTATCTTTTACAAGCTGGATAAAGCCTCCTCTGTTGTGAAAGGAGTCACATACTGAGGAATTACAAACACCGGGCAGAGCTGTTCGCAGGAAGAAACAATCAGCTTGTAACTCTTCAGTGGGTGAGAGCTGCAGGGGGAAAGAAACACACAAATTATCTCTTGAGATTTAAAAGGAAGGCTGTATACAGCCTGCTTGTGTATGGATGTATTTTCTATGTGTGGACATACTGTACATCAACCTACTTCCTGTTTTGGTGGCCATTTTGTTTGTTTACAAACAAAATTTTTAGAACTGTTTTTGACTACTTTTAATGCGGCGTGGAGCGGCGAAATTGTGACAGAGGGGAATAGGAGATGTCCCCTAACGCACTGGTATGTTTACTTTTGTGCGATTTTAACAATACAGATTCTCTTTAAGTACCAGCAGTCTCTGCCCCCATAAAGGGAAGGTCCAGGGAAATGAAAGATCAAAAATCTACTTACCCCTGGCTTCCTCCAGCCCCTGGCAGCCGTCCTGTGCCCTCGCCGCAGCTCAGGTGGCTCTCGGTCTCCTCCGGTGCAGATGCCGACCTCGCCGACCTGGTTAGCGGCCTTGTTTTTAAACACTGCCTAAAACTGGCGATTAAAAGCCAGGATCGCGGCGGGGAGTGGTGGAAACGGCAAAGAGGGATCCAGGAGATCACAGTGACTTGATTGGTATGTTTTTTTATTGTACAAATTAGACAGTACAGATTCTCTTTAAGACATACATGCCAAATCTGTACCTCAGAGCCATTAAATTTGGCGCTCAAAAGGTTTCACCACTTTTCATTATGTTTGGCCCACTCAAGACCACAAGGGGACGCTATATTGAAGGTGATGACCTGGAAAACTGGGGAAGCCAATCGGGGGAGGTATAGGGGAAGCACTAAACACTAGGGAGCTGTATGGGGAGGGTGGGGTCTACTAGACACCATGGAACTGTATAGGGGAGGGAGGAGGACCACTAGAAACCAGGGAACTGTATAGGAGTTGAAGAGGGGCAATTAGACACCAGGGAACTTTATAAGGTGGCCAGTAGACATTGAGGTTGGCTGATGACTGTTCAAATGTTCAATTTTGGCCCACTTTGTATATGAGTTTGACACCCCTGCATTAAGAGAAAAAGAGTCTTACTTCTTGCCTGTCCCTCGCTTGGTGGTCACATTATTATCCTGGCTTGTCTAACATGTCACCCTTTCCATGCAGGATTCAGTGACATGAATGCAGGTTTAAAAAAGATCTATCTCTCTACAGGAGGTTTATGCAATCCTGCTATGGCCCTAACTACTCTGGCAAAGGCTATTGGAAGCTGGATTTAGAAATTGGAAGATGCTATAAAAGGATCATGATCTTAAATTTAAGGACATTTAAATTAAGTCCTAATCACAATTGGTAGAACTTCCTACAGCCCCCCTCTTCTAGTTAGATAGCCAGATAATACTCCAGTATTAGGAAGCTCTCCCTCCCCATGTTAGATAGCCAGATAAGCTCCCAGTATTAGACAGCCCCCCTCCCAAAGTTAGATTGCCAAATGAGCCCCCGGGCACTACCCCCTCATTAAGTTAGCCAGATGAGGCCCCCCCCAGTATTAAGCAGCCTCCCTTACCAAGTTAGATAACCATATAAATCCCCAAAACTAGGCAGCCCTCCTCCCCACATTAGCCAGATGAGCCCCCAGTATTAGACACCCCCCCTCCTCCCCACGTTAGATAGCCATATAAACCCCCAGTATTTGGCCGCTCACCTCTTCAAGATAGATAGCCAAATGAGCTCACAGTACTAGGTAAGCTCCCTCCCCAAGTTTAGATAGCCAAGTCAGCATAGTTCTAGGCAGCTCCCTAGACTGAGCAGCCCCCCCCCCCCCCCCCACCACCCCTCAAGATGCAGAGTGGCAAGCAGAGCCTGTAGTGCTGCCTACTCACCTAACCGTGCTGGCTTGCAGCATCTCCTCTTGTCTCCCTCTAGTGACTCACAGAATCAGAGATGCCTCTGGAAGGAGACAGAAGGAAGATGCTGCCTGCGAGCCTGTGAGATGGATGAGTTCTCAGCATGGTGAGATGAGTAGGCAGCATTATACAGGCTCCACTCGCAAATCTGCATCGGCCGGATGAAGGGGGCAACGCGCGCCCTGAGGGATGTGCACCCAGAGGCCAGTGCCTTCCCTGCCTCGATGACTCATATTGTCAGGGACAGAAGAACAAAGTTATTTTGTTTGAGACAAAACTTTAAAGTTTATCAGGGATTTTAGTACATACATCTAAAGCAAACTCCCGCAACAGTTTATCTGGTAGCAAAATTCAATACTGTACAAAACAGTATATCTCTTCCTCTGGAAAAAAAAAACCGCTCTAAAGTACAGGGAATCAGTCTTTCTAAAGAACACCCCCCCCCCCCCCCTTCAAACAAGCAAGAGAATGGCTGCATCTATTAGTGACAATGGGCTCTATTCACAAAACTTCTCAAACATGACTTATTTTTATCACCTATTTAATAAAAATAACCTCTCAGCACATTTACAAGCAAAATAAACACTCAAAGTAAGTTGTTCCTGATTCACTTCATTTCAATATTACTTTTTTTACCTTAATTATATTATACTAGTAAAAAGGCCCGCCCGTCTAAAAACGGGCGTTAGGACACAGCCGCTACCCCCCGCAATGCACGCACACATGCGTCCCGCTTGCTCGTTCCCCACCACTGTCTGATGTATATGCACACAGGGAGCTGCTTGCTTGGCAGTTGGAAAAAGATGTTATTTCCCACAATGCAATGAGAACCTCTGTGAGCCACACAGCAAACTGTCAGATCCGGCCCTGTGTCCTAACTGCCCTGGCTGTGCACATGCTCAGTACAAAAAAAGCCAGGGACACACAACCATTCAGTTTATGACGCAGGGACACTTGCATTTTATTGCATAGGATTTTTGCTCTTTGGAAGCTTAAAAAAGTAACATAGATAAGGTGAAAACAGAGGAATACAGGTGAAAAAGCTTTGTGAATAGAGCCCATTGTCCTCAACAATTCCATAAATCAAGTAGAGAAGGTGAGACATAAGGCCTCTGCATAAGAACTTTCTGTCCCAATGGGATCACAGATCAATGCATCAGATCATAAAGATATCTCAACAAACACTCACTTCTTTAGTGGCTTTAAGACAAGAACCCTTTGAACTGTCAAGCAACTTGGATCATTGTTACCGTAGCTGCGAGTAGAGATGTAGCGAACGGTTCCAGGCGAACATTGGGGGTTCGCGTTCGCCAGGCGAACTTTTCCGGAAGTTCGATTCGCCCCATAATGCACTATGAGGGTCAACTTTGACCCTCTGCATCACAGTCAGCAGGCACATTGTAGCCATTCAGGCTACACTAAGCCCTGGAGCCCCACCCCCCCTTATATAAGGCAGCCTCCGGCGGCCATTACAGTCACTCGTCTGCCTGCTATTAGACAGACTAGGGAGAGCTGCTGCAGACTTGTTCTTCTAGGGACAGATTAGTTAGGTTCTTGGCTGCTTAGCTTTCTCCTGGCTGATTGTTATTGCTTTTTTAGCACCCCTCAATAGCTCTTGTCAGAGCTCATCCTGTACTTTTTTTCTTTTCTTTCTGTGTGTCAAACTGACACTTTTGTTGCATGCACAGCCTTGCTAATTTATAGTGTGTGTGCCACTGCCAGCAGCCCAGCACATTCAGTGACTACCTGTGTGTGTGACAGGGAGCTGCACATTGTACTACCCAGTACTGCATATACCCCAGTACCTGTTGTGTTTACTTAACCCACCTCATCACTGTATATACCTAGCTTTGTGTTGAGTGAATCCAGCTCACTGCATCCTACTACTACCTGTTGTGTTTACTTAACCCACCTCATCACTGCACATAACTACCTGTAGTGTTGAGTGAACCCAGCTCACTGCATATACCTACTACCTGTTGTGTTGAGTGAACCCAGCTCACTGCATATACCTACTACCTGTTGTGTTGAGTGAACCCAGCTCACTGCATATACCTACTACCTGCTGTGTTTACTTAACCCACCTCATCACTGCACATAACTACCTGTTGTGTTGAGTGAACCCAGCTCACTGCATATACCTACTACCTGTTGTGTTTACTTAACCCACCTCATCACTGCACATAACTACCTGTAGTGTTGAGTGAACCCAGCTCACTGCATATACCTACTACCTGTTGTGTTGAATGAACCCAGCTCACTGCATATACCTACTACCTGTTGTGTTTACTTAACCCACCTCATCACTGCATATACCTAGCTTTGTGTTGAGTGAACCCAGCTCACTGCATCCTACTGCTACCTGTTGTGTTTACTTAACCCACCTCATCACTGCACATAACTACCTGTAGTGTTGAGTGAACCCAGCTCACTGCATATACCTACTACCTGTTGTGTTGAGTGAACCCAGCTAACTGCATATACCTACTACCTGTTGTGTTGCGTGAACCCAGCTCACTGCATATACCTACTACCTGTAGTGTTGAGTGAACCCAGCTCACTGCATATACCTACTACCTGCTGTGTTGAGTGAACCCAGCTCACTGCATATACCTACTACCTGTTGTGTTGATTGAACCCAGCTCACTGCATATACCCACTACCTGTTGTGTTGAGTGAACCCAGCTCACTGCATATACCTACTACCTGTTGTGTTTACTTAACCCACCTCATCACTGCACATAACTACCTGTTGTGTTGAGTGAACCCAGCTCACTGCATATACCTACTACCTGTTGTGTTTACTTAACCCACCTCATCACTGCATATACCTAGCTTTGTGTTGAGTGAATCCAGCTCACTGCATCCTACTACTACCTGTTGTGTTTACTTAACCCACCTCATCACTGCACATAACTACCTGTAGTGTTGAGTAAACCCAGCTCACTGCATATACCTACTACCTGTTGTGTTGAGTGAACCCAGCTCACTGCATATACCTACTACTTGTTGTGTTGAGTGAACCCAGCTCACTGCATATACCTACTACCTGTTGTGTTGAGTGAACCCAGCTCACTGCATATACCTACTACCTGTTGCGTTTACTTAACCCACCTCATCAGTGCACATAAATACCTGTTGTGTTGAGTAAACCCAGCTCACTGCATATACCTAGCATCCCCCCGAGATGGACAAAATGGACAAACCAGGTAGAGGAAGAGGTAGAGGCAGACCCAGAGGAAGGCCACCAGGCACCGGCAGGTCTGTGCGAGGTGGTGTTGCTGTGATTTCGTGTGGACCTGCCCCAAAATACAGTGCTCAGAAGAAGGCACGTGCCATCACTTCCCAAAATCGTGAGGAGGTGATTGAGTATTTAACACAGAACACCTCATCTCCCGCAGCCACCAGCGCTACAACAAGCACCACATCCGCTGCATTTGACACTTCGCAGGAGTTATTTGGTGGTGGTGGTGGTGAAATCACTGATTCACAACCACTACTGCAACAACAAGAAGAAGGCGCAGGTACACCACCTCCTACGTCTGAGTTAGGTGACGATAGTATGGACGTAACGTGTGTGGATGATGGACCACCTGAAGTTGGTGCAGCTGAGGAGGTTTCTGAGGAAAGCGCAGCTGGCCAGGAGGATTATGATGACGATTATACGGATACCACATATGTTCCCGGTAGAGGAGATGACCAGGGGGACAGTTCAGAGGAGGATTCAGAGAGGACTAGGAGGAGACGACTACATGATAGAAGCAGAGGGAGCTCGTCCTCAGAAACAGCTGGGGGCAGTGTCCGGCGCCATGTATCGCCAGCTATGGCCAGACAGCCAACATGCCCTTCAACGTCAGCTGCTGATGCCACCGTAGCGCCATCAGCCCAGGGGGGCTCAGCGGTTTGGAAATTTTTTACCGTGTGTGTCTCAGATCGGAGCAAAGCCATCTGTTGTCTCTGCCAGCAAAAATTGAGCCGTGGAAAGGACAATTCTCACGTAGGGACAAGTGCTTTACGAAGGCACCTGGAGAGAAGGCACAAACAGCTATGGCAAGAACACCTGAGGAAAAGCAGCACCCCTCAAAAGACAAGCCGCGGAGAACAACCGCGGCAGCCGTCACAGGGGGCTTCTGCTGCTCCATGTTCCCATGGTATTGTTCGTGGCTGGGGGGAGGAAGAATGGATACACTTTTAAACAATTTAAAAATACAACCATCTAAACTTTCAAACAATTTAAAAATACAACCATCTATCATTTTCAAAAAATTTAAAAAAAGGGCAAAAAAACTTGCCCTCCGTAAAACATTCTTGGCAAATGCTTTCGACTTGGTTTGTCTTCCGCTGGCTGAAGGGTCCATCTGACCATAGATGCCTGGTCTACAAAGCACGGTCAGGGCAGCTACAGCATGGGTCTCAGCAGGCTCCCACTTCGGGCCGGAATCCAACCTTCATTCCCCGCGGTGACAATGGCAGACTTGCCCTCCATAACGGATTCCCGTTAAAGGATTTAAAGTTAATTCATTTCAAATACACAGCAGGGCCTCAAAAGTCCGCCTCCTGTATTGTTATTTTTGGTCACTACCTCGGGGCGGGCGTGCATGCCTGCCTGCTGCCCTCCTTGGATGTGTAGTGGTAGCCGTTTCTCAGGCTTCACACCGGATTCCATCCCTCATTCCCCGGCCATTACCCGGGGTCACAAATGGCAGACTTGCCCGCCTCCATATGATTCTCGTGAAAGGAATGTGGTGTCATCTTTGCCCGCCATAACTGGTTCTCGTTAAAGGATTTAAAGTACATTCATTTCAAATACACAGCAGGGCCTCGAAAGTCCTCCTCCTGTATTGTTATTTTTGGTCACTACCTCGGGGCGGGCGGGCGTGCATGCCTGCCCGCTGCCCTCCTTGGATGTGTAGTGGTAGTCGTTGCTCAGGCTCCACACCGGATTCAAACCCCTCATTCCCCGGCCATTACCCGGGGTCACAATGGCAGACTTGCCTGCCTCCACAGGATTCTCATTGTAGCGGTACTGAACAAGTACACAGCAAGTAGAAAATATAATTTAAAAACAAAAGGTAAGCTTTTTAACAATGCCATGGAAAGTTGAGAAGGAAGTCACACATTACCTGACATCACTGAGTGAGGAAGAGCAATCTCGCCATGTTGCGCAGTAGTCCAGCATGGCCGTCACTACACAAACAGCTGTTTGCGGTGCGTTACACAGTGAGTTTGGTGTGTCAGTGTGAAGTAGTACTCTAATTACACTCCCTGATTGATGTATACACATGCAAGATGTTTGAAAGCACGTTAGGCCTGCAATTTAGCATTCAATGTGATTTCTGCCCTTAAAACGCTGCTTTGCGTCACATCCAGATTTTCCCCGGGACTTTGGGCATGTATCCCACTCCGCCATGCCCCCCTCCAGGTGTTAGACCCCTTGAAACATCTTTTCCATCACTTTTGTGGCCAGCATAATTTTTTCTATTTTTCAAAGTTCGCCTCCCCATTGAAGTCTATTGCGGTTCGCGAACTTTTCCGCGAACCGAACCTTCCGCGGAAGTTCGCGAACCCGGTTCGCGAACTGAAAATCGGAGGTTCGCGACATCTCTAGCTGCGAGCCAGAGAGGGTGGGGAGCCAACAGCAGAGATCTGGCAGTACAAGGGTTGATGGATGCTATCCCATATGTCTTGGAGTTCTCAGCTAGCCTTTGCCTCCATCCTCAAGAACAAGAGTGTTTGTCTTCAGCTAGACAACAAACAAACTATGGCTTATCTTCAGGGACAAGGAACAGGTAACTACTGAGAGAAGTTCAATCAATTATAATTTGCGCAGAAAATAACCTTTTGGATCTCAGGGTCCCACCAATGCCGCACACAGCCTTCTGATTATATATGACAAAAGCTTATTCGATATGTTCTCATGGTCGAGTTCCCTGCTTGATATGAGGGTGTGATGAAAGTTGCACCTTCACAGTAAACTGAAGCTGCTCGTCAACATGGCTTCATGCTGCTGTACAGGTGCGCCACAATACAGCCACGCTTGTGCATGAAGGGGAGTACAGCTCTGAACTAAAACAGGTTGCCAGCCAGCTGAGGTAGGGTCAAGGAGGATGTGGAAAGCTTCTGAAGGATCCAGAGGCTTCTCTCGTCTAACTTTTCTGCCGCTTCGGGTTTGCTTTTAAAATACCCACCCCTGACATCTCTCTACATCTCTTAAAGCAAACCTGAAAATAAACTTAAGAGATAATTGTATGCATGGTGTTCAACAACCCCTAAAGTGGATTTAAACATTAAAATTAGATAGCACAGTAGTGGATAGTTTAGAGGTTTCCCATATCATCCCCACTGTTCCAGTGAAGGGTCCTCCTAAACTTCTAAAGGAGCGGCGGATCAGTCAAAAACGTATCAGTCTGCCAACAGCCTGTCCTCACGTACTACTGTCGGCAGAACGACCGCGCTGCGGGAGGGTCTGAGGGACCCGTCGTTTGTTACAATAGTGTGTGTGTACGCACCTTTAGACTGGGGTTATCACAATGGTACCCATACAAAATAGCAGCAAGGAATAGCGCCAAACAGTTTTTATTCTAACAAAAAATGCCCCAAATGGAGTATGATGATGTGATTTATTTTTGCACTTGATTTTGTATGCAGCATCCTGAACTCAGGGGCGTCCTTATCCGTCATTGGTATCTTTAAAGTGAATGGGAACCACATTTAAAAAAAAAATGAAGCAAAAACTTACCTAAGGAGAGGGAAGGCTCTGGGTCATATAGAGCCTTCCGTCTCCTCTCTCGGTGCTCTCTATCCTGTGCTGGCTCCCCCCGTTTCATCCCCCACCGAAATGGAATTTGGAAGTCTTCAGGAGCCGAGTCCTCCCGAAGACGTAGGGCTCCATACTGCACAGGCGTGAGCGTGCAAGAGAGCGTGCTTGCGCAGGTGCAGTACAGGGCAGCCTTTCTTCAGGAGCACTCGGGCTCCCTGAAGACTTCTGAAGCCTCCTTCGGCCGGGTAAAGCAGTATTTGACTAATTTAGTCAAATACTGCTACTGGCGAGCCAGCACTGGAACGAGGGGACCAGGAGAGGAGTGGGAAGGCTCTATACGACCCAGAGCCTTCCCTCTCCTTGGGTAAGTATCTGTCTCACTTTTTAAAATGCGGTTCCCATTCACTTTAAAGAGGGACTCCAATGAAAATAATGTAATAAAAAAAGTGCTTCATTTTTACCATAATTATGTATAAATGATTTAGGCAGTGTTTGCTCATTGTAAAATCTTTCCTCTCCCAGATTCACATTCTGACATGTATTACATGGTGACATTTTTACTGTGGGCAGGTTATGTACCTGTTTCTAGCTGTTCTGGCCTTGCAGACAGTTGTAAACAGCCATTTCCTGTCTGTGAACATTGTTACATTGTGGCAGTTTGCCTAGAGTACCATACGGTACCAGAGCCTCTTGTGGGAGGGGTTTCAGCACAAAATCAATCATATAGCGCCCCCTGATGGTCTGTTTGTGAAAATCATTATATTTCACATGTAAAAGGGGGTATCAGCTACTGATTGGGATAAAGTTAAATTCTTGGTCGGAGTTTCTCTTTAAGGCCTTGTTCACATCTAAAATTGAAATCGCTGACGCCAGCATTTTGCGATTTTGTGCGCAATTTTTTTTAGCTCCTCCTGACGCTTGACTGCGTGTTGCAATTTTTTGTAAAGTGCTTTTCTAAGCGCTTTTGCAGAGCAATTCGTTTTTCACTTCCTGACGTCAGTCAGGAAGTGAACTCTTTCACTCAGAAATGAATAAGTACAATGTATTTATTCATGAAAGCGCTGGGGAAATCGCTATACAAAGCGCTTTTTCAAGCACATTGCGATTTCCCTATACCGTCCATTGAGGCAAATCGCCCCGAAAATGGTACAGGCAGAGCTTTGCTGAGCGGATCGGAAACAAACCACTCATATTTGAACACTCTCATAGGGAATCACTGCACATGCGCTTTTAGGGCGATTTTAAAAATCCCTGGCACTTAAAAAACCTGAAAGCGCCCTTAGCGTGAAAAAGCCCTTACAGAATGGCCCTGTCCTGGGTAACATTGGAGTTGATGCACTAATGTGCAGTAATATTAGTGCACAGGCAGCGCACAGCAATATTTCTGTTACTACCAGCAGCACTGTAGCATGAGTTATGCTATCAGCACGACCTGCGGTACTAGAGTAGCAATGCTCGCACTACTCGAGTACCGCAGGTCGTGCTAATAGCATAACTCCCGGTACAGTACTGCCAGTAGTAATAGTGATATTGCAGTGTTCTGTCTGTGCACAGCAATTGTATCACATTTTTTTTTGTTTTATAGACAACAGAAAACAAACACAACCAGGGCTGGATTTACCATAAGGCACTGTAGGCACATGCCTATAGGCGCCTGATGATGGAAAGGCAGCTCACTCCCCTCCCTGAGTGCCTCCCTCCCTCCTTCCCTATGCACAGTCCTGATGAGAGTGTAAATGAGAGGTTACTCACACGGCTCTCAGCATTCCACTGATGAGATCTCCCTTCAGTTGGGGGCACCGCTAGCTACTTAATACTGGGGCTTCTCTAGCTACCTAATGCTCAGGAACACCTCTAGCTACCTATGACTGGTAAGGAAGAAGTGACAGCTGGGCCAGCCAGCACACTTGCGGTGCGGTTGGGGGGGTAGGGGGGGTTGTAGGTCCATGGAAGGTGAAGTCTAGGGTGCCAGAACATCTGTGCCTATAGGCTCCTGTGATGTAAATCTGGGCCTGAACACAACTCAATTGACAGTGCGGGTCAAAGTCTGCTCACTTAATGCAAATTGCAGAAAAGGTACAAATATTTTTGAGGTTCAGGCAATACGGTTTACAGCATAAGACAAATTACAGAAACCAAATGGGGTACATTTGAAGAAATAAGATAATAGGTCAAATAGACTAGTATAACAAGATCATTTTCATACAATTAATCATATGGGAGGAACTTTATGAAGGAGAGCAGGAAACATTCAAGTAACAATATATAATAATAATATATACTGTAATCAATCGTAAAGCATCAATTACACTGGGAGTATTATCAGCGATGGAATAAGCTGATTCAGAACATTATAACTAGGGGTCCCAAAATGTATGAAACTTTGATTGAGCACCCTGTAATTGCCAAGTAAGCTTATAAAGGGGAGAGCGGCGTTAATCAGATTAACCCAAGCAGTAAATGGGAGTTCAGTGTTTTCAGTGTTGGCCATACACTGATAGATTTGCAGCAGATTTGACCATCAGATAGATTTCTGGCAGATGCCTGTCAAGTCGAATCTGACAGGAATCTATCTGATGTGTGCCACATACTAGGGACAGATTTCCAATAGATTTCAGAATGAAATCTATTGGAAATCTATTGAAAATCGATCTAAATGCATTATTGCACCATGAGATCTAATGCAACTCTATGGGCCATCGATCTGCTGCCAGCAGCCAGCAGCAGATCGACCTAGATTTTCCATCCTGTCAAATAGATCAAATTGATCGAAATCGATCGCAAATCGATCAATTTGCTGATTTGAAAGAATCGATAGAATCGATCGATCGATCGATGGCTGAAATCGACCAGTGTATAGGCTCCTTTATATTCCAGTGCAATAGTTTTCCTGGCATAGAAGAACAATAACCTCAGCAATAGTTTTTTTTGTGAGCACCATATGGAAGACTTTCCACCAGACCTAGTAGACGTATCTTAGGAATTAACAAGTTGGAGGTCTAATTTCTCCTCTAGGAAGGTAAGTATCTGAAGGTGGCCATACACCTATAGATTTGCAGCAGATTCGACCATCAGATTTCTGTCGGACGCCTGCCAAGTTGAATATGACAGGAATCTATCTGATGTGTGCCACACACAAGAAACAGATTTCAATAGATTTCAGAAGGAGATCTATTGGAAATCTATTGGAAATCGATTTAAATGCATTATTCGACCATTAGATCCAATGTAACTCTATGGGCCATCGATCTGCTGCCAGCAGCAGATCGACCTAGATTTTCCAACCAGTCACATAGATCAAATTGATCGAAATCAGCCGCAGATAGATCGATTGGCTGATTTGATAGAATCGATCGATGGCACGTCCAAGCATTACTTCCTGTTTGGGTTGCTGAGAGTCCCCTATGAAGAGTTGGACTAGCCCAAGACCTCTCGATAATGTCGGATTTCTACTACCTACTGTAAGTGACAGCAACATAAGAGAAAAGTAATTTATGGCTCATTTTACTCAGGAAGAAATGTACTTCTTATTTGTAAGTGTTTTAAATTTTAAGATTTTCACGACAGTTCCTCTTTAACCAGTTCGGCCTATCTAGACGAGCTTCCTCGTCCAGATAGGCACTGCTGCTCCCGCCGCATAGTGCGCGCGATCGGGCGCGCTCCCGCCGCTAGCCCCCCGATCAGTGAATGGGAATATAATTCCCATTCACCGATCTAACTTCCCCGCAGAAATACCGACACTTTCTATCCAGAGAGCGCGGTATTTCTGCCCCCAGGAAACTTCTCCTCTGATATTTAGTTCCTGGATGCGAGATCGTTCGCATCCAGGACTTTTTTCACTGTGGCCATCTTGTGGCCAAATAGTAAACTGCACCCACATACATTTTTAATTAAACAATTTGCTTATTTTAAATGTAAAATAATATGTTTCCCTCCCACACCAAAAATTACCCACATACATTTTTTATTAAAAAAAATACAAAAAAATACAATAAAAAAAAAACCAAAACAACATAAATAGTTACCCAAGGGTCTGAACTTTTTAAATATGCATGTCAAGAGAGTATGTTATTATATTATTTAAAATTATAAGCTTATAAATAGTGATGGACGCAAATTGAAAAAATGCACCTTTATTTCTAAATGAAATATCGGCACCATAAATTGTGATAGGGACATCGTTTAAATGGTATAATAACCGGGACAGATGGGCAAATAAAATACATGAGTTTTAATCACGGTAGCGTATATTAATTTTAAACTATAATGGCCAAAAACTGAGAAATAATGATTTTTTTTCTCATTTCTTTCTGAATCTTCCTGTTAAAATTGATTTAGAAAAAAATAATTCTTAGCAAAATGTATTACCCAAAGAAAGCCTAATTAGTGGCGGAAAAAAACAGGATATAGATCAATTCATTTTGATAAGTAGCAATAAAGTTATAGGCGAATAAATGGGATGTGAACGTTGCTTGGATGCATGAGGTTTTCGGCACTGCGGTGCTGAACCGGTTAAAGAACACACTTTCTTTTGCGTAGACTGGCCCCGACTGGCTGAACTAACGGGAACCCGTACCGAAGCTGGAGAAGACAGTGGCGTGGGAGCGATCTGAGCCGATGGGGCTGAAGGAAGTCCCAGGTATGTATGAATCTTTTTAAATTCCTTTACAATTTCTATTCAATTCAAGAGTTACAATATTTTTTTCTGATTGGTTGGTCAGATTTTTTGAATGTTACAAAGTACAACACAAATGTGTAAAATTTTTTCTTAAATTATAAAATAAAAAATAACTGAAAACTTAAAAAAAAGTTTGTTGGGTCTTTACATTAAGACATTAACAAATCTACACAACACAATTCTATTTTCATAAAAACTGATCAGAATTAGAGATGTTGGCGAACTGTTCGCCAGTGAATCTCTATCGGCCGCTATGACCCGTAGTAGTACGGCTGCGCTGGGCCAGTGGTGCGCGTCTTTGATCGCACGCCTGTTGCCGGGCACTCTCTGCGCATGAGCGTGATGTCACTCATGCCGTCACGCACATGTGCAGAAAGTGCCCGGCAACAGGAGCGCAGCCGTACTACTCCGGGTCATAGCGACCCGGAAGTAGTACAGGGTGAGGAGTTCTCCGACATCTCTAATCAGAATAATCCACCACTCCTGATCGAATTATACTGAGAAAAAGGGAAATTCAATCAGATTTCTCAAACGTATAGTAAATGTATAGTAATAAAAAGCTTTCAATTTTTTTCTTTACAACTGATGATTTTTGTCGATTTGCCATAAAATTGGATAATTTTATTTTTATCATGTGTGGCCACCTTTAGTTGCATGCAATGTTTGCCCACGCTCCCAGTGGCACTGACTTGCACAGAGAAGTGACATATTTCAATCATAAAATTAATTGAAAATGCCACTTTTTGATTGGTTAAGTGTTCTGCCTCTGACACAGAGTTCCAATCTCGGCTCTTCCTGCTCAGTAAGCCAGCACCTATTCAGTAGACTTTAGACAACACTCCCTAACTCTGCTACCACCTATAGAGTGCACTCTGGTGACTGCAGCTCTGGCACTTTGAGTCTGCCAGGAGAAAAGCACAATATACAGTAAAGGTGCCCACACATCTAGTGATTTTGCTGTACGATTGACCATTCGATTCTATCATTTTATCAAATTGAGAAGGAATCGAGAGAAAATCGTGTGTGTTTCCAGAATTCCCAATCGATTAAAAGTGGATGATATTATGTGGAATCGACCTGCTTACTCGATCTAGCC
This sequence comes from Hyperolius riggenbachi, assembly GCF_040937935.1. NCBI lineage: Eukaryota > Metazoa > Chordata > Amphibia > Anura > Hyperoliidae > Hyperolius > Hyperolius riggenbachi. The sequence goes on along the minus strand of NC_090648.1, from coordinate 457,476,057 downwards.
GGATGCAAGATATCGGTCGATCGCACCGGAATCTGCTACTGTTCACATATCATTCGATCAATTTTTGCATTCAGGGCATGGAGACACAAAATTGATCAGATCGATTAGTGAAGGTGAATCGCAAAGGAATCGCTTGTAGTGTGTGGACCACTAGCCGATCGACTTTCGATCACCTATACAGAAGTCGATTCCCCAATAAAGTTGATCGCTTTGTTGATTGAATCAGAATCGCTAGATGTATGGCTACCTTTAATGTTGTGTGTCTTGTCTTGATATTTATTTTGAAACTAATGTCTAGTGACTAGTCTATTGAAAAGTTTTACTAGTGTATGGCCACCTTTACACTGAACACTGATCAGACTGATATGCAGAAAACAGATTGGTATGGGAAGCTGGGGAACACCATGCAAGGCATTTATCAATGCACACATAGGGAATTACAAGTGCAGTTACATCATAAATCAAGTGCTACTTATGTTACAGCTCTAGCAGAAACTGGTGATCTGTGATGAATTTGTAATACAAATTGAAGAAAAAATGGAGAATTAAAGAGAGACTGAAGTCTCACAAAATACCTGTTTTTCTTTTAAAATCCTCTTCAATATCAATGCCCAAACTGAAACGCCGTATCTGAACAGTCAATAAATCACTCCAAACTCCCCGGGGCACATTGCAGGCAGCACTTTCGTGAAGAGGCAGAGCTTTGGGCTGTAGCTCTGCCTCTACACGCGTCCATCTGCGCTGATCGCAGCCTCTCCCCGCCCCTCTCAATCTTCTTTCACTGAGAGGGACGGGGGAGAGGCGGCGATCAGCGCATATTGATGCGCATGGAGGCAGTGCTACATCCCAAAGCTCTGCCTCCCCGGACAGCAAAATCCACAAACAGGAAAGTCTTGGATTTTTCCCCCGGGAGTTTGGGGTGATTTATTTAGTGTTCAGCTGGCTTTTCAGTTTGGGCATTGATATTAGCCATTTATACCACCTGCTGCTGTAGGGCTGCTGCGCGCTCCCGCGCGTGCACGTGTGGTCCCCCGCTAGCCCAGAGATCAATGAATGGGAACATAGCTCCCATTCATTGCTCTAAGTCCCCGGTAGAAAGACCGATGGTTTCTTAGCAGAAATAGAGATGTCGCGAACCTCCGATATTCGGTTCGTGAACCCCGTTCGCGAACCTTCGCGGAAGGTTCGGTTCGCCGGAAAGTTCACGAACCGCAATAGACTTCAATGGGGATGCGAACTTTGAAAAATAGAAAAAATCATGCTGGCTACAAAAGTGATGGAAAAGATGTTTCAAGGGGTCTAACACCTGGAGGGGGGCATGGCGGAGTGGGATACATGCCCAAAGTCCCGGGGAAAAATCTGGATGTGATGCAAAGCAGCGTTTTAAGGGCAGAAATGACATTGAATGCTAAATTGCAAGCCTAAAGTGCTTAAAAACATCTTGCATGTGTATACATCAATCAAGGAGTGTAATTAGAGTTCTGCTTCACACTGACACACCAAACTCACTGTGTAACGCACCGCAAACAGCTGTTTACGTAGTGACGGCCATGCTGGACTGGTGCGCACCATGGCGAGAGTGTAGGCCATGGCGGTTTTCAAGCCCATATTGTCGCCGGGCTGTGGTAGCTCAATGATAGAACAACAGTGACTGTCCAGCTGATCAAATTTGGTCTGTCCACAATGACCTTATTATCTTCTTGTATGTAGGTAGGCATAGGTAGGTGTCCCAGTAGTTAGCTAGGCATAGGTAGGAGTCCCAGTATAGGTAGGTAGGCATAGGTAGGTGTCCCAGTAGTTAGCTAGGCATAGGTAGGAGACCCAGTTTAGGTAGGTAGGCATAGGTAGGTGTCTCAGTAGTTAGCTAGGCATAGGTAGGAGACCCAGTATAGGTAGGTAGGCATAGGTAGGAGTCCCAGTATAGGTAGGTAGGCATAGGTAGGTGTCCCAGTAGTTAGCTAGGCATAGGTAGGAGACCCAGTATAGGTAGGTAGGCATAGGTAGGTGTCCCAGTAGTTAGCTAGGCATAGGTAGGAGACCCAGTATAGGTAGGTAGGCATAGGTAGGAGTCTCAGTAGTTAGCTAGGCATGGGTAGGAGACCCAGTATAGGTAGGTAGGCATAGGTAGGTGTCCCAGTAGTTAGCTAGGCATAGGTAGGTGTCCCAGTAGTTAGCTAGGCATAGTTAGGAGTCCCAGTATAGGTTGGTAGGCATAGGTAGGTGTCCCAGTAGTTAGATAGGCATAGGTAGGAGACCCAGTATAGGTAGGTAGGCATAGGTAGGTGTCCCAGTAGTTAGCTAGGCATAGGTAGGTGTCCCAGTAGTTAGCTAGGCATAGGTAGGAGTCCCAGTATAGGTAGGTAGGCATAGGTAGAAGTCCCAGTATATGTAGGTAGGCATAGGTAGGTGCCTCAGTAGTTAGCTAGACATAGGTAGGAGACCCAGTAGTTAGTTAGGCATAGGTAGGAGACCCAGTAAAGGTAGGTAGGCATAGGTAGGTCCCCTAGTATAGGTAGGTAGGTAGGTGTCCCCGTATAGGTAAGTAAGTGCCCCAGTAGTTAGGTAGGCATAGATAGGTGTCCCAGTATAGATAGTTAGGAAGGGCCTGGCTGGCACAGTAATAACAATTACCAAGGTCCAGCTGCAACAGATAGGGCTGTATAATTCAGTGAGCAACACACACAAAAAAACCACATCAGGAAAACATTAGAGCTCTCAAAAGAGCTGTTGAGGGGTGCTATTTTAGCAATAACAATCAGCCAGGAGCAAGCCAAGAGCCTAACTAATCTTTCCCTAGGAGAACAAGTCTGCAGCATCTGTCCCTAGTCTGTCTCTAGCAGGCACACGAGTGGGTGTAATGGCCGGCAAACCTGCCTTATATAAGGGGGGTGGGGCTCCAGGGCTTAATGTAGCCTGAATGGCTACAATGTGCCTGCTGACTGTGATGCAGAGGGTCAAAGTTGACCCTCATAGTGCATTATGGGGCGAATCGAACTTCCGCAAAAGTTCGCTTGGTCCAGGCGAACGCGAACCCCCAAAGTTCGCCTGGAACGGTTTGCCGGCAAACCGTTCGCTACATCTCTAATCATAAACCTCCTTCTTTCTAACAAAAAAAGTTTCCCGTCCTCCTAATACTTCCTGCAAGCGAGCACTTCGCTTCCAAGGCTAAAAAAAAAAGAAAATCTCACTGTGGCCATCTTGTGGCCAAATAGTAAAACTACATCTACATACATTTTTTTTACAAAATAAACCCATATTATTACATTTAAAATTAACTGTTTACCTCCCACACCAAAAATTACCCAAATACAATTTTTTATGAAAAAAAAAATTACAATTAAAAACCAAACAAAACCAAAAATATAAATAGTTATCTAAGGGTCTGAACTTTTTTAATATGCATGTGAAGAGGGTATATTACGAACATTTTTTAAATTATAAGCCTGTAAGTGATGGACGCAAAACTGAAAAAATGCACCTTTATTTCCAAATAAAATATTGGCGCCATACATTGTGATAGGGACATAATTTAAATGGTGTAATAACCGGGACAAATAAAATACATAGGTTTTAATTATGGTAGCATGTATTATTTTAAAGCTATAATGGCCAAAAACTGAGAAATAATGATTTTTTCCATTTTTTCTTAATATTCCTGTGAAAATGCATTAAGAAAAAAAATAATTCTTAGCAAAATGTGTCACCCCAAGAAAGCCTAATTGGTGGCGGAAAAAACAAGATATAGATCAATTAATTGTGATAATTAGTGATAAAGCTATTGGCGAATAAATGGGAGGTGAAAATTGCTCCGATGCATAAGGTGAAAAATACCCGCGGGCTGAAATGGTTAAAGAGGATTTTAAAAGAAAAAACGGTATTTTGAGAGACTTCAGAGTCTCTTTAAAGAGACACTGAAGCGTAAAAAAAAAAATATGATATCATGAATTCGTTGTGTAGTACTGGTAATTACTAGAACATTGGTAGCAAAAAAATATTCTCATATTTTTATTTTCAGTTATACAGCTTTTTTTTTATAACATTGCATCATTCTCTAATGCTGGGAATACACGATGCGTTTTTGCGTTCGTTTTTGCCGTCGTTTTCGCTTTCGTTCGATTCTACTCTCGATTCACTGCTCGATTCTCCTCTCGATTCCTTATCTTTTCTTATCAATTACATTCACTTGAATGAGGAGAATCGAAACGAAAGTAGAATCGACCAGATCCAACAGGTTGGAATTTATCTATCGAACCCATCTATCTAAAGTAAAAACTTAACGTGTATTCCCAGCATAATACTTACAGTTTACACATTAATCAGCATTCTAAAAGTTTTTGCAGAACAGGCAGTGAACTAAAAAACAATACAGTTGAGATAACCTAATCAGAAGTCAGAGCTCTCCACACTTTCAAAGTTGCAGAGCTCAATGGCTATTTGCATAGATAACAACTGGAGTTTCTTAACCTCCCTGGCGGTGCATTTCTGTCAGGAATTAGGAGTCAAAAGCGGTACATTTTTTTTCATGAATTTTAGGCCTCCGATTTTTAAGTCTTAACTCACCAAAATACATCAGAATAAAAGTGTGGTAGACATTCTGCATATAAATAAAAGTCAGGAACACAAAATTGTTGAAGTAAATACATTTATCAATAATCTGAAATAAAACTGTATAAATAAGGCAGCAGATTATGCAGTATGTACAGATATACTCCTAATACACCTCCCGTGTGTGGTATATTTTAAAGCAAGGAATTGCACACAGGGCAACATCACAGTCTGGACAGTAGAATCGTGATTCTTTCCTGATTCTTTTCCCCTTCTCGTCGCTTTTGCTGCAGCATACATGACATGTCCTAGTTGGGGCATTTTTTTGGGGAGTTGGTGGAATGTATTCCATAAAATGGCGGCCAGTGAGGCGCTCCGGATTTACCACATAAGAGGCACGGCGTCCAACTCTGGCATCCGATGCAGTCTGGTTAGGTACCTTAGACAGATACATTCGCACAGTTTCCAGATGAAATCAGCGTGCGTCACTGGCCTGTCACTTCCCTGCTTGTGCAGAATGTATGCATTCCAAATGCTTTGTTCCAGTAGAAGCCGGAAAATCTTTTTATAATACTTTTTCTGCTGTTTCCTGACAGCAGGATAAAAGCCTGGTCAGCTTTGTCCACACCACCCATGGTGTGGTTATAGTCCACCACGACCTGCGGTTTTACAATATCTTTTCCTCCTCTCGTTCTGGTGGGGACAGTGGAGGTGTCATGAACAGCAGAGAGGAGACAGACGTCTTTTTTTGTCCCGCCACCGGAGGGCTAACATCTTCCCTTTCTGCCAAGCAGCTATGTCCCCAGTCTTCAGCTTCTGCTTGGCAAAGGCCGACGGCTTCTCCCTCCTGTTAGCCCTAACGGTGCCATAGATGTCAGTCTTATGCTTTATAAGAATCTCAGACAGTTCAGGGGAGGTGTAGAAATTATCTGTGGTGAGACAGTAGCCTTTGTCCAACAAAGGCTCCAGAAGGGACAATACAGACGATGTCGCCACTCCAAACTCGCTAAACCTGGGACAAAATTGTGTGCCTTTTCCCGTATACAAAATAGTATTCCAGATGTATCCGGTACTTGACTCGCATAGAGTGTATGATTTTATCCCAAAGCGGGCCCGCTTGGAAGCAATATATTGGAGCCAGCTCATCCTCCCCTTATAGGCCATCAGGCTCTCGTCCACGCTGATGTCCCTCTGTGGCACATACGTGGTCCTAAAATTTTCCCCCACCATCTGGTAGACCTCCCAGATTTTGTTTTAGTTTTGGAGCAGGGTGGGTCGACTCCTCAAAAGTTTCATTGTTGGAAAAGTGGAGAAATTTCATTATAAGGGAAAAACGGTACTCGGACATAACTGTACCGAAGAAGGGGGTTGCAATGATCTTATTCGTGCTCCAGTACCATTTCTGCAGGGGCTTCCCCACCACTCCCTGCAGAATGATCAGGCCCAAAAACAGCCAAATATCTGCTGCTGTTACCGGCTCCCAGGTCCTGCTTCTGGAAAAGGGTCCTTGAGGAGTAGCCAATTGTTGGGTGGCATAGCGATTAGTCTCCTCCACTATCCTCTCAATAACCGCCTCCGTGAAGAAAAGCTGCAGGTATGCCAGGGGGTTGCACTCACACTCCTTCTTCAGGCCAGGCTCCCCAGTAAAAGGGAAACGTGGGGGCGGTGGCGGAGCCTGAGAAAGGTCGATGGGGCACCAAACCCGGACATCACTAACTTCGCTGGTGATGGAGTCGCTGTCGCTATCTGGGTCGGATGACAGATCCCCAGGTGCGTCCCTGTCACTGGAGTTCGCCAGTGACTGCAAATCGCTGTCCTCCAACTCCGCCAGCGCTTCCACGGTGAGACGCCTTCTGGAGGATGATGCCATAGTAAATCCAGGCAGAGGTCGGTGCAGGCAGCAGGCAAAGAGTAGTCCAAGTCCAGGCAAAAATCGGCAAAGGGTAATCAATCAAAATCCAGGCAGAAGGCAGAAAGAGTAGTCAAAGTCCAGGCAAAAATCGGCAACGGGTAATCAATCAAAATCCAGGCAGAAGGCAGAAAGAGTAGTCAAAGTCCAGGCAAAATCGGCAACGGGTAATCAATCAAATCCAGGCAGAAGGCAGAAAGAATAGTCAAAGTCCAGGCAAAAATCGGTAACAGGTAAGCAGAAATCAAGATTAGATAAGCACTCACAGATCACAGAGATCACAGCCAGCTCCTCTCCAGCTCAACAGCCACAACTCCTCTCAGCAATCCAGGAAGCAAAAGGCAACATTGCATTGGATACAAAATCCCATTGTATCCAATACAATGCTGTTTTGGCCCAATCAGAACAGTTTATTTGAATTTTTTTTTATACTCCCTCCCTCCCTCCCCTGTGACCCTACGCTGCCCCTACGTCACTCGCCGCTGATCGGTTTATTGGGCTAATTGGCCGCCGGGTCCCCTAGGATCAGAGCGGTAATGGGGACACCGGCGGCCGGGTGGAAGAAGCCTGGGTCCCGCTGACAAGCGCTGATTGCGCGCGGGACCCAGGATTTGGCTGCAGGCACCTTTCCAGCCTCCCTCCCCGATGACTTATCGCCGCCCGCGACGTCACGATGCACCGCCGATCCTCCCTGCTAATTGGCCTGCCGGGTCCTGGAAGACCAGAAGGTAATGGGGACTCCGGCGGCCGGGGGGGAACGAGCCTGGGTCCCGCTGACAAGCGCTGATCGCGCGCGGGACCCAGGAATTAGCTGCAGACATTGTTTTTAGCCCACACGAGCAGAGCTCGGGCTTACCGCTCCTGACATGTGTCAGTCAGCCCGAGCTCTGCTCGTGAATACCGCCAGGGAGGTTAAAGAGACACTGAAGCGGAAAAAAAATTATGATATTATGATTTGTATGTGTAGTACAGCTAAGAAATAAAACATTAAGATCAGATACATCAGTCTAATTGTTTCCAGTACAGGAAGAGTTAAGAAACTCCAGTTGTTATCTCTATGCAAAAAAGCCATTAAGCTCTATGACTTTCAAAGTCGTGGAGAGGGCTGTCTTCTGACTTTTATTATCTCAACTGTTAGTGAACAAATTTCTTTTTCTCTGCCAGAGGAGAGGTCATTAGTTCATAGACTGCTCTGAAAGAATCATTTTGAATGCTGAGTGTTGTGTAATCTGCACATATTATATGCAATGTTAGAAAAAACACTATATACAGTGGTTTGCAAAAGTATTCAGCCCCCTTGAAGTTTTCTACATTTTGTCACATGTGACAAAATGTGGAAAACTTCAAGGGGGCCGAATACTTTTGCAAGCCACTGTACCTGAAAATAAAAATATGAGAATATTTTCTTTGCTGCTAATCTTCTAGTAATTATTCATAGTACACAACCAATTCATTATATCATATATTTTTTTTCGCTTCAGTTACTCTTTAACTCTTCCTGTACTGGAAACAAATATTAGACTTATGTCTCTGCTCCTAATGCTTTATTTCTTAGCTGTACTACACAACCAATTTACTATATCATTTTTTTTTCGCTTCAGTATCTCTTTAAGAAGTCAAATGTTTCATTTCTTACATCTCCACAACTACAAGAGGGTGGCAGAGCAGGATATTTTACAAAGTGTACCTGTTATACTCTGGGGCCCATATGCCATTCACTTTTTCTCCTGAGATTTTTCCTAGTTGATATTTTCAAACTTTGTCAATAAAAAGCTTTTTCCATTCACAAACAAGAAAATACAGTACTTAAAATAATTTTTGTAGTAGTTTTTCACCTACTTTTTGGTACTTTTTCATTGCAAAAATGCTAAAAGTTATTTTAAATGGAAGATGAAAAATTATCTCCTAGGAGAAAACTCCAGGGCCTATATGCAATTCACTTTTTCTCCTGCGTTTCCTCCTAGAAGACTTTTTTCATCTTCTCTTTAAAAAAAATAAAAAATCAGCATTTTACAAATAAAAACATCAAAAAATAGGTGAAAAAAAGTGCTACCGTAATTATTTTCAGTATTTTCTTGCTTGCTACTGGTTTAAAAAAAGCTTTTAGTTGGCAAAGAACTATCACCTAGGAGAAAAGTCAGTAGAAAAAGATAATTGCACATAGGCCCGGGTGTCTTTTTCCGCAGAAAAAGTTTTGTCAATACAAAGTTTGGGCAACCTTGTTAATCGTCATGATTTTCCTGTATAAATCGTTGGTTGTTATGATAAAAAAATGTCAGTTAAATATATCATATAGGAGACACATACAGTGATATTTGAGAAGTGAAATGAAATGTATTGCAGGGGCAAACGCAGGATTTTTAAGGGGGGATTCCTGAAAGGTCCAGAATCACTTATGTCCCCGAGTGCTTCCGAAGACAGGTGGCTCCATACTGCCCATGCACAAAAGTGCGCTGGCATATTACGGAGCTGCCTATCTGTGGAAGTACTCAAGGATGCGAGTGTTTCTGAGGGCTTCTGGAAGCAGCAAATTTGAACAGGGGACAGCGCTGGAACAACTCCCCGAGAGAGGAACTGGAGATAGACTTAGTTTGGACAATTCAGTGGAATATGCTATATAGGGCCATATGCAATTTAAGGAGATAAGAAGCTTAAGTGAGCAATGTGGAGCGAGGCATTTATGCCGTGGAGCTGTCCTTCAGCACCATGGCACTGCAGCCTCGCTCCCCCGGGAGATGTGCGAGTATCTATCACAAGAGACAGCCTTTGCTCTTACCCGCCGTCCGTCGCCTCCCAGCGCTCGTCGCTACCCGCAGGACCCGCTGGGACCTTCTTTCCTGCCACCGCCGTCCTCTTCTTAATGGGAACCCCAGCAGAAGCATCTTTGAATCTCCCTCTGAGGCTCCCCATTCATCCACTAGGTGGCCCAATGAGAATCATCCTGATTCTAATTGGACCAATGAGAATCATCCTGATTCTCATTGGACCAATGAGAATAAGAATGATTCTAATTGGGCCACCTAGTGGACGAAAGGGGGAGCACCTGTGGGAGACTCAAAGATGCTTTGCCAGGCTCCGAGAATACTCAGACACAGAGACGGAAGAAGAACGAGCAGAGGAGCGGTGTGGGACATGCGGCGAGACAGGAACGATGGAGGTATGTTTTTTTGTTACATTTTACATAGGTACGGAGTCAAAACTGACTCCTTTACCTATTTAAATCCCTGGCATCTGGGGTGTCCTTAGTAAAGGAGGCTCCCAGATGCCAAAAACAGCTTTTCGACACCGGTGATAGATCTTTTCGCCCGCTCAGAGCAGGTGAAAAGATTACATCTATGTTTGACGGGAAGAATCGCTTCCCGGGGGGTGCAAAATATAATTGCATAGGGGGCAAGGAACTCACTGGGCGATTATATCATCCAAGCAAGCTCTTTACTGCCCCGGGGGGTGTTAAATGCAATTGCGTTAAGCGACCTTACTGACGCCTAATTTAAGAACTCACCAGAACTTAGCACTGGCGAGTTTGGTAATTGCATAAGGCCCATAGTGTCACATAGCGCAAGCGATAGCCATATGATGCAGGGATATATGCATCTGTGGAAGATGTCGGCGCTATATACAGGGAGTGCAGAATTATTAGGCAAGTGGTATTTTTGAGGAATAATTTTATTATTGAACAACAACCATGTTCTCGATGAACCCAAAAAACTCATTAATATGAAAGCTGAATATTTTTGAAAGTAGTTTTTAGTTTTAGCTATTTTAGGGGGATATCTGTGTGTGCAGGTGACTATTACTGTGCATAATTATTAGGCAACTTAACAAAAACAAATATATAAAACAAATATATACCCATTTCAATTATTTATTTTTACCAGTGAAACCAATATAACATCTCAACATTCACAAATATACATTTCTGACATTCAAAAACAAAACAAAAACAAATCAGTGACCAATATAGCCACCTTTCTTTGCAAGGACACTCAAAAGCCTGCCATCCATGGATTCTGTCAGTGTTTTGATCTGTTCACCATCAACATTGCGTGCAGCAGCAACCACAGCCTCCCAGACACTGTTCAGAGAGGTGTACTGTTTTCCCTCCTTGTAAATCTCACATTTTATGATGGGCCACAGGTTCTCAATGGGGTTCAGATCAGGTGAACAAGGAGGCCATGTAATTAGATTTTCTTCTTTTATACCCTTTCTTGCCAGCCACGCTGTGGAGTACTTGGACGCGTGTGATGGAGCATTGTCCTGCATAATCTGAGTATTGCACACCTTGTGCTTTTTGGACACTCCAGTGATGTTGCAGCTCTGAAATATGGCCAAACTGGTGGCAAGTGGCATCTTGGCAGCTGCACGCTTAACTTTTCTCACTTCATGGGCAGTTATTTTGCGCCTTGTTTTTTCCACAGGCTTCTTGCGACTCTGTTGACTATTTTGAATAAAATGCTTGATTGTTCGATTATCACGCTTCAGAAGCTTTGCAATTTTAAGAGTGCTGCATCCCTTTGCAAGATATCGCACTATTTTTGACTTTTCTGAGCCTGTCAAGTCCTTCTTTTGACCCATTTTGCCAAAGGAAAGGAAGTTGCCTAATAATTATGCACACCTGATATAGGGTGTTGATGTCATTAGACCACACCCCTTCTCATTACAGAGATGCACATCACCTAATATGCTTAATTGGTAGTAGGCTTTCGAGCCTATACAGCTTGGAGTAAGACAACATGCATAAAGAGGATGATGTGGTCAAAATACTCATTTGCCTAACAATTCTGCACTCCCTGTAAATACTAAATAATAATAATAACATTAGCATCTGTAAATAAGCTACATATCAATTCAGAGGATAGAAACAAATTTCAAGTCTCACAAACCAATCCCAGTAGAAGGCTACATATATTGTCAGTATATAGATCAGTACATCAGTTCCAAGGCTTGAAAAGGGACAAAAGAATTTGCCACCAATAGACCTGTACCTCTGTAAGAGCCCATTCACACTACAGCGTTTTGCCGTCGATTTCAGCAAAACACTCAAGTGCTAGCGCTTTTTAAAGCGCTAGTGCAATAATACCCTATGGGCACATTCTCACTTGGGTGATTTGCGTTAATCGCCAGCGATTAACGCAAATCGCCAAACGCAAACGTGTAGCCTGAACCATTTTCAGGCAATTTCCTGGCGATTGCATTTATTGCTATAGAAAAATTGCTGCAGTGTTCAGTGATTTTTCTGTGTTAATTGCGGAAAAATCACTCCCGCAAATAGCGCCGGCGTTTTGCGCTTTTAGGTGTGAATGGGGCCTAAGAGGAACAGCTAGTACTCAGTTTTTACAAAACTTTCAAAGTGATACAAAGGGCTCATTCACACTAGGCAACGCATGCATGAATGCAATTTCATACATAAATTGCAATGTGCTAAATCGCATAGGTCGGCAGCTTCCATTCTATAAAAAAGAAATGCATATGTCGTGGGCGATGATGTTCCCGGCTAAGTTATAACGCAGCACACGGGAACGCAAACTGTAGTGTGAATGGTAACATGAAAGTCTATAGACTTTCATGCTACCTGCATTGCAGGCATTATGTGTGGTGCTTTCTGTCATGACTCACCGCACATAGTGTGAATGAGCCCTAAAGCAATACCAATACCAACTGCCATCTAAATAGTATCTTCAGCAATGAATAGACAAAAAAACCTTGCAGTTGTGCTGGGCCTTTTAACACCTAACTTTACAACACAGCACAAAAAGCAAACATATCTCCACATTTAATGTTCATATCAGAAGACACATTTTTTGGCACAAAGGGGCAATCCATGGCAGCACAGACGCATCCAGCCAGCACTAGGGGAAGGGTGAAAACAAGGGTGAATGAGGGAGAGAGGAGGGGTGGAGAGACTGAGATAGGGCAGAAAGCGTATCTGTATTGCAATCCCACATCACACAGGGACTTTTTGCCTGTAATGTGTCTCCTGTCCCTGCCAGCCTCTCACACACGCTGCAGACACCAGGCAGCCCTCCTGAAGTTTAGGGACTGTCAAAAACTTTTTGAAACCTGTGAAATACCTCATGTAGCTGTCCACATGCAGTCTTTACAATGGTGAGAGAGCTGAGTTTTTCCCACACACCCTGCAGGAGGCAAGCCTCTGTATATTTACCAGCTTGCCCGCTTCAGCGGTTTCAGGGAATTTCTTTAAAGGTACAGGAGTCTCAAGGGAGTATTCCAGACATCGGTAACCCCCGGCTAAATGCGCCAGTGTATTGGATTTACAGAAAGTGCACAATAATTGTTTAAATAAAATTAGACAGGTGCATAAATTTGGGCACTGTTGTCATTTTATTGATTCCAAAACCTTTAGAACTAATTATTGGAACTCAAATATGCTTGGTAAGCTCAGTGACCCCTGACCTACATACAAAGGTGAATCCAATTATGAGAAAGAGTATTTAAGGAGGTCAGTTGTAAGTTTCCCTCCTCTTTTAATTTTCTCTGAAGAGTAGCAACATGGGGGTCTCAAAACAACTCTCAAATGATCGGAAGACAAAGATTGTTCACCATCATGGTTTAGGGGAAGGATACCAAAAGTTGTCTCAGAGATTTCAGCTGTCTGTTTCCACAGTTAGGAACATATTTAGGAAATGGAAGATAGACAGAAGTGACTAAATTGAGTTATTTGGGCAAAACAAGGGGCGATATGCATGGAGGAAAAAGAACACAGAATTCCAAGAAAAACACTTGCTACCTAAAGTAAAATATGGTGGTGATTCCATCATGATGTAGGACTGTGTGGCCAGTGCAGGGACTGGGAATCTTGTCAAAGTTAAGGGACGCATGGATTCCACTCAGTATCAGCAGATTTTGGAGACCAATGTCCAGGAATCAGTGACAAAGCGGAAGCTGCGCCGGGGCTGGATGTTTCAACAAGACAACAACCCTAAACACTGCTCAAAAATCACTAAGGCATTCATGCCGTGGAACAAGTACAACGTTCTGGAATGGCCATCTCAGTCCCCAGACTTGAATATAATTGAAAATCTAAGGATTAAAGAGAGCTGTCCATGCACGGAAGCCATCAAACCTGAATGAAGTAGAGATGTTTTGTAAAGAAAAATGGTCGAAAATACCTTCAACCAGAATCCAGACTCTCATTGGAACCTACAGGAAGCAATTAGAGGCTGTAATTTCTGCAAAAGGAGGATCTACTAAATATTGATTTCATTTCTTTTTTTGTGATGCTCAAATGTATGCACCTGCCTAATTTTGTTTACACAATTATTGTGCACTTTCTGTAAATCCAATAAACTTAATTTCACTTCTCAAATATCACTGTGCGTGTCTCCTATATGATATATTTAACTGACATTTTTTATCGTAACAACCAATGATTTATACAGGAAAATCATGACGATTAACAAGGCTGCCCAAACGTTCGCATCCCACTGTATGTTCTTCCCTAAAGAATGACTAACTATATGCCTGTACAGATGTGTATTCAACCTACAGGCTGGCGAAACATACGATTACAATGTGGGGAGGCAGAGGGCCAATAGCGTGTGTTTAGATGTGAGGGAAGCATACAGCAAACACAAAGCCAACATGGGCCATTGCTCCTCAAAGTTGATGCACCAGGCGGTGTGGCTGGTGTACACGAGAGATGGATCGAACCTCCGATTTTAGGTTTGCGAACCTCGAACGCAAACTTCCGCAAAAGTTTGGGTTCGCGCGAACTTCGCAAACTGCAATAGACTTCAATGGGCAGGCGAACTTTGAAAACTACAAACATTTATGCTGGCCACAAAAGTGATGGAAAAGACGTTTCAAGGGGTCTAACACCTGGAGTTTTGCATGGCGGAGTGAGATACACATCAAAAGTCCCGGGGAAAAATCTGGATTTGACACACAGCAGTGTTTTAAGGGCAGAAATCACATTGCATGCTAAATTGGAGGCATAACGTGCTTTAAAACATCTTGCATGTGTATACATCAATCAGGTAGTGTAATAAGTGTACTGCTTCACACTGACACACCAAACTCACTGTGTAACGCACCGCAAACAGCTGTTTGTATACTGATGGCCGTGCTGGACTGGTGTGCAACAAGGCGAGAGTGCAACAAGGCAAGCCCATATGGTCGCTGGGCTGTGGTAGCTCAATAATAGAACAACAGTGACTGTCCAGCTGATCAAATTTGGTCTGTCCACAATGAAGCAACGACCTTATTATCTTGGGTGTGCCCCCCAACACTTTAATATAACCGGCGGTCATTGCTGCATTGTGATATGCAAGCCCTTTCACCGCGGCAAGGTAACGATCACGAAGGGGAATTGACACATGTACATGCCTTTTGTTTAGTTGTTGCAGCCGCAGTGCAGCCAGAAAATTTAGGCAGGCATGTACACGCACCAGAAAAATTATTATAGCAGCCGCTGCTAGCAGCGGCCTTAAAAATTCAGGAATCCACGTGGAGTCCTGGACCCTGTTGGTGGTGGCTGAGAAGGCAGTAAAGCGGCCTGCAGGCAGAGATGCTGTGTGGGGACCGACTTAGTCATGGGGCAGGCAGTCACACGGTGTGCAGGCAGAGATGCTGTGTGTGGGGACTGACCTAGTCTTCGGGCAGGCCTGACTGTGCTTTACAGTAGAGTGACCAGACGTCCCAGATTGCCCGGGACGCGTCCTGGATTCAGGGTCCGCTGTCCCAGGCAGCATGAGGTCCCGGGAAACTCTGGTCACTTTATTGCATGAACTGGCAGTGGCGTCTATAGACGCCGTGCCAGTTCATTGCCCGCAGCCCCGCTCCAGCCTCCTTACTGTCTTCCGGTGTTCCGACACCAGCAGGCGAGCAGGGCTACGGCAAGATGGCTGCCGAAGCCCTGTACTGGAGACTATTCGTGTCTCCAGTACAGGGCTTCGGGCGCCATCTTGCCGTAGCCCTGCTCTGCCTGTCAGCGCGGGAGACTTCAGGAGGATCGTCCGGGGGAGATGCGCGCCAGAGGAGTCTTCTGTCAGGTGAGTAAATGCTTTTTTTCCAGGTGAACTTTGCCCGCAGTGAGTTTATTTTCTGGTTACATGTGTGCCGGCAGTGAGTTTATTTTCTGGTGACATGTGTGCCCGCAGTGAGTTTATTTTCTGGTGACATGTGTGCCCGCAGTGCGTTTATTTTCTGGTGACATGTGTGCCCTCAGTGCATTTATTTTCTGGTGACGTGTGACCGCAGTGCGTTTATTTTCTGGCGACATGTGTGCCCGCAGTGCGTTTATTTTCTGGTGACGTGTGCCCGCAGTGCGTTTATTTTCTGGTGACATGTTTGCCCGCAGTGCATTTATTTTCTGGTGAAATGTTTGCCCGCAGTGCGTTTATTTTCTGGTGACCTTTGCCCGCAGTGCTTTTATTTTCTGGTGACATGTGTGCCCGCAGTGCGTTTATTTTCAGGTGACATGTGTGCCCGCAGTGCGTTTATTTTCTGGTGACATGTTTGCCCACAGTGCATTTATTTTCTGGTGAAATGTTTGCCCGCAGTGCGTTTATTTTCTGGTGACGTTTGCCCGCAGTACGTTTATTTTCTGGTGACATGTTTGCCCGCAGTGCGTTTATTTTCTGGTGAAATGTTTGCCCACAGTGCGTTTATTTTCTGGTGAAATGTTTGCCCGCAGTGCGTTTATTTTCTGGTGAAATGTTTGCCCGCAGTTTGTTTATTTTCTGGTGAAATGTTTGCCCGCAGTGCGTTTATTTTGTGCTGACATGTTGCCCGCAGTGCGTTTATTTTGTGCTGACATGTTTGCCCACAGTGCGTTAATTTTGTGCTGACATATTTGCCCGCAGTGCGTTTATTTTGTGCTGACATGTTTGCCCGCAGTGCGTTTATTTTGTGCTGACATGTTTGCCCGCAGTGTGTTTATTTTGTACTGACGTTGCCCACAGTGCGTTTATTTTGTGCTGACATGTTGCCCGCATTGCGTTTATTTTGTACTGACATGTTGCCCACATTGCATTTATTTTGTACTGACGTTGCCCACAGTGCGTTTATTTTGTGCTGACATGTTTGCCCGCAGTGCGTTTATTTTGTGCCCACAATGCGTTTATTTTGTGCTGACATGTTGCCCATTGCGTTTATTTTGTGCTGACATGTTGCCCATTGCGTTTATTTTGTGCTGACATGTTGACCATTGCGTTTATTTTGTGCTGACATGGTGCCCACAATGTGTTTATTTTGTGCTGACATGTTGCCCATTGCATTTATTTTGTGCTGAAATTTTGCCCACATTGCGTTTATTTTCTGGTGTCTGGGGTAACTGTTGCTGCATTTATTATTTAATGGTCATAGTTGGCTATGCTTGCTGCTTTGGGGTTACGGTATACCAGTCGTGCTCAACCTTTTTTGGCCCGAGGGCCGAACTTCAAATCAAGAAAAATCTCGAGGGCAGGAACACATGCATACAAAATTTTGATGTAAAACGTTTAACGTTTTTCTAGTAACAGTTAACATGGTGTTGGAAATGGAAAGAAAACGACAATATAAGAATTGTTGTACTCACCATTTGAAGCACATTTTCTTAATGAGAAGTTTGTGGCTGTTTGGGTGTATGCACAGGGCAGATTAATGCAGCCAGAGCCGTCTCTGTCATTAGGCAACTCTAAATTTTGGCCTAGAGCGCCGTGGGTGGAAGTGGGCGCTCTTTCGCCGCGCTGTGTGTGTGTTTATTTTTTTTTTTCACTATCAGGTCGGCGCCGGCTGTGACAGGCAGCTCAGCCTGTGCCTGGTGCCGCCTACTGGTCCGCCCCCTTCCTCTCCCTTCAGAGCGAGCAGCCGGCTGTGACAGGCAGCTCAGCCTGTGCCTGGTGCCGCCTACTGGTCCGCCCCCACTACCTCTCTGTGCAGAGCGAGCGGCAGCACGCTAGTTCGTCTATACGTGCGGCGCCGCCCCTACCTCCGCCCTCCGCCTGTCACACGTGCTTGAAGGCACCGTGTGACGCACCAGGGACCAGTGCCACCGCCGGCTGGCTACAGGAGACTTCAAGGCACCGTGTGACGCACCAGGGACCAGTGCCACCGCCGGCTGGCTACAGGAGACTTCTGCAGGTGAGTAAATGCTGCCCACATTAGCATAATTTACTGGTGATTATCTCCTTATCTCCTACGATTATCTCCTGGTGAACGCTGGCCGCATTACGATTATCTCCTGGTGAACGCTGGCCGCATTACGATTATCTCCTGGTGAACGCTGGCCGCATTACGATTATCTCCTGGTGAACGCTGGCCGCATTACGATTATTTCCTGGTGAACGCTGGCCGCATTACGATTATTTCCTGGTGAACGCTGGCCGCATTACGATTATTTCCTGGTGAACGCTGGCCGCATTACGATTATTTCCTGGTGAACGCTGGCCGCATTACGATTATTTCCTGGTGAACGCTGGCCGCATTACGATTATTTCCTGGTGAACGCTGGCCGCATTACGATTATTTCCTGGTAAACGCTGGCCGCATTACGATTATTTTCTGGTGAACGCTGGCCGCATTACGATTATTTCCTGGTGAACGCTGGCCGCATTACGATTATTTCCTGGTGAACGCTGGCCGCATTACGATTATTTTCTGGTGAACGCTGGCCACATTACAATTATTTTCTGGTGAACACTGGCCACATTACGATTATTTTCTGGTGATAGCTGGCCACATTACGATCATTTTCTAGTGAACGCTGGCCACATTACAATTATTTTCTGGTGAACGCTGGTCACATTACGATCATTTTCTGGGGAACGTTGACCACATTACGATCATTTCCTGGGGAACGTTGGCCACATTACGATCATTTTCTGGGGAACGCTGGTCACATTACGATTATTTCCTGGGGAACGTTGGCCACATTACGATTATTTCCTGGGGAACGCTAGCCACATTACGATTATTTCCTGGGGAGCGCTGGCCACATTGCAATCATTTCCTGGGGAACGTTGGCCACATTACGATCATTTTCTGGGGAACGTTGGCCACATTACGATTATTTCCTGGGGAACGCTGGCCACATTACTATTAATTCCTGGAGAACGCTGGCCACATTACGATTATTTTCTGGGGAACGCTGGCCACATTACGATTATTGTATGGTGAATCATTGCTGCATTATAATTATTTTATAGTGAATCATTGCTGCGTTATGGTTATTTTCTGGGGAAAGTCTGCCGCATTACTTTTATCTTATGGTGAATCTTTGCTGCGTTACGATTATTTGCAGCAGGGGGGCACCACACGGGGAGGGGGGCGCCACCGGCATTCTCGCCTGGAGTGACAAAATGGCTAGAGACGCCCCTGAATGCAGCAATGGTATCAGAGTGGCCTGTAGTGTGCTGGCTGAGGAGGCTGTCAGCTCTGTGTGGGGCTGAGGAGGCTGTCAGCTCTGTGTGGGGCTGGGGAGGCTGTCAGCTCTGTGTGGGGCTGAGGAGGCTGTCAGCTCTGTGTGGGGCTGAGGGGGCTGTCAGCTCTGTGTGGGGCTGAGGGGGCTGCCAGCTCTGTGTGGGGCTGAGGAGGCTATCAGCTCTGTGTGGGGCTGAGGGGGCTGTCACAGCGTGTGCCCCGATGTCTGCCCGCTGAGGAGAGGATCGGGTATTATTGCGTAGTATGGCACTCGGCGGGACGCGCATACATGTGCTTGTATTCAGCCCCGGGTAGTGCTGGGATAGTTAGAAAGCCTCGCTCATTGGTTACTGCAGGAACCTTCCTCCAATAGGAATTAGGCTGATTCCTATTGGAGGAAGGTTCCTGCAGTAACCAATGAGCGAGGCGCTCTGACTATCCCAGCACTACCCGGGGCTGAATACAAGCACACGCTGGTGTATGCGCGCCCTGCCGAAGCCGATACTACGCAATACCACCCGATCCTCTCCCCCTCCGCAGGCAGACACCGCGCGGGCCACAGAAACTGGCTTCGCGGGCTGTAGGTTGGGCGCGGCTGCGGTATACTATTAAATAGCATCACACAGTTTCTGCACACCCATGATGCGAAACTTCGTCTGACCACATTATGGCGTAAACACTGCTTTCTTATGCCTCACTGTTACATCATTATGTTAGCTCTACCCATACAATGCCAGACCCATTTTTCGGCGCGGCGCACCATGCGCGCCACCCCCCCCTCCCCCTTGTCCCAATATGAACAAACAAAAATCTGGTTACTCTATTTACAGACCACGTGGTCAGATGGACCCTTGACTAGAGATGTGGCGAACTGTTCGCCCGGCGAACATCTGTGGAGCTCTTACTACTTCCGGGTCGCACTGACCCGGAGTAGTACGCCTGCGCTGCCCGGCTGAGCGCGTCCTAGATCGCGCTCCTGCTGCCGGGCACTCTCTGCGCATGAGCGTGACGACGTCACGCGCAGAAAGTGCCCGGCAACAGGAGCGCGATCTAGAACGCGCTCCGCCGGGCAGCGCAGGCGTACTACTCCGGGTCAGTGCGACCCAGAAGCAGTAAGAGCCCCAGGGATTTGGAGATGTTCGCCGGCGAACGGTTCGGGAACCGTTCGCCACATCTCTGCCCTTGACCCAACGCTGTGTGCCAGAAATGACACCACTTGCCTTTCAACATCACGGTACAGTTTGGGTATCACCTTCTTTGAGAAATAATTGCGGCCTGGTATCTTCCACTGCGGTGTGTGGGTTTGCTTTTGTGTACTGCTTTTCCTCAGGTGGTCATCCCATTGCAGTTTGTGCTTGGTCAACATGTGCCTACGTAAGGAAGTTGTCCCTACGCGGGTCTTGGTCTTTCCACGGCTCAATTTTTGGTGGCAGAGAGTACAGATGGCATTGCTCTCATCTGAGGCAGACACACAAAAAAATGTCCACACTGCTGAGCCCTGGGATGATGGCACTTTGGTGGTGGCGGCCGACTGAGTGTTAAGTGGGGTGCCGAAATCAGAGCAGGAGGAGGAAGATATGTCACGGTTACGTGCGGAAGCGGAGGAAGATGAGGTGTTCAGTGTTAAATAGTCAACTACGTCCTGACAATCTTGGGGGTTGATGGCACGTGCCTTCTGAACACTGTACTTTGGTCCGGGGCCGCATAAAATCACGACAGCACGACCTCAAACCGACCTGCGACACACACAGGTACTGTGAACAGGTATGCACGGTCGGACTGGTATTACAAATGTGCAGCTGTCACACACGTGCAGTGAAAAGGTAGTCACTGAATGTGCTGGAACTTGCACAGTATAGGAATTAGCAAGGGCCAGCTGCGACTGACTGACAGGGCTGTATATGCAAGTGTCAGTGGGCCACACAAAAAAACCCCCCTAAAACCAGATCACAAGAACAACATTAGCTCTCAAAGAGATGTTGTGGGGTGCTTTTTAGCAATAAGTATCAGCAAGGAGCAAGCTAACAAGCCTAACTTTAGCCTAAGTTTCCCCCATGTCTCTGCAGCAAACTCCCCCTTCTCTAATTACTGTAGCCAAACTGAGTGAGGATAATGGCCGACGCAGCTGCCTTATATAAGGAGGGGGGGGGGGGGGGTGGGGGGGCTCCAGAAGGGGGTGTAGCCTGATTGGCTACCATGTGTCTGCTGACTGTGATGTAGAGGATCAAAGTTGAGCCTAATGATGTAGTATAGGGGCGGGTTGAACTCGCCATAAAGTTCGCTTTTCGACGCGAACCAGGGATGTTCGCGGTCGAACCGTTCGGGCCATCTCTAGTGTACACACGCTGGATTATTGCCAAAGGTGGTGATGGAATGCAATCCACACAGTGTCAAAGGAGCCTTATGGTACCCATACATGGTACCATTTTTTAATTAGATAATTTTGTTCGATTATTTTGTTAGAACGAATATAAAGATTTTTCCAACATGCCCAATCGGATTTTTATTCAAAAAAGGGGATAATCGTTTCTTCTTTCTTGATTGAAAAAAACAAAAGATTCTTTTAAACTTTCATTCTATTCGATCGTTTTGGTTGAATAAATTGGAAAATTGAACGTTTTTATTGTACCGTGTATGGGCATCATAAGAAAAATCTTGACAGTACTTTTTTCACATACTCTTTCAATTTCAGAGTGCTTTCAAATAGCAAATTTTCTCCTGGGTGAAAAAGTAAATTGAATAAGTGCCTATGGGCCTGATGCACTAAATAGCGGTAATATTGCAGTTCACAGACAGCGCACAGCAATATTACCATTACAGCGTGTACCATGATAAGGAGGAAACCCCAGGTAAGGGAAAACCCTTTCCTCCCTTTCGTCTCAAGTACACAGGGCCGGATTTGTACTTTTTACCGCCCAAGGCCAACTATACTGTCTGTTTTTTATATCTGTGTGCCCCAATGAGAATTCTACTTACTTTTCATCATTGGATGTCACAGACAATAACTATTTTAGTAATATGCGTATAGACTATGTTATGTTTTCCTTAAGAACTTTTATGTTATGCTTGCTATCTCGTTAATGATGGAACCATTGTGTCACCATGAGAGGCTGATGTGTACCTGCATGATAGAGTTTACAGGTCTTGCAGGGACGACACAAGCACAGGACAGAGGGTTCAAAGGGTAAATCTGTCCTTGTAGATAGGGATGGCTGCATAGAACAGCTTTACTGCCCCTCACTGAGCCGCCCCTAAATTTCTGGTGCCCTAGGCCATGGCCTATGTGGCCTTGCCAGAAATCCGGCCCTGCAAGTACACGTTAAAAACCTGGCTTGAGATGGGTTTTTTTGTGCGTCATGCACAACAGAATTCTCCATGTAAGGCCCAGTGCCCACCAAAAACCTCTAGCAGATCTGCAAAACGCTCAAGGTTTTTCAGATTTCAAAGCGATTCTAGTCATGTTTAGAGACGTTTTCTAAACATGCCTAACGTTTTTTGGAGCGTTTTTGTATAGCAGATTACAAATATTGTTACAGTAAAAGCTGTTACTGAACAGCTTCTTTAAAGGGACACTGTAGGGGGGTAGGGGGAAAATTAGTTGAACTTACCCGGGGCTTCTAATGGTCCCCCGCAGACATCCTGTGCCCGCGCAGCCACTCACTGATGCTCCGACCCCGCCTCCGGTTCACTTATGGAATTTTAGACTTTAAAGTCTGAAAACCACTGCGCCTGCGTTGCCGTGTCCTCGCTCCTGCGGATGTCACAAGGCGCGTACTGCGCAGGCCCAGTATGGTCTATGCCTGTGCAGTACGTTCCTGGTGACATCAGGGGAAGCGAGGACCCACAAACGCAGGCGCAGTGGTTTTCAGACTTTAAAGTCTGAAATTCCAGAAGTGAACCGGAGGCGGGGCCGGAGCATCGGTGAGTGGCTGCGCGGGCACAGGATGTCTGCGGGGGACCATTAGAAGCCCTGGGTAAGTTCAACTCATTTTCCCCCGACCCCCCTGCAGAATCCCTTTAACAAAAACGCCTCGAAAACTGCTCTGATCTAGCGTTTTCCAGAGCGGTTTTCCACTTCCCTATACTTTACCATTGGAGCAGAAACGACTCAGAAATCTAAAAAATGCTGCAGCCCCCGAGTTTGCATTTGTGGAAAAAACGACTCGCTCTGGTGTGCATCATCCCATTCACTTTCATTAGCCAAGCGGTTTTCCCCCTGCGTTTTAAAAAACGCTTCAGAACCGCTCTGGTGTGCACCAGCCCTAATAAAGTTTCCTGTGCCCTCCCTTTGACTGTACAGGCAGTCCCTCACTTACAAAGTTGTTCTGTTCTGGGAGGTTGTTTGTTAGTCAAGTCATGTGTTATACATGGTGAATGACAAAGATTTTTTTACTTACCCGGGGCTTCCTCCAGCCCTATAAGCAGACATATACCGTTACCTGTGCTAATGCCTACAGCACCCCCGTGATCCTCCTCTGGTTGGCCGGGTCGATCTTCACTGCGCAGGCCCCCAGTCGCTTCAATTGACTAAGCGATTGACTATCATAGGATTGGGCTATCATCTTCTGTGTGATTTATAGAAAGTTGATCAACTAGTGGCCAACATTTCAAGCGATATCCTATGCATTTCACCTTCACTAATCGATCTGACCGATGTTGTGCCTCCATGCTCTGAATACAAAAATCAATTCAGTGTCGATGATATGTGAACAGTAGCCAATTCCTGAGTGATCAACCAATATCTTCCATCTTGCTCACTCAATGTAGTTGGTCCATGCGACATGATTATTTATTTATTGAATTTATAAAGCGTCAACATATTACGCAGCGCTGGACATTAAAGACAATACTTAGGGGTGACATACAGCAATACGACAATACAGGAAAACAAGAAAAAACAGATCACGCAGCACAGTAGGAGTACAAGGTAATGCTTAGTCACTGGTTGGGAGCATGGAGATTAGGCAAGTTGAGTTCACTCAAATGCATAACATGGGTGCACAGTAATGGAGGTGCATGATCAGGTAGGACACAAAAGGAGGAGGACCCTGCCCGAAGACTTACAATCTAGAGGTGATGATATAATCTACTTTTCATGGATTGGGCAAATTGGAACACACTCAATTCTCTCTAGATTCGATAAAATGATTGAATTGAATCGTCGATCGTACAGCCAAATCACAAGATGTATTGCCACCGTTACTTTCGGACAGCTCAGGATTTGGACATTTAAGTTGGCCATACATCAGGCGATGTATGTGCAGATTGACCAAGAGACAGATCTCTATTTCATCAAAGAGATCTGTTGACTACACACACACTGCAGGCTGATTCTGATCGATTTCAACATGAAATCTCTCAGAAATTGGCCTTGTGATGCCACATCTGTTGCTGTCCCCCTAACATGCCCCTCCTGGTATTTCATGCAGTATACTTTGTCATGTCTAGCTCTGGCTCAATCCACATACATGTGCCCCACATGGTTGCCGATGTAACGTGAACACGTGTGATGGACACTGACAGGTAAAAGTATACACTAGGGTTGACAGAGCCAGCAGTTCCAATGCATTCATCCCAATATCACATGCCCGTGCCACCAATTAAGCATGTCTAATTGATACATGTGACCAATTGGCCTGAAATCGGTTGTATCATTGATTGGCATGCTCTTGGCAGCACCGATTTTCATCCAATCCGATTAAAATAATCAAATCAGAAGGTTGACCGGTCACCAAATGTACAGCCACGTTTAGTATTAAAAAATGTTTTGTCTTTTTTTAATGAGCTATTAAATTATTTTAACTACTTTTAACAGTTCATGCAGCACTGTGAAATGTATTAAAAAAATATGTAACATAACAGTCCATTTTGCACATGAAGTTAACTCTGTATGTCAGAGAAACAGAACTGGAGTCGTTTTGCAAGTAAGGGACCGTCTGTATTATGCCTGGCTTGACACACATTCCAGCCAGCATGCACTGCACGGAAAGGGCTGTCTCAGCAGTAAAATGCCATCTGGGCAGTGGGCACGGCTCTCCCAGGCCAGCACACTGGTACACAGGCTGCTGTGGTGGAGCTGTGCCCAGCCTGACTTCCTTCGCACTTGTACAGGCAGCGGCCCCTCCTCTGTCACCCATCCCTCCTCCTCCTCTCCCAAAACCTGACGCAGAAGAAATACAAAATCGAAGTACGTCACAAGTCATCCTATGAGCCCCCCCGAAGCTGCAGTTCCCTGAACGGCACGTGAGGGGGGGAGTGCGCGGGAATAGTTCTAGAAGGACAAGATAAGGGAGAGTGTGAGGTGAACGGTGCGCACAAGTAAAGTAAAGGGAGCTGCGTGACAAGATGGATGGATGAGGAGTCTGCAGACACGGGAGGGGGCGTGATAGGGGTCCGTGTAAAAAAAAACCATGTATGTGTTATTATGTGTCATGGATGCACGTCCAGTATAAGCTGAGGGAGAGACGTCATCAGAGCGAGAGGGACACGGGTTACACCCCCTCCCTACCTGGATCTCCAAGTATAAAAAAAAAAAGAGAAACACAACAACAACCCCTCCAGCGTGAGACTGACATAGGATTGAGCGCAAAGTAAAGCCTCGCAGCACCCACCCCCTTTCCGAGCAGAGGGAGAGAGCGGAGCGCTCGTCTCCTCACACAGCTATGTACGGGGGGACCTTCTGCAAGGCGTGAAGGAAAGCGTGCGGCAGGGGACGCGCAGCAGGATTATCTCTATTGCAGGATATAGACCCGCAGCCATTCACACGGGAGTTACTTCACTCCTCGCTGAGGGGGGTGCGATGAACCGCCGGACTTTCTCTGCTTCTCCTCGCCGTGGTGGGATCCTCCCCTCTTCTAACCTGAGCTGCTTACTATCGCTACTATCTCTTGCGAAGACAGCCTGAAGCCAGCGAAAGGTAACCCACAGGCACAGGCAGTGCTTTCTATGAAGGCGGGCGGGCGCTTGAACCTAGCAAAAGGTAACCCATGTCCAGGGCAGGCAGTGCTTTCTATGAAGGGGGGCGTGCGGGCGGGCGGGCGCCTGAACCTATCAAAAGGTAACCCAGGGCAGTGCCAGCTTTCTATGCGGGCGGGTATCGTTATTTTCATTCCTATGCCGTGCAGAGTTGTGGCAGATCTGCAAGCTGCTTCATTTTTAGCAAGCCCCATAGAGGAGGCTGCGAGAGAGAGGTGGGGAATGTGCAGCACTGGCATTAGGCAATTGCGCATGTTAGGCAGCAGTCATGTTTGGAGAGAGTCAAGCGGGAGGGCGCATCTACAAACAACAACTTTAATAAAAAAAAATAAAAAAAGCCGACCCTCCTCGCGTCTCGGGCTGCACGGCTGTGGGTGGCTGCGGCAGGGCTGGGCATAGGCAGGCTGTGTGTTTCACGTGTGGGGCTGTAGTGGCTGCACGGTGCGGGCTGATCAGCAGGCATGCCTCAGCGTGCAGAGAGGAGCTGCTGTCATGTCACTGAGTGCAGCCAGTGGAAATGTACTGCTGGCTGCTGCTGGAGGAGAGGACTGTAGGGGGCGTGGCCGTTGTTTACCTTCTGAAAGTCACGGTTCCCATCGGACACCTGATAGGCGATGATGATCGCCTCTCTCTGTAGAAACATTTGCCAGTCACCGGCCACACATACCTCCCCTGGCCTGACTGGCTGCTCCTCCCTGCAGCACTGGCTGGATCTGGCCACCGCTTGGTTATTGCACCCATCTGCATTATTATTATTATTATTATACTTTATGTATAAAGTGCTCGCCTATTACGCAGTGCTGTAATATGCAACTTGAATATCCAGAGCCAGATCATGCTTAAGGCAACTAAGCAGATTTCTAGGGCATATGGGTGTTCTGGGGTCATGCCTACTCCTCTGATCCTCTGCCACTAACTCCATGACAAGCTGAGAGCGGTGATCTGTTTGCAGGCCTTGTGCCTCACTTATCCATAATCAATTTATAATATTGATTTTAATGTTTTTTTTTTTATTATTTTCCCCTTTTGGCTAGTTCAGTTTCATGAGTATCCTTGTTGGCTTCCATGCAATGTTTACAGCCATGTTTGAAATAAATGTATTCCAATGTGACAGGAATAGACAAGTATTATGGAAGATACCCCATCACACACACACACACACACACACACACACACACACACACACACACACACACACACACACACACACACACACACACACACACACACACACACACACACACACACACACACACACACACACACACACACACACACACACACACACACACACACACACACACACACACACACACACACACACACACACACACACACACACACACACACACACACACACACACACACACACACACACACACACACTTTACTATTTTTTTTTTTTATTTTTTTTTTTGGTTGGTTGGTTTGTTTTTAATGGTGAAAGATTTCTTAGTGTATAAAGGAACACGCCCCCTTCAGCATCTCCAAGTATGAGAATCTGAAAGTTATTTTTTTTATAGAGTATTGCTATGATCACATAAAGTACTCAAAAAGTATAAGCAATGGAGGTTGAATGTTCTGTATAAACGCATGTAGTAGCTAAATATGGCTTTTATACATAATCGCCAAAAAGGACAGCTGAGGAGCTAAGAGTGATTTGGTTCAAAGCTGGGAAGTAGCCGTCTAAAAGACAGTTGTGATGTATGTAAACAAGTTTTCTGTAAGACTTGTCCATTTATTTGCTGGTATTAGCAGTTTTCAAAATTGATGCTCCATGAGAAGATTCCAAACAGCTGTGCGGCAGGTGGTGTAAATCTGCAGGCTGGCTTCCCCCTGGGTTATGTGTTATCTGATTTATCCAGCACCTAGCACCATACGCGTGGTGCCCTGCACTGGGGGCCTGGCTCTTTGTTTGACAACAATCCCCAATTTGCACGGTTGCAGATCATCGTATGACCCCTCTTGTGTAGCAGATGATTCCATGCTTTGCCTGTACAGAGCTGCAGCATGGAGCCAACTGTAGTAGCAGCAGCAATACTGGAGGTGAGGGAGCTAGGCACTGATTGGAGGATACACAAGCCCAGCCATTGGTTGTGAGCGAGAAGGTGTCTGAAGTTCATGCTGAAGGGGAAGTAATTATTACTCCAGATTGTTGTACGCAGTTAGCAAGCAGCCAGTCTACAAGGAAGAACAGCGCCATGAAGTTATGTAATGTTAAATAACGTATTTAAAGGGGAATTCCATGAAAGGCTACTGGACTGGAGATGTTAAAGGAGAATTTCAGTGTCATTGTATTGTGGATTGAAATGCATTATTTGTAATTTGTACATAATGTGTTTTTTTTTTTTTTTTTTTTTTTGTCAATTAAAAAGAGCTATCTGAAAGTCAATCTACTATTTTTAGACAGCATTCTGAATAAAGCCTGGCATATAGGAGTTGATTTTTTTTGTGTTAAAGGAGATGTTACATGATGAGATAGTGAGACATTTTATTTATTGTATTTATAAAGCGCCAAC
This sequence comes from Hyperolius riggenbachi, assembly GCF_040937935.1. Classification (NCBI taxonomy): domain Eukaryota; kingdom Metazoa; phylum Chordata; class Amphibia; order Anura; family Hyperoliidae; genus Hyperolius; species Hyperolius riggenbachi. Next base: position 457,447,749 of record NC_090648.1, on the reverse strand, counting down.
ATATTACGCAGCGCTGACGTGTATGTACAGTGCCTAGCATGCAAATAACTATGCTAGGTTCCTTTTTTATTTTTTATTTTATTTTTTTATTTTATTTTTTTTCCCCTCTGCAGGAAAGGGTTAAATATCAGGTATGCAAGTGACTGACTCAGTCCTGCCTCAGAAGGAAGTGACTACAGTGTGACCCTCACTGACAAGAAATTCCCCTTTATCTCTTTTTTGCTCGCAGAAGCCATTTTCTGCTAGGAAAGTGTTTTTATAGTTGGAATTTCTTATCAGTGATGGTCACACTGTAGTCACTTCCTGCCTGAGTCAGCCAGTTACATACCTGATAGTTTAACTCTTTCCTGCAGAGAAAGGGGAAAAAAAAGGAACACAGCATAGTTATTCGTGTGCTAGGCACTGTACATACACACCTATCTCATCATGTCAAATGTCACTTCGGGTATCCTTTAATTGAGCAGCAGGGCTGTGGAGTTGGAGTCGGAGCAATTTTGGGTACCCGAAGTTGGAGTCAGGGATTTCATAAACTGAGGCGTCAGTCCTGATTTTGTACAAAATCCACAGCCCTGGTAAGTATTAGACTAAGGAGACTGAGTCTGAGCCATGTTGGGTTCTCAGTCGGAGTTGGAGTCAGAAGATTTTTTTTTTTTTTTTTTACCGACTCCACAGCCCTGTTGAGCAGTCTGTGATTTTATTGTTGACTCGATCACAAATGAAAAATGAATATCGAGTGTAGAATCAAAAGAACCTTGATTGATCAAGTTGGAAAACTTCTGGTTTGTACAAATCTCTCATTGTGTGATTTACCTGTTAGTTTCCTTCACTACAGAATCCCCTGCGGATTGATTGTCACGCGTATGCTACTCTGATCCGTTCATTTTTGAAACCACCAATAAACAATTTTTACTTTTTATTGGTCTTTGTGATATTATTTTTTACAGTGAACCCGAGGTGAGAGGGATATGGAGGCTGCCATATTTATTTTCTTGTAAACAATGCCAGTTGCTTTATCCTCTGGCATAAGTAGTGTCTACGTCAAAACCCTGGAACAAGCACATGGCTAATCCTGTAAAAGCTGAATTGAAGTGCCTGATCTGCTGCATGCTTGTGCAGGGTCTATGGCTAAATGTATTGGAGGACCACCAGGCAACTGGTAGTGTTTAAAATGAAATGAATATGGCAGCCTTCATATCCCTCTTACCTCAAGTTCCCTTTAATTATTGATGGTTTTCAGTCGATCGTGCACATATCTGGCTGTGTGTATGTGCAGATGAACAGTTGATCTTTACATGTAACAAAAAGACCAGTCAGCAGTCGTCGTATGCACAGTTTTGGTGTTAATGACTTTTTGAGCTCTGATCAGGAAATGATTGTCTGAACAGATCTACCCATGTGTAGCAGGCCTAATGCTGGGTACACAACTACACACCATGCGGTTTCCCGCTCTATAAGGACCGATTCGACTATTTCCGACGTGCTCGATTCGGGCTTCGATCGTTCCTGCCGTTGATTTTGCAAATCGACGGCAGGAACGATCGAAGCCCGAATCGAGCACATCGGAAATAGTAGAATCGGTCCCTGTAGAGCGAGAAAACGCATGGTGTGTACCCAGCATACAGCTCGGCACACATACAATTTTTTGATTGGCCAATTTTGCCACTTGCATGCAGAAGGAGAGCTTGTCTACACAATGGGCTCTATTCACAATCCATTTTCCGCATGCGGAAATGCACTTGCGGTACATACCCGACTGAAAAAAGACCATCTTGACATTCACCAATTTTTACGCATGATTTACTGCATGCGTAAAATTGTACGCATTGTTAGCGTAAAAAAATGCGGTAAAAGTCGGTAATTCCCGCCAAAAAAAAAAATCAAAATTCACAAAAAAGCGCCTTATTTCTGACTTGACTACCGAATATTTTTTTATTTTTTTATTTTTTTTTTAATCACCCACTAGTACACTGTGATATATTTCGCTTCCCATTGACTTAAATGGAGTCTGGAGCCTTGAATGCTGTTTGCTGGACTTTTTTTTCCAGACAAGCTGGGAGAAGGAAGACAATCTCATTACTACTGTCTGCTATGGTCAGGTGGCTGGTCTAGTATAACTTGGCAGCAAACTTCCAAGCAGTCTTCCCTCCTTGTCTTTGGTGCTCTGTGTACAGCACCTGATAAAGCTTCTCAGGTTGCTGTGTTAGATTATAAGTGATGCTGACTGTTATTGTACCAGGCTTGCACATGTGATAAATCTCACGTCAGTAATAGTGAATCGGGCATCTTGTAAGGTGCTGTATTTCATGCACAAGTTGCCACAGCCTACAACTTCACTCCTGTTATTTTTATATCGCTTATAAGTAGTACTAGCGTTGGAAGGATTACAGTACATGAAAAGATCTAATGTAGGAGTTTTCAAAAGTTTGAGTGGGATGTGTTCCCAAAATAGCTGTTTGCTATATTTGTATTTGAGAAACTGTAGGAGTGAGGTGCTGTTTTATATTACTGTTACAGTAGCAAGACAGGTCCTCCCTAACTGAGTAACCGGTGCTTTGACCACTTCCTCTTCCTCCCTGTTATACAGCATTGCTGAGCTGCTGTGTGTGTCGGTCTCATTTTATCTCAATACTTCTGGTATAGAACTTCTTGTTTTCGCTTTCATTTATGGTGTAACATGTAGCCATTCCTTTCTTTGTCTCTGAACTTCGAGACCCCTGCGATTCCATGTTAAAAAGCGTAACTATTTTATCAGAGAGATTCTCCCAAGTTACATAAAATGAAATAGGTCTGGTCGCCAAGATCTACCTCACACAACACCAGTTATTGTCACCCAGGGTAAAAATCCCTTGCAGGCTGTGGGTAATTCTGTGGATGGATGGATAAATAAGTAAATTCTGTCTTAAAGGAGTGAAGCTAAGCTCATCATGGTGATTGGATAGATTAATTGGATCACCACTACTATCCTTCCAAAATCGTAACTGAAAATCAATTGGGTAGGGCATTCTACAGAGAACCTGAAGGTGAACCCAGGGCAAAAAATACAAAAAAAGTGTACCAGAGGACACAAATAAAAACATACATACCTGGGGCTTCCTCTGGCCCGATTGCTCCCTTGGTGCTATCCTCCGCCTCCTGTATCTTCTGTAAGGGCTCCCAGTATCTTTGGCCAGTTGGCGCATGCCAGTGCAGATGCAGAGAGCTCCCAGTGATGGTAAGCCCTGACTGCCAAAGATACCGGGAGCATTTAGGGAAGATCCAGGATGCAGAGGATGGTGTCAAGGAAGCGGTCAGGCCTGGGGGCTGGAGGAAAAACGCACACTTACACTTCTCATGTTTGAGGCCTCTTTCACACCAAGACCAAGTGTGTGTGGTTTAGGGGATGTTAATAAGGTCGCATAACGTGCCCCTAACGCAACGCATGGTGGTGTTGAAGTTGGACGTCAGATTGAGCCGTGTTATGGGGCTCTTGGTGCGCCGTTTTCTTTCTATACTGGGAAGTCTGGATCTTTTCAATGATTCGAATCGGATCATTGAAAAGATCCGGATCTTTGAACTGAATCTTTGAATCATTTTACTAGGGAAGCAGGGGGTGCAGCAGAGTGAGAGGTGCAGGAGAATGAGGGCACATCAAGGGTGCTAATGGGGAAGGGAGAGATGCAGCAGGAAGATTGTGCTTGTGCACAGAAGCTGCAGTTCCTGTTTCTTCCAGAAATCCACTGTGAACCGAATCGTTCATTGTGGTGATCCGGATGATTTGACTCAAAGAAGATCTGGATCAAAGATCTGAATCGTTCATGATCTGGACAACACTACAGTGCAGTGAATATTAATTAGCCATGTGGCTAGACACAATATGGGACTCTCACCTCCTCCTCTCCTGACATACATTACTGAGCATGTGCAAGCAGTCTAATGCAGCCACATAGAGTATAGCGCACAGCATGCTGCACTTTCATTTAACGTGCAGCGTTATACCTTAAAGGGGAACTGTAACGACAAAACGGCCCCTGGGGGGGTACTCACCTCGGGTGGGGGAAGCCTCAGGATCCTAATGAGGCTTCCCACGCCGTCCTGCGTCCCTCGGGGGTCTCGCTGTAGCCCTCCGTACAGCCGTGACGCAATATTTACCTTCCTGGCTCCTGCGCAGGCGCTCTGATGCCTCTCGGCGCCGAAGTAGGCGGAAATACCCGATCGCCGTCGGGTCTGCTCTACTGCGCAGGCGCAAGTTTCCGGCGCCTGCGCAGTACAGCGGACCCGACGGAGATCGGGTATTTCCGTGCCGAAAGTCGCCACAGCGCCCCCCGCTGGAGCCAGCAAAGGTAAATATTGAACTGACAGTCGGCACAGTCGCCGGCTGTTCGGAGGGCTGCGGCGAGACCCCCGTGGGACAGAGGACGGCGTGGGAAGCCTCATTAGGATCCGGAGGCTTCCCCCACCCGGGGTGAGTACCCCCCAGGGGAGGTTTTTGTTGTTAGTCTCTTTAATGCAACGTGTGCACTGTGAACAGCCCATTGATTTTTAATTGCTGTGAGTTGGGATGCGTTACAGGCTGCTGTAATGTGGGACTTTAACGTCCCACTGTAAAAGCAGCCTCAAGGAAGCCTCTGGATCCTGACTTAGATCAGGGTAACCCTTTCCATGTAGCAATGTCCAAAGAATTACACTTACTGATCCAATTTGCATCCATTTTTATATCCCAAAATGCAGGGCTGTGGAGTCGGAGTCGTGGAGTCGGGCAATTTTGGGTGCCTGGAGTCGGAGTCGGGAAAAAATGCACCGACTCCGACTCCTAATGAATTTGTAACTGTAATTAAAATAGAAAATATGATAAAATGTTCTATTTCTCAGATAATAGTCAATAAAAATAATGTATATATACAGTAATAGCTGTGCTTAGTCCACAAAAATGAAATAAACCAGTCAAAATTAGTTACTTGTGCTGCTTCAATAAAGCAGTCCCCGTATTTTTAAGGTCAGATATACATATCTGATTGTGACTGTATATATGATGTGTACACAGGAATCTCTTATATATACTAAATAACATTTATGCTGTAAGAATAAAGCCTGATGTGTAGCTGTGTCACTAATAGAGATGGTCAACGAGATGGAAATAATTCTGCATTGATGCTGATTTATGCAAATGTATGCACTCCCTTTGCTGATGAAATCAAATAATGTGATATGTTATTAAAATTTGGTTTGGTGACTACAAATTAAAGAGTAACTGAAACGGATGAAAAGTAAAGTTTTATACATACCTGGGGCTTCCTCCAGCCCCCTTCAGGCTAATCAGTCCCTCGCTGTCCTCCACCACGCTGTCCGGCCGCATGCCGCTCCCACAGCCAGGAACATTCTGCACCTGCGCAATAGTGCTGCACAGGTGTAGTATGCTCCTGGCGGCGGAGTGTGTGCATGCGCACTACGCCTGACTGGCTCAAGTACCTGGACTCATAGCAGAAGATCCAGGTGGTGGAGGAGGACATACAGGGACTGATTATCCTGAAGGCGGCTGGAGGAAGCCCCAGGTATGTATAAAACTTTAATTTCATCTGTCTCAGGTTTACTTTTTTACACAGTAGTACTATACTCTACATATGCACTCCCCACAGAGCTGCAGGAATCCACTGAGAATGCTGTCCACATTGAACACAGAGGTGTTGTCTGTTTACAATCTCCTCATTCCCCTGCAGAGTACCTGCACATCATTCTTACATGTACCCACACTTACATTGCCTAGGGCCTGATAGATGTTCTTTGTTCCGGTTTGTACCTTTTACAAGTACTCTTACCAAGGACTAGTTTTAGTCTAAAGGGAATAAATATAGTAGTCTACATATCCTTCTCACTTCAGTTGTCTTGTAAAATTCCTAAGCGTTGGCAGTTAAGAGACGAATTTCATGTTATATACTTTTAATCAACAAAATTGTAATATGCAAATTAGAGGAGTCGGTGGAATCCTAAACTGAGGAGTCAGAGTCGGTGGATTTTTGGACCGACTCCACAGCCCTGCCAAAATGTAGCTGCAGGCTAGAAAAACAGAATGAAATCAATTGGAAATCTATTGAAAATCGATCTAAATGCATTATTGCACCATTCGATCCAATGCAACTCTATGGACCATCGATCTGCTGCCAGCAGCAGATCAACCTAGATTTGCCATCCTGTCAGATCAAATAGATCGTAAACTGCTGCAAATCGATCGTGTTTTTTTTTTTTTTTTTTTTTTTTTTTTATTTGAAAGAATTGATTTCTGATCGATTTCTATAGGATCTCAGTGGCTGAAATCGACCAGTGTATGGGCCCCTTAACACCGATTACTTTATCTGCTTCATCATTTCTAGTAGGCTAATGGAGTGGCTGGCTAGGTGATATTCAAATGTAACTACAGCACCCTTCAAAGGAAATTGAATGCAAATGTACAGTATAGACTTCACATATGATGGTATTTTGGACACAGCAGACAGAATGGGGACAAGATGAATTTGACATAAGATCTACTATCTAAGATGGCTACCTCCTATATGTCACACATCACATGCTAGGTTGTTCATTTGTTTAACCTCCATGCATTTCTAGTGAGTATGTTGGAGTGCAGAGAGACCCAGTGGTGTTCTCTCTATAGTTATGTTTACCTTAGAGCACTACTGAGACATGACCTGTGGTTAGTTGTGCAAAGCACTTAACACATGATGTCACAGTAATCTGACCTGTATTAGCAAACACAATCCCGAGTATGTTGTGTCACAACCTTCACTTCTGTAGAATATTCAGTTAGGGTATTATGAATGTCATATACACTTATTGCAGTTTTTTTTTTAAGTTTAATTCAAACAATAACTAAACCTAACCCCCCCCCCCCCCCCCTCATACCCCCACAGTCTGCTCCACATCCTACATCAAAGCAAATTACAGGTACAAAGGACACGTCATTTCACCCTATACAGCATCAACTACTATCTATCTCATGGTCAATCCCTTGATCCTTGAAGTATGTTTGCCAAGGCAACCATATCCTATCACTTTTCAGGACAGTTTCTCTGTGTATACGTAAGTTTGTACTTTTTGAAGAGATGAATTAACTAGTGACACCCATTCACCTGCTGTGGGTGCCGCTGATCTGATCCAATGCTGAATTATGACTTTCTTGGCATAAAAACACAGAATGCGCCGCAACAAGACTTATCAGTTTTCCATTGTTTGGAATGGGTACTGAATATACATTTGAAATGTACACCTGTTATGTGGCTCTCATATATAACACATTAGGAGTGGCTTTTGCTGTTCCTGTCGATCATCAGCTGCCCTAACATACCTGAACATTTCCCATTTTCACAAATTCTAATCCGCTTATCGATGGTACGTCTGACTAAAGTTCTTATAAATTCTCTGTGAGGGGGATGCAGCGTTGTCATGCATGGAGCAATGCAACCCTTGCAGTTCAATCAGTGCTTGGTAAATTACTTTTGAAATCTTGGTCCCAGTGTACAATTTTGGCCCACTTTTCCTAGTCGCGGGCCAACCTCATTGTCTACTGGCCACCTTCCTCCCTTATAAAGTTCTCTGGTGTCTAATGGCCCTCCATCCCCTATACATGTCCCTGGTGTCTACAGAACCCCAGCCTCCCCTATACAGTTCCCTAGTGTTTAGTGCTTTCCCCCTACCTCCCCATATGGCTGCCTCCCTGGTGTTCTAGGGTTTCACCTCCAATATAGCTTCCCTGGTGGACTAGAGTGGGCAAGACGTAATGCAAAAATAGCGGGAAACCACTCAAGGGCCAAATTTAATGGCTGAGGGCCAAATTTGGCCCACGGGACGGAGTTTGACATGTATGCTCTAAAAGTTTATTGCAATTGCATCTTTCAGAGTAAATTGCACTTTGGGAACTTATAATTTCTAAATGAATAATAATACTTTTGCACAAAAGCAAATAATAACTGTATGGGTTATAAAAAGTAGGAAAACATTCCCCCCCCCCCCCCCTTGAATATTAGGTCAGTTTCATACCGCTTTAAGTGATAAATATGCTAATCCTGCATTCAAAACTTTTTCTGCTGTGAGTATCGCATACATTAGGAGCACTGGCCCTTTAATAGCCATTGCCTTTCAGTTGCATTCTGGGGGTCCTTTTTATCTATAATCCTCCTCATCCCTTTTATTTCCCTGCCTAGCTGAAACATGATCCTCTGCTGACTTGTGTTTACAAGCAAGGCTGAGGTGACTCAGTGATTGGAGGAGAAAAAAAAAGTTAAGGGAAGAAATTGCATCAGTATTTAGCCTCAAACTGTGCGCAAAAGACATGGTTCCCACCAGGAACAGAATGTACTATATAAAATTTACTGAAATCAAAATGTGGACAGTACAATACATGTGGCGTTTATGTAAGTAGGTCAAGTATTTATCTACTTTATGTGTGGGTGGTGTGTGTGCCAAAAATCTAGCATGTGAATGGTGACCCCTGACCCTCCTTGCAGTTTGGAGTGCTGGATCATCCGAGGGTATTGGTATCCTTACACCTCCAGCTCTGTCATGTGCCCTTCCTTCCTCCTGCCTGCTCGATGACAGTATGTGCCACTAACCTTTAGACATAACTCTGGCCCCAAAACTATAGTCTGAGGGATCCCTGCGGGTGCCAATACTCGTGCATGTGCACCTTTAGTTTATATGGACAGTAAAGGTGAGCTTTCAAATTTGAAATGGCGTTCCAAATGCTTTGGCACAAAACCAGAACATTTAGGCTAGGTTCACAGTGCTCAATTGCGTTGCAGAAAATTTCTTCATGTCCACTTACTGCCCATACAATTCTATGGGGCTGTTCACAGTAATGGATCGAGTTATTCTAACTTGCTGCATGCAGGCTTTGCATTAGTCTATATCCAGTCTCCATTGCAGTTCACACACATTTTAACAAATGCATTATGTTACTGACCACTGTGAATCCAGCCTAAACCTATGCTGGCTGCTATGGGTGTGGAGGGTGGATGTGTTAATTCGCCCTTGTCGCCGCCTATGGCTGCTGACGTCCACGTCGTATTCCATCTCGCTGATACTTCCTCCTCGAGGGGGACTGTGTAGAGTGCAGTGGCCAGAGATGACGACAAGGATAAGTTAATCCCCCAGCTGCAGCAAGCATATATAAAAGTTCTGTGCTGAAGCATTCTATGCTGTTTCAAATGCGAAAGCTTTTTCCCTAATGGGTAGTCAATAGGCACTGCTGTGTTAACCCTGAGTACTATTGCTGGCTGCATATAACCCAGGTACTGTACATAGTTTAGTTGATAGTTCAACCATCATGTTCACATACGTATCTGAACATTGATCAGCTGGCAACCTTTTAGAAGTACTGTAATTACAACTTGCCTAATATGATTTTCTTATTTAACAAACTAGAAATTCTGCTTGGATAGAAATGTTACTGTAACCTCAATTATGTACTGTGAGGAGGAACAAAGCAAATCACCTGACCTTCCTGCATTGGCTGGCATTCTTATATACAGTGTGCTGCTTTGTGCTGTGATATTGTGCTTGAGCCACTGGGTGGTGCAGCTTATCTCTGTCAGCAGTGGGTTAGTTGCAGTGTTTCCTTCTGTCAGATGTCCACATCTTGGAGATACTCGGGAAGTTCCCACTTTGTAGGCACAGGAAACCATATATTTACATTTCCTCCCAGTCCCCCCCTCCCCCTGCCATTAAGCCTAGATGTGATAATAATCTCTATACCACATGCAAATATATTTCTGTATGTGTGTTTTAAGGAATGTGGTCTTCTTAAAGGGGGAATTCCAGTTTAAAGGGAAATCCCCCATCATACTCTGGTCCTCCCTTTTTTTTTTTTTTTTTTTTTTTTTTTTTCTTCCCCCCCCCTCACAGCCACCTTTTTACAGGCGTTACACTGAGCAGAGATGCTAATTACTGGTAGGCACTTGAGAAAGACATTACTTAGCACCTCAGGTCTAAGAGGGTTTGCAGTGGTCAATTTCAGCTAATGTGTGTACGTATTTTAAAGGTTACTGGGGGAGAGGAAAAAAATTATCCATACCTGGGGCTTCCTCCAGTCTGATTGCTCCTTCTCCATCCTCCTCCTCCTTGATTGTCTGCAATTCACCCTGAAAAGTCCTCCAGTTGCTGCAGTGAGGCTGCACACTCTCCCCCGTTGCGCTCCTGTGGCCGGGAGCGCTCTGCACCTGTGCAGTACTACTGTGCTGGTGCGGAATGCTCCCGGCAACGGGGGCACACGCACTGCTGGGCCGCAGATGCGCAGTACGCCCTGAATAGATGACTTTCCAGGGGGAATTGCAGAGCAATCGAACTGGACGGGGCTAGAGGAAGCCCCAGGTACAGATAACTTTTATTTTTTATTTTTTTTTTCCCCTCCCCCAGTGTTGCCACCCGGCTGGAAAAAAAATTCTTGGGATAACTGTCTATTATAGTGAACTTCAAGGGACCTGGCTAAGTAATTTACTATATCAGAAGTTTACTATATCTGGATTTGTCATGCATTGTATTTTCATACAGGTGCATGGTTGGGGCATGGGGACTGTGCTTACTGTAGCCAGAGGTTTACTATATCGGTACTGAGATTATCATTATGGTGCAATCTTTAACACCACAGGCACGTAGTGTGGGTCAGGTGGAGGGCAGTCCAATGCAAGTGTGGTAGCCAGAAAAGTTATGAGTGCCCCAGCTGGGAGGGCAAGGGAGGTGAAGGTTATAACAACTGCTGTTAGTGTAGGTATAGTGGTTGCGGCTAAAAATATTTAGTATAAATAAGTGTTAGAAGTCTTTCCAACACCTATGATGCATTCCTGTCATGTACACATAACCGGGCCCACGTCAGCCATGCCCAGCAGGCAGCAGTTTCCTACTACTGATTATTAACCCAAGTTGTTTGCCAAATACTGCTGTGCCTGGATTAATCACTGTCATCCTTATGTCTGAAAGTGTTAGGTTGCTTCTTTCCAAACCACACTCTCCCTCCTGCTGCTGTTCATGAATGAAGTGGGCTGCAGTAATTTTCTCTGTTCAGAGCCACTATGTAGGTGTTTCTCTCTCTAACATGCCCCACTTTATTAATGATGGTGTTGGCCAAGTAACCCCTGTTGTGGGTGACTTCCTATCACACACATCAATACTTGTCATGAGAACTTCATTAATGTGTATACATTCTTACAAACATTATTTTGTGTTAAAGGGAACCTGAACCGAGTAAAATTATTTAAAGAGACTCTGTAACTTCAAAAAGATCCCCTGGGGGTTACTCTCCTCGGGTGGGGGAAGCCTCCGGATCCTAATGAGGCTTCCCACGCCGTCCTCTGTCCCACGGGGGTCTCGCTGCAGCCCTCTGAACAGCCGGCGACAGGCCCGACTGTAATTTCAATATTTAACTTTGCTGGCTCCAGCGGGGACGCTGTGGCTGCTTTCGGCTCGGAAATAGACGGAAATACCCGATCTCCGTCGGGTCCGCTCTACTGCGCAGGCGCCGGAGACTTGCGCCTGCGCAGTACAGCGGACCCGACGGCGATCGGGTATTTCCGCCTACTTCAGAGCCGACAGCCGTCAGAGCGCCTGCGCGGGAGCCAGGAAGGTAAATATTACGTTACGGCTGAATGGAGGGCTGCAGCGAGACCCCCGTGGGACAGAGGACGGCGTGGGAAGCCTCATTAGGATCCTGAGGCTTCCCCCACCCGAGGGGAGTACCCCCCAGGGGACGTTTTGCGGTTACAGTTCCTCTTTAAAATAAACACATGACGTAGCTGCAAATGAATATTACATACTAACCTCACCGTCAGTTACTCTCAGAAGCTCACCATTGTCTTCTTACAGTGATCCCTTCCAGTTCTGACAATATATTGTCAGAACTGAAGTATACCAGTTTCTGTCAGTTATATATCAGCAGCTGTCAGTTACAACTGAATGTGCAAGGTAATGTCCATGTTTCCCTATGGCTCAAGTGGGCGATATTAGTTTAACAGTGTGCTGACCAGGAAGCTGTTATGGGGTAATGGCCACTTTCAAAATAAAGTACCGAGAATTCCATTGATCAGTCGACAAATGGGATGCAGGAGAGGAGAAAGAGATTGAGAACACTACACAGGAGGTAAGTATGTCGGGTTTTTTTTTTTTTTTTTAATTTTCAGTTCAGGTTCTCTTTAATAAACTAAAAATACTTATACATTCTTAGCTCTCCCCCCCCCCCCCCCATTTTTCTCTTTACCTAAAGAACATTTTTTAATAGACATGTGTGTAACTACATGGTGCCGGACTCCCTCGCAGGGATCTGCTGCTTTCTCCCTTCACCCCCCACCCAAATTTAAATAAAGTATAGGTGCTCAATGGCGCACACACAAAAAATGCAGCAGGATGGCGATTGCGCTTGGGGGGGAAAAAGTTGCATTGCAAATGCCTTGTACTAATGTTGGCTGCAGATTGCATTAGCTTTACTGTACCTAGCGGATCTGTAATCGATTGGAATCTGATTGCAAAATGCTGTCAGCGGATAAGAGTATAAAGGAAAAGTTTCAGCTGTTTACCTCTATGTATTGGAAACCGCCTCCCCCTCCCTCCCCTGAGAAAGTACGTGCAATTATAAACACGAGGATTGCGCAACAGACCTTCCTGGAAATAGGGGTTAAAAAAGCGGATATCAGTAATTGCCAGGAAACTTTTCTGCCTTGAAATGGAGCCATGTAAATAGTCTGAATGTTTGTTTTTCTTTTTGGATTATTTTTTTCCCTTTGACAATGTTGCTATTTTTAGAAAATGTGGCGACTTCCGAAAATGGATTATTTGATCTTCCCAAATGCTTGCCGAGGCTGTCATGAAGCAATCAGGACTGAGCAAGATCTGCCCAGCGAAACTGTTTAGAAGCACATATGGATTTCTCAGAACGTGACGTGAATGAACATGGAGGATTTTATGTCTGAATCATTATACAAATTTGACTGTATGAAACATTAATTTAAATGGAGTTTGTGTGCAAATAAACTGATAGTTTGCAGCATTCTGAATAAAGAATATGGGAAAAGTTAAAATGTGACAGTTGGAAATGCATTTTATTTACGTTTTCAACAACTGGTGTGACCTTTTATGGTTTGCTTTCTTTTTGTACTTGTTTTTGAGTATTCCTCCCCCCCCCTCCCCCCCCCCCCCCCCCCCAGGTTCTCCACATTCATTTATTTTAGCCAGGTACAGTGAAGCTGTACTTGAGACCAAAAAGCAGGACCAGTAGTAGGTGTTGCTGCATACGATACATCTTATGTGCCAAGGTTCCAGTGCCCCTATTGGTGCTCAAGCTTAGCAAGAAGGCCCGCAGTACACCACAGCGCGTTATATCCATAAACCGTTTATTGGGTATTGTATCCTCAAATTTCTGCCAAACACAATTGTGCCTTCAAGTACACCTGAACTGAGAGGGATATGGATGCTACCATAGTTATTTCCTTTTAAACCATACCAGTTGCCTGGATATCCTGAAGATCTTCCTCTAATACTTTAAGCCATTGACTTTGAATGAGGATTGAAGAGATGTATCTGACTGGATTATCTGCATGCATGTTTCAGGTGTGTGATTCAGACACTACTGCAGCCAAAGAGATCGGCTTGGCGACTGGTGGGCTTTAGAAGAAAATAAATGTGGCAGCCTCCATATCTCTCTGTTCAGGTGTTTTTTAAGAAGGTATTTTTGCAATAATTCAGCTTTACGTGAGCAAGTATGCTTTCTCATGAGGCATCACTCCTGAATATGCAAATCATCTCTTGGATGGAATTCTGATGCCCCTGTTTTCTCTTCCCTAGTGTCTTTTTAAGCTTTGTTAGGTACCCTGTAGCATTTCCCGCGTTTCAGTGTTCAGTAGATGAAGCCTTGTGACTGCTGACAGACTGGAGGGCTGCATTGTGACTGCCGGTAGTTAAGTGAATCCTGGGATATAAAACTTTGTCCATTCTACATGGCAAATGGTGATGGAGGAGAACCCGTAGACAAGCATGTGGTCAGTTTGGTCAGGTAATATGCAATTTTCTGATTAGCTGATCTTGTGCTAAAGCAGGATGTGATCACAGCAAATTGGAGCTTTGCAAATCTATCAGCTGATCAAACAAATCACGTTTCTTCGTGAGTTCTCCTAGACACGACCATCATTAATACCACATTGTATTGCTTACTGCAACAGGGACACATTGACATAATCGGTGTTAATTATAGGATCCGTTCAGACCTGTCTGTTATCAATGCATCCGTTGTCTCCCTTGTGGTAGCATAACACAGTCCTGTCCTGCATGACCTCTATGGGCACTACTCGGAAAACTGACATTTTGTTGTCAAAAAGCACATTGGATACCAAAACTTAGTGAGTAAACACAATGAATTGTACGTTTTGATCTGCTGTGACTGTCCGCATTGCCAGGGTTGCTTTGTACAGTATGATTTAGGGTTTAACAACCCAAAATGGCGCTCTCATTGCTGCCGTCTTGTGGGAAGAGAATTGCCTTCCTCCAGTCTGTTACAATGGCGTCAGCTTCTCTTGCGCCGGTCCCTTTTTTTTTTCTTTCTTCCTCTTCCCCCCCCCCCCCCCCCCCCCATGTCGCCACATCTAGCCATCACATTCATGTTCCACTGCTGTTGATGCCGATATAGTTATCTGAGAAGCATCAGGTTTAAGGTGGCTTGCAAATGACCAATAGGAATCCTGCCTGAGAACCAGGGAGGATTTTCATTGGTTCACCACTCTGTGAACCAATGCGAGTCCTCCCTGGGGATGGAAGATTCCTTTTGGTCTATTGCAAACCAATGGGAGCCTGATGCTTCTGATGGGGCTTTAGGATCTGTATCCTGGCGCTTCTTCTATGCAGTGGATCGAGAGACAGTGGCCGCAGCAAAGGAGAACCTGAATGTGACTATAACAGGTGAGTGAATTAGTGAAACATATGCTGCAACCAGCCTAGTGAGAATGGACACAGCCTTTTTCCCCATAGGCTTCCATTGATTCTTTTGGTATTGGCCGACCCGTAAGAAAATGGGCAGGACACACCTTTTGTGTTCTGATCGTCTGTACAGATCTGTCATGAACGGACTTTTTTTTTTCCTGTTATTGTGTACCGGAGATGAAATAAATAAAAAAAAATCATACATGCCAGCACCAGAACACTCCTGGTGACGGAAATGTGGCAGAGGGGTGCGCAAGCGAAGTAAACCCCGACTCCAGAAGATCGGGGAGTTGGATGATAGTGCCAAGGGAGGGATCAGGCTGAAGGGGGCTGGAGGTTGCCCCAGGTATGTATGACTTTTTTTTTTTGCTTTCCCTCTATTCAATTCCTTGCAGATTTGATAAATCTGCTAAGAATCTATTCTCCCAAAAGTCTGCTTTTATCCGAAAATCTTAAGAAAATAACTTGCGGTATCAGAGTCGGGAATGGTGGGTGAGATAAATTCATCAGTAGAACGATGCCCAATAGCACTGCACTGCGTCAAACAGTGCAACGCTGCAATTCAAATGACGCTCAGTGCATTCCCTGCTGGAATCTATTGTAAAGTGTGAGCAGAATCTATCAAGAAAGCATTTGGTTCCTAGCACAGAGAGGAATTGATTATTTTGCCACATTCTCCTTGACTAATTGAAAAAATCGATTGTCAATTGAAATCAGGAATAGTAGCAGAGATCTTCATGATCAGCTGCCATTTTCTGTCCTGGTCAATTCCAGATATCAAGCCAATGACTGAACATTATTGATTCTCCCCTGATCTGATGAAATAGTTGACCGAACAGGAGAATTGATGATCATGCTTGCACGGACCAGTCGATCGCACCACTCTCTTCGCCGCAGGCCCCTTGCACTGCCATTGCTATGAAGGCAGAGCTCAGTGAGTTGGTCTGGAGCCAATTTCATTGGTTCCTGACCTTGTGATCACTGTGCCAATCTCATTGGCTCACCTTGATCACAGGGTCAGGAGCCAATGGACTCTGCTCCTGAACGGGTCACAGAGCTTTGCCTTCATAGCAATGGCAGAGATCGAAGGGCCTGTGGCGATTTGTCGGTAGATGTGTGGGTTTTTGGTACCAGCAGTTTCTGGCCTTTAAAGAGGATCTGTAACGACAAAACGTCCCCTGGGGGGTACTCGCCTCGGATGGGGGAAGCCTCAGGATCCTAATGAGGCTTCCCACGCCGTCTGCCGTCCCTCGGGGGTCTCGCTGTAGCCCTCCGTACAGCGGTGACGTAATATTTACCTTCCTGGCTCCTGCGCAGGCGCTCTGGCTGCTTTCGCTCCGAAGGAGGCGGAAATACCCGATCGCCGTCGGGTCCGCTCTACTGCACAGGCACAAGTCTCCGGAGCCTGCGCAGTAGAGCGGACCCGACTGAGATCGGGTATTTTCGCCTGCTTCGGAGCGAAAGCAGCCACAGCGCCCCCGCTGGAGCCTGCAAAGGTAAATATTGAATTGAACAGTCGGGCCTGTCGCCGGCTGTTCGGAGGGCTGCAGCGAGACCCCCGTGGGACAGAGGACGGCGTAGGAAGTCTCATTAGGATCCGGAGGCTTCCTCCACCCGAGGTGAGTACCCCCCAGGGGACGTTTTTAATGTTAGAGTCTCTTTAAGGGGGCAGAGACTGCTGGTATGCAGGTTGTTAATGCTAGGTACACACAATGAGATTTTCTGTCAAATTTACTGTCAGATCGATTATTTCCAACATGTCCGATCTTTTTCATGATTGTTTTTCCGTTTACTTCTATGTAAAATCGATCGGCAATCAGATTGGACATGTTGGAAATAATCGCTCTCACAGTAAATCTCATCATGTGTACCTAGCATTTAGTGCATGGCCAGCCTTATCCTAACTTTTGTTTACTTTTTTTTTTTTGTAAGTTAGCAAAAGTTTATCTTGCCTTCCACTTTTAAGTAATTTGCTTGGAAAAAAAATTTCTCATTCTAAATTGTGGTTGTTTTGTCGTCAGTTTTCATGCAAATTGTTTTTGAAGGGTCAGTTTACTCAAAACCGTTAACTAAATCAGTTGTGAATAACAGTGGTTTGAATCGCCAAATAGTTTTACTATAAATCTACCCCTGGAGACTATTAGGGCCCATTCACACTTGCTGATCGCAAAACGCTAGCGCTTTGCTCTGGCGATTAACGCCAAAAAAACCCACCATTTACACCTGGTGGTTTTTCTTTTTTTCTCTTTTAGTCATATTCTTCATTATTCATTTCTCCAAAAGAAAAATAGGCTGTACCCAAACAGTCCTTTTATATAATGAAGTAAGAGGAAGCAGAAACCCTCAACAGCTGATGGCACTGAAGAGTCTGACGCACATTTTTCCCCCACGCAGGTTTTCTTTCATTTTTGTGAATAAATGGGAAGTGTAAAAAGGATTGTGTGCCCACCACCCCTCAGCTTTTCTGATAGTAATGTGTTGAGACTCCATGCTGGACTCTAGGTGCCTTTTCTCTGCTGATTGCCCTGCAGTTTGAAGATAAATACATTTTTACATTTTCTCTTGTTCTTCCTCTCGCTGAGCAGGAGACAGCTCACCTCTCTGTGTCTATCAGAGAAATGTAGCTGTAATTCATACCAGGAGTCCTCATCCTCCCCCTCAGAGGTGTGTGTGTGTGTGTGTGTGTGTGCCTCAGTAGAAGATATAAGAAAACCGCAAAACGCTCACAAACGCTTGTATTATTTTCCAGGTAAGAATTTACTTCATGACTTGCGTCAGGGAGTGTATTGGAAAAGTGCTTAGAAAAGTGCTTTTAACAAAAACTCACTGCCCACCAAAGAGCCGGGAATCATAAAAAAACCCCTATGTCAAACACCCAATGCGAACACTAACGTGAATGGAACGCAATGGGAAAAAGGCCTTACTGACTATTTTGCATCAAAATGGGAAGAGTGAGGAGGAGAGGCTATGTTAGTCTCCTCCCACCAGTTCAGTGCCTAGGCATTAATACTTTTTAGTGATTTTTGACTACCAATCAAATGTCTGGGAGGAGAGCTGATCCTTTTTAAAAGATACCTTAACTCTCAAAAAAAAATAATTAAAAATTTAGCAATTAACGCCCCGTTGGTGGGCAGGTGGTACCCAAGCGGGCATACTGCAGTAATGTCTGGGTCAGAGGGCATTCACACCAGCTATGTCTTCCCGCAAAAGTACGTGTGCACTTACTGCGGCCATGCTGGATGCTACCGGTTTTGAGACGAATGGAACACGCACACACATTGGGAACCTATAGCTCGGGATCCAGATGTGGCTCTTTTTATGACATCTGGCTCACAGACAAATCAGTAGGGGTTGAGTCACTAAGCTACACTGCTCAAGCAACGCAGCTTAGTATGGCAGCGCAAATAAAAATTTCAAACTAGGCACGCTACTTCTGTAGCATGAACTACTAACTTACTAACGCTACTGTCACAGGGCCCCTGGTGGCCAGACCGCAAATTGCCTTCCAATCGGTTTCAGCACACAGACCATGCAAGCTGTGGTCGCGATCTTTACGCAGAAACCGATGGAATTTGGGCAGCAGCCCAACTAGAAGGGAGCCTGTGGGTTACGGTACTTACACAATACACACTATTTCAGGGTATAACTGCCACCACCTCTGCTTTCTGAGGCAGAGGAACTCACTGGCTATTTCTCGACCTGCAAATAAAACGGTTAAACACTCTATTCCGTCTAGCTAGCAACAACAGTAGCGTCTCCTCAGAAGTCTGGGTTCAGTTTCTGTATGGCTGAATAATAGGGTAGCGGAATAAACAAACTGACGTTAGCGTCGGTTTATTAATGCAATATAAATAATATATACAGAAAATCGTTAAAATCAACAATTATAGAGACAAAGGGTAACACAGTATAGAAAATAAAAATGGAGAAGAACGGATACTTAAAGTTCATGGAAAGATGTTCTTTCGGGGAAAATCCGAGCACATGGAAACCGTGCTTTGTTTCAGTCGAAGAAAATGGCTGCCAGCCACATGGTCCTCTGGCTGGCTCAATCAGGTGATGGTACACAGGGGAGGACTGAGGTTCGCCTGCTGGCCATGTGCTTTTGATGAAGCTGGCTCGGGGGTGTGGCCGTGCCTGCCCCCCTCTGAATTACCAACCAACCACAGTTCAAGTCCTCGGGGAGAGATTTTAGGTTTACTTATAAAGTGCCGTAACTCTTAAATGATACATGTCATGTTTAAGTGGATAGCAAATTCATGATTGTCAGCAAATACCGATTAATATGACATTAGACATGACTAGGGCATCGGATCCAGTTCTTGAGAAGGGTCATACCTCAATAACCGGACGGGGTATTGCGATGAATTTCATATCCGCACGTTGGCCAGATTTTACCGAATAAGACTATATGCATTTTATAGCTGTGCGATGTACGGTCTCCATATAATAGACAAGAAACCATACACCACATGCATTCAAATCTGCCCTTGTCGAAGACGGCCAGTCTGGCCCCCAACTGTGAGGGCAGCCGTTCTCTGAATAGTCACCATTTGGTGACTAGGGACAACTAGCTGAGGTAATTAAAAGTAAACATTCTTTTTGGACACAAGCATTGTCCAAGCTAATTATGGGCCAAAGTGCGAGGATCTCGTTCTACAAAGTAAAGTCAACCCCCAAGTCAGCTAGCTAATTGTACAAGCTGTTAGTCTGTATTTCTCCTGTCTGGGAAATTGCTGATGTTTCTGAAACCCAAGAACAGCTGAAGAAATGTCCGATATCTCCGCTGCCCAGGCGGATCAACTGTATACACATCACCATGGCAACAGGGACGTGAGCCGTCTGCTGCGCATGCGAACTGTCCCAGTTTGAAACATATTGTATGGCTCTCACAGAATTGCATTTCAACCATTTGAGGACCGCAGTCTTAAAACCCCTTAAAGAGACTCTGAAGCGAGAATAAATCTCGCTTCAGAGCTCATAGTTAGCAGGGGCACATGTGCCCCTGCTAAACCGCCGCTACAGCGCCGCTAAACGGGGGTCCCTTCACCCCCAAACCCCCCACTGCAACACTTGGTCGCAGGCTTGGTCGCTCCTGGAGGCAGGGCTAACGGCTGCAGCCCTGCCTCCAGTCGCGTCTATCAGCGGCGCATCGCCGCCTCTCCCACGCCCCTCTCAGTGAAGGAAGACTGAGAGGGGTGGGGGAGAGGCGGAAATACGCGCTGACAGACGTGCGTGGGGCAGGGCTGCGGCGGTTAGCCCTGCCCCAACCAGGAAGCGCTCCCCCGCTGCACCGAGGGGATTTGGGGGTGAAGGGACCCCCGTTTAGCAGGGGCACACATGCCCCTGCTAACTATGAGGTCTGAAGCGAGATTTATTCTCTCTTCAGACTCTCTTTAAGGACCAGACACTTTTTTTTTCCATTCAGACCACTGCAGCTTTAACGGTTTATTGCTCGGTCATACAACCTACTATCTAAATGAATTTTACCTCCTTTTCTTGTCACTAATACAGCTTTCTTTTGGTGCTATTTGATTGCTGCTGTGATTTTTATTTTTTATTATATTCATCAAAAAAGACATGAATTTTGTCAAAAAAAATGATTTTTATATTTTTATTTTTTTTTAACATTCTGTGCTGGCATTTTTCAAATAAAGTAAAATATCTATATACATTTTTGTCGAAATTTATTGTGCTACATGTCTTTGATCAATGAATAGACACTTATTGGATTTTTTTTTTTTTTTGCTTGGGTAAAAGTTATAGCGTTTACAAACTATGGTGCAAAAAGTGAATTTTCCCATTTTGAAGCATCTCTGACTTTTCTGAGCACCTGTCATGTTTCATGAGGTGCTAGAATTCCAGGATAGTATAAATACCCCCCAAATGACCCCATTTTGGAAAGAGGACATCCCAAAGTATTTACTAAGAGGCATGGTGAGTTCATAGAAGATTTTATTTTTTGTCACAAGTTAGCGGAAAATGACACTTTGTGACAAAAAAAATGAAATCTGCCACGGGCTCACTCTCTGAATACTTTGGGGTGTCTACTTTCCAAAATGGGGTCATTTGTGGGGTGTGTTTACTGTCCTGGCATTTTGGGGGTGCTAAATTGTAAGCACCCCTGTAAAGCCTAAAGGTGCTCATAGGACTTCGGGCCCCTTAGCGCACCTAGGCTGCAAAAAGTGTCACATGTGGTATCGCCGTACTCAGGAGAAATAGTATATTGTGTGTTGGGGTGTATTTTTACACATACCCATGCTGGGTGGGAGAAATATCTCTGTAAATGACTTTTTTTTTTATTTATTTTTTTTACACACAATTGTCCATTTACAGAGATCATTTTTCCACCCAGCATGGGTATGTGTAAAAATACACCCCAAAACGCATTACTTCTCCTGAGTACGGCGATACCACGTGTGACACTTTTTTGCAGCCTAGGTGCGCTAAGGGGCCCAAAGTCCTATGAGTACCTTTAGGATTTCACAGGTCATTTTGAGGCATTTGATTTCCAGACTATTCCTCACGGTTTCTGGCCCCTAAAATGCCAGGGCAGTATAGGAACCCCACAAGTGACCTCATGTTAGAAAGACGACACCCCAAGGTATTCCGTTAGGAGTATGGTGAGTTCATAGAATATTCTATTTTTTTGTCACAAGTTAGTGGAAATAGATTTTTATAGCTTTTTTTTTTTTTCACAAAGTGTCATTTTCCACTAACTTGTGACAAAATATAAAATATTCTATGAACTCGTCATACACCTAATGGAATACTTTGGGGTGTCTTCTTTTTAAAATGGGGTCACTTGTGGGGTTCCTATACTGCCCTTGCATTTTAGGGGCCAAAAACCGTGAGTAGTCAGGAACCCAAATGCCTCAAAATGACTGTTCAGGGGTCTAAGCATCTTCAAATTTTGATGACAGTTGGTCTGAGGGGCCGAATTTTGTGGAACCGGTCATAAGCAAGGTGGCCTCTTAGATGACAGGTTGTATTGGCACTGAAGTGCAGGAAGCGCAGGATGTTCTCAAATGGTGACATGGCAGCAGAAAACCTGGGCATGTGATGTATTGGGTGCGTAGACCAATAAGACTGCAATACATTCTTTTTGACTAGACCCATGTTAAGGAGAAGGCCCCGCCCCCCCAAAAAAATGTTAAGTTTGGAAACTTGGAGTGGTTTCCACCGAAAAAGCTGGGCATGGTAGCTTCTCGGATTGGCGGTTGCGTATTGTGTGGCATAACGGTTGGTCTCAGCCACAATTAAGTCGTAGAGATCCACAGTGCAGAACAGATGAAAAAAGTCTAGGGCCAATCCTACAGTAGATTATCAGTCTCCACCTGGACTCCAGACTGGGCAGTGAAAGGGGGCAGTGCGGGTGTGGCGGAACCAGGGGATTGCCAATTGGGACTTGCTAGCACCTCGGGTAGTATGGGCCCGTTTTGCTGGTGGCTGCGACTCTGGTCTTAATGCACGTGCCACCGAACCAGTTTCTACTACCATGCTGGTGCTCGCCACTTCACCAGGGTCTACGGTAGTACTGGTGCTAGGTCCAGGAGATGCTACGCTGCTGGTGCATGCCTCACCAAGAAAACTCGATCAGTACTAGCACCACTCTGCTGCCCTTGAGTCTGATCCTGCGGTCCAGTGACATGGGGTGTGGTACGCCTGGCTCTAGCCGGGACCTCAACCTCGTCATTGCTATCAGTCAGAGAGCCACTGCTGTTCACCGCTTCGTATTCTGACCCGGATGATTCGTCGGATGAGGCTTCCCAATCACACTCGCCCCACTGGGCCGGAATCTCGGCGGCCTCTTCAGCGGAATACCCCCTTTTTTTTTTTTTTTTTTGCCATGGTGGACTGCTAAATTTAGGGGGTAGTCCTCTGAGACTACCCAGGAAAAAGAGCACCTACCTAGCAAAATGGAGTTCTTGTGAAGTAGGAAGCTGTGGTCACTGAGTTTTTTTTTGATTAAAAAAATAAAAAATAAAAATCAAAACTGATCTTTACAGCGCCACAGTTATTGTACAGTGTTTTTTGCAGTGATCAGAAAGGGTTTGGCAGGGTGATCAGAAGCCTGCAGGGGGCAGATTAGGGCCTGATCTGATGGGTAGGAGTGCTAGGGGGTGACAGGAGGTGATTGATGGGTGTCTCAGGGGGTGATTAGAGGGGAGAATAGATGCAATCAATGCACTGGGGAGGTGATCAGGGGGGATATGAGGGCAATCTAAGGGGGTGTGGGCGGTCGATTGGGTGCCTGCAAGGGGCAGATGAGGGTCTAGTATGATGGGTAGCAGTGACAGGGGTGATTGATGGGTGATTAGAGGGGAGAACAGATGTTTATAATGCACTGGGGGGCTGATCGGGGGGGGGGGGGGTCTAAGGGTGTGGGCAGGTGTTTGGGTGCCCACAAGGGGCAGATTGGGGTCTGATCTGATGGGTAGCAGTGACTGGGTGATAGGTGATCAGGGTGTGATTAGAGGGGAGAATAGATGCAAGCAATGCACTGGCGAGGTGATCGGGGGGGGGGGGGGGGGGGGGTGATGGCGATCTGAGGGTGTGGGTGGATGATTGGATGCCCTCAAGGGGCAGGTTAGGGTCTGATCTGATGGGTGCCAGTGACAGGTGGTGACGGGGTGATTGACAGGGGATCAGTGGGTGATTACAGGGGAGAATAGATGTATACAGTACACAGGGGAGGGGGTCTGGGGAGGATGTGGGGGTGATCAGGAGCCCCCAGGGGGCAGTTTAGGACCTAATCTAAAATATAGCGTTGACAGATAGTGATTGATAGGTGATTGGGTGCAAACAGTGGTCTGAGGGGGTGATCTAGGGGGGGGGGGTTCTGAGGGGTGCTGTGGGCGATCGGGGGGCAGGATCAGTGTGTGTGTGTTTATAACTAGGGCTTCCTCCTCCCCTGGTGGTCCCTCGATCACTGGGACCACCAGGGGAGGAGGCAGCCTGTATATTACACTTTGTATACATTACAAAGTGTATTATACACTTTGCATGCAGCGGATTGGGGGTTAACAACCCGCCGGCGCTGCTAATTGGCCGCCGGATTGACGACTCGGGTTTGCAAAGCCTAATACCGGCGGATCAGTCCCCCAGGTGCCGCCTCTGATCGGCGTTACGCGGTCCTGGGGGTGCCACTTTGCCACTGCCAATTGGTAGTGGGCGGTCGGCAAGTGGTTAAAATATGTGGCGTTTATGAGTTTATGCAAATGTATGTAAATATTCAAATATATGCAGCTTGCAAATGGACCAGTCAAGTACTACCCAGGTTTAAATCTTCATTATAGTTGCATAAATATGTACATAAATTTGCATAAACTCAAATACTGCATCTGATTGATCATCCCTAATGCTTTATCCACTCGTGCACCCTGTGTGGTCGAACCCCCCCTTAAAAGCCGAGGTGCCCACTTTTCCCTCAGAAACCAGGAAAAAGTGATTGACTCACGTATAGCCCTCTCCACAGTAGTCAGATGCGCCCTCAGTACATAAGTCAGCCCCCCTCCCCATAGCCAGATGTGCCCCAAGGATGATACAGCTGTGTCTCAAGATGCTACTAGTTGGCGTCATAGATATGAGACACAGCAATTTCCACACAGGAAGAATCCCCGATCATTTCACTGCTGGCGCGTTGCTTGCATGCTCTGCTCTACAAGCCAGGAGACACAGGTAGTCTTGTGTACTGCACTCTGCAGACCATGCTGCAGGGAATGGGGGCACGGACCCAGCAGGGAGCCAGCTGACAAGAGCAGGATCACTAGTGCACGATCCTTGCGCTCTTCTGCCAGTAACAAAACCTGCACCACTATCCGTTCTTACATAGTTATTTGGGTTGAAAAAAGACATACGTCCATAGAGTTCAACCAGAAACACTAAGGGCCCTTTTCCACCTGCAGTCGCTAGCGTTCACGCTGAACGCTAGCGATTGCTGAATCGCAAAACCGGCGATTCCCCGACGTTTTGCGGCCGCGATTTTGCTATGCTATGCACTGCATAGCAAAATCGCGGCAAATATCGCTCCGCCGCGCGTTCGCGTTCGGGTAAAAAACGAATCGCGGTAGTGGAAATGACCTACCGCGATTCCTATGTTAAAAAGCAAACCGTAGCGATTGTAAAATCGCTAGCGGTTTGCGACTTTGCGATTCAGCCAGCGCAAACGCGCTGGTGGAAAAGGGCCCTGACTCTCATACTGTATAAGCCAAGGGGATAACTTTTCAAAAATTAGGCTTATACGCGTATAAGGTATGTGCATAGCACCTCCTGCTGGTGCACAGAGGAAAAAACTATGCAGAAGTGGCTTTGTGACTTTGGCCTCAATTCACTAAGCTTTTCTCCTGTCTTTAATAACTCTTCTAGAGTTGTTACCATGGTGATAAGGCATGTAGTATTCAGGAAACATTTTACCTCAGGCAAACCTAAAGTTAACTCTTCTGTCTTTAAGTTAACTCTTCAATCCTTAAAATAACTCCAGAGTTAAAGACAGGCTGTTTATTAACTGCATGTGAAAATAACTACAGAGGAGGTAAAATAACTACAGAGGAGGTAACTTAAGGAATGAAGAGATAAGATAACTCTCTCTTATGTGGAGGTAAGTTTTCTCTTGCCTTATTATCTCCAGCATGATCTTAGTGAATTGAGGCCTTCTCGGCAAGCAGAGGTGAGGTAGAGGCGGTTTGTCTGTGACAGCAGAGCTTCCGGATCTCGGTCTGGCTCCTGATCGTAAGATTACTTTGAGCCAGTCACGGCACAATACGGAAAGGAGCCGTCCGGTCCCATAAAAGGTTAAATAAGGCAATTTCTTCCAAGCTGGGACATATAGGAATAAAGTCCTAAAGGAAAATCGCTTTTGTTGTGGAGTTGTGATAAGAAATTTTGTATGATTAATAAAAACTGAACATCATTTGCCATGAAAATTTCTTCATTTGTTGTATGGTCAAGTTCATTCCATTCACCTGTGTTTTTTTTGTTTTGTTTGTTTGTTTTATGCTAGAGTAGCTTTCAGCTGAACTTCAAATCACTTAGGTCTCTTTCACACCAGAGCCCTTTTTCAGCGTTTTAACGCAAAGTCTACGCTGAGTTTCGATGCGTTGCGGTACAACGCACCTGGGGGCTGTTTCTCGTCGGGAATCGGCGTTTTCCCGTCGGGTTAATTAATACTACCGCTGCTACTCAGCGTTGCACTGCAGATTCCCGACGACAGCCGCAGGCTAGTCAACGCATGCATGGGTAGCGGCTCCTGCATGCGTTGGCTAATGTGAAAGAGCCCTTAAAAGCAGCCCTTAATAAAATTCCTGCATGACATTTTTCATTTAACACACCTGTTGGGTTGACATGGTGGTGTACAAAACGTATAAGCAGTGTTATTCTTGTGGAATTTGTTTTAGTTCGGCATGGAGAATGCCATAGTGACTAGAAAGCATACATTTCCTTGCATGCGTGTGTGCTGTGTAATAATATTCCCTCTTTCCCAGCTGCAGCTGGAGGCAGTACTGTGTCTGCTGTCTCATGAGACTTCCAAGACACTCAGGGCAACTTAATGGAGTCTGAGGAGGAGTAAATATGCTAAACTTGAAAAACTGTTTACTACAGCATGCAGACTGTGAATGGACTGTATAATGGCAATCTCAACAACCATGTATTAACTGTCATTGGGACAGTACTTACCAGTAGGGCTTCTTATTTTGTGAGATCTTTGCAGTACAAGGTACTCTTTATCGTGTTCATATATTGGTCAGTTATTAGCAAAGCAAGGTCATTTTAGATGAATGATTACCATGTATGCGTGCTGATCCCAGCATTCAAGGCTGACATATTTGTCTCCTGGCTAAAAGATTTTGCCATAAGGCATAAAATCCCTGGACACATGCTAGATCAGTGACTGCTAACCTTGGCACTCCAGCTGTGGTGGAACTACAAGTCCCATGAGGCATTGCAATACTCTGACAGCTCTAAGCATAACTTGGGGAGGCAAAGGCATGATGGGATTTGTAGTTTTGTCACAGCTGGAGTGCCATGGTTATTCATCACTGTGCTAGATGAATCTCAGCCGAGGCAACTGATAACGACCACCACTGTTGAGAATCCAGCATGTGTGCAGCAGCCCTCAGCCGCTTTAACTGCTAGCTGGTGGCTCTCTATATGGCCCAGAGCATTTTTCTCCCAATTACCTCAGCACCCAGGTGAAGTCACATCCGTGCCACTACGTCGGACCCTTGATGGGTGTTGTAGTGTCTGCATTGCATAACTTGGCTACAGGGCTGCTCCACTCCCCCTACCCTATCCGCCCATATGGGATTTGCCATCATTCCTAGAAAGAAACCACAGGGTGCCGCATATTCAAGCCTGCATAGATTGACTCCATCTCCTGGCATGCATTGCAGCGTTCACAGTCCCACAACATTGCCAGGCTTTTAAAAATTCTGTATCTGGGAGCGTGAAGGGATCTGCAACATAACTCCTTCCTTGCCCTCTCTCTCTTCCTATGAGGGTCCGTTCACACTTAAAAAGCGCAAAACGCTAGCTGGTGATTTTACTGCAATTAGCGATTGTAAAATCCAGGGCTGTGGAGTCGGTGCAAAAATCTTCCAACTCCGACTCCTCAGTTTAGGATTCCACCGACTCCTCGACTCCGACTCCTCTAATTTGCATATTACAATTTTGTTGATTAAAAGTGTGTAACGTGAAAATTCGTCTCTAACTGCCAATGCTTAGGAATTTTACAAGACAACTGAAGTGAGAAGGATATGTAGACTACTATATTTATTCCCTTTAGACTAAAACTAGTCCTTGGTAAGAGTACTTGTAAAAGGTACAAACCGGAACAAAGAACATGTATCAGGCCCTAGGCAATGTAAGTGTGGGTACATGTAATAATGATGTGCAGGTACTCTGCAGGGGAATGAGGAGATTCTTCCTCTATTACACATTCTTCATGTGCAATCTGAACAAGGTTTATGGGTGACAGACAACACCTCTGTGTTCAATGTGCACAACATTCTCAGTGGATTCCCTGCAGCTCTGTGGGGAGTGCATGTGTAGAGTATAGTACTACTGTGTAACAAAGTAAACCTGAAAACAGATGAAATTAAAGTTTTATACATACCTGGGGCTTCCTTCAGCCGCCTTCAGGCTAATCAGTCCCTCGTTGTCCTCCGCCACCACCTGGATCTTCTGCTATGAGTCCAGGTACTTGAGCCAGTCGGGCGTAGTGTGCATGCACACACTCCGCCGCCAGGAGCATACTACACCTGTGCAGCACTATTGCGCAGGTGCAGAATGTTCCTGGCTGTGGGAGCGGCATGTGGCTGGACTGCGCTGACTGGCTGAATTACCAGGACTCATAGCAGAAGATCCAGGTGGTGGTGGACAGTGAGGGACTGATTGGCCTGAAGGGGGCTGGAGGAAGCCCCAGGTATGTATAAAACTTTACTTTTCATCTGTCTCAGGTACCCTTTAATTTGTAGTCACCAAACCAAATTTTAACAACCTATCAAATTATTTGATTTCATGAGCAAAGGGAGTGCATACATTTGCATAAATCAGCATCAATGCAGAATTATTTCCATCTCATTGACCATCTCTATTAGTGACATGGCTACACATCAGGCTTTATTCTTACAGCATAGATGTTATTTAGTGTATATATAAGAGATTCCTGTGTACACATCATATATACAGTCACAATCAGATATGTATATCTGACCTTAAAAATACGGGGACTGCTTTATTGAAGCAGCACAAGTAACTAATTTTGATTGGTTTATTTCATTTTTGTGGACTAAGCACAGCTATAACTGTATATATACAAAATTTTTAATGACTTATCTGAGAAATAGAACATTTTATCATATTTTCTATTTTAATCACAGTTACAAATTCATTAGGAGTCGGAGTCGGTGCATTTTTTCCCGAGCCTCCACAGCCCCGGTAAAATCACCGTTCACTTCCACGATTCTGAGTGATCACTTTCAGCACTTTAATAAAGGGAAGGTTCAGGCACAGGCATAAAAAAATAAAAATCCAAATCCACTTACCTGGGGCTTCCTCCAGCCCGTGGCAGGCAGGAGGTGCCCTCGGCGCCGCTCCGCAGACTCCCGGTGGTCTCCGGTGACCGACCTGGCCAGGTCGGGCTTCTTCTGCGCTCCAACTGCGTCTCACTGGTGCGCGCTGACGTCATCGGACATCCTCCGGGCTGTACTGCGCAGGCTCAGTAGTTCTGAACCTGGGCAGTACAGCCCAGAGGACGTCCGATGACGTCAGCGCGCACCAGTGAGACGCAGATTGGAGCGCAAAAGAAGCCTGGCCTGGCCGCCGACCTGGCCAGGTCGGGCACCCAACGGAGACCACCGGGAGCCTGCGGAGCGGAGCCCAGGGCACCTCCTGCCTGCCACGGGCTGGAGGAAGCCCCATGTAAGTGGATTTGGAATTTTTTTTTTTTGCCTGTGCCTGAACCTTCCCTTTAAGCACTGTACCACGATCGCTCCAGAATCGCTGCAGTTAATGCGTTTTGCGAGTGGCATTAATCGCAAAACGCCCGTGATTGGCGTAAATCGCAGCAGTGAGATCACTGCCATAGGTCAGAATAGCACTAGCGCTTTGGCGATTAGCGTAAATTGCCCTGGTGTGACTGGGCCCTTGGTCAATAAGGAAAAGAGCTGGCACATCCAAAGTTAATCTTAACTGGTTCCATGTAAAAAATATTTTTACATGGAACCAATAAAGATTAAGGGCCCGTTTCCACTGTCTGCAGAGTTTCCCCGCAGGCAAATTTTGTGGGGAAACTCTGCCACAGGGATGAATAGCGCCACCAGCTGAATCGCTTGCGCTTGTGCTAGTGATTCGGCTGGCAGCTCCATCCGAAATGGTGCGGGAGGCTGCGAATCCCATAGCCGTGCATGGCACGGGTGATGGGATTTGTACCCGCAGACGCGTGTGGCACAAGTGGAAATGGGCCCTAACTTTGCACGTGTCAGCTCTTTTCCTTGTTGAATACTGCATAGAGGTTGCCATCCCTCTTTTCAGCTGTTTTAACTCCCCCTAAAGACTATGGGTTTGATCCTTTAGTGCAGTGTTCCCCCAACCCTATCCTCAAGGTCCACCAACAGTGCATGTTTTGTGGAAATCCACAGAAGTAATTAATCAGCTCTGCTGAGACACTAATTACCTCACCTGTGCATCTTTGTGGTTTTCTGCAAAACATACTGTTGGTGGGCCTCGAGGACAGGGTTGGGGAACAGTGCTTTAGTGCAGGGCTGTGGAGTCGGTACAAAAATCCTCCAACTCCGACTCCTCAGTTTCTGAAACCACAACTTCGACTCCGGGTACCCAAAATGGCTCAGACTCCTACTCCTCGACTCCGACTCCTTAGTCTAATACTTAACAGGGCTGTGGATTTTGTACAAAAATCATCCGACTCCCGACTCCTCAGTTTATTAACCTTCCTGGCGGTAACCCCGAACGTAGTTCGTGGTAAGCCGCGCAGGAGGCTTTCTCAGGCCCTGCTTTCTCAGGCCCCGCGCTCGATCGCCGCTATCCACGTCGCAACACAGCCCCCAATCGAGCCCTCGGCTCGCTACATGATTTAAAAAAATAAATAAAAAAAAAGGCTGCGCTGCCCCCTGGCGGTTTTTAATATACCGCCAGGAGGGTTAAATCAATGACTCCAACTCCGGGTGCCCAAAATTGCCCCGACTCTCCGACTCCACAGCCCTGCTTTAGTGAGTGCGAGACAATACTAACAATGTGATGGGCCCAAAGTCATTCTGAGTGCTCTTGTTTTTGCATTGCTCTGCTCTTCCAATGCTACGTACACACATGCGACAACGATCGTTCGTTAAGAACGACGAACGAACTTTTAATTGATGAAAGAACGACCTAAGTAAAGGTAGTTTTAAAATGTGTGTAACGATCTGATCGTTAGAACGAACGTTACATCACAGAAAGCAACTATTGCGCCTGCGCATAAAAATGAGAAGTTCCATGGAGAAATAGTGAAATGCGCATGTCAAGCGTAGTACGAACGATCGTTTCCAACGATGTACTACTTTTGCAAACGATCGTCGTTGGTTAAAATCCGCCGAGACAGAACTTTCTTTTGTAGCGATTTGGCTCGTTCGTCGTTTGCCTTAATAGTCGGTGGTTCGTTTTTTGTAACGATCGTCGTTGGTAAAGATCGGGGAACGATCGTTACAAACGACTATAGTCGCATGTGTGTACGCACCTCAAGGCTCTCTCCCATACAGCTCTGAACACGCAGAGCAGCTGTCTTATTTGCTTTATTTATTTATTTATTTTTGCTTCTTGGAATGTTGAAAGCGTGGTGAATGCCCAAATATACCAGAGCAATGGCTGCTTTCAAGGATGGTTTTTATTGTAGTTAGTGCGGTTTAGCCTGCAGAAATAATTTGCAAGTAGGTATTAAATATTTCCTTGTCAGCCAGTTACACTCACATTGGCACCTCTTCTGAAACGTTAACAATGCATTTCATTGAATCTCAGTGTTAAATCACAGCTTTGTTCTTCCAGAGTTAAATCACAGATACTGGATTTCGTTTATTTCCATTGATTGTCCTGTCTACTATTTAGCCTGAATTATCTGTAGATACTTGCTGCATGTTCGGTAAGGCCAGATGTGAGCCCAACAATCGGTTTCCTCTCTCCTAAAAGAAATCGATCAGTTTAACCATATCTTATCATATCTTATCAGAATAAACATGTAACAGAACCTGGTGTGAATACATTTTATCTTTGTGTAAAGTTATAACATTGAATGGGGCCAAAAGGGTACCTGATTGCTTAGCTTTACGCTGCAGTAAGCAGGGATTTTAATTTTTTTGTATATCCCATTTAAAGGGGCACTGTAGGGGCATATTGCAGTAAGTTATTCTGGATACCCACTTTGGTAATTTTTTTTCCCCCTTATTTCCGCATCAGACACAGTTTCTGTACCTTTTTTATCTTGGTATGTAACTTCGCCCTCCCAGTGATGCTTAAGGTGCGTACACACGTCAGATAAAAATGAAAGATCACAGACCAATTTTACCCCCTTTCATGTAGTATGAGAGCCATACTCTACACAGTCTATTCTATGGAGCTGAACTCCCCATCAGATAGAAATCTTTGCAGGATGCTGCACACAAAGATGCTGTACACATGCAACAGATCAGTATCTGCAAAAGATCTGTTCCTGCAAAAGATCCGTTCCTGCAAAACGCATTCATAGTCTATGATATCTGCAGATCTCGTACACACCTTGTTTAACGGACAATTATCTGTAGCTCAGATCCACCAGGTTGGATCTTCAGATCGGCAGATAATTGTCTGATCTGCAGATGAATGTCCATTAAACAAGGTGTGTATGAGGATCTGGAGATGTCATAGACTATGAATGCATTTTGCAGGAACAGATCTTTTGCAGATACTGATCTGTTGCATGTGTACAGCATCTGTGTGTGCAGCATCTTGCAAAGGTTTCTATCTGATGGGTAGTTCAGCTCCATAGAATAGACTGTGTAGAGTATGGCTTTCATACTACATGGAAGGGGGTAAAATTGGTCTGTGATCTTTCATTTTTATCTGACGTGTGTACGCACCTTTAGTCTAGGCTGATCAGCTATGCAGAATTCTCATCCCAGAGCATTATCAGGTATATTTTGTATTGGCTTTATAACGTACAGTAAACATTCAGCAGAGATAACCTGATGGGACTAAATTAGGGCTTGTTCACACTAAGGCCGTTTGCGGGTGTTTTTTGAGCACAGACAATTTTAGAAATTGCCCTCCAAGCGCTTGTGCAATGATTCCTTATGAGAGTGTTCACATCTGAGCAGTTCGATTGCGATCTGCTCACCTAAAGAGCTGCCTGCACCATTTTCAGGGCGATTTGCCTGTAATGGAAGGTATAGGGAAATCGCAAAGTGCTTTGTATAGCGATTTCCCAAGCACTTTGAATAAATACATTGTACTGTATTTATTCATTTCAGGGTACAAGAGTTCACTTTCTGACTGACGTCAGGAAGTGAACCAATCCACCCCCCGCTTTCTAAGTGTTTAGAAAAACACTGGGAAATCACAAAAAATTGCTCAGCGCTTGAAAAAGCGATTGGCAATTTCATAATGTGAACAAGGCCTCAAGGTAGCCATACATCTAGTGATTCTGATTCAATCGACAAAGCGATTGTTGACTTTAGCGATCAACTTCAGTATGGTTGCTCAAAAGTTCATTGGCTAGTGGCCCACACACTATGGGCTCGATTCACTAAACTGTAATAACTGATATCACGGTCGCGCCAGTGGTTTGTGCGCGTTATAACGCGCATAGTGGTTTTCATGCGCAATCGCGAATTTCTGTGCAAAAAGGCTGTGTTTTCACATGAAATTTCGCAATTGCGCGTGAAAACCGATCTCCGTCCAAAACACTAGCGCGGCCGTGATATCAGTTATCACGGTTTAATGAATCAAGCCCTATAAGCGATATTCAATGCGATTTACCTTCACTAATCGATCTGATTTGTGTTGTGCCTCCACGCTCCACGTCTAAGCTGATTGATTCTACATGATATCAGCCACTTTTTATCAATGGAGCATACTGGAATACACTTGATTCTCTCTCTCTCCTTACTAGTTTATTACTCTTGCTGTACTATATATGTTTTTTTTTTTTCAGACACTTGCAAAATGTTATGTATGTTGTATAAGCATTTATATGCTTTGACGATTAATAAAAATCCATTGTTTTAAAAAGAAATTGAATCAAATGGTTGATTGTACAGCCAAATTGCTAGATGTTTGGCCACCACCTGTAATGTCAGAATGTAAATCAGTGAGAAAAGATTTTACAATGGGCAAACACGGACTAATTTATAAATGTAATATTGCAAAAAAAAAAAAAGCATTAGTTATTTTCAGTACAGTTCCTCTTTAACCACTTCCTGCTAAACAGATGTTTTTAAAATGATCTGTTTTGCACGGCAGTGGATCGGGATGCACCCACCAGGGCTGCACACGTTCACGTGCATGTCCACTTTCTACCACTTTTGGGCGGTTGGGAAGTGGAGATATATATATATATATATATATATATATATATATATATATATATATATATATATATATATATATATATATATATATATATATATATATATATGTATATATGTATGTATATATATATGTGTGAACACTTCGGTATTATTCCCCCAGCTGATCCAATCACTTTTATCAAGTCTACTGGGTTTGCATTGCCCAAGCATATCCAATTGATCCATTTTCGATCAATTTTACACCATTCATAGATCGAAGGTGTGTTTTGAAAATCGATGTGCAATTGAAACTGGGCAGGAGCAGTGGGGGATCAGTGGCCATTAGCATTGCACTGCACCGCTAGCAGTTCAATTAATGCTTGATAAACTTAATGGACACCTGAGAGGGATATGGGGACTGCCATATTTATTTCCTTTCAAACTATACCAGTCCTGATCTCTTTGGCTGTGGTAGTGTCTGAATCGCACACCTGAAACAAGCATGAGGCTATTCCGATCAGACTAGTCAAACACATGGTCTGCATACTTGTTCAGGGTCTATGGCTTAAAGTACTAGAGACAGAGGCTCGAAAGGACAGCCTGGCAATCTGTATTGGAAGTTGTTAGCTTCCATATCCCTCTCAGGTGTCCTTTAAAGTGAACCTGAGATGAAACATCTCTCAGGTTCTATACTTACTTGGAGCTTCCTTGAGGCTAGGGCAGGCATGGGCAAACTTGGCCCTCCAGCTGTTGAGGAACTACAAGTCCCACAATGCATTGCAGGAGACTGACAGCCACAGTCATGACTCATGAAGGCAAATGCATTGTGGGATTTGTAGTTCCTTAACAGCTGGAGGGCTACGTTTGCCCATGCCTGGGCCTAGGGGCTGAGCGGCCTCAAGAGGGCTTAAGGACGCCCCAGGTAAGTATAGAACCTGAGATGTCTTTCATCTCAGTTACACTTTAAAGAGAAACTCCGACCAAGAATTGAACTTTATCCCAATCAGTAGCTGATACCCCCTTTTACATGAGAAATCTATTTCTTTTCACAAACAGACCATCGGGGCGCTGTATGGCTGATATTGTGGTGAAACCCCTCCCACAAGAAACTCTGAGGACCGTGGTACTCCTGGCAGTTTCCTGTCTGTGAACCTTGTTGCATTGTGGGAAATAGCTGTTTACAGCTGTTTCCAACTGCCAAAAAAGCATGCAGCAGCTACATCACCTTCCAGCAGTAAAAATGTCACCATGTAATAAATGTCAGAATGTAAATCAGGTATTTAAAACATTTTACAATGGGCAAACACTGACTTAATAATTTATACATAATTATTGTAGAAATGAAGCACTTTTTTTATTACATTTTCACTGGAGTTCCTTTTTAAGTCTATTTCTGTAGCTCTATAGAGATTATTTTTTTTGCCATGTGATCATCATCACTATCTGATGGAAGCATGGAAGAATTGATTGGCTTAGCAAAGTGGGCTGTAATCGACTCATAGATGGATATAGTACCGCCTGGAGTTCAGGTTGCTGAACAGCACAACTGTGTAGCCAAGAATACAGTAACCGAACTCTGACATTTAATCTGTGTAACATGTGCTTCTTGTTTAATGCAGTAATATAAGCTTACGATGTACATAGGTGTGAGTGGTCGTTTCAAACAGACGGTACGTCATTCTGTGAAACGCTATGTAAAGGTTACTAGAGTTTATTCAGACATGTAAACAGTTTTCATTGCCCAATAGCCTGATTTCTTCCAACTCATGACTGTTTTCCTAAACAATGTCAGTGAGAAGAAAAGGAAAAGGGAAAACCTCTGCCCGAATTAATAACCTACAGAAGACACACATTTGGGTTGATGCGTGAAATGGTAGTAATGCTGCCATGCACAGACAGCGCACTGCAATATTACCGTAAGTACCGCAAGCTGTACTATTAGCACAACACAGTGTACTCGAGTAGCATGACTGGTAACACGTGTTACCATTAGTAACTCTACTTACCGTAGTAACTGTTGTGTTACTCTAGTACCCTGGATCACGCTAATAGCGTAACTAGCAGTACTTACTGGTAGAAGTTAGGGTAATATTGCCGTGTGCTTTCGGTTCAATATTACCGCAGTTATATGCATCAAGCCCATTGTATCTGTCGGGAACGTTGTGCTTTTACTGTCTTAAAGGGTACCTGTAACCTTTTTATTAAAAAAAATGGCATGCTTCCTCAGTCCTCCTGTGCCCCTCCTGCGCTGTACTTGGGAGCCTCTGATCAATCACATTAACCTCCTTGCGACTGCCTAACGCCAATTGGCAGTCGCAAGGTGGCAACCCAAGGACCGCCTAACGCTAATTGGCGTCAAGTCCTGGGGCGGGGATTTGCAGGGGATTGCGTGCATCCCCACATCGCCGCTAGGAGACTGTTCGTCTATTTACATTGTACAGCGCTGTAGTGGGGACAACCATGATGCTTGGCTGTCCACCTGGGAGACTTGGAGAGCGATCGGCTCTCATAGGCTGATCTCTATGAGAGCAGTGATCAGAGCCCACCAACAGAAAGCTCTGTTGGTGGGCTGAAAAGGGGGGGGGGGGTCACTGTAGTGCTCTGCAGAAAGCCATTAAAGCTGTCACGTGGTCACGTGGGGGGGGGGGGTGGGGTTAAAGCCTACGGTCCTTAAGAGGTTAAAGTCAGCTGCGCTCAGCTCTGTATAGAAGTGTGGCCGCCAGGGTTGCTCTCCAAATTCACGAATTTCTAATTTACCTGTGATCACGGGTAGTTTTTTTTTATAAATCCAGAAGTCTAATTCGAAGATCAATACCGATCACGAATTCGAATGTATCCGACTTTTACTAACACCCGTGATCACGAATTCGGATTCAGCTACCGTCGCCCAAAAGCCCCCTTAACCTTCCCGGCGGTAACCCCGAACGTAGTTCGGGGTAAGCCGCGCAGGAGGTTTTCTCAGGCCCTGCTGGGGCCGATTTGTGTAAATTTTTTTTTTTTTTGCTGCACGCAGCTAGCACTTTGCTAGCTGCGTGAACACACCGATCGCCGCCGCCCCGTACCGATTCGCCGCTATCCGCGTCGCTGCAGAGCCCCCCCTCCCCCCCTAGACCCCTGCGCTGCCTGGCCTATCAGTGCCAGGCAGCGATGAGGGGTGGATCGGTGACGTCATCCCGCCCCGTCGCCATGCCGACAGGGGAAGCCCTCCAGGAAATCCCGTTCTTTGAACGGGATTTCCTGATCGGTGGAGGCGATCAAAGAGGGTAGGGGGATGCCGCTGCACAGCGGTCATCATGTAGCGAGCCCTAGGCTCGCTACATGATTTAAAAAAAAAAAAACAACCGGCTGCGCTGCACCCTGGCGGTTTTTAATAGACCGCCAGGAGGGTTAAATGCCAGAATCACCAAATTTTCTTATGTTAAGAAGAAAAGTGGGAGCAAGGGGAAAAAACAATTTTATAGAACCATAATGGGTTTGGGGAGCCCAGAGCAATTTTAATTCAAAAAACGGCTTTATTAACAATCTAGTAGCAAAATTTACCATACGTACAACATATAAAATCCCCCCCCTTAAAAACATATCAAAAGCACCTAATATATATGGCCATATTAGTCCTAATTGGAGTGCACTCCCATTTCATCAGAACTAAATTGTGTACACATAATATCTTCAGGCCCATAAAGTAGGTAATTTTCAATTGTAACAGCCAGAAATCCAGTGAGCTATTATAAACCTCAGTCACCCTGTTTGCATAAATCCAGCAAGCCTCTATGCCTTAAGCATGTACGCATCCATTACTGTCCTATACAGGACAAACCTCAATCACTATGCCAGCCTTAACTTCATATAGTAATTCACTCACGTGTCCTTAAGTGCACCTTCTGCTAAGATCCTTTATGGCGGGATATCCCAGTATTGGTAACTCGACCGCCACTAGTGTGTATAAGGTATCTGCTCGGTCACTCTAGGAGCTGTAAAAAAACAGGAACCTTATAGGTATCAATAGTGAGGGCATCTACTCATGCGAAAATTGTGTCGCATGGCCGGCTACAGCGAGAGGAGGGATGTGGAGGCACGGGGGACGCCACGGAGGCCGCTTCCTGATTCGGCGTCACACAGCACGTACGTGCTGTGTTCTGATGAAATGGGAGTGCACTCCAATTAGGACTAATATGGCCATATACAGTGGTTTGCAAAAGTATTCGGCCCCCTTGAAGTTTTCCACATTTTGTCACTGCCACAAACATGAATCAATTTTATTGGAATTCCATGTGAAAGACCAATACAAAGTGGTGTACACATAAGAAGTGGAACGAAAATCATACATGATTCCAAACATTTTTTTTACAAATAACTGCAAAGTGGGGTGTGCGTAATTATTCAGCCCCCCTGAGTCAATACTTTGTAGAACCACCTTTTGCTGCAATTACAGCTGCCAGTCTTTTAGGGTATGTCTCTACCAGCTTTGCACATCTAGAGACTGAAATCCTTGCCCATTATTCTTTGCAAAACAGCTCCAGCTCCGTCAGATTAGATGGACAGCTTTTACGAACAGCAGTTTTTAGATCTTGCCACAGATTTTCAATTGGATTTAGATCTGGAGTTTGACTGGGCCATTCTAACACTGGATATGTTTTGTTTTAAACCATTCCATTGTTGCCCTGGCTTTATGTTTAGGGTCGTTGTCCTGCTGGAAGGTGAACCTCCGCCCCAGTCTCAAGTCTTTTGCAGACTCCAAGAGGTTTTCTTCCAAGATTGCCCTGTATTTGGCTTCATCCATCTTCCCATCAACTCTGACCAACTTCCCTGTCCCTGCTGATTAGAAGCACCCCCAGAGCATGATGCTGCCACCACCATATTTGACAGGGTGGATGATGTGTTCAGAGTGATGTGCAATGTTAGTTTTCCACAACACATAGCATTTTGCATTTTGGCCAAAAAGTTTCGTTTTGGTCTCATCCAATCAGAGCACCTTCTTCCACATGTTTGCTGTGTCCCCCACATGGCTTGTGGCAAACTGCAAACGGGACTTCTTATGCTTTTCTGTTAACAATGGCTTTCTTCTTGCCACTGTTCCATAAAGGCCAATTTTGTGCAGTGCACGACTAATAGTTGTCCTATGGACAGGTTCCCCCACCTGAGCTGTAGATCTCTGCAGTTCGTCCAGAGTCATCATGGGCCTTTTGACTGCATTTCTGATCAGCGTTCTCCTTGTTCAGCCTGTGAGTTTAGGTGGACGGCCTTGTCTTGGTAGGTGTACAGTTGTGCCATACTCCTTCCATTTCTGAATGATCTCTTGAACAGTGCTCTGTGGGATGTTCAAGGCTTTGGAAATCTTTTTGTAGCCTAAACCTGCTTTAAATTTCTCAATAACCTTATCCCTGGCCTGTCTGGTGTGTTCTTTGGACTTCATGATGTTGTTGCTCCCAATATTCTCTTAGGGCTGGTGCACACCGAGTGGCTTTTTCAGCGTTTCTGCAGCCGCTTGCGGCTGCGGATACGCTTGGTCAATGTATCTCAATGGGGTGGTTCACACCAGAGCGGGAGGCTTTTGCTGAAACGCATACTCCCGGGGTGAGGCATTTTTTGGATTGCGGATGCGTTTCTGCCTCAATGTTACGTATAGGAAAAACACAAACCGCTCTGAAAAACGCCTGTTTAGAGCGGTTTTGCCGGCGTTATTGTTACAGAAGCTGTTAGAAGCAAACCGCTACACAAAACCGCAAAACGCTAGCTGAAACGCTACAGAAAAATAAGAAAAAGCGTTTCAAAATCTGCTAGCATTTTGCGGATCTGCTAGTGGGTTTTGGTGTGCACCAGGCCTTAGGCCTGGTGCACACCAGAGGAGTTTTTCTGAGCGTTTTGAGTTTTTAAATCTGCTGCTAATGTTATCCTATGTGTCGGTGCACACTGGAGCAATGAGGTTTTGAAACCTCTAAAAGCTCTTCCCAATGTAATGCTATGGGGTTTTTACAAAACCTCATCGCTCCAGTGTGCACAGACACATAGGATAACATTAGCAGCAGATTTAAAAACTCAAAACGCTCAGAAAAACTCCTCTGGTGTGCACCAGACCTTAGACAACCTCTGAGGTCGTCACAGAGCAGCTGTATTTTTACTGACATTGGATTACACACAGGTGCACTCTATTTAGTCATTAGCACTCAACAGGAAATGTCTATGGGCAACTGACAGCACTCAGACCAAAGGGGGCTGAATAATTACACACACACCAATTTGCAGTGATTGATTTGTAAAAAAATGTTTGGAATAATGTATGATTTTCGTTCCACTTCTCTCGTGTACATCACTTTGTATTGGTCTTTCACGTGGAATTCCAATAAAATTGTTTCATGTTTGTGACAGTAATGTGACTAAACGCGGAAAACTTCAAGGGGGCCGAATACTTTTGCAAGCCACTGTATATTAGGTGCTTTTGATATGTTTTAAAGAGAGTCTGAAGCGAGAATAAATATGGCTTCAGACCTCATAGATAGCAGGGGCATGTGTGCCCCTGCTAAAACGCCGCTATCCCGCGGCTTAACGGGGGTCCCTTCACCCCCAAATCCCCTCCGTACAGCCGGGGAGCGCTTCCGCATTGGGGCAGGGCTAACCGCTGCAGCCCTGCCCTCACACGCGTCTATCAGACGCGTACCTCCGCCTCTCCGTCTCTTTAAGGGGGGAATTTTATATGTTGTACGTATGGTAAATTTTGCTACTAGATTGTTAATAAAGCAGTTTTTTGAATTAAAATTGCTCTCGGCTCCACAAACCCATTATTGTTCTATAGAAATATTTATGGGTGAGACGAGCGTTTAAATATATGGTTTTGATATCCCGTTGTTTCCACTTTAATATGAAATTTTTTTTTTCAAGAAGACCTTATACTTTTTGAAAAAATCGATTTTTAAAAGTTCAAAGAAAAAAACGATACATTTAAATGCCGGTCAATGACAGATCGTGGGAAATATTTTCTAGCAGTTACATCCTAGCAACACCAAATTTGCAGGATATGTTTAAAAAGATAGTGGGAAACCATATTTAAAAATAAACATTTTTATTTTTGGGTAATGTTCTGAGTGGGGGAAATGGCATGGGGTCCCCCCTCCCGAGGCTCTGTAACCCCTTGTCCCCCATGCAGGCTGGGATAGCCAGAATGCGCAGCCCCGGCCGACTGGGGCTTCGCACCCTGAGCTATACCAGCCCGCATGGTCCATAATATGGGGGGGGGGCTCCGGGGGGGAAGGGCCGGCCAAGCTTCCCTCTCCTCCCCCCCCCCCCCCCCCCCGGAGCCTTTGTCCAATCCATGGACAAAGGGGCTCTTCCCCACCTCCGGTGCCCCCGGCGGAGGTGGGGGCGACGACTCCCTGGGGGGTGGGGGGGGGGGGGGTTCATAGTGGCATCTGGGATTCCCACTTAAGAAGGGCACCCCAGATGCCCACCCCCCTCCCAGGAGAAATGAGTATATGGGTACAATGTACCCCTTACCCATTTCCACAAAAGGTTAAATGAAATAAACACAACCACGAAAAAAATCCTTTAACCCCCTTGCCATTCCAATTCTGACGGCAAGGTGGCGGCGCAGCACTTTTTTTTTTTTTTTTTTTTTTAATCATGTAGCGATCCCAGGGCTCGCTACATGATAGCTGCTGAGCGGCGGCATTCTCCCACCCACTCCGATCGCCTCCGGCATTCAGAATAAGCAGGAAATCCCGTTCAGAACGGGATTTCCTGCTGGGCTTCCCCAGCCGCCATGACGACGGGGCGGGATGACATCACCGACATCATGGACGTCAGAGGAAATCCCGATCCACCCCTCAGCGCTGCCTGGCACTGATTGGCCAGGCTGCGCAAGGGGTATGGAGGGGGCGCGGCGGGTAGCGGCGGCGACCGTAATATGCACGCAGCTAGCAAAGTGTTAGCTGCGTGCAATAAAAAAAATTATGCAAATCGGCCCAGCGGGGCCTGAGAAATCCTCCTGCGCAGGTTACCCCGAGCTGAGCTCGGGATAACCGGCAAGGAGGTTAATAACTTAACCAGAAATACTTACCTGTATCTTTAAAAAAATTGTTTCCACGGCAATATCCTCAGTAATGATCCAACGTATACAGTATCCTCCTATCCTGCGATCTTCAATTAAGTTGATTTAAGATCTCCCAAGGCAATTACCTATA
This sequence comes from Hyperolius riggenbachi, assembly GCF_040937935.1. Lineage (NCBI taxonomy): Eukaryota > Metazoa > Chordata > Amphibia > Anura > Hyperoliidae > Hyperolius > Hyperolius riggenbachi. Next base: position 457,405,622 of record NC_090648.1, on the reverse strand, counting down.
CTATACCTTATGCTGGATACACACAATGAGTTTCCGCGTCGAATGCGTCCGTCGATACGTGTCGATTCGATTATTTCCGAGCATTTCCGAACGCATTTCGATGATTTTTAGGTCGATTGCCATGTAAAGTATGGCAAATCGACCTAACGATCCATCGAAGCTTGAATCGGACATGTCGGAAATAATCAAATCGATGCGTATCGATGGACGCATTGAACGCGGAAACGCATGGTGTGTATCCAGCATAAGAATGCGTCCTGCCGACGCATAGTGCCGGCTTCCGCTTTCCTCCCCGCCTCCTCACCTGTCACCCCCACCTAGGCTGGCACCCGGTGCACCCATTGGTGCCAGCCTAGGTGAGGGTGACAGGTGCAGGCAGGTGGGGAGAGACCGCGGGAGCCGGCAGCTATACGTCCGCACAGCCCCGCATTCTAAGGTATAGTAACCGGTTCATCAATGAGCCGGTTCTTTTTGTGTTGAATCGAATGAATCGGATTCATTCGATGCATGGAACAGGACAGCGGTGAGGCATAGGGGGACTTGGAAGAGGTCAAGTGTTGGCTTAAAGGGAAACTAACCAAGGATTGAACTTCATCCCAATCAGTAGCTGTTACCACCTTTCCCATGAGAAATCTTTTCCTTTTCACAAACGGATCATCAGAGGCATCTGTATGGCTGATATTGTGGTGAAACCCCTCCCACAGTGTGATGTTAGGACCATGGTTCTGACATCACACTGTGGGAGCCTTGTTGCATTGTCCAAAAATAACAGCTGTTTCCAACTGCCAAAAAAAAGCAAGCAGGATCTCCTTCCACTGACATCACTTGCCAAAAGTGTCACCATGTTGTAAATGTCAGAATGTAAATCGGGGAGAGGAAAGATTTTACAATGGGCTAACACTGACCTAAATCATTTATACATAATTATAAATCACTTATACATATACTGACTAAATCATTTATACATATACATAAACCATCACAGGGTAGATATCAAAGCACACTTACAGCTGGCCAGGCCATAAATGCTAGTTAAAAGGAGCCTGAGAAGAGACAGATGGAGGCTGCCATGCTAATTTCCTTTTAAAGAAAACCTGTACTGAGAAAAACCTCCCCGGGGGGGGGTTACTCACCTGGGGTGGGGGAAGCCTCCGGATCCTATTGAGGCTTTCCCTGTCCTCCTCGGTCCCACAGCGGCGGAGATAAAGCACCCCGAACAGCGGGGATGTAAATATTTACCTTCCCGGCTGCAACGCAGGCGCAGTATTGGCTCTCCGCTTGGAGATAGGCGGAAATAGCCGATCACTGTCGGGCCGCTCTACTGCGCAGGCGCAAGTCTCCTCTGCCTGCGCAGTATAGCGGACCCGACGGAGATCGACTATTTTCACCTATCTCCGTGCGGAGAGACGCAACAGCGCCCCCGCTGGAGCCAGGAAAGGTAAATCGGCGCTTGTCGAGGGAGGATTCCGGGACACTTTAGGGGACCCAGCGCTGGACTCCCTGCAGCTACAGGGGAGGGGGGAAGCCTCATTGGGACCCTGAGGCTTCCCCCTTTCCGAGGTGAGTACTCCCCAGAAGAACTTTTTATTTGCTACAGGTTTTCTTTAAACAATTACCAGTTGCCAGGCAGTCCTGCTCATCTATCTGGTTAATGGTGTCTAAATCACAATCGGAGGCTGCCATATTTATTTCCTCTTAAAGAATACCAGTTGCCTGGCTTTCCAGCTGATCCTCTGCCTCTAATACTTTTTGCTATAGACCCTGAACAAGCATGTTGCAGATCAGACGTTTCTGACTGAAGTCTCACTGGATTTGCCACATGCTTGTTTCAGGTGGGGGATTCAGACATCACTGATCCATGAAAGATCAGCAGGACAGCCAGGCAATTTGCATTGTTCAAAAGGATATAAATATGGCTGCCTCCATATCCCACTCACTTCGTGTGTCCTAAAGCAATACACCAAGCTTTGCTTTTTTAGTAGGAGGGCTTTTTGGTTCCTTTTATCCCCCTATACATTACATTCCTAGTAGTTTGGGTCACCCTGAACTGCTTGGTTACTCTGTCCTAAAGCAATGTCAGGGGATCAGTTTGCTATCTATGTAACTAAAGTCAGGTAGGCTTGGTGAATGGTGAAATTCTCTCATCCCTACCATCTGAGGGAGGGATTCTCCAGTTGCGTAGCTATTCCTATAACAGACAACCTATACACTTGCGATGGGAACTTGCGTAACTCAAGTTAAAGATGTTTGCATCTTTCTCCAAAAGAAAGAGGTCCAGTTACGGATGGGGGAGGGAACCATGAGTGTGACGGGCGAGAGAGGAAGGAAGCACACCCCAGTTCAGTTAAAAATGGTGCAGGCCAAGTGCTTCCCCATAGTCAACAATAGTAATACCTGCAATTAGCCATAGATGGCAGTAGTAACAGCCACGATTAGCCATAGGTGGCAGTAGTAACAGCCACGATTAGCCATAGGTGGCAGTAGTAACAGCCACGATTAGACATAGGTGGCAGTAGTAACAGCCACGATTAGCCATAGGTGGCAGTAGTAACAGCCACGATTAGCCATAGGTGGCAGTAGTAACAGCCACGATTAGCCATAGGTGGCAGTAGTAACAGCCACGATTAGCCATAGGTGGCAGTAGTAACAGCCACGATTAGCCATAGGTGGCAGTAGTAACAGCCACGATTAGCCATAGATGGCAGTAGTAACAGCCACGATTAGCCATAGTCTGCAATAGTAACAGCCACAATTTAGCCATAGTCTGCAATAGTAACAGCCACAATTTAGCCATAGTCTGCAATAGTAACAGCCACGATTTAGCCATAGTCGGCAATAGTAACAGCCACGATTTCGCCAAAGTTGGCAATAGTAACAGCCACAATTAGCCATAGGCGGCAATAAACGATAAATGTGGCTCCCAATAAATGGCCGGCAGTTAGCGACCATGGCTTATGTTTTTGCACGATATCAAACCGTAATCAGTGAGTTCTTTGACTTGTGATTAAGCCTGAAAGCTGGGTATAGAGTGTTCCGGGAATTTTTACTTTATTAATACAGAGGTTATGCAATACATTAAAAACGTTATTCCTTTTCAGTCCCCACACCAAGGAACGTTCAGGATGTCGACCTTTAGGCCTTGATCACTCCATACGCATTGCCTTGTGCATTTCAGAAAGACTTATTGTGTGACACGCAGGAACATCAGAAATGCATAGAGTGCACTGTCTGATGTTCACACTATATGTGCTGTGCGGCAGTGTGAAACGTTATCACACTACACCGATTCTTACACTGTAATGAATGGGATCAGAAACGTGGATGGCTTACATTCCGAATGCACGACCATCTGCGCTGCCTAATGTGAATGAGGCCTTAAGGAACTACAGTGATTCGCATCAGCACAATGTGGGTAAAATAGGGCCGAAGCCAGCCTGCCAGTCATACCATCCCTCCCAAGGGTCTGTGAAAGGGGCTGGTACAATCAATTGGCAGTGTGGGGATTTGGATGGGGCTTCTATCCTAGCCTGCCAAGGACAGTTGACCCGTCATTGGGGAACTGCAGAGAGCTGTTCTAAATGGTCTAATAGAATATAGACGGAGGTATGTGATTCATAACAAACAAATAAATTGCTGTATAGAGGCTTTTAGAAAGTGCCTGAGGAATACATTCCATGTTTGCTTTACAACCTCTGTGATGAATGGTTAAATGTTGTGCTTAGTTTACAGTGCCTAGTCTTGAGTGTTCGTGACATTGTATATAACCACACACTGCCAATGAACTTCCATAGAAAGGGCTTGAGTAAGCATACTGTGTCTCACTTGTGCAGTTAATCAATTCCTCCTTCTAGGAACGAGCCTAGCTCTGGGGCAGAGACAGTGAGAGAAGGAGGCTTACACGTCTGAGTAATTGCAGAGAATTCCTTCTATTAAAATTCCTCTGGGACAAAAAACAAAAACAAACGGCATGCCAACTTTCCTAGGTTGTATGATTAAAAGTGTGTACGTGTGCCTATATGTATGATCGAGATATACATTCTAAACATCTATTTAAAGGAGGACTCTACTGAGATTTGTTGGGCTAAGTACTAAATCAGAATACCCATTCCAATGCATCTTAAAAAAAGGTTCTGCTGAAGTGTTTTTTTCCCTGCAAAATTTCTCTGTCAGGCAGCTCCAGAGCCCAGATACCGTATATATACTCGAATTCAAGTCAACCTCGTGTATAAGTCGACTCCTATTTGACCCTCTTAAAGAGAACCCGAGGTGGGTTTGAAGAATATTATCTGCATACAGAGGCCGCATCTGCCTATACAGCCCAGCCTCTGTTGCTATCCCAAACCCCCCTAAGATCCCCTTGCACTCTGCAATCCCTCATAAATCACAGCCACGCTGCTGACAAACAGCTTGTCAGATTTGGCTGTGTTTATCTCTATAGTGTCAGTCTGCTGCTCTCCCCGCCTCCTGCAGAACTCCAGTCCCCGCCTGCATCCCTTCCCTCCCTGCTGATTGGAGGGAAGGGACTGGGGCAGGGACCGGAGCTATGCAGGAGGCGGGGGAGTAGCTGAGACTGACACTACAGATGTAAACACAGCCTCTCAGCACGGCTGTGATTTATGAGGGATTGCAGAGTGCAGGGGGACCTTAGTGGGGTTTGGGATAGCAACAGAGGCTGGGCTGTATAGGCAGATCCAGCCTCACTATGCAGATAACATTCTTTAAACACACCTCGGGTTCTCTTTAAAGGGAAGGTCCAAGCAAAATAAAAAAATGAGTTTCACTTACCTGGGGCTTCTACCAGCCCCATGCAGCCATCCTGTGCCCTCATAGTCACTCACTGCTGCTCCAGTCCCTCGCTGGCAGCTTGCCGACCTAGGAGGTCGGCGGGCTGCATTGCGTACATTTTTACGCATTCCCGCTAGCTCAGGTACATTAACACATACATTTTTACGTGTTACCGGTTCAATGCGTAAACATTTACGCATTGAACCAGTAACTCGTAAAAATGGATGTGTTAATGTACCTGCACTAGCGGGAATGCGTAAAAATGTACGCAATGCGGCCCGCCGACCTCTGAAGTCGGCAAGCTGCCAGCGGGGGACTGGAGCAGCAGTGAGTGACTACGAGGGCACAAGATGGCTGCATGGGGCTGGTAGAAGCCTCAGGTAAGTGAAGCTCATTTTTTTTTATTTTGCTTGGAGCTTCCCTTTAAGCTGAAATTTTTATTGACTCAAGTATAAGTCTCCCCAGCAAGTTAATGGCTGCACTACATACAGTATTGCAGCCATTAAACCCTCCTGTCCCTCATGCTGGATACACACGATGCGTTTCCGCGTCGAATGTGCCGCTCTATTCGATTATTTCCGAGCGCATTTCGATTATTTTTAGGTCGAATGCCATGTATAGTATGGCAAATCGACCTAACGATCCATCGAAACGCGAATCGGACATGACGGAAATAATCGAATTGACGCAAATCGAGCGGCGCATCGAACGCGGAAACGCATCGTGTGTACCCAGCATTAAAGAGACACTAAAGCAAATAATGTTTGCCATTTTTACCTTGTAAGTCGCTTCAGGAGTCTCAGCAGAAGTAAACCGCCACAAAACGAGGGCTTTAGAACTCCCAAATCCAGGGGCAACCATCCAAGACCAACTTGGTCCGGGATTCTGCTGCCTGACATTCGGATCTCCGCCTCTCCCCCTCGCCTCTCTGAAGGAAGAGTGAGGGGTGGGGAGAGGCGGCGATCCACCGCGATTGACATCAGGAGAGGCAAAGCTGCCTGGATTGCCCTCCGAGGATTTTGGGGGGCGGGGGGTGTCTAAAGCCCTTGTTTTGAGGTGGGGATGCAGCGGTTTTTCACCCTATGACAGCGGATCGCTTCCCTGCCGCTCAGGGGGGCAGCCTGTCACACGGCTGTCCCCAGTAATAATAATAATAATAATAATCTGAACATTTGTATAGCGCTTTTCTCCTGTCGGACTCAAAGCGCTCAAGAGCTGCAGCCGCTGGGACGCGCTCAAGAGGCCACCCTGCAGTGTTAGGGAGTCTTGCCTTGAACTCCTTACTGAATAGGTACTTGACCTAGCCAGGATTTGAACCCTGGTCTCCCACGTCAAAGGCAGAGCCCTTAACCAGTACACTATCCAGCCACTGCTGGGGAAAGGAATGACCCAGTACAGAGCTGCCGTGGATTGCAGTGCCGTACAAAGTAATCGCTGCTGGGAGGCTGCGGAGATGCGTGCGTGGTCTCCTGCAAAACCCGCCCACAGGACCTTACACTGATATGCGTTAGGTGGTCCTGGGACTGCCGCCACGGCCACGCCCATCAGCGTGACGCGGTCCCCTAGAGCCACACCCCTTCATTCTTGCATTTTCCTCTGCTGGGTCATGCAGGAAGTAATAGAAGAAAAAGACTGGGTCTCCACCTGGATAAATGCAATTGTAGCACTATTTTATTGCACCATAGTGACAAAACAACACGACGTTTCGGCCAGCGGGCCTTTATCAAGTGTTACATAACCGAGCTAGTGCTCACAAATAAATTACACACCATGAGTAAAAAACACGCCCCCAAGGGGCGGGCACATGCTTAGAGAACGAATGGCCAAGTTTAAAGAGACAGTACAATAGAACAAAGGATATTCATAAAAAGCATTTTAAGTTAAATTCATCGTTCAGTCCATTAGGTGCTAAAGTGCTTAGCTTATCAATCCATCTATGTTCACGTCTGAGCAAGGATGTCTGTCCGTCCATTCCTTCAGTAGTAACGACTTGTTCTAATACACACCAACGTAATTCGCCAACCATGTGTTCACAATTGTAAAAATGCTTTCCTATAGGGGAATCAAATTTCCTATTAGGATCATCATGGTATTTCCTGTATAAGCGAATATTGCTTCGATGTTCGTTAATCCTCACTCTGACCTCACGAGATGTTTGGCCCACATAGCCCATCCCGCAAGGGCATTTGAGAAAATAGACTACATTAGATGTCACGCAAGAAAAATGTCCATTAATATTAATTTTATTGCCCTTAGTGGGATGTCTAATGTGGTCGCCCTTTATAATGCTGGAGCAATTTTGGCAGTTTAAGCAAGCAAAAGTCCCCATCTTTTTTGGCAGGAAAGTGTTTTGTTGCACAATGTGCTTTTTAATGTCAGCTCTCACTAACTTATCTCGTAAGCTTTTTCCTTTCCGGTAAACAAAGGATGGAGGGGAGGAGAATACCTTGGATAATAAAGGGTCTGCTTCAATCAATGACCAATTATCCAAAATAGTTGTTTTCACCAGGCCTGCATGATTGTCATAAGTCGAGATGAACTGTACTTCTCTAAAATTTTGTATTTTAACTGTCTTCTTTCTAAGATCTTTCCTATCTAGTTGCGCAACTAGCTGTGCTGTAGTTTCAACCTCCTCTCTTCCATAACCTCTTGCAGAAAAGTTTTCCACCAGTTTTTTTGCTTGCTTAACATACGCAGTATCATTAGACGTGATACGTCTTGCTCGAATAAATTGGCTCTTGGGAAGTCCCCGTATCAGGGAACGTGGATGGCAGCTTGTCGCTAATAAAGCGTTATTACGATCAGTACTTTTCTTAAATAAATCAGTATGGAAAATTTTGCCATCAAACTGAACATCCACGTCCAAAAAATGTAAATTGGTGGGGTGAAACTCAAGAGTGAAACCAATCGAGTCATGACAAAGATTAATTTCCGAAACAAATGTTCTAAGACTTTCCTCGCTCCCCTTCCAGCAAAAAAACAAATCGTCAATGTAACGACAGTAACCAACTCCAAATCTGCAAAAAAGTTCATTGCTGACAATATATTTTGACTCAAAATCCGTCATAAAAATGTTTGCAAGGGTAGGTGCATAAGGAGCCCCCATTGGCACTCCTCTTACTTGTAAAAAGAAGTCACTCTGAACCCTTAAATAATTAGATTGTAGACATAATGACAAGAGTTCCTTTACAAAGGATTTGTTCACACTAGAATCACTATATTGCACCAAAGCCCCTGAAACAGAGTCTAATGCCTCAATATGTGGTATATTAGTATATAGACTGACAATGTCTAAGCTGACAAGATAACAAATTCCATCTGTTTCCATTTCTTCTAAACATTTTAAGAAAGCAGTAGTATCTTGTAAGCAGCAAGGGCTATTTTTTACGATGGGTTGAAGGACACTGTCTATATAAATTCCTAGCGGCTCCAGTAATGAATTTGATGCTGAAACTATTGGACGGCCAGGGGGGTGAATAGGGTCTTTATGGATTTTGGGTAAGGTGTAGAGTACAGGGACTCTAAAGTGTTCCTTTATCAGAGCTGCCTTAAGTGTATTTGAGATTAACCCTGTGTCAAAAGCCTCCATCACATAGTTATCTATACGATCTTTAATCATCCGTGAAGGGTCACCTGGAAGGGCTCTATAGGTGTCAGTGTCCCGCACCTGTCTTAACAGTTCAGATAAATATGCACTCTTCTCCTGGATCACCAAAGAGCCTCCCTTGTCCGCTTTCTTAAAAATCACTGTGCTGTCATCCTGCAATCTCTTTAATGCATCTCTCTCTTTATGTGACATATTATGCATCTTTCTGTATTTATCATGACCCCAATTAGCCTCCAAAATGTGCATAACAGTGTTCTCAAAAACTTCAAGAGTAGCATTCTGGATAAGGGCATCAGACTTATTCTTATCTCTTAAACGGATGGGTATTGCCTCTGTGTCAGCTGTGTTGTTTCTATTTAGACTATTTATCGGTTCCTTTAAATGATGCCATAATCTCCACCTCAATTTCCGTACAAATCTGTACATATCCAGTTTGATATCAAAAATATCTTGATGAAAATTAGGAACAAAACTTAATCCTTTATTTAAAACAGACAGCTCTCCCTTATCAAATTCTCTCGAGGAGATGTTAAATACCAGACTGTCATCAGTTATCTCCCTAATGCAGGAAGTAAGGCATTTGGAATGATTTACACCTCATATAGTATTTACCAGGGTGGTCAAGCAGCAGACGTGGAAAAACTTTGCAAACTGTGAATATGCTTAATTAAAGCACAGAGCCAAATAATAATGTTATGCAGACTTGCTGTATGAACCGTCGGGTTGAAATCTCTGCTCCTCAAATTGCTGTGAACCTGCAGGTGCCCCCATGTCTTTCTTTCTGGCAAATAGGTCAGGCTGAGAGTTCTATTTACTCTATAACTAGTTTGCCACAAAATGTCTGACCTGGTTTTTCAGTTGTTTGTTTTATTTATGGAGAAATGGGCAAAAAAACTCCACTTGCGCCTGACCCTTTATTCTGCTTTCACTTATTCCATATGAAGTGCAGCCACTGTATGATACAGTCATCGCTTTTATGAAGGGAGAGTCATCTACTGGCCAGAGCCAAAGAAAATAACCTCTGGCTGACAGCCCATAGCAGCAACACATCAATCTTGGCAAGCTCCATCCCGTTTAACTTTCACTTGACAATCTTTGGCCTTCTCTCCCTGTCCATCCTCCTATATGATGTGTAAAACTCCAGACTTGTTTTTCTCCTTCCTCTTCTCGTGACTGGATCTTATTCCTTCATGTTTTTTGCTTATGCCAAAAGCTTGTCAGTGGTCATTCCTTTCCCCTGCTGGTCATGGAAACAAGAGAAAAATTAGGAGTCTGTTAGTATTTCTCACACTTTCAGCCCGTTTTCCCTTCAGAAATGTCTTAATGTCATCTTTCTGTGAGTTTTTTCCTCCTCACCTCTTTGGCTGTCTTCGGAATCTCAATTTTTCATTCATATCTATTCTCCCCTTCAGGCTGTGTTTAGCGCAGAAGTCAGAGTTTAAGGGAATGCCAATACGTTGTTAACTGCCTGTCATTTATGTCCAATATCGAATAGCAGAATACTGTAGGAAGAAATATTAGATTGGCTCCAGGGTATTTATGTTCAGATGCTTTGCTGCTTTTTTTTTCTGTTCATGAACATCGGGTTATTGCTGTCACTGGATGAATCTGTGTCACTGCCCATGAACCAAGTGTTGTGACTCTCTGTTCGAGGTTGCAACGTTCTTGTAGACCATTCATAGTTCATGCCTCCTTACGTAGTACCTCCCACCAGCACTGTTTACACTAACAGGGTAAACCTGCGTTGGGGGTCCCTATTATTTTTTTTTGTCACAAAAATGCCGCAAAAGCAATGAAAGGTTATGGAGACTTTCACTCTTATTGCGGTCCGTTGTGGTGTGCCAGAAGTATCTAAGCTGACGCAAGGGCAGCAGGTAGCAGCCTGTTACCGCAAGCACTAAAAGACAATTGTAACAAGAGTGCTATGGAGGGATGCCATATTTATTTCCTTTTAAAGTGGTCTGAAAGTCAGCATTTCTACTTTGCTCTAAAACATTTCTCACAGCTTGAAAGCTACTATCCCAGATTTAAAAAAAAAATGTAAGCAGAAATGGTTCAACAAAGCATTTTGTCCTGCTGTTTAGCTTCAAATCTGCATCCAAACTGGAGATAACAGTATCTTTGTTTGCATTCCAATGTTGATACATGTGTGTAAACACAGTGTAACAAGTGAAAACGAGCTCTCTGTGAAGCACTATGTGCTTCAAGCACACAAACCGCTCAGAACAGGTAATTAGAAGATGTTAATAAATACCAAAAAGCAGTTTGAATAAAATGCAATGGCAGGTTTCAGGGCAAGATAAACTACACTTTGGAAACTTGTAATAGGTAAACAGACAATATTACTTATGGACAAAAGCAAATATAACTATGAGTAATAAAAAGTATGAAAACACATTTTTATTGAATGTTGTGTCGGAGATTCAGACCACTCTACACAATACCAGTTGCCTGTCTGAATTACACCAAAACAAGCATGCAGCTAATCTTTTCAGATCTGATAATATTATTATTATAATATAATAATTCTAATTCTGTTTTTTTTTTTTTTATAGCGCTTTTCCCATCAGACTCAAAGTGCTTGAGAGCTTCAGCTAATAAGGGTGCGCTCAATAGGTCACCCTGCAGTGTTGGAGAGTCTTTCCCATTGACTCTTCACTGATTAGGTAATAAGCCATAGCCAGGATCCAATCTGGTCTCCTAGATCAGTTTGTGCCCTTAACCATTATACTTTCTAGCCAGTCACTAGGCCAAACCATGGCACAATGTTTGCTTATGATGGGGTTTGGGAAAAGTTGTTTGGTGCCTGTTCACAGAAAAAAACAAAACAAAAACGCCACAATCCTCTTTGCCAACTGGTAACTTGTGTGCATTGTTTTTGTCATTTATGAGAAGCAGAATTTAAAGAGACTCTGTAACGAAAAAAGTTCCCCTGGGGGGTACTCACCGCAGTAGCCTCTGGATCCTATCGAGGCTTCCTATGTCCCACGGCGATCTCGTTGCAACCCACGGAACACACAGCCGACAAATTGTCAGGCTGTGCAATGTTTACCTTTTCTGGCTCCAGCAGGGGCGCTGTTGCAGCTCTCTGCTTGGAAATAGCCGATCTCTGCTGGTTCAGCTCTACTGCACAGGATACTTGCACCTGCGCAGTAGAGGGGACCGACAGATCAGCTATTTCCGCATTCTCCTAGTGTAGAGCCGATACGGCGCCTGCGCTGGAGTCGGGAAGGTAAATGTTTACGTCCCCCCACCCCCCTCTTCAGGGAGCTTTATCGCTGCCGCTGTGGAACACAGGAGGACTGGGGAAGCTTTGATAGGATCCGGAGGCTTCCCCCACCCAAAGGGAGTACCCCCAGGGGAATTTTTTTTTTTTTTTAATTACAGATTTTTCTTTAAAATAGCCTTTTGAATTCAAATTCGAAGACAATAAATAGAAATGTTGTGGACAAATTCATGGAACCCTTAGGCTTCTTGCACACAGGGACGTTACAGGCGCACGTTAGTGCAGCCTGTAACGCTCCCCCAACGCACAGCAATGTAACACAAGTGGGCGGTTCACACTGCCCACGTTGCGTTACATTGTAATGCAGCAAAGTGCTGCATGCTGTGCGTTCTACGCGGCTGAGCCGCGTTAGACTGTTTGCACATGCTCAGTCGTGTTGGGGAGGAGGGGAGAGCGGCCGGGCACATGGCTAATTAATATTCACTGCACTCAGTGACGTGCAGTGTTTACTTCCTGGAGCGGCCGCTCTGTGCGGCGATTGGCCGGGGGGACCACGTGATGCCGCATGCGTCCAAGAGTACGCGTCACAGACGCCAGAGTGAGCTGCACAACGCGGCTCACTCCGACGTCCACACCAGAGAGCATCAGGCGTTGCGTTAGGGGCACATTATGTGCCCTATAACGTCCCCTAAACGCAACGTCCTGGTGTGTAACTAGCCTTAAAGGACAACTGAAACGAGGGGTATGGAGGCTGCCATATTTATTTTCTTCTAAACAATACAAACTTCTGGCTGTCCTGCTGAACCTCCTGCCTGTGAGGTTAGTCATCGACCCAGAACAAGCATGCAATCAGATGAGCGTACACTCTTATTTCACTGCTTGAAAGGCACTGTATTGACATGAAGAAGCTGGACAGCACCTGTGAAACGCATTGACCTTATATGCTTGAATGAATACATGTTTTGTTTTTTTTTGTTTTTTTTTCAATATTTCTTGCAACTAGTTTATACTAAGGTAGCCTCCACCAATATTTTTTGTTTTTTGTTTTTTTAGATGCAAATCAGATGTTTGTCTTAAAGAGGAACTCCAGTAAAAATAATGTACTAAAAAAAGTGCTTTATTTGTACAATAATTATGTATAAATTATTTAGTCAGTGTTTGCCCATTGTAAAATGTTTTAAATCCGTGATTTACATTCTGACATTAATTACATGATGACATTTTTACTGTTGGTAGGTGATGTAGCTGCTGCATGCTTTTTTGGCAGTTGGAATCCGCTATTTCCCACAATGCAACAAGGTTCACAGACAGGAAACTGCCAGGAGTACCACAGTCCTCAGTTTCTTGTGGGAGGGGTTTCACCACAATATCAGTCATACAGCACCCCCTGATGGTCTGTTTGTGAAAAGAAATAGATTTCTCATGTAAAAGGGGGTATCAGCTACTGATTGGGATAAAGTTCAATTCTTGGTCGGAGTTTCTCTTTAAGTTTGAAAGAATTTGCCGCATGCTGTTTTCAGGTGCGCAAGATTCAGCTAGTACCAATACATGAAATAAGAGGTAATAAATATGGCAGCCTCCATATCTCTCTCAGTTCAGTTATCCTTTATCCTAATATTTTGTTGCCCAACCTTTGGATGCAGTCACTGCACACAAATTATTCTTGTAGCTTGCAATGAGTCTTCTGTGTTAATATGTACTGTAACCCATTCTTTCCTAGCAGACTGTTCCAGCTCTGTCAGGTATAAATGGTGCCTTCTCCTGGCTGTATGTTTACTTATTTCCAGGGCTGTGGAGTCGGTCCAAAAATCCTCCGACTCCGACTCCTCAGTTTAGGATTCCTCCGACTCCGACTCCACGACTCCGACTCCTCTAATTTGCATATTACAATTTTGTTGATTAAAAGTATGTAACATGAAATTCGTCTCTTAACTGCCAACGCTTAGGAATTTTACAAGACAACTGAAGTGAGAAGGATATGTAGACTACTATATTTATTCCCTTTAGACTAAAACTAGTCCTTGGTAAGAGTACTTGTAAAAGGTACAAACCGGAACAAAGAACATCTATCAGGCCCTAGGCAATGTAAGTGTGGGTACATGTAAGAATGATGTGCAGGCACTCTGCAGGGGAATGAGGAGATTGTAAACAGACAACACCTCTGTGTTCAATGTGCACAGCATTCTCAGTGGATTCCCTGCAGCTCTGTGGGGAGTGCATATGTAGAGTATAGTACTACTGTGTAACAAAGTAAACCTGAGACAGATGAAATTAAAGTTTTATACATACCTGGGGCTTCCTCCAGCCGCCTTCAGGATAATCAGTCCCTCGTTATCCTCCTCCACCACCTGGATCTTCTGCTATGAGTCCAGGTACTTGAGCCAGTCAGGCGTAGTGCGCATGCACACACTCCGCCGCCAGGAGCATACTACACCTGTGCAGCACTATTGCGCAGGTGCAGAATGTTCCTGGCTGTGGGAGCGGCATGCGGCCGGACAGCGCTGACTGGCTGAATTACCAGGACTCATAGCAGAAGATCCGGGTGGTGGAGGAGGATAACGAGGGACTGATTGGAGGAAGCCCCAGGTATGTATAAAACTTTACTTTTCATCCGTCTCAGTTACCCTTTAATTTGTAGTCACCAAACCAAATTTTAATAACATATCAAATTCTTTTATTTCATCAGCAAAGGGAGTGCATACATTTGCATAAATCAGCATCAATGCAGAATTATTTCCCTCTCATTGACCATCTCTATTAGTGACACAGCTACACATCAGGCTTTATTCTTACAGCATAGATGTTATTTAGTATATATAAGAGATTCCTGTGTACACATCATATATACAGTCACAATCAGATATGTATATCTGACCTTAAAAATACAGGGACTGCTTTATTGAAGCAGCACAAGTAACTAATTTTGATTGGTATATTATATTTGTGTGCACTAAGCACAGCTATTACTGTATATATACATTATTTTTAATGACTATTATCTGAGAAATAGAACATTTTATCATATTTTCTATTTTAATTACAGTTACAAATTCATTAGGAGTCGGAGTCGGTGCATTTTTTCCCGACTCCGACTCCAGGCACCCAAAATTGCCCGACTCCACGACTCCGACTCCACAACTCCGACTCCACAGCCCTGCTTATTTCCATAACTATTTTATAGCACTGAAAACGGGGCTCATAGAAGACCTTCAGCATAGTCCAAGGTTTTGTTTTTGGGTGCTTTTAGCTTTGTGTTTTGGTTCATTATCCTGTAGGAGGTAGAACTTTGACCCAGGGAATACATTTTTGCTCCAGAATGTCCTGATAGTCCCGAGTTAAATGTTCCTTGGGCATTCTCAAGGCACCTGGTGCCAAATGTAGTAAAGGCCGATCAGTGAAAACTGCTCTGATTTCCATTTGCTGAGCTCCACGGTCCTGAAAAATCACTGCAGCACCAAAATTGCGGTCTGTCCAGGGGAGTGTGCGGAACAGATCTGTTTTAACGCAGGGCTGTGGAGTCGGAGTCGTGGAGTCGGGCAATTTTGGGTGCCTGGAGTCGGAGTCGGGAAAAAATGCACCGACTCCGACTCCTAATGAATTTGTAACTGTAATTAAAATAGAAAATATGATAAAATGTTCTATTTCTCAGATAATAGTCATTAAAAATAATGTGTATATATACAGTAATAGCTGTGCTTAGTCCACAAAAATGAAATAAACCAATCAAAATTAGTTACTTGTGCTGCTGCAATAAAGCAGTCCCCGTATTTTTAAGGTCAGATATACATATCTGATTGTGACTGTATATATGATGTGTACACAGGAATCTCTTATATATACTAAATAACATCTATGCTGTAAGAATAAAGCCTGATGTGTAGCTGTGTCACTAATAGAGATGGTCAACGAGATGGAAATAATTCTGCATTGATTCTGATTTATGCAAATGTATGCACTCCCTTTGCTGATGAAATCAAATAATTTGATAGGTTGTTAAAATTTGGTTTGGTGACTACAAATTAAAGGGTAACTGAGACGGATGAAAAGTAAAGTTTTATACATACCTGGGGCTTCCTCCAGCCCCCTTCAGGCTAATCAGTCCCTCGCTGTCCTCCACCACCCGGATCTTCTGCTATGAGTCCTGGTAATTCAGCCAGTCAGCGCTGTCCGTCCGCATGCCGCTCCCACAGCCAGGAACATTCTGCACCTGCGCAATAGTGCTGCACAGGTGTAGTATGCTCCTGGCGGCGGAGTGTGTGCATGCACACTACGCCCGACTGGCTCAAGTACCTGGACTTATAGCAGAAGATCCAGGTGGTGGAGGAGGACAACGAGGGACTGATTATCCTGAAGGCGGCTGGAGGAAGCCCCAGGTATGTATAAAACTTTAATTTCATCTGTCTCAGGTTTACTTTGTTACACAGTAGTACTATACTCTACATATGCACTCCCCACAGAGCTGCAGGGAATCCACTGAGAATGCTGTGCACATTTAACACAGAGGTGTTGTCTGTTTACAATCTCCTCATTCCCCTGCAGAGTACCTGCACATCATTCTTACATGTACCCACACTTACATTGCCTAGGGCCTGATAGATGTTCTTTGTTCCGGTTTGTACCTTTTACAAGTACTCTTACCAAGGACTAGTTTTAGTCTAAAGGGAATAAATATAGTAGTCTACATATCCTTCTCACTTCAGTCGTCTTGTAAAATTCCTAAGCGTTAGCAGTTAAGAGACGAATTTCATGTTACATACTTTTAATCAACAAAATTGTAATATGCAAATTAGAGGAGTCGGAGTCGGTGGAATCCTAAACTGAGGAGTCGGAGTCGGTGGATTTTTGGACCGACTCCACAGCCCTGACGGATAAAAAGGTTAACATTGGATCTGTTTGCATCCGTTACAATCTGCAACCGGACCATCTTTTAGAGCCAGTGTGAACTAGGCCTTAGGTGTACTTAAAATATAATTACCGGTAAGTCAGCCCCATGTTTCACAAAAATTATGACGGCTACGTGTTTTTTTTTTTTTTTTTTTTTTTTACTTTAGTATACAAAGCACATTGTCCCACTGGCAATGCGGCTTTTCAGAATGCTAATTCAGTCTGGCATATTTTTTTCTTCTTTCAAAAATGGAGTTCAGGGGTCTGGGTCTTCCATGGAGTACGTTCACATCTGAAAGCCACATATTTGGGATATCGGACCACACTGGACATTGACTTTGTATCTCTTTGGAAGGTTTTAGTTTGATTCTCACTATCCTTCTGGCCATTCTGGGATTAGTCTTCTTTTTGCTGCGGCATCCAGGGAGTTTGGCTATGGTCCCGTGCTCATAAATCTTCTTAATATTTGCAACTGTTTTCACAGGAACATCAAGCTGCTTAGAGAAGGTCTTCTATAGCTTTTGCATTTTAACATGCTTGTCAAGTTTTTTTTCTTTCTAATCTCTTCACATTAGAGAAAACAGGTATTTGCGATCTCTCCAACAATTCTAGGAGTACCAAAAGGCCATTTTAGATTATTTCTACATTTGTTCATATTACTTGCAAAGAATACAGCTCGAGTTATCTTCTGGGTACTGTACTAATAGGTGAATACAAATCCCGGAGAGAAAGTGATGTGGGAAGCCAAATTTTATACAGTGGTAAAAACTGTAGGTTGCAGAACAAATCGAGATCACACTTGTTTATGCTTGTATGGTTTGACTGGGTCTCATTGGCCTATTGCACTTTGGCCTAGTTCACTTTCTGAGTGAATTCTGTATTATATACTCTGGCCCATATGCAATTCAATTTTTCACTTGAGTTTTCCCCTAGGAGATAATTTTTCATCTTCTCTTTTCAAATAACTTTTCATATTTTCCAGCTGAAAAAATTACCAAAAACTAGTTGAAAAAGTGATATCCAAATTATTCTGAGCATTTTCTTGTTTGCAGGTGGTTTAAAGGATACTCGAACTGACATGTGACATGATGAGATAGACATGTGTATGTACAGTGCCTAGCACACAAATAACTTTGCTGTGTTCCTTTTTTTCTTTCTCTGCCTGAAAGAGTTAAATATCAGGTATGTAAGTGGCTGACTCAGTCCTGACTCAGACGGGAAGTGACTACAGTGTGACCCTTACTGATAAGACATTCCAACTATAAAACACTTTCCTAGCAGAAAATGGCTTCTGAGAGCAAGAAAGAGGTAAAAAGGGGAATTTCTTATCAGTGAGGTTCACACTGTAGTCACTTCCTCTGTCAGGACTGAGTCAGCCACTTACATACCTGATATTTAACTCTTTCAGGCAGAGAAAGAAAAAAAGGAACACAGCATAGTTATTTGTGTGCTAGGTGCTGTACATTCAAATGTCTATCTCATCATGTCACTTGTCAGTTCGGGTATCCTTTAAAGAGACTCACAGATGAGTTTCACTGCAGTTGTTTATTTACCCGGGGCTTCTTCCAGCCCCATAAGGATGGATGTGTCCCTCGCCATCCTCCTCAGCTCTGCCATTCAGCTGCAGTCAAATCCCGGTAAGCGGCTCAGTTGGACTAAATCTGACTGAGTGACGTCAGCCGGGGCTTTCTGGTCCGCGCATGCGCAGAAGGTCCGCTTACCGGGGATCACCGCGGCTGAACGGGACATCGTAGGAGGGCGGCGAGGAGCAATGCTTATGGGGCTGGAGGAAGCCCGGGTAAGTAAAAAAAACTGTAGTGAGGCTGATCTCTGAGTCTCTTTTAAAAAGCATTTTATTCACAAGTGTGAAAATATCACCTAGGACAGGGGTCTGCAACCTTTAAGACATAAAGAGCCACTTGGACCCTTTTCCGAAAAGAGAAAAAAACTGGGAGCCGCAAAACCATTATAAAACAAATCGTTAGCAGATATGACCCCCATATGCACAAATCGTTAGCAGATATGACCCCCATATGCACAAATCGTTAGCAGATATGACCCCCATATGCACAAATCGTTAGCAGATATGACCCCCATATGCACAAATCGTTAGCAGATATGACCCCCATATGCACAATCCTTTAGCAGATCTGAAAAGAAAAACCCATTTACTCACCTCCTGTCACAATCGCCTCCGGTCCCGACCTTGTGGCGCGCAACTCCCACGATCCTCTTTCTACGTCACGTCCTGCCTGCATTACACTGCAGGGCTACGGGAAAATGGCCGCCCGAAGCCCTGCACTGCACTGGTCCGGCGGCATCTCTGATAGGCTGCCGGCCAGCGACAGCACACGTGCGCTGCAGCCACTGACACCGGAGCCGCCTAGGAGCCGCGGCGAAGGTGAAAAAGAGCCGCGGGTTGCCGACCCCTGACCTAGGAGAAAACTCAGGAGAAAACATTTAATTGCATATGGGCCTCTGAGTTTTTAAAGTTGGCCAATAAATGGCATCATCCTGATTCAAAACTTTGGAGTAAAGCTTGTTCTGTTTTCTCACTTCCCTCTATGGCCTATAAATACCATGCATGTATATGTGGGACAATTGTTCAGTTACTTTTTCATAGGGTATGTCTTGTCCAGTGAGCTATTAAGAGTACCAATACATTTCTGTGTCTGTATTGGGCTTGTCATTTACTCTGTTCCGATGGGATAGCTAGTAACGTTGACTGTTGTATACACAGTAATTCCTGGAACTCCGATTACTGGCATTTTACTTGTTGTGTGCGGATGTCCTCTGTTATGTATAATCTTTCCTGTAGCATCAGTGCAGCTCTGTTTCCTCACAGAGTGCATCCTCTATTGCTGTACCCTCTTATTAGCAGTGCTCTTGTTAGCTGTGAAATCACTTTTTATTTGCACGTTTGTTAAGCATCTTGAGGGTTGTTTCAAACTCTCCTCTTACAAGCTTGTGGATCTGGGCAGCCACATCATCGGCTCTCCCTGGACCTTTTAGAAAAGGTCTCTTCTGCAGAAAAGCGTATAGTTGGATAATTACTTTTCCCAGCACTCTAGAGTTTAATGCCCGGTAAACACGAGATTTTTATTGGCAGAATTACTGTCAGATCGATTATTTCGAACATGTCCAATCTGATTTCCATTCACTTTTCTGTTCAATGGAAAATCGGAAATCAGATCAGACAAGTTGGAAATAGTCGATCTGGCAGTAAATCTGCTAGAAAATCTCATTGTGTGTACCAGGCACATGGCAGAGGATTTTTAAAAAATTGTAATACATTCCGTATTGAAGTAGGTGTTGGTCTTTTAACAGTTGTATGTTTAATGTGTCATTTTTAGAGTCCACATTTTTTTTTTAAAGGGAAGGTTCAGGGAGGGTGGGTAAAAAATAAAAATCAAATTCCACTTACCTGGGGCTTCCTCCAGCCCGTGGCAGGCAGGAGGTGCCCTCGCCGCCGCTCCGCAGGCTCCCGGTGGTCTCCGGTGGCCGACCCGACCTGGCCAGGCCGGCTGCCAGGTCGGGCTCTTCTGCGCTCCAAGGCCCGGAACTTCTGCGTCCCACGCCGGCGCGCTGACGTCATCGGACGTCCTCCGGGCTCTACTGCGCATGCGCAGTAGTTCTGCGCCTGCGCAGTAGAACCCGGAGGACGTCCGATGACGTCAGAGCGCCGGCGTGGGACGCAGAAGTTCCGGGCCTTGGAGCGCAGAAGAGCCCGACCTGGCAGCCGGCCTGGCCAGGTCGGGTCGGCCACCGGAGACCACCGGGAGCCTGCGGAGCGGCGGCGAGGGCACCTCCTGCCTGCCACGGGCTGGAGGAAGCCCCAGGTAAGTGTAATTTGATTTTTATTTTTTACCCACCCTCCCTGAACCTTCCCTTTAAAGCTATACCTACGTGTTATTTTTTATTTTTTTTTTTAATATCTAATTTATCCAATTAAGGTTCATGATGTTTCAAAGTTTCTGGCCGTTTTACTAACTTTAGACCTATTCTTATCCCCATCGCCTTCCTGCTGTAGGAGTGTGTTGCTGTGGAGCCAGGAAATGTGGGGTGGGAGGCGACTGGGGAGCTATATTTTCCATGATTTATGGCGGGTCACTGTCATGGGTATAAAGGTGATAAGTAGGCATGTTTAAAGCAAGTGGGACTTAGGGGGGTATCAGGAGGGGGGGTACCTGGCAGGTCAAGGGGCAATGCGGGCATTTTTAAAAGGCTTAAAGTGAACCTCCAGACTAAAAATCTACTCAGCAGAACTAAAAAGGCTTGGTGTTTCTTTAACCGTTTCACAGCATCAGACCTTTTTTTTTTCTTACCAAGCCTCATTTTTAGCTGCACAGAAGCTAAGCTCCGCCCCACCAAAGAAATCTGCCCGGGCATTTTTCCCCTGATACTGTGCAAAGCATGATGGGATTTCTGATGTTCTTCTCGTTCTGTTGTTTTGGCGAAAATTTGTTTATTTTAATTTTGAATTTGAGATTTGAAGCCTAGCGCGCACAGCTGGGAGGGGTGATCGGGGACAGTTGGAACTGTGTCTCATGCTACCTGTCACCTTCTTTCAACCAAAAAGATGGCTGCCCCCATGAATTCACAAACATCTGCCTGTTCTTTTAAAACTAGGTGGCTAAGAGATTATATTACCTATCTGTTTAAATTAACATAACTAATGTAACTTAATGACAGTATGTTTGTTTAGGCTGAAGTTCCTCTTTAAGGACATCCACAAGAGAGTCTATAAGAAGCATTTGTCCATCCCTGTAATTTTCAGTATTGAGGGTACTCCTTTGTTTGCTGTCCTAAGTTATGGAGGAGCTGAATGCAGGAAGTAACTTAAAGAGAAACTCCGACCAAGAATTGAACTTTATCCCAATCAGTAGCTGATACCCCCTTTTACGTGAGAAATCTATTCCTTTGCACAAACAGACCATCAGGGGGCGCTGTATGACTGATATTGTGGTGAAACCCCTCCCACAAAAAACTCTGAGGACCTGGTACTCCTGGCAGTTTATTGTCTTTGAACCTTGTTGCATTGTGGGAAATGGCTGTTTACAGCTGTTCACAACTGCCAAAAGAAGCATGCAGCAGCTACATCACCTGCCAACAGTAAAAATGTCACCATGTGATAAATGTCAGAATGTAAATCAGGGATTTAAAAGATTTTACAATGGGCAAACACTGACTAAATCATTTATACATAATTATTGTAAAAATGAAGCACTTTTTTTTTATTCCATTATTTTCACTGGAGTTCCTCTTTAAGGATAAGTCTTGTGGCTATGAACCTGGAGCCTTATAAAAAGTATTTGAAATGTGAAGCACCAGGAAGAGGAGGGATAAATGGGCAGCTGCAGGAAAAGGAGGGATAAATATGCAGCTGCAGGAAAAGGAGGGATTAATGTGCAGCAGCAGGAAGAGGAGGGATAAATATGCAGCAGCAGGAAGAGGAGGGGATTAATGTGCATCAGCAGGAAGAGGAGGGGATTAATGTGCAGGAGCTGGAAAAAAGGAGCAATGAATGTGCTGTAATGTAATTGGCACACTACAAGTGTTACACTATGGGAGAAGAGGTATAACAGTGCTGCACATAAGTAGTTGGGTATATGTGCTGCAGGATGGGATAGAAAGATTTTTTTGCGCTGTAAAGCGCGCGCGCGAGAGAGAGATATGAGATATCAAAGCCCTGTTGAGAGGTAGATGAAGTATAAATGTGCTGCTGAGAGGAAGAAAAAAAGTGTGTGTGTGTTTTTTATTAGTTGTAATAGGACCAGCCTGGTTCCAGCACCTGTCTACCAGCACATCACCTAAAGGGAGGTCCAGCGCAAGTTGGGTAAAAAGGGCACCGCGTGGTCGATGACCGTTGGGCACCGCCATAGGCTGTAATGTGAATTACGGCTATAGCGGTGCTCAGTGAGTCATTTTAGAGCCGGCAAAAGACAAAGCAAAAATGATGATAGCTGCCAATTTGGCTGCCGAATTGCATATTACCCCTACTGTACGGTGCCTTGGAGGAGGAATAGTAATCAACACTGCTGGGAAACTTGCCACAGCAGGGTAACACGGTTTTCGGTTTCACCCTGCGCCCAAATTCCCCAGCGCCCTTTTTACATGTATGCGGTCCAGGGATGCTGAAATTGCTGGATCTCTGTATATCTACTGTTTTTAATTTAAAAAAACGTTTTTAATTTTAAAAAACTAGTGCTTCTCTTTGTCAAACCTACATATTTATAAACTTCTGTACCATCAGAAAAACTGTCGGCGCTCAGGTTTGAACCGGGAGCTATACCGCCAGAGAGATGCTGTATGTTCTAGGAAAGCCGTTACTGAGATACAGAACCTACAGTCTTACAACTTTCCCATGAGAAATCTATTCCTTTTCTCAAACAGTTTATCAGGGATGTCTGTAAAAGCTGATCTTGTGGGGAAACCCCTCCCACAATGTGATGTCAGGACCATGGGCCTGACAGCTCCGTGAACCTTGTTGCTTTGTGGGAAATGATGGCTGTTTCCAACTGCTAAGCAAGTAATATCTCCCTTTGCTGAATGTTTGCTTACTGAGAGTTCTATGCACATCACCTGGCAGGACTAAACATGTCACCACCAGTGATACATTTCAGAATGTAAATCAGGGAGAGGAAGGATTTTACAACGGGCAAACACTGAGTAAATTACAAATTACTATACAGTAGTAAAAAAAAAGCAATTTTATTCATTGTTTTCACTACAGTTCTTCTTTATTGTTAGAAATGTTGTGCCTTCCCCATGGCAAACCCATTGTAGAGGGACTCTCCTTAATGTCTTCTGAGGCTCTGGCAACCCCCACCTGCGTTGTTGCTGCCACGCTGGGGGCAGGCTGTTGCAACGCAGGCCAGTGCTTCAGAATACTTTGGAAAAACTGCCCAGGACTGTCTTGCTGATGGTGGGGGCAGAACGTCACCTGTTGAATTGCATTCCCGCGGCAGAAAGATGTCATTAAACCCCCCAAATCCCCGGAGCAAAATGCGGGGAGCGCTTCCTGTAAGATGCAGAGCTTTGCACAGTAGCTCTGCCTCTACTCGCGTTAATCCCCGATGATTACCGACTCTCCCCGCCCCCGCAGTCTTCTTTCACTGGGAGGGGCGGGGATTGATGCTAATGGAGGCAGAGCTACAGCACTAAGCTCTGCCTCCCCGGGCAGCAAAATCCACGACTTGGAAAGTGGGAAGTGCCACACGTTATCCTTTTCTTCTTTTTGGTCAACGTTGACAGCAGCTATTTGCCTACATTTATCATAATAAAGGCTGAGATACAGGACAATCAAACAAGGAAGAAACGTGCAAACACAAATATTGTTTCTAAATTTATGCCTCAGAGTTTCTCTAATTCAGTGACCACAACTTAGGATATATCAGGGGGCTGATTTTTGTTTCAGACTGCAGTTCCTTTCCTGGTGAAGGCGCATCTGTGCCCTCGATAAGCCATGTGCAGCTGTTGATCACAGCAGTCAGTTACCCCCTTCCATCAGACACAGCAGCTACCTTGAAATCTCCTCACACAACCACTCCTACGCAGTGAGCATAGAGCTTCTGGAATGCACAGGTGGAACCATCACCAGCATTACACTGACTGCACCAGAGGTCAAGGGAGTTCTATTAGAAAGTAGCATTTCACCTAACAATTCTGTATTATATAAACGGTCTGTGTTAGTACCAATGTACTGCAAAGGAAAGCAACATAAAAATGATACTTTCTGTGGCTGCAGTAGGCGACACTACCAAAGCGAGTGACCGCTGTATTCTAGGTACACATCTTTCAGTTTCCTGTCAGGTCATAGGGTTGAACTGATAATTTCCAATATGTCCGATCTGCTCCTGATTGATATGGAGATCGATATTTATATCGCTACTGCACAAAAGTCTTCCAACTCCGACTGCACAGTTTATGAAACCTCCGACTCCAACTCCGACTCCAGGTACCCAAAATGGCTGACTCCTTAGTCTAATACTTACCAGGGCTGCAGATTTTGTACAAAATCATCTGACTCCGACTCCTCAGTTTATGAAATCAACGACTCCAACTCCGACTCCGGGTACCCAAAGTTACTCCGACTCCACAGCCCTGCAAAATGCTGGGATTTTGAATACTAGGGCAGATTATGTAATCAAGCTTTTCATACTACATGGAAGAGGAAAAATCTATATTAGTGGCTAAATTGGATGTGTGCCGAGGTGGCCAATTCTGCCGAGAATCTTGTCTGTGTACAGTAGTCCTGATGCCCTCCAATGCCTCAGCCAGCGATCAGCAGATCGATTCGCCAATCGCTGGCCAAGAAAACCGTTCTCCCTACCCATTTATTTGTTCATATCTCTCTTGCCATTGGAGAGATCACCCTACTTCCTGTCTGCAAAGGAAGTACTGGAAATTCTCACAGATGGCAATAAGAGGTTCCTGCCTTCCACCACAAATAGTATTTGTGGAATTGGACTAAGCACGTTGATGAGGCATGCAGTGTATCTGGCAACACGCCTGACATGTGGCTCACATGATCTTTCTACATACTATGGTGGCGCTTCTCCATTCCGATGCACCACATGTGGTGGTTGAAAAATCACTGGTGCATGCTGAATTCACTACTCTGCAATGCAAACCTTCAGGCAAAACAAAGAGACCCACAATGCACCACATAAGCAGGGAATGCACTGCCACAACCATTGCTTGCTTGTTTCTGTTAACTTCATTCTGTTAACATCTTGGCTATTAAAACAAATAACCAATTATTTTTCTTTTATCTTTCAGATGGAAGAAAAACGGAGGAAGTTTTCACTAAGCAGTGATGACTCGGACACCACTGACAGTAAGACGAGGATTTCCCCTACTATGAAATATAAAATCTAATAGTGATGGTGTCTAAACTCTGCAATACTGTGGGCATAAAGCAGAAACCACTTCCACCTCTTTATATAGAATAAAACTGGTCAATAGGTTGTAAACCAAGCAGTGGATGTGAGGACAGTAGCTAGCATTTCTTAAGAAAAGAGAATAGATATTAAATAGGGAGGAGCAGGAAGATAAAATCCGTTGAGCTGTAGTGCTGGTCACTAAGAGTTAATGTCTCTGCACCACAGGGAAGGGGGCAGGTGAAAAGCTCTGTAGTCATAATAAAAGACTAGTTTTTCCCTGATCTGACCTTAACCAACACCCCTCCCTCCCCCCAGCTAAAAAAAAACAAAAAACACAAAACCTTTTTTCATGCGCCACCGTAGGTGAACATTCAAGTATTGGGATTAATTGGGAATTTGGACTCCCAAACTTGATTCGCTAGTGGGCGCCCAAATGTCCTGCTTCCATATTGAATAACTAATTAAAAGTTGCTGCCTTTACTTCCAGTCTGTTCCAGTTTTCCAGTGTTGCAGCTTTATGCTTCCTTACCTGCAGAGAGAATGCACACTGCTCTCATAGCTGACATCGAAGAGTGAAATTAGGAGAAAATGCACACTATATAGATAAAGCAGGAGATATAAGGGACTGCTGCTCACTACTTTATGCCCACAGTGTTTTGCCTGCTACAAAATACATTCTGGAAAGGATGAAGTTTAGATGGCATCACTACTAACTTGTCAGAGGTGTGCTGCCTTTGATGTAGGGTTTGAATCCCAACTCAAGCTGCTACCTAAAACAGTAAGGACTTTTTGGGCAAGGCTCCTTAATGATCCTGGTTATCTGTAAAGAACATTCTAAAGGTGGCCACACACCATACAACTTTTAAAATCTTTTCAATTCAAAAATTGCAATCAATTTTTCTGACTTATTGTAACATTTTAAAAAAAATCTGACCAATGTACCATACACGTAGGGTACATTTTTACCCAATTATGAAAAAAGATTGAAAACTCAGAGAAAATTGCTTGAAAGTGTATATAAGGAAATTGACAATCTACCACACACCATTCAATTTTGATAAAAATTTATCAGAAAAATCCTGCACTTTTATCGAATAGAAACAAGAAATCCGATTAATAATTTTTGCTCGAATAAAAGAAAAACTTTTGATTTTTTTGGGGGAAAAATCCGATCATTTTTAGCTAATTTCAGTAAAATCTGATATTCATTTTTTTTTTTTTTTTTGCCACGTGTGGCCACCTTAAAGAAAACCTGTAACATCAAAAAGTTCCCCTGGGGGGGTACTCACCTCGGGAGGGGGAAGCCTCAGGATCCCAATGAGGCTTCCCACACCGTCCTCCGTCCTTCGGGGGTCTCGCTGCAGCCCTCCGAACAGCGGCGATGTAAATATTTACCTTCCCGGCTCCTGCGCAGGCGCTGTGGCGGCTCTCGGCTCTGAAATAGGCGGAAATACCCAATCGCCGCCGGGTCTGCTCTACTGCGCATGCGCCTGCGCAGTAGCGTGGACCTGACTGAGATCCGGTATTTCTGTCTACTTCGGAGCCGAAAGCCACAACAGCGCCCCCGCTGGAGCCTGGAAAGGTAGATATTGAACAGGCTGTCTGATCTGTTGGGTCGGCTTTGAAGGGCTGCAGCAAGACCCTCGTGGGACAGAGGACGGTGTGGAAAGCCTCATTGGGACCCTGAGGCTTTCCCTTCCCGAGGCGAGAACCACCCCCCCCCCCCCCAGGGGAACTTTTGATGTTACAGTGTCTCTTTAAATCCTGCTACTCTGAAGCTCTTTGAGTCCCCTAGGCCAGTGTTTCTCACCATTCTTACATCATGTACCTCTTTATGAAAGACTTGCACCACTCTGTTGTTAATAACCTCATCTCAAGTACCCCCGACACGTACAGTATATATTTGTTGGCCACTCAATATTTGTGTATAAATGCTTTTCAAACATTCTTTTATGCTTTTAATTAACAAAAAATACATATCCAGGTTTATTTATACATTATTATTTTTTTTTTAATCCAAATTGCACTAGTCTAGATTGACTATGACAAGCTTAAGTGCCTCCAGGGGTACGGGTACCACCTGTTAAGAACCTAGGCAAGAAAAGCACAATATAAATGTTATATATCATACAGTGAATGCAATGGGATTAAATCGATAGCACAAGACTTTTAGCTCTGTTTTGGGTTTGTGTACTACTCGAAGACCTACCAAGTTTGTATAACTTTTTGCGAAGGTTAGTGTTGTTCAGTGCGTCTCCTCCTCTGTCCCCAGGCCCTTCAGCGTCTTGTCTTCCCCTGTACTGCATAGTGTCCCCCAGTTTCACTCCCTGCATTGTGCCCATCCCCTCCGCATGCAGGTACTGCATAGTGTCTGCTTCCTCTATTGCCAGGCCCTCTATAGTGTCAGCACCCAGGGACTGCATAGAGGCTGCTGCGTTTGCCCAGAGGCCATGTATAGTTTCCATCTCTTTGCGCTTTCATCCTAACACCCTTCACGCACTCCCTTACTTCTGTTTATTTATTTTTTGAAGTTCATATACAACTACATAATGTGAGCCTCTGGAGTTATACTAGACTTGTTCCCCAGCCATAGCGGTTTGTAACAAGCAGAGAAAGACCCTGTGGTTGTAGGAAGTCCCACTTAGATTTAGCTGTCAGCTCGGCATGGCTGTCAGCAGGGGGATTGGTGCCCTGTAATAAGGGGTGGGGAAGCATCCACATCTTCACATACCTCCATGCCTTGTGCTAGCGTAATGAGAGAAGGAGGTGTGGAGTGGCAGTTCTGTAGCAATCTCTGGCCCCAATGACTGAGCCGTTATGTTAGCACCCCCACCCTGAGACCCTCTACACATTTCCGGTACAGTTCAATGGGAGACAGTAAACATATGTTTTAAAATATTTTATTTCTTCTTTGATTTGCAGTAAGTTGTTGAGGTTTCTCCTAAAGGGAACCTTAACTGAGAACGATATGGATGTTTCTTTTTAAACCATACCAGTTGCTTATCGGTCCTTCTTCTGTTCTATTTGGCTGCTGTAGTGGCTGAATCGCACACCTGAAACCTCCAGTCTGACTTTAGTCAGAGCACCTGATCGGCATGCTTCTTCAGGGGCTGTGGCTAAAAGTATTAGAGATACAGGATCAGTCAGGCAACTGGTATTTTGTTTTAAAAGTAAAAATCCATATCCTTCTCAGTTTAGGTTCCCTTTAACTGAGAGGGATATGGATGTGTCCTTTTTACACAAACAATACCAGTTGCCTGCCAGTCCTGCTGATCTGAGCTGCAGTAGTGGCTGAATCACACACCTGAAACAAGCATGCAGCTAATCCAGTCTGACTTCAGTCAGAGCAACTGATCTGCATGCTTGTTCAGGGGCTGTAAGTATTAGATACACCCCCCCACCCTCCCATCTTGATCTGTCACTTCCAGGTTGTCAGACATTTTCCCATCATTTTATGAAAAAATAAAATCTTATCAGTAATATTGCAGCTGGAGTCCTCTCTGTGCAGGAGAAACAATGTAAAGGTGCCCATACACTTATCGATCTGTCAAAATCCAAATAACATCTGCCAGGAAGTAAGATGGTTGCCAGAGTACATTCCCAACATCCCTACATTACAGTAGGAGTGATGTGTCTACAAGAGAGGGTGGGACATTCTAGTTCACAGGAAGTAGTCGTGACCAATTTGAAGACCCCAGCTCTGGCAATCGGAAGTACAGGCTTTTGAGGTCTTAAAGTGTACCTGGAGGGAAAACAATGTAGGCCATAATAGCAACATAAATGAAAAGTTAAGTTCTAAAAGCAATACCTATAATTACACTAATCAACATGATAGCTTTCATAATTTGCCATGCTGAATTTTTTCGGTGGTAGTTAGGCATTAAATTTCCACCTGGTTCCTTTAGATTCATTCCGTGGTCCGACTCCGATAGCCTCAAGATCCATTGTATCTCATCAGTGTAGGTTTTGAACATTTTCTTATCTCTAGTTTTAATACATTTGCCTCTCATTGCTGTTTTTCTGTTTATTGTAGGTCACACAACATTATGGTCAAGGTGCTCCAAAGTACCTACCGCAAAAAGCACCTGGACCAGACAGAAGGAGAAGAAGCCGTCAGAGGTTTGTGCTGCCATATTTTGCTTACATTTTTAAGATTCCAGTACATACTTAGCATTAAATATTCATGCTGCCCAATGCTAGATACTGTTAACACAGCTGCTGTGTGATGACTCACATAACCCTGCATTCATTTGTAACAAATAATCAGAGTTTTAAGTGCTCATGTAAGATTATTTATTCCTACTTTCACTCAAGTAACAAAGGGTTACTTTTCTTGGAGTCCAGTGTATTGTCATGTCAGCTTATCCTTTGATGCAATGCTCTATGGTTCCTGTGCCAAGCCTCCGTGCGTGTTTTTGTTTCCGTCTTTACAGTAAATCGTGTAGGATTGCAGCCACTTTGTGTGGGCAGCCTGGAGCCCACATTGCTCAGATTGCCAGAGTCTCAGACAACAGTAGTAGTAGTAGTAGTAGTAGTAGTAATAGTAGTTGTAGTAGTAGATGAGTCCGCCTCACACCCTACACGTTGGTGTTTGGCCTTTAAAGTGAACCTGTCATCTGAACGAACTGCAGCCTAAACAGTTTTTAATTTTGGATAGAATAGAGACAGGCAGGACGTCTGTCAGATATTTATTGATCTCTGTGGGTGTCTTGAACCAATTTCTCCTTACTTCCTGTTCCCACTGAGCCTGTCTACAGAACGGTAAGAGAATGTCCTTATACACAAAAGCTGTTCTATGATTGCCCCATGCTACTAAAAGAAATTGTATTTCGTCAGTGAAGTGTCCTCAGTAGAGAGATCCCTGCTCTCAGTAAGGGCCGGTTTCCACTAGGAATTGTGCTTGCAGTGCAATGGTGATTGTGATTCCTAGTTTACTGAACTCATGTTATTACGATGAGATCCAACAGTGATCACACCACGGTTGCAGTAAACCCTGAAAATGCTTGTTATTGGGTAAAATGACATATATCACTATTGGAGACATTACTGCATGATTCTACTAATGTAATACTACCTAGCGATTTGCAAGCAATTAGAATCGGATCACAAAACACTGATACGGTAGTGGAAACAACCTTAAAGAGAGACTGAAGCCATTAAATTACCTCTTTTTATGTAACAGTCGTGTTTAGCATTAAGATCAAAGATGATTCGCCGCAGAACGAGGTATTAATCCACCCAAAATCCTGGGCCAAAATTCTATGACTTTCCAAGTCGCAGATTTTGCTGGCCGGGGTAGGCAGAGCTTTGCGCAGTAGCTCTGCCTCCAGTCCAGTCAATCTCCGCCTCTCCCCGCCCCTCTGTGAAAGAAGACTGGGAGAGGCGGAGATTGGCTGGAGCAGAGGCAGAGCTACTGCGCTCAGCACTGCCTTTTCCAGGAAGTAACGCAGAATTTGCCCCTGGATTTTGGGGGATAAATCCATCGTTCTGCCACGGGGATGCGGCGAATCATCTTTGATCTTAATGCTGAAGAGAACTGGGAAATAAAGAGAGGTAATTTGAATGGCTTCAGACTCACTCTAATCCTGTTTTTGGAATGGAATGCAAGGAAACACTACCTCGAGTGCAACGTAGACGGCAATAAAAACCTTTTTGTATGTTAAGCATTTTCCTCACTATACCCCAAACTTAGAATTAAAGATTGCCCAGAGCTTCACTAGAGGGACTTTAGCGACCTAGAGCAGAATGCAGTAAATTATGTAGGATACCCACTTTCTGGTAATTTTCCTGGTTTCAGCATCAGAAACACTTTCTACATTGATATATAGCTGTATATTGTATACAGTGCTGTGAAAAACTATTTGCCCCCTTCCTGATTTCTTATTCTTTTGCATGTTTGTCACACTTAAATGTTTCTGCTCAACAAAAACCGTTAACTATTAGTCAACGATAACATAATTGAACACAAAATGCAGTTTTAAATGATGGTTTTTATTATTTAGTGAGAAAAAAACTCCAAACCTACATGGCCCTGTGTGAAAAAGAAATTGCCCCCTGAACTTAATAACTGGTTGGGCCACCCTTAGCAGCAATAACTGCAATCAAGCGTTTGCAATAACTTGCAACAAGTCTTTTACAGCGCTCTGGAGGAATTTTGGCCCACTCATCTTTGCAGAATTGTTGTAATTCAGCTTTATTTGAGGGTTTTCTAACATGAGCCGCCTTTTTAAGGTCATGCCACAACATCGCAATAGGATTCAGGTCAGGACTTTGACTAGGCCACTCCAAAGTCTTCATTTTGTTTTTCTTCAGCCATTCAGAGGTGGATTTGCTGGTGTGTTTTGGGTCATTGTCCTGCTGCAGCACCCAAGATCGCTTCAGCTTGAGTTGGCAAACAGATGGCCAGACATTCTCCTTCAGGATTTTTTGGTAGACAGTAGAATTCATGGTTCCATCTATCACAGCAAGCCTTCCAGGTCCTGAAGCAGCAAAACAACCCCAGACCATCACACTACCACCACCATATTTTACTGTTGGTATGATGTTATTTTGCTGAAATGCTGTGTTACTTCTATGCCAGATGTAACGGGACACGCACCTTCCAAAAAGTTCAACTTTTGTCTCGTCGGTCCACAAGGTATTTTCCCAAAAGTCTTGGCAATCATTGAGATATTTTTTTTAGCAAACTTGAGACGAGCCTTAATGTTCTTTTTGCTTAAAAGTGGTTTGTGCCTTGGATATCTGCCATGCAGGCCGTTTTTGCCCAGTCTTTCTTATGGTGGAGTCGTGAACACTGACCTTAATTGAGGCAAGTGAGGCCTGCAGTTCTTTAGATGTTGTCCTGGGGTCTTTTGTGGCCTCTCGGATGAGTTTTCTCTGCGCTCTTGGGGTAATTTTGGTCAGCCGGCCACTCCTGGGAAGGTTCATCACTCTTCCAGGTTTTTGCCATTTGTGGATAATGGCTCTCACTGTGGTTCGCTGGAGTCCCAAAGGTTTAGAAATGGCTTTATAACCTTTACCAGACTGATAGATCTCAATTACTTTTGTTCTCATTTGTTCCTGAATTTCTTTGGATCTTGGCATGATGTCTAGCTTTTGAGGTGCTTTTGGTCTACTTCTCTTTGTCAGATAGCTCCTATTTAAGTGATTTCTTGATTGAAACAGGTGTGGCAGTAATCACGCATGGGGGTGACTACAGGAATTGAACTCAGGTGTGATAAACCACAATTAAGTTATTTTTTTAACAAGGGGGGCAATCACTTTTTCACACAGGGCCATGTAGATTTGGAGTTTTTTTCTCACTTAATAATAAAAACCATCATTTAAAACTGCATTTTGTGTTCAATTATGTTATCTTTGACTAATAGTTAACAGTTTTTGATGAGTGGAAACATTTAAGTGTGACAAACATGCAAAAGAATAAGAAATAAGGAAGGGGGCAAATAGTTTTTCACACCACTGTGTATGTAGCCACACACTCCCAGTGATGCTTAGCCTAGGCTGTTTAGCTATGCACCCTTCTTCTCCTAGTACACTCTGGGTGACCAGGTCTTTTTTTTATTTTTTTATTTAGTTTACAAAACACAACACAACCATTCCTCAGTGATGCACCTGCCAGCACTAAAAATGTTGCCACCTATGATATATATCACAATGTAAATTGGGGTGAGGAAAGATTTTACATTTGGCAAACACACTTGCTAAATAATTTATGAATATAGGAAAAAAAGCAATTTTAGTAGTTTTTGTTTTCAGTACAGTTTTTCAAACTTTCTGAATATTTCAACCGATGTTTCTGTCAAGTTTATGTAGTTACAATCTGTGCATAACACACGACTGGATATGACTGACGGCCGTGTGTTAGTTCTAGTTCGTTGGCCCACTTAGTCCTAGAGAAGCGGAATGAAAATGACAGTACCAAACAGATGCATTTTTCAGAAGCAGAAATCGGAGGCTGACAAAACTGCCACAGAAGGCTAACTGTCAGCACAAAAGCACATTTTAAAGTGGTTCTGTGTCACTTACCTGGGGCTTCTAATGGCCCAGATATCCGGTCCTGCGCCGTCACTGAAGAATCCTCCATTCCCTGCCGCGGGTCACCTTTCAATTACTGGTCGAGCTATTATTCGCTCCCGCTCGTTTGTCCGGGAGCTTAATGTGCAGTTCCCGGGCACATGAATGAGAGCAAGGATGCTCATTAATTAACTCATTAATTAACTGCTTACCCTCCCCCACCCTATAGTTGCCAAAATAAAACACTTTACATAGTTACCTTAGGGACTAAACTTTTTTTTATGTTTAATATTTATTTCATAAGGGTATATTACTGGTATTTTTCAAATAAGGGGTTGTAATTAGTGTTACAGTATAAAGAAGCACAAAATGGAAAAATAATACACCAGGCCGAAAGTAGAGTGCAGATAGCGAGCAGGTTACAATTTACTGCCAACCTGGCCTCCGATTGACATATCACGCATGCGCCCGCCCAGTTTTCACTATAGCTGGACAGAGAATACCGCTGGGTCCAAAAAAATAGGTTTACTATACCAGGCGGTATTCCCATATACTTAAAATGGTGCTTGGCTGGGACCTGGACATCAATCTTTCTATATCGGAACGTTTACTATAACAAGATTATATTGTATTGGATCTGCTGCACCCAGCTAATCTCAGAGATGCGAAGCTACAGAGTACTACTGGCACTACAGCACCCAGCTGATCTCAGAGCTACAGAGCACTACTGGCACTACAGCACCCAGCTGATCTCAGAGCTACAGAGCACTACTGGCACTACAGCACCCAGCTGATCTCAGAGCTACAGAGCACTACTGGCACTACAGCACCCAGCTGATCTCAGAGCTACAGAGCACTACTGGCACTACAGCACCCAGCTGATCTCAGAGATACGAAGCTACAGACAGTACAGCACCCAGCTGATCTCAGAGATGCGAAGCTACAGAGCACTACTGGCGCTACAGCACCCAGCTGACCTCAGAGATACGAAGCTACAGAGCACTACAGCACCCAGCTAATCTCAGAGCTACAGGCAGTACAGCACCCAGCTGATCGCAGAGATGCGAAGCTACAGAGCACTACTGGCGCTACAGCACCCAGCTGACCTCAGAGATACGAAGCTACAGAGCACTACAGCACCCAGCTAATCTCAGAGCTACAGGCGCTACAGCACCCAGCTGATCTCAGAGCTACGAAGCTACAGAGCACTACAGGCGCTACAGCACCCAGCTGATCTCAGAGCTACGAAGCTACAGAGCACTACAGCACCCAGCTAATCTCAGAGCTACAGGCAGTACAGCACCCAGCTGATCGCAGAGATACGAAGCTACAGAGCACTACTGGCGCTACAGCAACCAGCTAATCTCAGAGCTACGAAGCTACAGAGCACTACTGGCACTACAGCACCCAGCTGATCTCAGAGCTACGAAGCTACAGAGCACTACAGGCACTACAGCACCCAGCTGATCTCAGAGATACGAAGCTGCAGAGCACTACAGGCGCTACAGCACCCAGCTGATTACAGAGCACTACAGGCACTACAGCACCCAGCTGATCTCAGAGCTACAGAGCACTACTGGCATTACAGCACCCAGCTGATCACAGAGATACGAAGCTACAGAGCACTACAGCACCCAGCTGATCTCAGAGCTACAAATCTACAGATCACTACAGGCACTACAGCACCCAGCTGACCTCAGAGCTACGAAGCTACAGAGCACTACAGCACCCAGCTAATCTCAGAGCTACAAATCTACAGATCACTACAGGCACTACAGCACCCAGCTGACCTCAGAGCTACGAAGCTACAGAGCACTACATGCACTACAGCACCCAGCTGATCTCAGAGATACGAAGAGCACTACAGGCACTACAGCACCCAGCTGATCTCAGAGCTACAGAGCACTACAGGCACTACAGCACCCAGCTGATCTCAGAGCTACAGAGCACTATAGAGCACTACAGGCACTACAGCACCCAGCTAATCTCGGAGCAACAAATCTACAGAGCACTACAGCACCCAGACAATCGCAAAGCTGCATAGCACTATAGCACCCAGCTGATTCTGACTGGTGAAGCTGAAGAGCACTATTGGCACTACAGCACCCAACAGATCTCGAAGCTGCAGAGCACTACTGCACCCAGCTGATCTTGGAGCTGCGATACTGAAGAGCACTACTGCACCCAGCTGATCTTAGACTGCATCTCAGAGTGCCCATTTTACCTGACTCCCCCATAAAAAAAATCTGGGCATACCTATAAAAATAGCAGGAAATGGTGAAGTCAATATAAGAAATCCTTGAAGCTGACGTAAGATGGCATGTGCCATAATTATAGCATTGAAGCCGATGTAACAGATCTTTCTATCGTGCATTATGGCGAAGCCATGATTAACTGCTTTAGGGGGATGCTTCATAGCCCTACATCTATATGGAAGCCTCAATCTTCTCTGCCCCTGTACTGCAGCTTGAGGTAGCCGCAGTTATGTCATGCATCCCACAATGCTTGCCTGGGGAAGTAGTTCATTAACTACCTAAGGACCGTGCTGAAATCTATGCCCTGTTTTGATGGCTATCTGGCTGGCAAGGCGTAAATTTCAATCAACTGACGCCACGCGTCCTCGCCGCTTTCGTTGCTCCTGACGATCTCACCGCAGCTCACTTGCTCTGCCTTCTCTATGACGGAAGAACCTTGTGGGCAGGTCAGGAGCCCGATTTCATTAGCTCCTGACCCTCTCTATTAACGTAAGCTGCTCCCATTGGCTTAGTGGGTGACCCAGGATCCCGACGTGCGGTTGTGATGGCGATTTTGCTGGGTATGTGCGGCGATTCGTCGGTATTCTGCTGTTTCTTGTACCAGCGGTCTCTGATCCTTAAGCGGGCAGAGACTGCTGGTACTTAAGTGGTTAATGGGGTTACATCTTCCAGCCAGGCAATGCGACAGCCGGGGGATGCACAACATCTTCCAGGGCATTTCAACCCTCGGTTCTGCAGTAAAGGTGACAGGAGATGCAGGCCTCCATATAGACCGGGGGGAGGTGGGTGCTCTACTGAGCAATCGCCTTAGAAAAGTAAATGTTCACTGCACCCCCCCCTTTTTAAAAGCATACATGGTTTGTTTGTTTGCTTGAAACAAACTGTGTGGATAATTAAAGAAAAAAAATAAGTGCAAAGTTCCTTTTAATAATCTTATTAATTATACTGTATTGGGCCAACATCCTCTGCAGCACTGTACAGAGTACATACTGTAGTCAGGTCGCTTACTGTTCATTAGCGAAGCTCACAATCTAATCCTACCACAGTCATAAGTCAGTTGAGGACTAGGGTCAATGTAAGGGAACCCACACAGCTATGGGGAGAACCTATAAACTCCATTTAGATAGCGCTCTGGCTGGGATTCAAACTGGGGAACCCAACACTGCAAGGGGAGAATGCTAACCACTACACCACTTTATAGCTCTCCTGTTGGGAACGCTTGGTTCTCATTCACATTGTAACTGCTTATGTGTAATTAATCCATACCTCTTCCTGGAAAAATGGTCATTGCCATGGTATGCTTTCTTTACATTGATTCTAAAAATGCAAAATGGATATAGATAGAATATCTCTTTTCACCCACATTTCCTTCCGTTTTACAAGTCACTGTTGATTGTGAAGACAAATGTATTTAGCAATGATATCACTCGCCTGCTGATAGCGGATTAAAAGCTGTGAGAGGCAGGTCAGGGAGCCGCGATATATGGTTGCGTTTGATGGATTACCTGTCTTGTTACTTGTTTTGTAACTTCATTAGTGTATTGATCACTTTAATAAGCTCCATTGAAGGTAATCTCTTGTAATAGATTGATTCAATAATTTGAACTATTAGTAAAAGTGTAAGAAGGTGTTTTGTATGTTGTCTGATTCCTCTTCTCTGTATTTGTGCAGGGTGAATACTGTGGAGCATTTGCACTCTAATCTCTTACTCATTAACCTCTTGTGGGCCAAACAAAGCAGTATGAAGACTTCAGCAATTTTTAGTTGTTTTAAAGTGAAACTGGAGCGAAAAAGTGTATATAATGAACAAAAGAAATCCTTATATAATGAATTGTATGTGTAGTAGAGAAAATTCATAGAACATTAGTAGCAAAGAAAAGAGTCTCTTAATTTTATTTTCAGTTATATAGCTTCCATCATTCTCTAATATTTGAAGTTTACACACTACTATATTTTAAACTGTGAAACAGAGCAGAGCTAATTACTCTTTGTTTAAGATTTTACTGCAGGAAAGTGCAAACAGTGAGAGGCAGGTTGAGATGAGCGCTTCAGAAAACTGTGCATGTTTTGTGGAAATCAACAGAGGTAGTTAATCAGCTCTGCTGAGACACTAATTAGCTCACCTGTGCATGTTTGTGGTTTTCTGCCAAACATGCACTGTTGATGGTACTTGAGGACCGGGTTGAAAAGCCCTGCTGTAGCGGACTCCTTGGGTCAGAAAGCTCAGAAAAGCTCTTTTGTATAGGTAACTGAAGTCTCTTAAAGAGACACTGAAGCCAGGCTAAATTCCATTTTTTAACTTGTATTTATATTTGTTACTATAACCCAAGCTAAATCGCCGCTATCCCGCGGCAAAACGAGGGGTAATACCCCCTATATCCCCCCTGCAAAATCCACGACTCGTGGATTTTGCTGCTCATAGAGGCAGAGCTATGAGCTGCAGCTCTGCCTCCATGCGTGCCAATCGCCACGCGGATCTCCGCCTCTCCCCCGCCCCTGTCTGTGAAGGCAGATTGAGAGGGGCGGGGCGATCCGCCGGGATTGACGCGCTGAGAGGCAGAGCTACAGCCATTAGCTCTGCCTCATTCATGAAGCGCTCCCCGGACTGAACAGAGGGAATTTGGGTGGTATTAACCCCTCGTTTTGCCGTGGGATAACAGCAGTTCAGCTTGGGTTATAGTGATAAACATAAATACAAGTTAAAGGAAATTTAATATCACTTCAGATTCTCTTTAAAGGAAACCAGAGATGAACGCTTTGGCACAAAATAAACATATCCCCCAATAGATTTTACAATATAAATACTATACCTGGTATTTCGCCACTCTGGTGTGCCGTTTTTTTATTTGTGGGTTTTTTTCTTTTTTTTTTTTTTAATCACTAAAACTCCATGCAAAACACAGTTCATCAGAAAAGCATATTATTTAGTGGGCTGTGTGCAAAATGAAATCACCATTTTAGAAACCTCTTATGACTACTTATGACTAGCAAATATAGCTTAAAAAAAATTCAATACAGGCATAGCGCCTTCCTTGGCACCAGCAGCTCCTCCCATCTCATAACAGCTCTCTGTGATGCTGCAAGTAAACAGAACAGGAAAGCAGAGCTAGAAGGGGGCAGGCTTAGGTTTGAAAAGACATCAGAGAAGACAGACTCAGCTATAATGATTCCTGAGCAAAGCCAGTCAGTCGGGGATTTAATCAGGGCTGATTAGAAGTAGACTGAGCAGTGAAGGATGAAACAGAGAGCAGGGTAGTTTCCCCCCCCCCCCCCCCCTGTTCCCACTGATATATATGGTAAAATACATGAGGGTGCTTCGTCTCTGGTTCCCTTTCACTCTTTCTGTACTGGAAACGAGACTCATACCTTTGCTACTAATGTTCTATTCCTTAGCTGTACTACACATTCAAATGATTATATCATAAGTTTATTTTCACTTCAGAATCCCTTTAACCACTTAACGACCGCCTAACGGCCATAGGCGTCGGCGGGTCGTTAGTGGTATAGCATGGAAACGGCCGCTCGATCGAGCGGCCTTTCCATGCTAGTTCACGGAGACTGTCTCTGTGAACAGCGTGCGAGCCGCCGATCGCGGCTCGCACGCATAATGTAAACATCCGGGGAAGAAATCCCCGCTGTTTACATCACACGGCGCTGCTGCGCAGCAGCGCCGTGACGTAGATCGGCGATCCCCGGCCTCTGATTGGCCGGGGATCGCCGGCATCTGATAGGCAGAAGCCTGTCCTATCCGGCGCAGGACGGAACTCCGTCCTGCGCCACTCACAGGTACAGGGAGAGGGAGGGAAAGCCGGGGAGGGCGGAAAGCGCTGCGGAGGGGGGCTTTGAAGAGCCCCCCCCCGGAAAGTGCAGGCAGCCGGCGGCGATCAGACCCCCCCCCCAGCAGGACATCCCCCTAGTGGGGAAAAAAAGGGGGAAGTCTGATCGCCCTGGCTATTTCCTGATCGGTGCTGCGGGCTGGAGAGTCCACGCAGCACCGATCAGAAGAAAACCCCGTGGTCCTTAGACCTGTTAGGAGGTTAGTTTGTGACATAGCCAAGGATTAAAGGACTAGCAAAATAAACTTGGTGTACGTGTAGGGACATATACACAACTAAACAGAAAATGTCTCCATGCACTGAGATTCCTAAATTCTTAATTCGCTACATAAGTGTGGGGGTAAGCAGGCTGCTGTGAGGGTAAGTTGAGGCAGAGATGGTCACACTGTGGGCTGCTGAGGGGTGGGGCCTGACTGCGTCCAGGTCAAGCTCCAGGTAAATGCCATGGCTGTCAGGTTTGCATGCAGCTTGACACTGCTTACTCTGCTATATTAAGAAGAAAAATCTTACAGTTTATAATACTGACACCCCCAGTATATGGAGATAATCAGTTTAGCAGTATTTAGGCCACAACCAGAACACTTGTTTCAGAATGCCTTTTGCTAGGAAACCTCTTCTTAGATAGGACAGCAAACTGATTGCGGAGGTCTCTAGCTTACCACTTCCTAAACATTTCTGTACAGAATTGGATCGTATAAAACACACTAAAGCAGGCCGTACACTGGCTCGATTCGCGGCCGTTTCGACAGCAGATTCGATCCTGGGATCGAATCTGCTGCCAATCGTTCGCGGTAAACGCAGCCGCCGATCCGATTTCCTCCCGAAATCGGATCGGTACGTCGATCGCGCCGTGCGGGAAATTACCCTCGATCGCCCGCGGTTAAAGTGCGCGTTGCTAGCGGCGGCCGATCCGATCAAGTATACATTACCTGAGGCTGGCTCCCGGGCGACTTCTCCGCATTGCACGGCTCTGTTCCGGCTCCATCCATCCCGGCGCTTCCTGTGTCACTGCAGTGACCAGGAAGTTCAAATAGAGGGCGCTCTATTTGAACTTCCTGGTCACGGAGTAACACAGGAAGCGCCGGGATGGAGCCGGAACAGAGCCGTGCAATGCGGAGAAGAGGACCCGGAGCCAGCATCAGGTAATGTATACGGGGGGGGGGGGGGGGGGGGGCAGGCGGCAGGAGCAGCTCAGCAGATTGTGAATCGGTTTCAGGCTGAAATCGATTCACAATCTGTTTGCAGTAAAGGCATCCATACTGATCAGATTCGATCAGATAGGGATCTGTCAGCTGGTCGATCTAATGGCACATCGACCAGTGTATGGCCACCTTAAAGGTTTTTAATCTGATCCAATGAACCATGTGCAAGTAGATGGAGATAAAGTAGAAGTTGTAACAGTTTTCATCTTCCTGGGATGGAAGATCTCTGCAGATGTTGACTGCAGTCATAAGATTAAGACATGCTTATTGCTTGGAAGGAAAGCTATGGCACATTTGGACAAGATAATAAAGGATAGAGATGTCCCTTTACCAACAAAGAACAGGATAGTTAGAGCTACAGTCTTCACAGTAGTAACACATGGCTGTGAAAGTTGGACTATAAATAAGGTCATACGTAAAATAAGATGATTTTGAACTGAGTGTGGAGAAAGCTACTTCGTGTTCCCTGGACTGCTAGAAGATCTAACCAGTCGATACTTAAATAAGGCCAGAGTATTCACTGCAAGAGCTGCAAGAGCTGATACTACTATTAAAACTCCAATACTTTGGTCACATAATGAGAGCACCGGATTTCTGGGAGAAATCTTTGATGCTCGGAAAAATTGAGGGCAAATGAAGACAACAGAGGCTAAGTATGATAGATATGTGAAGCTATGACCATGCCTATGCAACAGCTAAGAGAAGTAGTAATTGATAGACATCTGGCATGCAGAAGTATATATATATATGGTCCTGAAGATGCTATCGACTGAACGAATAAAGAGAAAGGTGATATAGTTACCAGAAAAAGCACTGGCTCAGTCTTGGGCTGTGTTGCTTTAGAAAAAGGACTCTGTCATAAACCGAACCGAAGTGCAATCTCAAAATGCAGAAAAGTCTTTAGAAAAAACTTTGACACATGTAGAAAAAGGTTTAGCAAAAATGGTAAAAACGGGGTTCTCCAATTACATACGGTCAGCCTTCATACAATCAACAATATTATAAATGACCAAAGAGTAGGGCTGACACGTAGTCTGATTCGGCTTGGTAAGTGGTTGTAACCTTTATGGGTATTTATCTCAAAGGCAACAAGACATGTTCGTTTCGGGCTTTGTAAATGATGTATGCGCCCTTCATCAGGCCGTGATTCCCAACTCTGTATAGCTCAACCTGAAGTAAGGAAACCAGACTAGATATAAGGAGTAAAGGGGGGCATCTGAACCCACCAGATGCACACAATAACCTTCCCAATGTCGTAAGGCAAAAGACGCTGCTAGGTGGGAATAACGCAGCCTTTATGGAATGGGGAACTTTTTAAATTTATGCTTTCACTATATTGTTCAACCGCTGCGTAATATGTTGGCGCTTTATAAATACAATAAATAAATAAACCCAAACCCAAAAACCCTCCACTAACGCTAACTCAATTGTGACCCTCACAATTACCTCACACTAACTTACCCTAACTGGACCTTTTTGACCCCAACTGCCAGTGACACAGATGTGTCTGCCCAGGAAACCCAGCAGGGCCATACGAAGATTATACTGCATTTTAACAATGTAACTTACACCAGATGCCCTACAATAGCTTAATAATCAGGGCTCAAATCTTAACTTTTGTGTGTAAAATAAATTGTCTTAAAATCTTGGTCACATACACTTTTTTTCAGGCTCTGTGGTTGGCACTGACGCCGCCTGGATTTTGTCATTCTATTGTTGAGAATGCAAGGGTGGAGGCACTGACAGAATTGCAGGTGCCTCTGTCCCCCAGCCCCTCCGTTGCCCCTGATCCCCGTACTCCCCCCTGACTGTGGCCAGGTGTCCCTGGCTGGGGACTACTTCTGTGTGTGTGTGGGGGATTCCCCTTCTATACGGGCTGGTGGTGGCCTGCGGGGATCCCCCTTCTGTGGGGGGGGGGGTGTCCCCTTCTATGGGTGGTGTCTCCATCTGGGGGCTGTAGGTGGCCTCTCCCTCCTCTTCCCCTCCTGATTTCCTCTCAGGTGAGTGGATCAGGGCTCCTGACTTTTGGGG
This sequence comes from Hyperolius riggenbachi, assembly GCF_040937935.1. Classification (NCBI taxonomy): domain Eukaryota; kingdom Metazoa; phylum Chordata; class Amphibia; order Anura; family Hyperoliidae; genus Hyperolius; species Hyperolius riggenbachi. The sequence continues at coordinate 457,362,898 of NC_090648.1, read as the reverse complement.
CACGGGGGATTGGGAAGAGGAGGGAGAGGCCACCCACATTACCGCTCATTACCGCTTTTTGCATGTTTTTCCTGGACGAACCCGGCTCGTCCATACCGCCAGGGAGGCTACAGGGCATTCCTCAAACCCAATAATTTATATTTGTTTTAATACCCGAATTCTCTGTAAACTAAACAAGCCTCGTCCACAGCTTCTCCAGTGCCTTAGCACACTCAAACCCATGTAGCAAGGGCTTATGGGAGCTCAGTCTCGACAGGAGGAGGAGGCGGTTACTAGCCAGAGATTTCAGAGGCAGAGGGGAGGAGTAGAGGGGAGTGAAGTTTTCACAGGCTGAGGGCTGGAGATGCAGATCAGCTTGCCTGTGTGTAATAATCACAAACAGAACATGGCTGCTGGCATTGTATCACAGGAAGAAGTAATCATATACTGTTGAAGCTATTTGCAGGTAGATTTGCTGTGTAAACGATCTAAACTTTTTAGATAAGATATATCAACAGGTTACTTGTTATAGTTAGTTTTTCATCTCGGATCCGCTTTAAGTGACTTGATACCAGTTTAGCAATGAGTTTCTGTAGATGTAAACCTGCGTGTCTGCACAGATTTGGGAGAACATTTCTGCCAAGACTGGGGCTTTAAAGTAAAAAGTTAAAACAACTCAAGTCCAATGCGTTCCTTACTGTCTGACCAAAGTGCAGTGATGCAATGCTCTAATGAGAATGACATCTGCTCCATGTTAACTCTGTCCATTCTTCTGCCACCATTCCTGCAAAGAGCGGCTCCCTCCAAACCAGACTTGGCCCTAAGCACTGTGATTATATGTTGGCTGCTTGGTCGTGTTTTCATAGCCATGTGTTTTTCCATAGTAACCAAGGTAGCATGTTTATAAAGGGTTATTTACTTCACTGAACAAAAAGGATTATTTTATTTTATTCTTTAAAAGCCTTCGACTATTTAACTGGAGGAGGAAGAAGTCTTAGTCTGTATAAACCAGAGGCCCATAATTTAGTAGAAATAAAGAAATGATCTCTAGGAAAAAGCAGAGACAAAGGCAGTGATTACTGCTAATTCCTACATTACACTGACGAATGCTCTGCCGTTCTCAGCTTATCCCTAACTGCTGTCCTCACCGCAATATCCTGTGGCAAGTCCACTAAGCACCCACAATTATAGGTATATGTTTTGCTGAGGCATGTTTATGCTAATAAGTGTTGAGTGCATTAAAAAGGAACTTTAACCCAGGATTTAGCTTTATTCCAATAAGTAGCTGATACCCATTTTCCCATGAGAAATATTTTCCTTTTCTTGAATAGATCATCTGGGGGGTCTGTATGGCTGATATTGTGGTGAAACCCCTCCTGCAATGTGTCATGACCATGGTCCTGACGGTTTGCTATCTGTGAACCTCGTTGCATTGTGGGAAATAACATATTTTTCCAACTGCCAAGCAAGCAATAATGTGCATAGAACTCTCAGTAACAAACATTCCGTACAGATCACCTGGCTGAACGAATGTCACCACCAGTGATACAGAATGATTTAAGAATGTAAATGAGAGGAAAAGATAATGCAATGGGCAAACACTGACTAAATAATCTATAAATAAATATTGTAAACAATAAGCAATTTTATACATTGTTCTTTTCACTACAGTTCCTCTTTATATACAATTGGCTTGTGAACACCAGTAGAAAAATTGGAAGAATACACTGAGGCTTGCATACCATAATTGACCCTTACAGTTATCCTACTTGATTTTGTTCCAAAGTAATGTCGTCCATATACAAATCACAAGTCCCCCCAGCATGGAATACAACAGGGCTAGGACTTGCTATTGCAAACAGATGTATTTTTATCAAAGTCAGAAAACTGTTATGCTGGATCCACACGGTGCGTTCGTGCACTCGATTTCCCGCTCGATTCCCGTTGATTCGTTTATTTCCAACATGTCCGATTTGGATTTCGATGGATCGTTAGGTCAATTTGGCATACCTTGCATGCGAATCGACCTAACGATCCATCGAAATCCAAATCGGACATGTTGGAAATAAACGAATCAACAGGAATCGAGCGGGAAATCTAGTGCGCGAACGCACCGTGTGGATCCAGCATTACAGTGAGAAAGATCTTCTTTTTCTCAAAGCCGTTCATGTGGGTGGCTGTCTCGGCAGCGTGTACTACACCGCAATGTAAATTGCATCAATCTAGTAGCTGATCAGTTCTTTACTAAGCTGTCACAGTTAAAGGAATACTATTTGATTAAAACAATTTTTTTTTTTGACTGCTGTATGTTCGGGCACACTTTACCACAAGTGCTAGGAGAAATATATTTCCTTACACAGCTCTGTAAAATCATGTCAGTTTTAGATACCAAAGTGTCATGCTCTGCAGGGCTAGACCATGTTCCTGCACAGGGGGGGTTGCTATCAACTCCTCAGCATAAAGTTCATTAATTGCCTTGCTGAAAGAATTGTATTCGGATAGGGGTAAGGGGTTAGATTCAAGCAATGTGTGTTCCTTGTCTTCTGTTCTCTGACTGATAAAGATCCTGATAATCCCTTTGTAAATAGTGTCTCTCCCTCTCAGCAGGGGCACCACATAGCAACCTAGGAAGTAGATGCAGCCTGGAATGTAACATCACTGGCAGCCAGTCAGTCAGGAGTGGTGTATACACATCTCCCTGCTAGTTATATTACAGCACATCTAGCTACCCGTTACCACCTCAGATCAGCAGCCTCCTCATGTCTCCTGCATGCTGTGATGCAGTGAAGTTTATTTGTGAGCTGTGTGAGAAATGAAAGATGATTTTTAAGCAGGGAGAAAGGAAGACCGAACTGAGTGAATAAATTGCCCCTTGCACTAGTGGCAATGTGTTCTTTAATATAGAGTATTAAAAAAAAAGTTGTTTTAATTTATAGTGTTCCTTTAATACTAGCTGATCAGCTAAGAGTAGCTAGTAGTTCAGTTACTTCCTCCTTCATACGGGTTGTTGTGGAGGGGAGGGGGGGGGGGGGGTTAGAAGGGAGGATTGCGTCTGCACAGTAGCATGGAGCCACTCGTGTACAGGACCGCGCTCGTAAGGGGAGGAGAGCTTAGCCACTGGCACCATAGCCAACATTGTCAAATATTTATCAAACGGTCCCAACGCAGGAACTGAGAATTATACGAAGATTAGGTGAGTCTCTGGAGTATCCAGATCCTTCCATCTACTGAAGGAAGTAGCTAGTTTATAGGCGGGCGCTGGCTGTGAATCCTAGAGCCCATTTTTGAAATGGGGCTAATTGACATACCCAGCTTATACAACAACCTCTGCAGGGTACAGTGTTGGATCGTGACGGATGGGGAGTGTGCCAACAGATTTTTCTACTCTCATTCCAGGAAATGCTCTTAATAGTACCAAAATCACTCCCTGGACTTGGAGTGCTCTGCAACTAACTCTAGTTTTAAGAATCTGCCCTAAAAGCTACATACAGATTATAATTAAAGCAGAATGTGTTTTTAGAGATTCAGTATATAAGGTTCACCAATGCTTAATAATCACAACCTTAAAAGGGCGAAAGGTGTTTGGGAACAGTCTCGGGTCCCTTGCATTCATACATGTATATTTCCAGACTGGAACTTGCAATTATTATTATTTTTTTAATTCGTGTTGTGAGCAGACCTTTATTTAGGCATGAGAAGGGACCTGAGATCCCAAACGCCAATGTTATGATTAAAAGTTAAATATTATTGTACTTTATTGACTTCTTAAAACCAAGCTGTTGTGCTTTTTATCCTGGATTACGGTATGGCTAATTATGAGACCAAAGCAGAATGGAAAGCCCAGAGGGGAGGGGAGGGGTGTGGGGTGTGCAGCAGAATAGGAGGTTTGAAGGTGGGAGGAGTGAAATAAATTTGGTGCCCACAAGTGGACGGTTCATGCTCAATATTCTGGGCCACCGTGCAGGAATACGTCTCGCACTCTTCTAATGCGGTCTTGGTCTAGCTGGATCCTAGCAGTCATCGGGACTTGCCTGTTTGGCCAGTGTGGGTGGAAGGGATGCAGACAGTACAGGAAAAATCATCTTGCCAAGTGTTACAGTCCATAAATAACCAAATGGTCCTTGGCCCTTCCTAACTCTGAAATTCTAACCAAAACTTGGGCGCTCAAATCACTTTACTTTGTTTTGCAAATTAAAGATTTGCTTTAAATATTCTCATTTCTTTAGCTGAAGGGATGAGAAATATGCATTTACCTGTATAACCTTTTCGCTTGGTTTGGTGTACGTAGCATATGGCAGATTCTTTATGCTCCTAAATTAATAATCCCACTCCATGATGGAATATATTATCCGCAACAAGCTGTGCCAGGAAGCCTTTGAAATTAATTACAGGCAATGTGAAATACTATAGGAAATACTGTAGTAGGACTTAGTCACAAAGGGTATTGCTCAGGATTGTGAAGCAATTAAACTAATTAATGCAATTAGTTAGCACTGTAAAATTTATACAAACTGTGAAAGCGCTGTTACAAAACGTGTTTTCTCTAATCGCATTCCGGGACAACAGGAGATCCGGTCCCTCCTCCGGATCTGGGGAAACCATAATCAAGAAGGATTAAAAGCTCCCGCCCTCCCTCATCCCTCAGTTCATCTGTGTTTCCCTCCAGGAAACACCTTCAAGAAGAAGCTCCCATTTTTTATTTTTTACCTTACCGGAGGGTGAGGTTTTTTTCTGTGGAAGCCAGGTCCGAGAGGGGTTCCAGAGGGGATTCGGAGGACCCAGGTTTCCAGTGGGGGAGAGAGCGCCTCAGTAGGGTATGGAACAGCGCTGCTCCCCGGCCTCCCGCACGCAACGCCGGCTGAGCTAGGCGCGTGTGTCGGCCGCAAGGACTTCCGGGAGGCGTAACTGCGGAGGTCGTGACGTCAGACGCCGGAGTATTTCGAGGAGCGTGATGACGTCACATGCGGCGGAAGGGGAGGTCTCTAAATACGGAAGACCCAGAGAGGAAGAGTGGCTGGCGTCTTCCGTGCATAGGAGGCAGCATGGACACACAGCAGGGGACAAAGTCTTCCAGCCAGCCTCAGCCCCAAACGGCAGCAGCAGTTTCTGGTGGGGTGAGTCCTCCGTTGGAGGAGGTTTATTCTAATCTTCTTTAGACTGAATTAAGACTCAGTGGTTTGTCTTTCATTCTCCATTTATAGGCAAAATCTGAGCCCAAAACTTCAACTACAGCCCCGGAAAGGAAATACAAACGTTGTGGGTTTTGTAGTGTAAAGATTCCTATTGAGGCCCCTAAAAACGCTTGTCAGACATGCATAGATGCCTTGATAGCCTCTGAGACTTCTAGCATTTTAAAGGGAGTTATGGAGTCAGTTAACATTAAAATGCAGGACACCTTGGATACATTTAAGGAGTCCTTTATCCCTCCACCCGCAGAGGTTAGGCCTGGTCCTTCCTCTGTTTCTCTCCCGGGCCCTTCGGGGTTTCCATCACGTCCCTCCGCTATGTCTGATGTTTTGAGGGGAGAGGGGGAGGAGGATTTGGAAGAGGAGGAGGAGGGGGAAGACATGTCTGAGATCATTTCTTTAGAGGAGGGGGAGCAGGTTCAATCTGGAGAGTCGGACTCAGAGCAGTTAGTCCGAACCCCTAGATTTTTGTTTTCCCCAGATGAATCTTCGGAGTTACTCAAAGCGGTTTATGCTACGGAGCAGATTAAAGAAACTGTGTCTGAGCCTACCCCCCAGGATCTCGTATATTCGGGTTTAGCTAGGCCCGTGGGACAGGTTTTCCCTATCCACAAATCTTTGCAGGAGATTATTTCCTCGCAATGGCAAGACCCTGAAAGGCGTTTGTTTATACCGAAATCGGCCAAGAGGAAGTATCCTTTTGCTCAAGAGGAGATTGATAAATGGATCAAATGCCCTAAACTAGATGCAGCTCTAGCCAAATATTCAAAGGATTCTGACTTATCCTTTGAGGACGCAGGCACCCTAAAAGACCCTATGGACAAAAGAGTAGAGGGGCTTTTGAAGAAAGCCTGGGAGTCAGCAGCATTTGCTTTCCTTCCAGGGATTTCAGCCACATGTATTTCACGAAACTTGCGAATTTGGATGGATAACCTAATTTCTCAGATCGCAAAAGGGGCGCCTGCCAAAGATTATGCAGCTTCCTTACCGGTAGTTCTAAGGGCAGTAGCTTTTTTAGCGGACGCGATTACGGAAATGGTCAGAATTACGGCGCGCACTACGGCGCTCATTAATTCGGCCAGACTGGCAATATGGCTGAAAACCTGGGAGGGGGATTTAACCTCAAAGAATAGGTTATGTTCCATCCCTTTTGAGGGGGACCTTCTCTTTGGAGCCGAATTGGATAAAGTCTTATCCCGGTCGGCTGAGAAGGGTAAGCAGTTTCCGAATAAAAAGAAAGTACTGAAGGGGAAGAGACCTTTTGTGGCTAAGAAACAAACTACTGATCAGTCTTCTTCCTGGCCTGTAAAGAATAAGAATGTGCAGAGAAAGTGGTCCTTTCCGAAAGGAAGGGGAAGGGGGGGTTTCACTTTGGGAAACCCCAAGCCTTCCAGTCAAGACAAATGACGTCTTTCCAGTGGGGGGCAGACTAACCTTTTTTCATTTGGAATGGGAGAAATTGAATCCCGATCCCTTTGTGTTGCAAATTATAAAGCGGGGTTACCGCCTTCAATTTTCCGTTTGTCCTCCCCCCCCCACAGAATTTTTGTGAATCGGATTCCGAGAGATCCAGAGAAGGCTCTGGGCCTAGAATCGGAGATCCACAGGTTTTTGGAGAAAAGTGTAATAACCCAGGTCCCTCGGTCAGAGGAGTTCCAGGGTTATTATTCCCACGTGTTTTTGGTAAAAAAGGCAAACGGGGATTTCCGATTCATTCTGAATCTGAAATCCCTGAATCCATTTTTGGACTACAAAAAATTCAGAATGGAGAGCATTTATTCCGTGAGAGCTCTCCTTCAGGGTCAGGAATTTTTCATTTCAATAGATCTGCAGGACGCGTATCTGCACATACCCATTTTTTCAGGCCATCAAAAATATTTGAGATTCGCGATCCAGGATCATTCCCGGATTCACCATTTTCAATTCCAGGCTCTGCCTTTCGGCATTGCATCAGCCCCCCGCATCTTTACCAAGGTGCTGGCGGAGGTGATGAAAGAGCTGAGACTGCAACAGATCTCAATCGTGCCATATTTGGACGATTTACTGGTGTTTGCCTAGTCAAGAGAACTTTTACTGGCTCACAAAGAGATCGTGATACAGTCTCTCACTCGGGTTGGGTGGATTATAAATCATGCCAAGTCTTCATTAACCCCAACTCAGCAGATAACCTTCCTGGGTTATCACATAGATTCCGTGAGGCAAAAGATTTTTCTGCCTCAGGAAAAGATTCTAAAGATTCAAAAAAAGGTAGAAAGGCTTCTGACGCCGAAGGATTGTTCCCTTCGCCAGATCATGAGTCTTTTGGGTCTTTTTACAGCCGCAATCCCGGCCGTGATATGGGCTCAGTCACACGCCAGGCGATTGCAGAATCATCTTCTATCAAACTGGGACAGGTCCCAGACCTCTCTAGACCTCCGGACAATCATTCCGGAGCAGGTGAGAACAAGCCTATCCTGGTGGTTGATTCAGGAGAATCTACATCAGGGGAGATGGTGGAGGCAGCAGAACCCAATACAGATCTTCTCAGATGCGAGTTCATGGGGCTGGGGTGCGACAGTTCAAGGTCAACATGCACAGGGCTCCTGGGATCCTGTCGTAAGGAGAAAGTCGTCCAATTTCAGAGAGCTGAAGGCAGTCCAGGAAGCTCTCAGATCATTTCAAGGAATGATAGAGAGCAGACACGTTTTGGTTTTTTCCGACAATATCACGACGGTGGCTTATCTATCGAAACAAGGGGGGACGAGATCCAGAGATCTCATGGCCCTTTCCTCAGAAATATTCGATTGGGTAGAGCTAAAGGTTCTGTCTTTAGCTGCTATCCACATAAAAGGAGTATTGAACCGGGAGGCGGACTTTTTGAGCCGCCACCAAGTAAATCAGTCAGAATGGAGCCTCCATTCACAGACTCTTTCAGAGGTAACAGAGATTTTTGGAGTTCCGGACATAGATCTCTTTGCCTCCCCAGACAATGCAAAGGTGAGTCTTTTTTACTCCCTTTTCAGGAGCCCAGGGTCTCTGGGATTGGACGCACTCAGTCTCCCATGGAATTTCAGTCTATGTTACGCCTTTCCTCCACTGATTCTCATTCCTCAGGTACTGGTAAAACTTCAAAAAGAAAGATTAAGGATGATTCTAATTGCCCCTATGTGGCCAAAGAGGTCATGGTACGCAACCCTGCTAAGATTATCGGAGAAACCTCCGTATCCTCTCCCAGAGCGAGAGGACCTACTGATGCAGGGTCCCCTGAAACATCCCAAGCCCCACTTATTCAAACTGGCAGCTTGGATCCTGAGAGGGTAATTTTAAGAGGGAAAGGTGTCTCGGAGAAGGTTATCGAGACTCTTATGAAATGTAGGAAGCCGGTGACTCAGAAAATTTATCGGAAGGTCTGGAAGGTTTTTCTGGCATGGTGTGCTACTAAAGATAGAAACGGAATTAACTAGCTCAGTATTAGATTTTCTTCAGGATGGCTGGGAAATGAACCTTGCGCCTAGCACCTTGAAGGTTCAGTGTTCGGCCCTGTCTATTTTATTAGATAGACACCTAGCTCAGGAGGAATTAGTTAGGAATTTCTTTAAGGCTATTCAAAGATCGACTCCTGTTAAACAGAAGATCTTCCCACAGTGGGATCTGTCGTTGGTTCTAAACAACATTATGAGGTCTCCCTTTGAACCCATTGAGGAGATCGACATCAAACTACTTTCCTTTAAATTGGCCTTCCTGATTGCTATCACGTCGGCAAGGAGAATAGGGGATTTGCAAGCATTGTCCATTAAGGATCCGTTCTTAATTATTTGTCCCGATAGTGTTCGACTAAGGTTAGACCCAGCCTATCTTCCTAAGGTCTCTTCAGAGTTTCACCGCTCTCAGGAGATTATTTTGCCATCATTTAGCAACAATTCATCCAATAGTAAAGAGAGGGAGTTACACTGTTTGGATGTAAGACGTACACTTCTGGTATATTTATCTAGATCTAGAGAATTTAGGAAGTCTAGTAATCTGTTTATACTGTTCACGGGCAAGAATAGGGGTCAGCAGGCATCGAAACAGACAATAGCCAGGTGGATTAAGCATGCCATAGTTCTGGCCTATCAAAATAGTGATTGTCCTATACCGAATGATATTAAAGCCCACTCCACACGTTCTTTGTCTACATCGTGGGCGGAAAGAGCAGGGGCAACGATACAACAGATCTGTCAAGCAGCAACCTGGTCGACGGCATCTACGTTTATCAAGCATTATAGAGTGGATGTGTTGTCTCAACAAGACCAGTCGTTTGGCAGAAAGGTGCTCCAGGCAGTGATCCCTCCCTAGGTGGGTCTTTTTGTTTAAAAGACTTCTTGTCTATCTCTCCTGTTGTCCCGGAATGCGATTAGAGAAAGACTCCTATTAGACCTACCGGTAATGGAGTTTCTAAGCGTATTCCGGGACAACGCCTATAACCCGGCCCTGTCTATAGGGCACCTTTCTATGGGGGAGTCAGTATGGAGCACTTGTTGGTGTATAGATTTCTCTCTTCATTTCCGGTGGTTTTTTGTCGGTTCTACTTTTAAATGCACTGAGGGATGAGGGAGGGCGGGAGCTTTTAATCCTTCTTGATTATGGTTTCCCCAGATCCGGAGGAGGGACCGGATCTCCTGTTGTCCCGGAATACGCTTAGAAACTCCATTACCGGTAGGTCTAATAGGAGTCTTTTTTTTGGGGGGGATCCAGTTTACCATATTTACATCACAGCTTAAAGTGTAACTGGAGTCAGGCGAGAAACTAATAAAAACTGTTTATACTAGCCTTGTGTACAGGGAAATGATGATCTTACCTTAAAGTGTACCTGAAGTAGCATATAAACTGATGACCGGTGGTTGTATATTTAAACAGCTCAATGGACAGAGAAAACCCAAGGCCCCACATCGTCAAACTCTGGGCAGTTGGGTTTGCCTGGAGCTTGAAGCAGGCTATAACGCCAGTATACTAATGAGAAAGAAGTTGATTTTATAGTCCAACTAATACCCTTTTGCAGACAGAGCTTTCTGTCATGCTGCCCCTACCCTTTGGAATGCCTTGCCTAACTTAATCAAGACCGCTCCAACCCTGGACATGTTTAAATCAAAACTGAAAAGCCACTTGTTTAGTCTAGATTTATGAACGCATAACATAGGGTTAAGGTTTTGAACTGGATCCTTCTGGTAATGGGCAGCCGGTAGGGCTTGGAAAGTTGTTTTTTGTTTGTTTGGTTTTTTTTTTTTCGTAGTATGCCCCTGAGTAGGATGTTGCAGTAGTTGACACCCGATAAGATTGGGGCATACACAAGCATTTTAGTAACCTTTTGTATGAGGAAGGCACACATTAGGGATATACTTGTGAGATAGAAGTGGGAGGAGATAGTTAATAAGGTAATATTTGGCTTAAAGACAACCCAAGGTGGATCTTTTCTGCCTAATGACATGGCTCTGTGTCCCCCAACTGCCGCTCTCTGCCCGCCCCTCACACCGCCGCTCTATAGACCCCCGAGTTTAGCAACAAAATTTGTTGCTAACTCGGAGGTAAACAGAGGGGAGAGGAATTCCCTGTTTAAAACGCCCGCCAGGGGCGTTCCTACAGGGTTTCTTGACTGACATTGGGCAGCTCTGTCCCCCTGGCTGCGCCTCCTACCACTCCCCGCCTCCCTGCATGACACGCTATGAGAGACAACACAGTCTCTCAGTGCAGCACCGTGACCCAGGCGTCACGGAAGTGAAAGTGGGCCATTGGGGCCCACGGGAACGGTGGATTTTGCGGCTACCTGTTTCGCTCAGCCCCGCAGATCAGGTAGCCTACTTTTTTTTAAAATTTTATTTTTGATTTTTTTGAGCCCAACTTGGGCTCTCTTTAAGTGAGTTGAATAAAGATTGCAAATCTTTGATTGGTGGATAGAAAGCAATCTACGTACAGATAACTTTATGAATATCCAAGACAAACCATTCTCAGAATAACCCTTGCCAGTGAGACATTTAATTCTACTGGTATTAAAGGAGTCATCCGGGAAAAAAAAGTTTGCTTTTATCTACCATGTATTGTATTATTTCAGTGTAATTTTGCTTGCATCTGTCAGGTTAAAGTGAACTGAACTCAGACCTCCTCTCTGCTCTAAAAGATACACAATAGCATAATAACCTTTAAACTAAAAACATTTTATTTGTTACAGCGGATACAAATCCTAAACTAAATCTGTACTGTCTACTTTCTGATTCATGGAAGCAGACATATTGTTTACTACCTGTGCTTTCAAATGGGGCTTATCTGCTTATCTGCCATAGGCAGTCATGTGACACAGGGGAGGATTAAATTACAACTTGAGATGAGACACAAATGAGGGGGAATTAGACAGGCTAAACTCTCGGAATACATACCGGGTGCATTTCTCTCTGTTTTCCTTCTGTCCTGTGCAAGGTTCGGGTCCACTTTAACCTTTTCTCTCTGCACTGCTTGTCACGTGACTGTAGAACGACAGTAACTGTTTGTTTAGTATCATTAACATGGTCCCTACAACTTATAGGTGAGTGTGATGATACGAAAACAAAGTGTTTTGAAAACCTTGTAAAATGATAAATGCTTCGATAAAGGAGGTCATTATGTGGTGAAATAATTAGTAAATAGTGGGTCTACAATAATATATATAAAATGTTGCTTCAATTGATGAATTGAAAGCAGTGGTTTCTTTCCAGATGACCCTCGTAGTTGCTGCTCTCTGGATCCTGGCATTCCTGTTGCCTCCCTTTATTTTTCATTGTAAGTCATCATTTCCATATCTTGCTTAACTAGAGAGCTATTTGAAGCCTCTCGTCCTTCCCTAGTTTGTGTCATTGCAATCATTCCATTTTCCTAAACATCAGAGCTGCTTACTACATTTGTGTTTGAGCCTCCTAAACAGTTGCTCTCATTATTTGTTATAGCAATTAACATCACCCATGCAAAACCATAAAAAGCTGCGTTGCTAGGCAGCCGGGTTTTTATAGACAATGTGTACATTTCTGCCGAGCCCAAGAAATAGTAAACAGTTGTAGTAAAAAAAAAGGAATGCTGATTTTCTTCCTCCCACCCCCTAAAATTTACACCATTTTCCCAAGCCTCTTGTTCATCAGTCTCCTATTTAACATTTATTCGGCAATTCATAAATAATTCAGTTGAGTTTGAGTAGGATAATTGAGTACTTTTTTTCAGGCCAAATCTTAGTCAATTGGGTTGTGAAAAGCATATCGATTAGACTGTGAGTGGATTAGTTGATGCAGGATTTCATGCCTGCAGGTTGTTGTGGTGTTTTTTTTTTTTTTTTTTTTTTTTTTACATACTTCAAACTGGAGTTTCTGAAGCTCGAGATTTTCTCTTTATAAAATGTATCATGTTTTATGTTGCAAACTGCAGTGGCATAACTACAGAGCCATGGGCCCCTGTACAAATTTTACACCATTTCCTCAAGCACTGCACTTAAAGCGGAATGAAACCCAGCAATTCTTCTTTGCTCTAAAACATTATTTACAGCATATTCTATACTACCAGCATTTTTTTTTTTACTAGAACAGCATTCAAAGGGTTAAATACAGGACAGGAAAGCACAATGCCGGGAAAGCTGGACGCATCGGAACTAGACATAAAGTTATCTTGTTTGAAGTTTAAATTGTATGAAGTGAGGAATGTAAACAAACACTTCTCTGACACGGCAGAGTCTCCTAAACACAGACAGACAGAACGCATTTCTGCTTTTATTTCAAGATGGAAAAAAAATTGTATGAATAAAATGCAAAGCCAGCTGACAAAGCAAAAAAGTGTACTTTGGGATCTTATTTCTAAATGAATAATAATTATTAATACTTATGCACAAAAGCAAATATGATAACCGTATGGCATATAAAAAGTAGGAAAACATGTTTTCATTTATTATGTCAGTTTTATACTGCCTTAACCTCCTTGGCGGTAAAGCCGTGCAGGAGGTTTTCTACGGCCCTGCTGGGCCGATTTGTTTGATTTTTTTTTTTTTTTTGCTGCTATCCATCGCACCGTGCGCTTCCTGGCCAATCAGTGGCAGGCAGCGCTGAGGGGTGGTTCGGGACTCCCAATGACATCCCGACGTCGGTGACGTCATCCCGCCCCGTCGCCATGGCGACGGGGGAAGCCCTCCAGGAAATCCCGTTCTGATCGGACCCTCCTGATCGGAGATCACCGAAGGCGATTGAAGAGGGCGGGGGGATGCCGCTGAGCAGCGGCTATCATGTAGCGAGCCCTGGGCTTGCTACATGATATAAAAAAAAAATTAAAAAAAAAAAAAAAACTGCTGCGCTCCCTCCTGGCGGAATTTTTTATACCGCCAGGAGGGTTAAAGAGCATTTGTAGTAAAATAAAAAACGGATTCTCACCTAAGGAGAGGGAAGGCTCTGGGTCCTATAAAGCCTTCCCACTCTCCTCATGGTCCCCGCGTCCCAGCGCTGGTTCCCCGGTTCTAATCTCCAGCCGCGGGAGGGATCAGAAGTCTTTGGGAGCTCTGTACGGTGCACGCGAGAGAGGGCGCTCTCAGCAAGCATGGTTTTAATATTTGATTGTCTGGGCAGTCAAATTTTGAAAAAGTCAGAAACTTCTGTTGCCGTGCGTGAGCGCATGCACACTGAGCACTCCCAGTAAAAGCAATAGGCTCATTCCCAATGGAAATAATATGGGCACAAGCACTTCATTTCACTGGGCATGTGCAGTTCGAAACTTGCAAATGCCATGTTCAAATGCCCCTTTTCATGGCATGTCATGAACGAAAAAATAAAAAGTGGCAGAATGGGGAGCAGCAGTCAAAGCTCTAAAGTTTTAATTCAGTTCAGGTTTGCTTTAAAGGGAACCTGAAGCGAGTACAATTATTTAAAATAAACACATCATGTACCTGCAAATAAATATTACATACTAACCTCACTGTCTCAGAAGCTCACCATTTTCTTCTTACAGTGATCCCTTCCAGTTCTGACAATGTTTTGTCAGAACTGAAATATACCAGTTGCTGTCAGTTATACATCAGCAGCTGTCAGTTACAACTGATTGTGCAAGGAAATGTCCATGTTTCCCTATGGCTCAAGTGGGTGATATTACAGTGTAACAGTGTACTGACCAAAAAGCTATTATGGGGTAATGGCCATGATGGAGAATTCCATTGATCACAGCGGACAAACAGGACGCAGGAGAGGAGAAGGAGACTGAGGAGTAGACTACACAGGAGGTAAGCATGACCAGTGTGTTTTTATTTTGACACTTTATTTTCAGTTCAGGTTTCAGGGTTATTACCCCTCAATGTTCCTGACAGTTTTGGCGTATCAGTTGTGTCATTTTTGATAAAGCAATAACTTTTATTACCTATACCATCAAAGTGATACATATACAGTGGTTTGCAAAAGTATTTGGCCCTCTTGAAGTTTTCCACATTTTGTCATATTACGGCCACAAACATGAATCAATTTTATTGGAATTCCACGTGAAAGACCAATACAAAGTGGTGTACATGTGAGAAGTGGAATGAAAATCATACACTATTCCAAACATAAAAAAAAAAAAATAGCTGCAAAGTGGGGTGTGCGTAATTATTCAGCCCTCTGAGTCAATACTTTGTAGAACCACCTTTTGCTGCAATTACAGCTGCCAGTCTTTTAGGGTATGTCTCTACCAGCTTTGCACATCTAGAGACTGAAATCCTTGCCCATTCTTCTTTGGAAAAAAAGCTCCAGCTCAGTCAGATTAGATGGACAACGTTTGAACAGCTGTTTTCAGATCTTGCCACAGGTTGTCGATTGAATTTAGATCTGGACTCTGACTGGGCCATTCTAACACATGGGTATGTTTTGTTTTAAAACACTCCATTGTTGCCCTGGCTTTATGTTTAGGGTCGTTGTCCTGGTGGAAGGTGAACCTTCGCCCCAGTCTCAAGTCTTTTGCAGACCCCAAGAGGTTTTCTTCCAAGATTGCCCTGTATTTGGCTCCATCCATCTTCCCATCAACTCTAACCAGCTTCCCTCTCCCTGCTGAAGAGAAGCACCCCAGAGCATGATGCTGCCACCACATGTGACAGTGGGGATGGTGTGTTCAGAGTGATGTGCAGTGTTAGTTTTCCACCACACATAGTGTTTTGCATTTTGGTCAAAAAGTTCCATTTTGGTCTCGTCTAACCAGAACACCTTCTTCCACATGTTTACTGTGTCCCCCACATGGCTTGTGGCGAACTGCAAACGGGACTTCTTATGCTTTTCTGTTAACAATGGCTTTCTTCTTGCCAGTCTTCCATAAAGGCCAACTTTGTACAGTGCATGACTAATAGTTGTCCCATGGACAGATTCCTCCACCTGAGCTGTAGAACTCTGCAGCTCGTCCAGAGTCACCATGGGCCTTCTTGACTGCATTTCTGATCAGCGCTCTCCTTGTTCGGCCTG
This sequence comes from Hyperolius riggenbachi, assembly GCF_040937935.1. Taxonomy (NCBI): domain Eukaryota; kingdom Metazoa; phylum Chordata; class Amphibia; order Anura; family Hyperoliidae; genus Hyperolius; species Hyperolius riggenbachi. The sequence goes on along the minus strand of NC_090648.1, from coordinate 457,347,306 downwards.
TGAGTTTAGGTGGATGGCCTTGTCTTGGTAGGTTTACAGTTGTGCCATACTCCTTCCATTTCTGAATGATCGCTTGAACAGTGCTCCGTGGGATGTTATGTTCAAGGCTTTGGAAATCTTTTTGTAGCCTAAGCCTGCTTTAAATTTCTTAGGCGTAAATGCAAAAATTACAAATGTTTTCATGTTTCTCCCTTCCTAACTTTCACATGACAAGTGCCACAGTTGGATCCACTCTTGTCTATCAGTTTTCTGTGTCACTTTTTTGAGTTGTCTGACAGTGCTGCATTGCAGTTGGCCAAGTGAAAAGTGCATTTAGGTGTTAACTAGCCCATTAATTAACATAGGTTCTCCGTTTTCCTGTGCAGAATATGCACAGAAAAACTGACTTGTTGACAGGCCCTTAGGCTTTGTTCACATTAGCAAACACGGACGGCCGTGCGTACGAACGCACGCCATCCGCGTTTCTATACGTTGCGTGGCTGATCCCATTGAAATGAATGGGACAGCTGCACATTTTGGGAAAAAATGCGTGCAGCATGTGTTCCCGGACCGCACAGGTCCGGAACGCATACAGTGTGAACATCAGTCTATGCACTGTCTGATGTTGTGCATGTCTGCTTCCTGCACGACTTCCCGGAACGCGGATGGGAACGCGTGTGGTGTGAACAGGGCCTTAGGGCTCCTTCACACAAAGTGCGTTTTCGCCCTTTATTTTAAGTGCAGGCGATTTTAAAAAATCGCCCACAAAACATTTGTGCGATGAGAAGGTTCATATCTGCGGGTGCCTGTAAAGTACAACTGAAGTGAGAAGAATATAGAGACTGCCATAGATGTGAACAGAGCCTCAAAAGAGTGTTCCCCAACCTTGTCCTCAAGACCCACCAACAGTTCATGTTTTGTGGAAATCCACACAGGTAGTTAATCAGCTCTGCTGAGACACTAATTTCCCCACCTGTGAAGTTGTGGTTTCCTGCTAAACCTGTACTGTTGGTGGGCCTTGAGGACAGTGTTGGGGAACTCTGCCATAAAGTACAATTGAAGTGAGAAGAATCTAGAGACTGCCATATGTATTTCTTGTTAAATAATACCAGTTGCCTGGCAGCCCTGCTGATCTATTTGGCTGCAGGGTACTATTCCGTTAGCCGGGCGCCACTATTCCCCCTCCAGGCCACCATGTATAGTAGGGAAAGATGTAACTCTGGTGGAGTTTTATCGCCACCTAGTGGATGCGCCCGGCTAATGGAAAAGAACCGGCTGCAGTAGTGTCTGAATAAGACCAGAAACAAGCATGCAGCTAATCTTGTCAGATCTGACATTGTCAGAAACGCCTGATCTGCAGCATGCTTGTTCAGGGTCTATGGCCAAGAGTATTAGAGGCAGAGGATCAGCAGGATAGCCAGGCAACTAGTATTGCTTAAAATGACATAAATATGGCAGCCTCCATATCCTTCTCGCTTCAGTTGTCCTTTAAAACACCTCAAAATACATTACTTGGCTTGTCCTTGTTGAATTGATACAATATATTCCATATTTCATCACTAGTTGGGCATGTAGCATACTATTATCTCCTGTCTGTGTGTCTGTAGCAATTGCATGTGATCGCTAGGGCGCACAGTTTGGGGACCCCTGTGCTGTAAAGATGCAATGCTAGGCAACACCATTTTGATGCATCTATACAGCGTTGGGTCCCTGAGCTATCGCCATAGTGACTGCATCGGATCACTATGGGTGGCAGCCGTTACAGGTTTGCCCCCCCCCACCACCCCATTTTTCCCGCCCGTAACTTTATATTAATGGATGCTGCTATCAGCAATGATTCACTATGGAATCCGTGCACATGCGGGGGTGCATGCGCCTGATTAGCGGCTTTCAGTGCTGGATGTAAGTCTCACATCCAGGAACTTGTAGTGTAGCTAATTTGAATGTGAGACTAAAGATGGAATTAATAAAATGACAAAAACAAAGCTAAACCTCTGTAATGCTGATTTTCTAGTTAACTGCTGAATCATTAAGATTATTGTTATGATTATTATTATTATTTATAGCCAGCATCTTATATGGAGCTGTACAACAGCTTACAGAGTATAACAATACAAAATATACAATACAACTGTTAATACAAGATAATGGTGGATTACACCTGATGCAGTGAACAAATGACTACATTTTTTTTTACACAGGGGTGGGGGTATATTGTGAATATTTCATTTACCGTGCAACTATAGACAAAATGTCCCCTTTGGCGTTGGTATGTATGTGCCCCCGGTGAGCTGGGCGTAGGGTGAGCTGAATGACTGCTCACCTTGCTGCCGCTCAAATACCTGGCAGTGTAAAATAGTATTCCCCCTTCAGTCGCTGCAACTTGGATGGAGGTGTAATTCGGCAGCCAGCGATCGCTGGAGCCCTGAATTACCCTTACGTAGTATAATATTACTGCTATGGAGCGCCTAGTTTGAGCACTGTGCGCCGACACCACCTGCTTCATTCCTTTGTGATACAGCAAGCCTACTGGAGCAGACTTTCGGCTTCTATATACTTTTCAGGAAACTGACTGAATTCTACAAGCTGTTTGAACAAGCTCTTTTGCATAGATAAAAACTTAAGGGTTACTTTTTTATCTCATCCTGTAGAGAAAAACAGAAAGGGACTTCAGACAGGTTCTTAGTAGGGCTAGCACCATATGTACCTTTTTGTTTCTCATCATCCGCTTGATGCAGGAAAGTGCGACACACATACCGCGTACACACACAGCATGGGTTAATACTACCGCCAACACAATCCTGTGAGGGTAGCATGCACTCCTAACTGCCGCCCGATGAGCTCGTAGCATGGCGCACTACTCCACTAGTGCTCCTGATACTAGGGTAACTCATGCGTTACCATAGTAGCGGCTGCACGAGTGGAGTATCACAGTTGCGCGATGAGCTCATCGTGTGGCAGTCAGGAGCGCAGGCTATGCTGGCGGGACAGCATGCTGTGTGTGCGCGCGGCATGTTTATCACAATTTCCTGCATGAAGGCACATGTCACTTCAGGTACCCTTTTAAATTTCCTAAAAATGCTTTATATTATCTGTAGTTAGTGTTATGTAATTTAATCAATAGCATTGATAGAATAACATTGCTCAATAAGGTATATACATGATACATGGATTAATATTGGGCAACCCGATTCCACTGCCATGCAGCTATTAGCAAGTATATTTGTGACTCCTTTTATGTGCGCTGTGTACTTCTGATTGATTTTCGAATAACACATTAAAAGTTATGTTAAACGGTTGAGGGATTTTTAAAGCACAGCAAGGCCTCATTATAATTAAGTGGTGATTAGCTATCCACTCGTTTTGGTCTTCTGTTTTAAGATAAATGTAGTAGTGTGATTGTAATTATATCTTTTGCCACATCTCGCTGCTTCTTGTGTTTCTTACTGACCATCTATTGTCTTAATCTTTTTCTTCTGAAAACGGGAATTAATTTTAACTGTGGAACTTCCAGTAAAGGCGACTCTTGAGAAAAATATTTCTTAGTTAAGTCTTAAGACATTGTACATATAACATTCAAAACTAAATGAAATGTTTGCTTGGTCTCCTCCTGTGATGTATTTTATATAAGTGTGCTTATAAAGTACACTTGCCCTTCTATCTGGTCATAAACCTCATCATTACAACCCCCCCCCCCCCCCCCCCTAACATCCTTTGGTGCATCCTTACAACAGTGGAGTGGATCCAATCAGGTTCGGCTATTTCCACCTTAATCTGAACGGAGAGCCGTTAGTGCACCTGTGCAGGATCGCGGTAGGTAAATATTTGCCTCGCCGTGGTTCGAGGGGCTGGTTTGCCAGTACACCTGAGGGTGATGGGGGACACCTGATGGGGGGAATCCTCATTAGAATCCAGAGGCTTCCCCCTCCCGAGGTAAGTATCCCCAGAGGTTTTTTTTTTTTTTAAATTACAGATTCTCTTTAATGTGCCACTCCATTGAACTTTAATCTTATTTCTGATGAACTCATGAGTTTTTGAGGCCCCCCCCCCCCCATATGGTTGAATTCATGGAGGGCTAGCTAGGTCCTGCTGCAGCAAAGCATCCCCAATCCATGGCACATCCTCCTCCATGCTTCGCAGTTGGTATGAGGCAGGGCTGTGGAGTCGGAGTCGGGGCAATTTTGGGTGCCTGGAGTCGGGAAAAAATGCACCGACTCCTAATGAATTTAAACTGTAATTAAAATAGAAAATATGATAAAATGTTCTATTTCTCAGATAATAGTCATCATAAATAATTTATACATACAGTAATAGCTGTGCTTAGTCTATAAAAATGAAATAAACCAATCAAAATGAATTACTTGAGCTGCTTCAATAAAGCAGTCACCGTATTTTTAAAGTCAGACATACACATCTGATTGTGACTGTATTTATGATGTGTACACAGAAATCTCATATATACGAAATAACATCTATGCTGTAAGTATAAAGCCTGATGTGTAGCCGTGTCACTAATACAGATGGTCAATGAGATGGAAATAATTCTGTGTTGATTCTGATTTATGCAAATGTACTCTTTGCTCATGAAATCAAATAGTTTGATATGTTAAAATTTGGTTTGGTGACTACGAATTAAATGGTACCTGAGAAGGATGAAAAGAAACGTTTTATACATACCTGGGGCTTCTTCCAGTCCCCTTCAGGCTAATCAGTCCCTCGCTGTCCACCTCCACCACCTGGATCTTCTGCTATGAGTCCTGGTAATTCAGCCAGTCAGCGCAGTCCGGCCGCATGCCACTTACACAGTCAGGAGCGTTCTGCGCCTGCGCAACAGTGTTGCGCAGGTGTAGTACGCTCCCGGCGGCGGAGTGTATGCATGCGCACTACGCCAGACTGGCTCAAGTACCTGTACTCATAGCAGAAGATCCAGGTGGTGGAGGAGGACAGCGAGGGACTGATTAGCCTGAAAGGGCTGGAGGAAGCCCCAGGTATGTATAAAACTTTAATTTCATCTGTCTCAGGTTTACTTTGTTACACAGTAGTCCTATACTCTACATATGCACAGAGCTGCAGGGAATCCACTGAGAATGTTGTGCACATTGAACACAGAGGTGTTGTCTGTCACCCATAAACCTGGTTCAGATTGTGCATGAAGAATGTGTAATAGAGGAAGAATCTCCTTATTCCCATGCAGAGTACCTGCACATCACTCTAATGCTCAACACACACCATACAATCTTGGTTGTACAGATTTACCAAATCTATGTAGTATAAGGGCCAACAGATTGAAAATACCTGGAATGATTGATTGGATAAACTCTTATACTACATGAAAGTGGTAAGATTGTACAACCAAGATTGTATGGTGTGTGTTGAGCTTTACACGTACCCACAGTTACATTGCCTAGGGCCTGATAGATGTTCTTTGTTCCGGCCTGTACCTTTTACAAGTACTCTTACCAAGGACTAGTTTTAGTCTATGACTAAAGGGAATAAATATGGCAGTCTCCATATCCTTCTCACTTCAGTTGTCTTTTAAAATTCCTAAGCGTTGGCAGTTAAGAGACGAATTTCATGTTACATACTTTCAATCAAGATTGTAATATGCAAATTAGAGGAGTCGGTGGAATCCTAAACTGAGGAGTCGGAGTCGGTGGAATCCTAAACTGAAGAGTCGGAGTCGGTGGATTTTTGTACCGACTCCACAGCCCTGGTATGAGGTTCTTTTCCTGGAATGCTGTTTGGTGTATGCCAAACATGTCCTCTATGGTGTCCAAATAAAAAAAAACAACCCATTATTTCAGAAGCTCTCATCTTTGTCTGTTCTTTCTGGCAAATTTCAGCCTGACCTTGATGTTTCTCTTAGAGAGCAATAATTTCCTCCTTGTACACTTCCCATGCAAGGTAAAGTTGTGCAGTCTCTTTCTGATAGTAAAGTCTGAAGCAAAATTAAAAACAAAAAAACTGATACTTACCTAAGGGGAGGGAAGGCTCTGGGTCTACGGCCAGACCTGGGTATGTTGTCAGTTGTTGTGAAAGACCTCCAATTGTAGACTATTTTCCAGACTGAGTGATTTTTAAACTTATTTTTTTTTTTTTTCTTATATTGTTTTTAAATCTCTTACCAGCCTTTTATAAGCTGCTACAATCTTCCTTCTGAGGGCCTCAGACAGCTCTTTTTATTTTACCATGGTGTTCATGGTCACTTCAACAGCGGAATGTCTGAGGCTTAAATTGAGCAGACCTGATTCAAAATGCTGAGTAATGATGTTCTAATCATGTGCACCTTATGTGATACACCTGTGTGTGATTCGAGCCATTTAAGTGGAAATGGCTACCTGACTTATTTTTCCACAGAATTTACATTGTACAGAAGATTTTGAAAAGTATTTTCTTCAGTTTCAATGGTTTAGTTTAGCCCATACATTGATCGATTTCAGCCATCGAGCGATTCTATGGAGTTGATCAGAAATTGAATCTATCAAATTTAGTGATCTATTTGCAGCTGACTTAGCTCGATTTTGATCTATCTGACAGGATGGACAATCTAGGTCGATCTGCAGCTGACAGCTGCCATGGCTCATAGAGTTGCATTGGATCTAATGGTCCAATAATGCATTTAGATCGATTCCCAATAGATTTCATTCTGAAATCTATTGGAAATCTGTTCCTAGTATGTGGCACACATCAGATTACTGTCAGATTCGACTTGACAGGCATCTGACAGAAATCTATCTGATGGTCAACTCTGCTATAAATCCTTTTAAGTGTATGGCCACCTCTAGTTTACTTTCATCTCCCAGTATTGTTAAAATTAAGATTAAATATCCGTACATCCAAGGATGTTACAAAAAGGCACAGGTAGTAGCAGTAAGAGTGTAGTACCGTGTTAGCCAACAGTAAACCATTTATTGGCTAACTTAAAGGAAAACTGAAGTGAGAGGGATAAGGAGGCTGCCAAATTTATTTCCTTTTAAGCATTACCAGTTGCCTGGCTATCCTGCTAATCCTCTTCCTCAAATACCTTTAGTTGCAGACAGGGCCGGGACAAGGTCTATCACCAACAGAGGCTGAGCAGCCCAAGTACGCCCCCCCCCCCCTCCCCCTTTCATCAGCCACATCTCAGATCTCAGTTATTGTTCCTCTTTACCGGCTGGTGTATATAGTGAGCTGCGCCACAGGACTGCCTACAGTAATCATCACAGTACTGGAGATCACTTGAAGTCTTTTTTTGCTATGAGTTTTAGGTAGCCAGGTATAGGTGCCCCCCTGGTTAGGGAGCCAGGTACAGGTGTATGGGCCCCCAGTATCACTCGAGGTATAGGTTCCCCCAATATAGGAAGCCAGGTAGAAGTTCCCCCAGATTTCATTCAGATACTTCATATTCTCCTACATCTTCAAAACATACTGGTACAAAAACATACAAGTCAACTGGTCTCCCCCAAACAATCCTACAGTGAAAATATTAGTCTATGGCTATGGCAGGGATTAGATTGTGAGCTCCTCTGAGGACAGTCAGTGACATGACTATGTACTCTGTAATGTGCTGCAGAAGATGTCAGTGCTATATAAATACATAATAATAATATGGTAGGACATTAGACTATGGGCTTGATTCACAAAAGAGTGCTAACTGTTAGCACGGCCGTTTTCGCGCGAATTTTCACATTGCGCGCGATCGTGAATTTTCGCGCTAAACGATAACGGTTTCGCGCGCAAATGTGAAAACGATATCGATTTAGTGGTAAAATTCGCATTTGCGTGCAAAAACGTTATCGTTTAGCACGAAAATTCGTGATCGCGCGCTATGCGAAAATTCGCGCGAAAACGGCCGTGCTAACAGTTAGCACTCTTTTGTGAATCAAGCCCCTCGACTATGATAGGATTAGAGTGCTTAACTCTAACTCTTGTACTTTGTAAAGTGGTGCGAGTGATGGATGCGACAAAAAACCTGGTGCTGTTCCCCCAAATGTATAAATGTGCCCCAATGTGTGCATTTATACATTACCTGTCCTGTGTTGTTTATACCACACGGTGCACATCCGTCTTCAGCTTCTTCCTGTTCCATTTGTGGCTCACATGCCAGCAGCATATAGTGTGTGGCGCATGTGTGATGTCACGTGTGCTAAATGTTAGCGGCGTGTGAAGCGCAAATGGAGGAGCTGAAGACGTATGGACACAGCCTGGTGGGCAACACAGGACAGGTTATGTATAAATACACACTGGGGGGCACATTTATACACTAGGGGGTGGCGGCGGATGCAGCAGAAGCAGGGGACTCGTCTGATTCCCAAGAGATGTCATGCTAAAATCGATGGGGAATCGGTCTGAGGTGTGTGGGCACCTGACAGATCTCTCTCTAATCAGATTGGATAAGAGAGAGATTTGTCTCTTGGTGAAATCTGCCCATCATCTCTAGATGTATGGCTGCCTTTACTCTAGCATGGCAGCATTAGGACACTGCAGTGTCATTTCTGTAAGTTCAGGTCCTTATTTGTCTTGTCTTGTCTTATCAGTACTGGGAGTGAAGGGGGTAGGGAGAAGCACATAAAGGTAGCCATACACTGGTCGATGTGCCATTAGATCGACCATCTGACAGATCCCTATCTGATCGAATCTGATCAGAGAGGGATCGTATGGCTGCCTTTACTGCAAACAGATTGTGAATCGATTTCAGCCTGAAACCGATTCACCATCTGCTGAGCTGCTCCTGCCGCCTGTCCCCCCCCCCCCCCATATACATTACCTGATGCTGGCTCCGGGTCCTCTTCTCCGCATTGCACGGCTCTGTTCCGGCTCCATCCCAGCGCTTCCTGTGTTACTCCGTGACCAGGAAGTTCAAATAGAGCGCCCTCTATTAGAACTTCCTGGTCACTGCAGTGACACAGGAAGCGCCGGGATGGATGGAGCCGGAACAGAGCCGTGCAGCACGGAGAAGACGCCCGGGAGCCAGCCTCAGGTAATGTATACCTGATCGGATCGGCCGCCGCTAGCGACGCGCACTTTACCCGTGGGCGATCGAGGGTAATTTTCCGCACGGCGCGATCGACGGACCGATCCGATTCCGGGAGGGAATCGGATCGGCGGCTGCGTTTACCGCGAACGATTGGCAGCAGATTCGATCCCAGGATCGAATCTGCTGTCGAAACGGCCGGGAATCGAGCCAGTGTATGGCTACCTTAAGGCTGAATGGCTTTACAGCCTGTCTCCCTCACTTCCAGAGTACAGGTTCAGGATGGAGGAAGGGCGCAGGGCTTCTCTCTCACATAAAGACCTCTTGCACACTGCACACGATTCCGATTCAGATTCCGCTTTTTAATCAGTTTTTACATCAGATTCAGATTCCGATTTGCAGTGTGCAGGGAGCAAACTGCAAATCTGAATCTGAATCGGATGTAAAAACTGATTAAAAAGCGGAATCTGAATCGGAATCGTGTGCAATGTGCAAGAGTCCAAATACCTTTTGCCTTCCATGTTAGAATTCCATTCTCCATCAGCCAGCCATGCTTGACTGGGCGGCTTCCTGGGGGAGCAGCTGGATGACATCACTGACAGAAGTCAGCTAAGAAGAGTTAAAAAAACAAACAAGGAACTGTCTACCAATCTTACTGTCTAAACTAAGTATGACTCCTTATTAGGTGCACTCTTTCAGAACAACTGTGCAAGGAGCTTTTCATCTCCCCTCCCTTAGCTGTGTCTTGCAAGACAGTGGAAAAAAAACGTTTTTTTCCTTAACTGTCTGAGGATTGGAATGTCTTTGAAAGCGCCCTATCTTGACCTGCTGACCTGCCGCTCAGAGGCTCCCGCCTCTCCGGCCTCTGTGTTGTCCCGGCCCTGGTTGCAGACTCTGAACAATCTGGTGCGATCTAGACATTACTGCAGCCAAATAGATTAACAGGGCTGCCAGGAAACTGGTTTTGTTTAGAAGGAAATAAATATGGCACCCTCCATATTCATCTCACTTCAGTTGTCCTTTAAAAGAAAATTTAGTTTTTTTCAAGGTTAGCTAATAAACGTTTTCATCCTGATTCAAAATTTCTTGTAAAAACACACAGGGTGTCCTGTTCACATGACCGTACTTAACTTCTTGGAATCAGTGCCAGATTGCATCTGTCTAATAAAGCAACTTTGTTTTTCGTACAGCTGAGACAGTAACTTATTTTTTCTTGAATGGCACTACTAAGGAATTTCAACAAGTAAACAAGTTTGTTTTCCATTTTAATCTTGACTACAAAAAAAATTTGCCTAAAGCCGATCTTTCTGGTGGTGTGTTTTGGAAACATTGAACATTGCCATGCATTGCAGTTTAGTCATCATTACATAACAGCTACTAACAGTGTCAGTTGTGGTTCTTGGGAAGTTTCGTAACTGTAGATGGTTTTAAAGCCTGTATGGAGAAATGGTTTTACTGGGTTCATGGATTTCCAGGCTCTGTGGTCGGATTTATTTGCCTCAGTTTTTTCCCATTCAAGTAAATTACCATATTCTGCGTGCACTTTTGTTGACTCCTAGTAGGGCTGTCCCCAGGCAATTCCAAAAAATGTTTTCATGTATGCTGATTGTTGGTCTTTAGTCCTACAATAAAAATCTCCTGACCTACCCCTACAAATGATCAAAGACCAAATGGATACAGTGATGTTAATAGATACTTAAACAAGTGAGTGAAGAAAATAGGGATAGATATTATGTAGTGTGGGAGGAGTGGATTGCCTTTCTAAGGAGTTCAAGGGCTCTTGCTTATGTGCAACAGTAAATTCAACCAACAATACTCGCCACCCTCTCCTGGAGGGTTGAGGTTCCTTCGCTCTTACTTATACAGAGAGAACAGCCGACTTTAAAGGAGCAGGCACAGAACGCTCCCAGCGTGTGAGCGGACTTGCCCCGAGTGGTGTGTGTATGTATATATGTGTATATGTATACAGTATGTATGTATATGTATGTATGTATGTATATATATATATATATATATATATATATATATATATATATATATATAAATGTATATGTATATGTGTGTATTTATATATGTATATATGTATATATATGTATATATGTGTGTGTATATGTATATATATATATATATATATATATATATATATATATATATATATACCCACACCCCACACACACCACACCCCACACACACCACACCCCCCACACACACACACCCCACACCCCACACACACCACACACACACATATATATACACACACATATATATATGCATTTCCCTATACCTTCCATTGAGCCTAAGCGCTCAGAAAATGGTACATGTAGCGCGTTCGCAACGCTCCCATGTGAACATTCTCATAGGAAACCACTGCACAAGCGCTTTAAGGGCGATTCCTAAAATCGCCAGCGCTTAAAAAACAAACAAAAAAAAACCCCCTCTGTGAACACTACAGCCAGGCAAATAGAATGTTTAAAGGCAGCTGAGCACCAAGGACAACATTTTTATGTTTTAAATTTAATATGAGAGGTTTGTGAAGGTGCTGCATTATGGGCAGTACCCAGTGGCGTAGTGCATTGCACTCTTGCCTTGCAGCGCTGGGTTACCAGATTTAAATCTCAGCCAGGGCACTATCTGCACAGTTTGTACGTTGTCTACATAGGTTCTCTCAGGGCTTTCCGGTTTCTTCCCACATCCAAAAAACATACATATGTTACGGTTATTAGCTTTCTCTTAACATTGCTCCTCTGGCTTGTGGTCCATATGGGATCCGCCATGTTCTTCAGAAAGCGTTTGTAGCCGCCTAATTTTCAACTTCCCATCAGTGTCTCCTGTTTGCCACAGTGGATGATGGGAGATGTAGTCTGTGTATGCAAGTACAGAGATATTCTCGCATCCAAAAACTTTATTTCCCAGCATGCATTGTGTCTTGCTCGAGACATGTAACCACTGGCCGATGAACATGGCATTTCCCATATATGGACCAGGGCCCAGAGGAGCAGCAACCCAGTAGGTCAGACACTCAACCGGACCGCTTCACCCCCCTGCCCCCCCCCCCCCCCCCCCTCCCCATGGCATGCTCCATTATGAACCTTATGGGGAGGCTAATTTCACAAACATTTCGTCCCCGGTGCTCAGTTTACTTTACTATTAAGGATAACTGTAATGAGAGGAATATGGAGGCTGCCATATTTATTTCCTTTTAAACAATACCAGTTACCTGACAGCCCTGATGGATTTATTTGGCTTCAGTAGTGTCTGAATCACACCAGAAACACGCATGCACCTAATCTTGTCAGATCTGACATTAATGTCTGCTGCATGCTTGTTCAGGGTCTATGGATAACAGTATTAGAGGCTGAGGATCAGTAGAACTACCAGACAACTTGCATTGTTTAAATGGAAATATGGCAGCCTCCATATCCCTTTTGTTACAGTTGTCCTTTAAGAGGAAATTGGGGCTAGCACCACATTCTCACTTGAGGTATATGATGCATTGCAGAATGGATACGTACAGAATAAATACTGCTCATTATGTGCTGCCATTGTGGGTTGGCCCCTGAACTATATATGTTTTTTCATTTTTAGACATATTTATTTACTTTTCCATGATGATTGCATCCTTGACTTCTACTGTTTTTTTTTTTGTTTTTTTTTTTACTGTGCTATTCTAATGGCATTTTATAAACATGTGACCTATTTAAATGTCAGAAGCTAGCTAATATTTCACTATCTATCGTTTCCTGTAGTAAAGGTTCTATTTTTTAATCACAACGTTAAAGCAGTGCTAAAGTTTCCAACAAATTGGCACAGCAAAGAGACTGCTCTGCTTTTAGTGTAAATTTCAGTGATGGATTTTTAACTTTGAAACTTATTTTTTTTGGAATGTAGTGGCTAAAGCTCCACTTATTTACATATTTACTATATTTGTTGGGCAGCCCTGCGCAGGACTGAAGGAGGGACTGTGTGAGACAAGTATGACTGCTTGGAATACAGAGAGTGTATGTAATGGAGGGGCAAGGTCTTCTGCCTTAAAGGGACGGTCTAAGCAAAATAAAAAAAATCTACTTACCTGGGGCTTCCTGCAGCCCCTGACAGACATTGTGTGCCCTCGCCGCAGCTCCACACCCAGCCGGTGGCCCCGGGTCCCCTCTGCTGCAGATTCCAGGGCTGCATCTTCTGCGTGAGCCACTTGTGATCGTGCTCACGTGGCTTGGAGAGTTCTGCGCAGTAGTTCTGGAAGGCATCTGTAACGGAGGGAACCACGGGCAACCGGCTGGGAGGGGATCTGCAGCGAGGGCACAGGACGGCTGCCAGGGGCTGGAGGAAGCCCCAAGTAAGTAGATTTTTTTATTTTTTTCACCCCGGATCTTCCGTTTAAGGCTCATTTTAACTAGATTGCCCAATGCCCAACAATCGTTCATAATCATGTGAACTCATCACGTGTCAGCTGCTCCCATTCACTGGCCGGGTACTAGCTAGAGCTCGGCAAGAGTGGTGGACAGGCAGCTCCTTCATGAAGTCGCACCTGAGCACAGTATGATTTGGGCTGGGGGGTAATGCCACCGATGTCAAAAGCTGACACAGGGGTTGTTGCCAAACGCTGATATTTTCAGATGCATGTAACTGTGGCCGACAAGCAGAGCTGTGGAGTTGGAGTCAGAGCAATTTTAGGTAGCTGGAGTCGATTGAGTTGATGGTCCCAAACTGAGAAGTCGAATGAATTTTGTACAAACTCCATAGTCCTGATAAGACTTGGACTAAGGAGTGGGAGTTGAAGAGTCAGCAATTTTGGGTACCTGGAGTCGGTGGTTTCATAAACTGAGGAGTCAGTAAGTTGGATGATTTTTGCACCGACTCCACAGCCCTGCCTGACAAGTGTGAAGTTCAGCCTCCCATTCAAAAAGAGACCTTAGAGACTCATTTGACAGTACATAAATCAACTGTTTGTCTTCCATAGATGTCTTGGTTACATTTTCCTTTTTTTTTTCACAAGTTCAGCTTTAACATGTTCATAGCGTTCCAGAAAATAAACAGCTGTATGAAGAGGCCAACGCAATGATGTTTTTCTTGGTAGTCTCAGCATCACATCACTGCTTGGAAGGTTGAATGGCATTTTCTTTTCAGCTGGAGTGATGTCAGAGCCTGTTTTGAGTGAGTCACTGGCTGTTATTTACAGGAACCTGCTGACTGCAGCCACTCATGCAGGTATGATAAATGATTTTACTGCCGTCACCATAGGCCATAATCTTTGTGCATTAAATCCCATATGTGTAAAGCACGTAGTTTTGCTAAATTTTTCCTGTCCTCTAACTAACCCTAATTTAAACGACAAATACAAAAATTCCCCAAACCACCCATGGTACTTGCACATTGCCTAAGAAGTATTAATGATGACTTAAAGGGGCACTATGGCAAAAAATTGTAAAATTTAAAATATGTGCAAACCTATACAAATAAGACATCCGTTTTTTCCAGAGTAAAATGAGCCATAAATGACTTTTCTCCTATGTTGCTGTCACTTACAATAGGTAGTAGAAATCTGACAGAAGCAACAGGTTTTGGACTAGTCCATCTCTTCATAAGGGATTCTCAGGGATTTATTTAATTTCAAAAGCACTTAGTGAATGGCAGTTGCTCTGTCCAACTGCCAAAAAACTGTGTAGCGAGCAGGAAAGCTGGCCAGCATCATTGTTTAAATCTTTTTTAGGGAATATCTTTATAAAGAATAAATGCCTCACTGAGAATCCCCTATGAAGAGATGGACTAGTCCAAAACCTGTCACTTCTGTCAGATTTCTACTGCCTACTGTAAATGACAGCAACGTAGGAGAAAAGTATTTATGGCTCATTTTACTCTGGAAAACACTTACTACTTACTTGTTTATGTTTGTACATATTTATTCCGCACCCAGAATCATTTGTGGTACACATGGCATTTAAAGAGGATCTGTATTGTTAAAATCGCACAAAAGTAAACATACCAGTGTGTTAGGGGACATCTCCTATTACCCTCTGTCACAATTTCGCCGCTCCCCGCCGCATTAAAAGTAGTCAAAAACAGTTTTAAAAAGTTTGTTTATAAACAAACAAAATGGCCACCAAAACAGGAAGTAGATTGATGTACAGTATGTCCACACATAGAAAATACATCCATACACAAGCAGGCTGTATACAGCTTTCCTTTTGAATCTCAAAAGATCATTTGTGTGTTTACCTTCTGTCCCCTTCTTCTCTCATGCACTGAACATTACAGGCTTCCTGCAGACAGCTCTGCCTGTGTTTGTAATTCCTCATTATGTGTCAGCCAGCTACTTTCACAGCCTAACAGAGGAGGATTTTATCCAGCTCTCTTCTATCACTGATAAGATAGCAGAGAAGCTGCTGGCTTATGTAAATAAAACACACACTGGAGTGTGCATAGAGGAACAGACCAGCACGGAAGAGTTTGGCAGCCTTCCAGACACAGGCCGACAAGTCTGACAGGGGAAAGATACATTGATTTATTACAGAGACCGTGATAGTACAAAGTGCTGCAGTGAGCCAGAACAGATTAGAATAGGTTTAGGAACTTGTAGGATGGTAGAAAAAACGTTGTAATTTTTGTTACAGAGTCACTTTAACATAGTGCAAGTAACAACATAACGACAAATATGTGTGGCATAGTGCAACAGGTGCAAATAACCTGACAATATATATGACATAGTGCAGCAGGTGAAATACCTGTATGCATGTCCTTATGTTAAGTCTAAGACATAAGTTCCGTAGGCTAGCACTCTAGAGATGCTGGAGCTCCCTTGCAGGATTAGTTAGATGCACTATCTGTCCCAAGGAGGACGTTAAGGATATGTGCTCCCATTCACTAGATAGGTTTTGATGCGCTGAATGCGTGCATGCTTGTGCTATGCATGCTACAGGGTCAGAGTTAGGACACCTACGACACTGGACTACTTCTACAGGTGTATTTGACTACGCAAGAGACTTTATTCTTGTAGTGATCCCAGCTGTTAACTTAGCTGTAAGGACAGCATTGATTGCTGCATGATTTTTTGTAAGGGATTAGCATGAGGATTTGCATGAGTGTGCGGAGGTTCATTTTTATGTTTTGCTCTTTTGCTTGCCACACCCCTTCCAGCACCTCTCCATTAAATCTACAAATGTTTAAATGTCCTAGCTCAATGTGAGGAGCCTGGATTTTGTGTGTGTGTGTGTTTATTGATTTATGCTGGAGGGGACGTCTGGGAGGTTACATTGAGGAGGGGGCTTGAGTTTAGGAGGATGACTGCTTGGGGAAAGCAGGTGTTCCTGTACCTGGAGGTTTGGTGCGGATGGTCTTGTAGTGGCGGCCTAAAGGGAGGAGTGGGAAGAAACAACTGTCGGGTGGGATGGGTCAAGCGTTATCCGGTTGGCCCTGGACCTCATTGTAGATTTGTGGAGGAGGTCCAAGGGTGGCGGAGTGACTCACTTTTCTCAGGGGCACTGATTACTCTCTGGAGTTTGTGCCTGTCCCTTGCATTTACCCCTGTATGCCAGACGATGGAGGAGCAAAGGACAGATTCAGTGGTGGCAGTATAGAAACTGGTCAGCAACTCCCGTGGTATTCCAAACTTAAGTTGCCTCAGGAAGAACAACCTTAGCTTGGCTGCTTGTTGGTTTATGGTGGTGTTCACGTCAAGGCTGTGGAATCGGAGTTGAGTCAGATGATTTTTTTTTTATCGACTCCCCACCTCAAATTATTGGTGAGGGGTGTACCTAGCAACCAAACACTGTGTACCCCGGAGACCTCAGTTCCATAGATGAGACCGGGTTGATTGTCGGTGAGTGCATTCTAAAGTCTATGGTCAGTTCAACAGTTTTTGCCACGTTATGGATGAACTTGCTATCTGCACCACCGTTCAATCAAGAAAATGGCTTTGGTAAAGGAGTACTGTAGGGGGGAAAAGTTGAACTTACATGGGGCTTCTAATGGCCCCTGCAGACTTATAAGGGGCACTACAGTATGGCGGAAAATTGTAAAATTTAAAATCTGTACAAACATAGACAAATAAGTACGTTTTTTCCAGAATAAAATGGGCCATAAATTACTTTTCACTTATGTTGCTGTCACTTACAGTAGGTAGTAGAAATCTCACAGAAGCGACAGGTTTTGGACTAGTCCAACTCCTCACAGGGGATTCTCAGCAAGGCTTTTATTCTTTATAAAGATATTCCATAAAAAGTATTTAAACAATGATGCTGGCCAGCTTCCCTGCTCGCTACACAGTTTTTTGGCAGTTGGACAGAGCAACTGCCATTCACTGTGCTTTTGAAAATAAGTAAATACCTGAGAATCCCCCTATGAAGAGATGGACTAGTCCAAAACCTGTGGCTTCTGTCAGATTTCTACTACCTACTGTAAGTGACAGCAACATAGGAGAAAAGTAATGTATGGCTCATTTTACTCTGGAAAAAACTGACTTCTTATTTGTGTAGGTTTGCACATGTTTTAAATTTTTACAATTTTTCTACATAGTGCTCCTTAAAGATTAACTGTCAGGCTGCAAAAGCTAATTTAAACCTCTATTCTCCTGTTTTAAAGTTTAGAAGGAAGCCAAAAAGGCAATGCTGAAGTTAAAAATCTCTCTTACTTTTGATGTGTGCTGAACAGCAAGGCTGTTATTCCCAAGCTCTTAAAAGGACGAGAGGCCGCATAACATACTGCAAAGCATTCTGGGGCTACTTCTCCCCACCTTGGGTCCTCCCCTCAGCTGCTAGTGAGAAGTTACAGGCTCATATTACAGAAGCTTGTAATGCAGCCCAGCTCACAGCACTGAAAAATCACAGGGCAGAGTATACTGCATGAGTCCGCTATTGTTCCTAGCCACATGGCTAATTAATATTCACTGCACAGTAGTGTTGTCCATTACGATCTTTTGTTTGAGTGGAATCATCAGGAAGCAGGGAGGACATGACTACACAATTGACTTCATAGGAGACAGACAAACATGGAACCTGCCATGAGCTGTCAGGAGCATCATTCTCTGCAAATACTATATAAAAATTCTGTGACATCCAAACGTGGACAGTGAAATGCATATGTAATGTAAGTACAGCCAATATTTAGCTACTGATATATGTGTTTTTTTTTTCTCTGAGACCTTATACCTAACAGCTCCTCTTTAAAGGATAACTACTATTTAACGCACATTCTAGAAGTGTTTATCACCAGAATAACGCCAATAAAAAGCTAATCAGATGGATGAAGGATGGCCCCTAGTGGACCCTTCTGGCCCAAGGACCCCGGTGCAGTTGCAACCTCTGCATCCCCTGTTGTTAAAGGAGTTATCAAGCAAAAATGAACAAAATAAGCGCTACTTACCCGGGGCTTCCTCCAGTCCGAAGCTCCCAGCATATCCCTCGCCGCAGCTCTGCACGCAGCCGTTCACCATAGCTCCCTCCCGGTCCCCGACGATGACGTCAGGCTGACCTCCATGTCGGCCTGTACTGCGCCTGTGCGAGCGGCGCTGTCAATCACCACCATGTTAACCGGAGTGGACTGTGCAGGCGCAGAACTACTGCGCCTGGAGGTCGGCCTGACGTCATCGCCTGGGACCGGGAGGGAGTTGCGGGGACCGGCTGCGAACAGAGCTGCGGTGAGGGACATGCTGGGAGCTTGGGGCTGGAGGAAGCCCCGGGTAAGTAGCGCTTATTTTGTTCATTTTTGCTTCATAACTCTAAGCCAGGGGTCTCAAACTCGCGGGCCATTTGCGGCCCTCGATACAATATTTTGTGGCCCTCGCCGGCAAAAGCTTCCTTATAGTTCACTTTAGTGCTCCCAAGTAATTCGCCGCATCCCCGCCACTAAACGAGGGCTGCAGAGCCCCCAAATCGCCCGGGGGGCAATCCGCCGGCATTTCCTAGAAGGGGCAGAGCTTTCAGCTTCAGCTCTGCCCCTCCTGACGTCAATCGCCGCACGGATCGCGCCCTCCCCGCCCCTCTCTGTAAAGGAAGAGTGAGAGGGGCGGGCAGAGGCGGCGATGCGCTGCGATTGTGAAATTCCTTATGCGGCCCAGCCTCATCCTGACTTTGCCTCCTGCGGCCCCCAGGTAAATTGAGTTTGAGACCCCTGCTCTAAGCCATTGCAGCTTCGTCTTACCTAGTTGGATTGTTTTCCTTGAGGAAGGGGTCCAGAATGATTCCGAAAAGTTGCATGATATAAAAGGATTTTTTTTTAAATAAAATTACTTTTCATACATAGTGGCAGACTCTGCTGAGTTTAGTTTCGTGTATTTATGAGGCCTCCATCATTGAGGCTGATTCACAAAACATTCCCCATTAATTATCAGGCTTAATCTGTTTTTCACCTTCTCTATATAATTTGCCTTGTTCAAGTTTGGGTATAGTTGGCATGATTTTAATTCTTGTAATATTTAATATTGGATTCTGATCAGGCAGGTAGTAGGAACTACCACCCATGTTTTCTTTTTATATCCCAGAGTTCTCCTTTTAAATGTGACAGTGTTGCAGCTACAAAGCCACAGGCCCGAGTGCAAGTTTTTTACATCGAGGCATTTACAGCAGTGTATGCTTAAAAGGTATCCAGAGGTCTAAATTAATATTTTCTACCTCAGCTACTCATATTCTACACGATGCTGCATATTTACCTATACTCAGTCTCCCAATTCCTTTACCAGCTGTATTCCTTTGTGAAACCCCACCCCTATTAAATTGATTATTTAAAATTAAGAATTCATATATACATGGGGCTTCCTCCAGCCCCCTTCTCCTCGCCGCCGTCCTCCGCCTTCTGGATCCTCAGTAAGGGCTCCTGTACGTTCGGCCATTCGGGGCTTACTGCGCATGCGTGGCCCAGGCACGTGTGCGCTCCCGTGCCTACGAAGGGTCTCCGCCTGCGTACTGTGCAGACGCAGAACGCTCCTAGCCATGAGAGCACAACGGGGGAGCGCGTGCAGCCGCATTGCGCATGCGCTGGCTGGCTGAACTTATGGGAGCCCTTACTGAGGATCCAGAAGGTGGAGGACGGTGGCGTGGGACAGATCAGGCTGAATAAAGCCCCAGGTATGTATACATTTTTTTTCTTTCATGTCATCTCAGGTACATAGTGAAAGTTGCTGTATGAATCTCTGCTTCCTGGTTGCATGTCTGTTGAAGAGTTATCGATAGGTTGCAGAACCTGGCTGCTCCTGCCTTGTACTTGGTTAGCTTTAACAGGAGCTCTTAGCAGGAAATAAGTGAGAGATCCTTCTGGCGGAACTTTACATGATCAATACTGTGGTTGTAACATGACCAACACCACATCTATCCTCCAGCATCACTTAATATGTGCAAGTAACATTTTCAGCTGCTAACGTCTCTTTAATAAAGTCTCTATAATCCTTACAACAATGCGTGGGAATGCCTGAATCCTTACTGCCAGCAGACTTCTGATAAAAAGAACAAACCACATACCCAGAGATGATTATGGGAGGATTGGACACGAACTGTGGTGGCCAAGAAATCAGATTTGACATTTTTGGCTGCTCTGGACATTTTCAATTGGTTCTACAGTGGCTAAAAATGGAAAGACGGTCAGTCCTTAGTAACATTAGACTACAGAACGGTTTGCGCAGCAATGATCTCATTTTTTTTTTAAACAAAAGTAGAGTTCAAGCTGTTTCCCAAGCTGGTGATTCACTAGACCGCAGCCTTGGTGACCTTTTCCTGAACACCGTCGGCTTTCAAAACCAGACTTAGCTGATCATGGATTTAATTCTTTAGAAGTTGTGTGCAAACCTATGGATAACTCATTTTTCAGCCCTTTTTAATAGTTGACAGTTGGCAAACAAGTGAAATCCTACAGCTGTAGCGTTTATCAGCAGGTGTAATGAAGTATACAGTGGCATGGAAGTAATTGCTTCCTCTGCAAAGAGCTCTTCAGCTCTGGTGAGATTAAGACTTACAGCAACTTTCCTTCACTTAACATCCGCGATAAGTGAGCTAAGAAGAAGCAGCCTTGTCACGAGCTGTCATCGGGGCTTCACTTTGCCATTAAGGCTGCTTTAATAGAACTTAGAGAGACTCCCTGTCAACCGGCTACAGTGACTCATCTCTCTGAAGAGTCAGCTGATCGGCCCTGTTCCCGTAGTTTCTGTTTATGGTTTGCAGAGAGAAAATCTATGGAATGGAAATACTGCTGGGTAACGTCTTGCTGTAAATAAATGGTTGTGTGGTCCTGTGACAGATGTAACTCACTGTCTGTGTTCCTTTTTGCTGAAACGCCAAAAGACTAGATTTGATTGTATCATTGATTCGTGCCTTTCACACGGGAGGCTGAACTTGCAGGCTTGTTGGGCAGTTCAGGCTACCGGCCATGAGTGCCTTTCAGCTGCAATCACAGGCAGCAGAATGGCAGTTTCTGTAACCTCCACGTACGTCGTTTTTTGACACGTTGGGGTATTGCACGGCAGCAGAAAATTAAAGTGGACCTGAACTCTTGCAAAGGACACAAGGAAAAGATAACAGAAATGCACCCTGTATGTATTTAAAGAGTTTAGCCTGTGTAATTACCCCTTATTTGTGTCTTATCACTAGTTGCAATTTGATCTCTCCCTGTGTCACATGACTGCCTATGGCAGATAAGCAGATAAGCCCATTTGAAAGCACAGGCTGTAAACAATATGTCTGCATCCATGAATCAGGAAGTAGAAACTGCAGATTTATTTTAGGATTTGTATGAGCTGTCACAATTTTTTTTTAAGGTTATTATGCTGTTCTTTTAGAGCAGATAGGAGTTCTGAGTTCAGGTCCACTTTAAGGGCTCTGCCTCTGACACAGGAGACTTGGGTTTGAACCTCTGCTCTTCCTGTTCAGTAAGCTGCACCTATTCAGTAGGAGAACTTGGGCAAGACTCCCTAACACTGCCACTGCCTATAGAGTGCATCCTAGTGGCTGCAGCTCACGCGCTTAGAGTCTGCCAGGAGAAATGTGTGATATAAATGTTCTTTGTCTTGTCTTTTTGTCATAATATGAAGGGGGGGGGGGCACTCTGTAAGAGAGCAGCCACAAAGCCTCTCCTACAAAACCCTTGTCCATATACTGCTGCTGCTGTTCTCTTCTGCATCTTGTAATGGAGCCCCAGGAAAACATTCTTTATAACTTCTGCCGGGGCTTCCTACTCAGCCACTAGGTGAACCAATTAAATGAGAATCATCCTGATTCTGGGTGGATGAACGGGGAGCCATGGCGGGAGCTATGAAGATGCTTTTGCCGGGGCTCCAGTGTTAAAAGAAGAGTAGGAGAATAACAGTCTCAGCGAGTCAGACGGGGAGCAATGGTGCCAGGAAAGACTGCCATGCAACGGTGGATATTGGGTGAGTGCCTGGGAGCTTTCTGGCTTTAGCGGCGGATGTCAGGTGCGCTCAAATCTACCAGGGAAGCAACACAGCAGTGCTGCAGTGCTAAAGGACAGCTCCAAAACACAAACACCTCACTCCCTATTGCTCTGCATTGCACGGGACACTGGTGCAATGCTCAGAAGAATAACTGGGTGAGTCTTAACCATTTAAGGACCAGCGGTCTCTGGGCACTTAAAGACCAGAGACCGCTGGTCCAATCCCTACGGAATTCCGACGAATTGCCGCATATACCCGCTGCAACCACAGTCATCGCCACTCGCCGAGACCCCCAGGACATACTCTGCCGTTTCTATGACGCCAGAGTCATGTGAGCCGGTCAGGAGCCGCTTTCATTGGCTCCTGACCCTGTTTTTCAATGTAAGCCAATGGGAACGGCTTACATTAAAAGACAGGGCCAGGAGCCAATGAAATCTGCTCCTGACCCGCTCACATGACTCTGCCGTCATAGAGACAGGCAGAGCCTGTGTGATGCGGCGAGAATCGTCAGGTTTGAACGGCGGATGCGCGCTGTGGACCGTGATTGAGATCTACGCCCTGCCAGCCAGGAGCCCACCAAAACGGGGCGTAGATCTCAATCACTGCGGTCCTTATCTAAAGTTATCCTTACTTATCTCAGAAAGTTGGATGCTATGGTATTCACCCACCCATTTATAATACACCTTCAATAATTCTGCACATGTGCACATTGGGAAGACAGTCTTCACATTCCAAATCGTGGCTTCAGCACTGAGAACATGCTCAAATCTCATGATTTTCAACTGCCTGTGGCCGAATCATTCCCAGCATTCCATGCTGCAAAGGTTATCCTCTCCGCGTTATAACATTATTCTATTAACTTTATGCTAGTGCCATGAAACTCCCCACCCACATCTGCTACAGGGCTGTAGATATTCTGCTGATAAGTGAAGTTTATGAAAATATTTTGCGCTTTCGTGTTATTTTTATCTAGCCCCAAACTCTTTACTTGGTGTCCACATATCACATTTCTAAGAATCGGTTATCTCACTACATACATGGAAGGGATTATAGTTTGTAAAACCTTTATCTGATTATGATTCACAATAGAAACTCTTGTGTTTAAAGCAGAATCAT